>NC_138981.1:122995916-123726894 GCF_964341445.2 Mesoplodon mirus | reverse complement strand
GTCCTGTGTGTGAGGACACACAGACTGGAAGACAGACAATCCCTGCAATGAATTAAGCACTGTGTAGGACGTCACAGATTAGAGAGCATATGACACATTCGCCCAGGTGCACATTGTTAGTTGACAGAGCTGTTAGTTGACAGAGCTGAGATCTGGTGCTCAAGTACTTTAAGGTCATCTCCATTGGTTCACGGTAATTGTTCTCAATTACCCCAGCTGCAGCATTCTGCAAAGAAATTTTGCAAATGTGTATATATTTTTCTAAGCAATACCTGAAATGCAGGAACTCAAGTGTGTTTATTTAGGTGTCAGTGCCCCAAAAGGGAAAATTCCAGAATGCAGTCTGTAAAACTAACTATGCAATCATAACATCTTTGAATTTATATTACAGCAAATATGCATATTTTCCCTTATCACTGATGAAAAGTCAAGAGATGATAACCTTTAAAATGAGTAGATAAGAGCTCATACTCTTTACGTAAGGCTGCCTGAATCTGAATCCCCACTTCATCACTTCCTATGTGGCCTCTGTTTCTCATTCCCTAAGGATGGTGATAGTAAAAGTATTAGGCTCATTAGTTGGTTGTGAGAGTGAAATTACATTATGCATGTGAAGTGCTTGATATTTAATAAGTGCTAAGTGAATGCTGGATATATAGACATAATTAGTTTAAAATGTTAGCTAGTATTGGTATTAGTGGTATTCACTGTTTGTGAAGCATTTCAATCCAAAGGAATTATTCTTAGCTTAAATGGGCACTGGTTTGCAGTTTATTAAAATAACATAATTATTCAGGGTCTTTTTAATATTAAGCTGGTTTAATACAAAAATAATAATATAAATTAAAATAAGTATATCTACTGTCTACCCTTTCTTTGGGTAGAGACCCGCCTCTGCATTCTATTGAAACCTCAGCTGGAGAGACTCATCCATTATCTTGGATGTCTTGGATATTTCTGATCCCAGATCAATACGCTGCATAGAAGGAGCTGAAAACTCAAACTTGTAATGACTAAATCTAGACTCAAAGAATTAGATATCTGGAAATCATCTTCAAGGTCATTTATATAACTAGCCAAAGACGATATATTTAGTTATAGCCAGAGCTGGGACTAGAACCACATGTAACTTCAGTCACTATTTTTTCTCCTTTACCCTGCTACCCTTCACTTCCCATGGCTGTGCAATCATTCAGCAAATATCTACTGGTTGCCTACTGTGTGTCAGGCTCCATTTTAAGTCCCGATGATGCCTCAGCAAACAAGATTGAGTCCTGACCTACTGGGAATTAGTGGTCAGGCCACCCCACATCATTGCCACTGTTCAGATTTCTACATTTAGTAACTCTTTTCTTTTTTAAGTGCTATCAAGCTTAAAAAACACAACTTTCTTTTTTTTCTTGCCAGGGGAAATATAGTTGCAAGTGTTGGACATTTTTTTGTAGACAGTGATAGGCATGGTGAGACATTCATGCCCACAGGAAAGAGCAAAATGTCCTTAAATGACAACGGAACATTTTGTAAATAGCTTTCCAGGGTGAACTCAACCAGATCAACTGCCTGATGGAGTTTATGTCACTTTCCTGTAAGTTTCTTATTGTGATACTACTAATCAGAGTTATAACACTCAACAAGTCCAAGTCCAATCTGCTTCCACATGATCGTACATCAGAGAGCTAAAGAAAGATACTGTGACCGCTCCTGAGGTGTTGGCTTCTCTGAGTTCAATGTTAGTATATCGTCCATCTGCATCACCAGACCCATTTTCCACTCTTCTCCACCCTGCCCTGTGCTCTGACTCGTGTGAACCTTGGGCTATATTCATGGGCTCTCTTGCTCTCTGTTTATTTTTGATCAGTGGGAAGCCCCTCCGGATTATTGGAGGGAAGGATGAGAATGCAGACGGAGTACACATTCACCTGGCTCCCTCCTTGCAAGGTTTGTGTGGTCTTGTTTTATTCTTTTACCTAGATCATCACATTTTTTTCTGACAGTTCTTTCCATGTTCCAGTAACTATCTCCTCCTTCTCCCTGTCCAGCTTAGGGTTCAGAGTGGTTTCCCTCCTGTTTCCAGCCTCAGGTTATGTCACTATTTCTTTTTTTTTTTTTTTTTTTTTTTTCTTTTTGCGGTATGCGGGCCTCTCACTGTTGTGGCCTCTCCCGTTGCGGAGCACAGGCTCCGGATGCGCAGGCCCAGCGGCCATGGCTCACGGGCCCAGCCGCTCCGCGGCATATGGGATCCTCCCAGACCGGGGCACGAACCCGTATCCCCTGCATCGGCAGGCGGACTCTCAACCACTGCGCCACCAGGGAGGCCCTCACTATTTCTTATGACTTCCCTACACTCTCCCATTCCTTTGCAATCAGTGCTCATTATCCTGTTTGAGTGTATAATCTGTTTCCCATCAGGACCCTGCCTGATACAGTTCCTTTATCATTTGTTCTATCACACAGTTTCAAGTTCTATCATCACCTTGGTTTCTTGCTTTCCTCTAGGGGGAAGTGGGCGTGGCTATTAAAGGGCAATAGGAGAGATCCTTCTGTTGATGGAACTCTTCTATATCTTTACTGTGGTGGTCCTCACAGGAATCCCCACATGTGATAAAACTGCATAAATACACACACAAATGAGCAGGTACAAAACTGGTGAAATCTGAATAAGGTAGATGGATTGCATTAATGTCAATTTCCTGGTCACAATATTAAATAATTATCTCAAAATGAAAAGCCTAATTTTAAAAATCAATCACACTTCTATATACTAACACAGAATATGTGGAAACCAAAATTAAACACATGATACTGTTTACTGTCACTTCAAAGAAAATGAAACTTTGAGGTATAAATCAAACAAAACATGTACCAAGGGGTAGGTACAAATATTAAACGTGCAAATACCCTTCTAAAACTTACAAATAAAAAATAATGTATCTGACATATCCATTTAAAGGGAACAACAGACTAGACACACGCATAAGGAACATAGATGGATCTTCAAAATGGGGCTCAGTGACACATTTGGAAATGATGTGTAATATTAACAACAGATACATAAATTTAAAACAAACGCCCACAAACAATAATATACATTTTATTAACACTCATGAAAAGAAAAGTATATGCATCAAATGTTTTAGAATGATTGCCTATGAGAAGGTGAATGGGATTGGGGGGTAGAAAGAAGAGGAACAAATGAGTAAATAAACAGGAGAGGGCCCTGAACAATTAACTCTAGGAATGTGATTAACTCAAGCCTCTAGATTTGATGTTGAAATCACTCCACCCCCCACCCCCGCCACACACAAAAACAGATTTTTTTTTTACCAGGAGAAGAATACTTAATCACTGATTGGCTTAGACATACAGAAGTATGGAGGTGATAACATGAAGACCAGTTTTTACTCGGTTTTATCCTTTTATTAAAATTCTCTGTAGACAATGCTCCCGTTTATTGCCTATGGTTTGGGGGGCGTGGTGGACCACTTCCACTGCCCCACCTTTGTCAGGCCACTGCTAACAAGAAAGTGCACTAATCAGTGTTGAACTTGTGGTTTCCAAACACATTATTTTAGTGTGTGCAGGTGCTGTTGGTTACTTTGAGTAGAATGAGTTTTTGGTCCTTTTCAGGGCTTCAGTTGCTTATAGCCTAGGGTGGGTTACAACGCACACCACTGTGAGGTAGGTGGCCCGAAGGCAATTATGTTGCGTTTGTTGCCTTTTTGTTGGGAGTGTGTCATTGCCACCCCACACACATTACAGCTCTTCCCATTCACCCCACTCCCACCCCACGCACCCTCCAAGAAATACCAAGTCCTTTTACTCCTTGACCCTGAGATAAAGCGTTAAGGAAGGAAACTGATCTTCAGGGCTCAGTCCTGAACTAGTCTTTATCCCTAATGTCTGGCTAACCAGCCAGTGGTAGGCCTGAGGGCCACAGGATGCCCCTGTAAATAACCTTGAAATTTCTTTCAAATCTATAATTATTTCAAAATAAAAGTTAAAAAATTAAAAGAAAGGAGGGAGACAAGGGTAGAAGCAGTATGCCTCTAGTGTCCTCCAACAGGAGTTCCCACAACTTAATAATGAGACAAAAACTAGACTAGAGCCCTGATTCTTGGCTCAGCGTTTGTCCAGCTCACACATCTTCATCTCATACACCAGAACATCAAGAAAGGCCTATCACAACGCCCTGCTGACTTCCAGATGCAACAAATTTATAGCATTCCCATGACCACAGTCTAAACACTCGTAAACAGAGAGAATGCTGTTACTAAGGTCTGCCTAATGCTGTTACAAAGGTACACCTAATGCTGTTATTGAGGTATGCTTATCCTGTTACTAAGGCATACCTACATTTTTCTTAGTGAATCCCAGATGGTGTCTTTTGGGCATTACTTTCATTTATTAAATGCTCATAAGCTAATTTCTAAGAGGTTTTTTTTTTGGACTCCTGTCTGCAATGAGTAGAGAATATCTTTTATGTGATGATATTAGAAAAAAAAGTCAGCAGACTGTATCAAATAGGACAAGTCAAAAAATGATTTAAATTGCTGTAAATAGCAGACTTCCCTTCCCTTATATGATTGTTTTCTAAATTTATTTACCTGGACTTTTGTTGGTTAGGAGTTTTTAAGTTACTGATTCAATTTCATTACTAAGAGTTTGTCTGTTCATATTTTCTATTTCTTCCTAATATCTTAACCTCACACCTGTCAGAATGGCTATCATCAAAAAGAACACAAATAACAAATGCTGGTGAGGATGTGGAGAAAAGGGAACCCTGGTACACTGTTGGTAGGAATGTAAATTTGTGCAGCCACTGTGGAAAACAGTGTGGAGGTTTCACATAAAACTAAAAATAGAACTACCGTATGACCCAGCAATTACACTCCTGGGTATATATCTGAAAAAAATAAAAACACTAATTTGAAAAGATACATGCACCTTAATGTTCATAGCAGCATTACTTACAATTGCCAAGATATGGAAGCAATCTAAGTGTCCATCCACAGATGAACGGATGAAGAAGATGTGGTGTGTATATATATATATATATATATATATATATATATATATATATATATATATACAGACACACACACAAACACACAATGGAATACCACTCAGCCGTAAAAAAAAAAAAACAATGAAATTTTGCCATTTGCGGCCACATGGATGGAGCTGGAGGGCATTATGCTAAGTGAAATAAGTCAGACAAAGACAAATACTGCATGATATCACTTATATGTGAATCTAAAAAATACAACAAACTTGTAAATATAAGAAAAAGGAAGCAGACTCACAAATACAGAGGACAAACTAGTGGTTACCAGTGGGGAGACAGAAGGGGGGAGGGGCAATATAGGGGTAGGCGAGCAAGAGGTACTATTATGTATAAAATAAGCTACAAGGATATATTGCACACCACAGGGAACATAGCCAATATTTTATAATAACTATAAATGGAGTATAACCTTTAAAAATTGGGAATCACTATATTTTACACCTGTAACATATAATCTTATACAGCAATTATACTTCAATTAAATAAATAAATAAATAAATAAATGTATTTGTTTACCAAAAATGTCTTGAAGGGTCTGCTGCTACTCAATGCAAATTTATCAAAGTATTAGGAACACATTCAGTGCATATTTTGTATTAAAATGTTGCAATTGACTTTATAAAGTAACTCTCATTGATATCTTTAGTGATTCTTTTACATTTTCCACCAAAATGAATGAGAAAAAGTTAAAGGTCCTCAGCGTGCACTGAGTTCGTTTTTACTGAAATTTTCCATTTCCGACATGTGCAGTTTTCAAGAATATTTTTCCTCCTGCCAGGTTGAAGAGCACACTCAAGGTGACTCTCCCGTGTCACACTGCACATCAGAGACACATCCAGGTCCAGAACCAGGGGCGCCTACTTCCTTGTTCAGTTCTTGCTTTCTGGGCTGCTGTACAAGTGGTGATATAAAGTGACACTCATGTCATTATAATAACCCTCAACTACTTTTGCAATGATTTCCTTCACCGTCTTGTATGTTTTAACTATAGAAGGCAGGTTTAAACACTCCACAGGGCACCAGATACAGGATGGAATCTGCTTGAGCGTTTGCTTCACTCTGGCCACAAAGGGCAGGTGTTGGAGGTCAGCCATCCATTCTCGAGTCCAAGCACAAAAGACAGGAAAGAGCTGTGTGAGGACGATGGGAGGGGTACTTCCCACACATTTTGCCAGGATTCGCCACATGGCTTTGGACAACACCAGAGCCTGCACCTCCACTGCAAGCTCCCTGCCACTTAACACGCCTACTGCTAGGAGCAGATTCCTGCACCAAGACCCGACCACGTACAGGCTCTGTCCAAGCATCCAGTACCAGTCAGAGTGCAGGAAACAGGACACATAGAGAGACAAGGAGCTGGGCACATGGAGACCATCAGGGAGAGGGCAATAATGCAGAGCTCGCAGCAGCCCATCCACTGTCACCTCAGACCTAAAGACACGGGAAGAGGGAGTGGTCACCCAAACCTGGAAAGATCACTTATCATGAGGACAAGGCCATCTTGGGAAGAGCAGTGACCTCTCCAAGAGACTGAGCCAGTCCTCGATGACTAGCAGGGAGGGAGCCAGGAGATGAAGCACCCCACCCCCACTCTCCTCCCCCCAACTCTCCTTGGGGCTCCCCAGCCACCAAACCCAATGGAGGTCCTGGGGGCCCCTTGATATAATCCACAGGACACTGCCTCCCAAGATAGAGAGGGAGTCGAGAAGGGCAGAGAGTGGATCTGGATGCGCAGAGGGAAGATGCCCAGCAGAGATACAAAACGCACAGCAAACCCAGGAGGTGGGCACCATTTACCATTCCCACTGACAATTCAGGGAATCGAGGCTCAGAGAAGCCAAATAACTTGTGCTACACTGTGAGGGACGACCGAGACTCCAGTTCTCCAGGCCCTGCGTCTTGTGTTCTCTCTGGTCATCTGGATAAACCGCATGCCCTCTCTAGGCTCCAGTTCCCCATCCATGGGATGAGGGAATTGGGATAACTGATGCTAACCTTAGAAAATGTGCTATGATTCTATAATTCTCACTTTTAATAACATTATGATTCCTCTAAATTTTCATCACTATGATTCTAGCCAACCAGTCTTACAACCCGGAAGTATAAAATGACAAGCGAGGGGCCATCCCGGCTGGAGCTGCCCTCTTGCTCTTTCTAATTCAGTCATCCCTGGACGGACACCAGACCCAGTCGGCCCCTAAGAACAAGGTCTCTGGTTGAATCTGGGGGATTATCCTGGAAAGAGGGCGCTTTAGACAGAGGTAAACCATAGAACAAAGACTGTTAAGCCACTCAACAACCCTTGAAGAAGCATGTGTTCTTTGTCGAGCACAGAGATACAGAGACCAATAAGACATGGTTCTCGTCACACGCTTTCTGAAGAAAATGTATCTGCTCCATGCCTTCCCGAATGGGTACTTCCCCATATGGCATCCTGAACAGATGTCTCAAAGTCATTTCCATGCTAATAGAAAATAAACCTGAATTCTTAAAATCAAACGTTCTGAATATTCAGACATTTTCTACAATGCTCAACACTTTTTTTTTTCCTCTGAAATGCCTAAGGCTATGGAGTGTGACCCTTTATTACTAAGCCTAATATGAAAAATGCTTTAAAGCCACATGATGGATGGAATATCAGTTTGCAGTAAGAAATACCTTCAATTGTACATATCAAAGAGAGAGAAAAAAGCATTCTGATTTCTTTTTACCCCGTGGCCTGACAACTTGAAAGAATATTCTTTTATTCCAAAGAGGCTATTTGGGGGCCCTTTTCCGGAAATCAATGCTAGGTATTTAGGTATTTTGAGAGTGAACAGAAGATCGTGCTGTTAAAAGTTTTTGCCTATCATAATAACAAATCAATAAAATAAAAACAAAGACACAATACACATAGGAACAAAACAAATGTGGATTCTTTAAAAAGACTAAGAAAACAGGTAGATATTCAACAAGAATGAGCAAGAGAAACAAAAGAAGGCAAAAATAAACACTATTAAGCATGAAAAGGAGCCATAACTATAAATACAGTAAAGATGTTTTTTTTAAGTATGAGAATTCGATTCTCTACTTTAAAGCAGTAAAATAAAAAAAAAGAAGAAATGGAAAAATCTCCTAGAAAAATATGTTACCAAAATTGACACCAAAAAATAGAAAAAGAACAAAAGCTGTTGAATGTATCTTTATAAGTTCAGTCTAAAGCTCTAATTCAGAAGTAGACAGTACAAAAACAGGAAAGCAATAGGTCAATCTCAGTTAAAAACATCAAAGCAAAAATCCTAAATAAGACATTAGCAAACATATCCAGCAGTGTGGTGTGTATATAAATGTATATTTATTTTTAAATATATGTTTTTTTTTTGCTTTTTTGTTTTGATTTTTTTTTGCAGTACGTGGGCCTCTCACTGTTGTGGCCTCTCCCGTTGCAGAGCACAGGCTCCAGACGCATAAGCTCAGCGGCCACAGCTCACGGGCCCAGCTGCTCCACAGCATGTGGGACCCTCCCGGACCAGGGCACAAACCCGCGTCCCCTGCCTCGGCAGGCAGACTCTCAACCACTGTGCCACCAGGGAAGCCCTAAAATATATGTTTTTTGATATGATATACATCATGTATCATATATATCATGATCACATATATATCATATTTATCACATGGTAAATATATGGTGTGCGTGAGTGTTTGTGATGACCAGTAAGGTTTATCCCAGAAGCTCAAGGAAGATTCAACATTAGAAAATCATACTGTAATTCACCACACGGACAGATTAAGAAGGAAAGACTAATCATCACAATTGATGCAGAAAAAGACATTTATAAAATTTAGTACCCATTCACAATTTAAGAGTACAGTAAAATACCTAGCCAACCAAGAATAGAAGGAAGTTTTTACTCAGCAGTTTCTACTAAAAACCTACAATAAACTTTAGGAACATATTTCCTTTAAAGTCAGGAACTAGAAAAATATGTTTTTTCTAACAACACTCCACTCATCATTGTGTGACATATTGGGCTGACACAATAAACAAAGGAAAAGGAGTAAGAGAAATAAGGATTTGAAATGGAGAAAAAAAAAGAATCATGTGCACAAAGGACTGTCTACATAGAGAATCCATGAGAAACTACAAACAATTAAAAGTCATAAGAGAGTTTGGCAAGAATGCTGAAGACAAGATTAATATACAGACATCCATGGCGTCCTTATCAGCAACAATGAATTAGAAAATGTAATTTTTAAAAGATCCCATTAGCAATAACAATAAACTATGACAAACCTAGGAATGAATCTAAAGAAAGAGGTGCAAGAGTTAAATGAAAGCAAATTATAAAACTTCACTGAAAGTCCTAAGACCTAAATAAACAGAGATATATCTCATGCTCAGAGATGAGAGGATTCAACATCAACATCAGTTCCTCCTAAGTTAATACATAAATTGAATGTAATTCATATTAAAGTCCTAGAAAGGTTTGTTTTTTTGTTTTTGTTTTTGTTTTTGTCTTTGTTTTGCGGTACGCGGGCCTCTCACTGTTGTGGCCTCTCCCGTTGCAGAGCACAGGCTCTGGACGTGCAGGCTCAGTGGCCATGGCTCACGGGCCTAGCCACTCCGTGGCATGTGGGATCTTCCTGGACCGGGGCACGAACCCGTGTTCCCTGCATCAGCAGGCAGACTCTCAACCACTGCGCCACCAGGGAAGCCCCTTAGAAAGGTTTTTCATGAACATTTTTAGCTGGTTTTAAAATTCATATGGAAGAATTAAAGTCAAAAAACAGCCAAGACGATATTGAAAAAGTGTAAGATGGACACTTGTCTTACCAGATATCAAAACATTTATTAAAGCCTTATGATTAAGACACAATAGGATTGGTACAGAGTTAAACCAATGTAATAGGGAGAGCCCCTCTGTGTATAGGAACTTGTGATGTGACAGAGGTAGCATTATAGAACTGCGGGAAATGACTGAACTATATATTAAATGGTTCTGGGACAACTGGTTATTTACAGGGGAAAAAAATAGATCTCTAACTCATGCTGTATCCAAAAATGAATTCCAAGAGAATTACAGTTAACTTTAAAAGATTTAGGAAAAAATACAGACACTATTTTTATAATCCCAGACTAGGCAATGACACAATAGCACAAACCATGAAGCAAAAAAAAAAAAAAAATATTGACCAATATGATTTTAAAACTTTTGTGACAAGACACCAGAAAACACAGGTGAAAGGCAAGAAATGGACAGAGCTGGAAGCTGTAAGAGGCCAGCCTTGCTGACACCTTGATTTTAGCTCTTTAAGACTCAATTTGGACTTCTGACCTCCAGAACTGTAAGAAAATTAATTAGTTCTGTTTTAAACCAAACCAAACCAAAACAAAACAGAAATGGAGAGAGTAGTTTTGTTTTTGTTTATTAAGTATCCAGGATATATAGTGAATGTTTGGTAACTGTAAGGAAAAACACAAGTAACCCACTACAAAAAATGAGCAAAATCTATAAACTGGCAATGCATAGAAAAAGAAACCCAAATGACCAACAATCATGAGAAAGAAAAGCATAAATCACCAGAAATCCAGAGAAGTATAAATCAATACCACAATGAGATACCTTTCAATCTATCAGATTAGCAAAATGTAAAAGCCTGATTATGCCAAGAGTTGGAGAAGATGCAGAGCAACTAGAACTCTCATACACGGCTCTGGAAGTGCAAATAGAGAGCAATTCAGCAACATCTACCAAAGTGGATGATGTTTGTCCCCTAAGACCCAGAAATCCACATCTGCATCTATACCTTTGAGAAGCTCACATGTCCACATGGAAACAAGCCCAAAGAAGTACACAACAGGGGCTTCCCTGGTGGTGCAGTGGTTAACAGTCTGCCTGCCAATGCAGGAGACACGGGTTCGAGCCCTGGTCTGGGAAGATCCCACATGCCGCGGAGCAACTAAGCCCGTGTGCCACAGCTACTAAGACTGCGCTCTAGAGTCTTCGAGCCACAGCTACTGAAGCCCGCGAGCCTAGAGCCTGTGCTCTGCAACAAGAGAAGCCACTGCAATAAGAGAAGCCACTGCAATGAGAAGCCCATGCACCGCAACGAAGAATGGCCCCGCTGACCACAATGAGAGGAAGTCCGCGCACAGCAATGAAGACCCAATGCAGCCAAAAATAAATAAATAAATAAATAAATAAATAAATTTATTAAAGAAAAAAAAAGAAGTACACAACAACTGTCTGTAAAATGAAAAGGTGGAAACAATCTAAACTCCCATCAATTAGAGAATGGATATATTATGATATATTCACTGAAAGGAATTAATACAGCAGGTAAGGAAACTAGCTCTACATCAATTAATTAGGATAAATCCTAAAAACGTAACTTTGAGTGATAAAGCAAGCTGAAGAAAGATGGATTACTGAGTAAGAACATTACCGTAAATGTTTTAAACTCACAAAATAACACCAGTTATTATTCATGACACATAGCCAGGAGCCAAATGCAACAACATGCATGTAACAACACAACTTTGGAAGACTGGCTGCCTCTAGGAAAGCTGCAGGGGAATGGGATCAGGGTGAGGTAGAAAAGAGGCTTTAACTGCAACATTTTCTGCAAAAAAAAAAAAAAAAAACTTTAAAAAATGTGGCTAAATGTCAACATTTGTTAAATCTGAGTAGAGGGCGAAACAAAAAAAAAAAACGTTTTCACCTATCAATATTTAGAATATTTCCTATTTTATTTTTTAATTAATTAATTAATTAATTTTATTTTTGGCTGTGTTGGGTCCTCATTGCTGTGGGCGGGCTTTCTTTTAGTTGTAGTGAGCAGGGGCTACTCTTCTTTGCCGTGCGCGGGCTTCTCATTGCAGTGGCTTCTCTTTGTTGCGGAGCATGGGCTCTAGAGCGCAGGCTCAGTAGTTGTGGCACACGGGCTTAGCTGTTCCGTGGCATGTGGGATCTTCTTGCACCAGGGCTCAAAACCGTGTCCCCTGCACTGGCAGGCAGATTCTTAACCACTGCACCACCAGGGAAGCCCCTATGTTAATTTTGTCATGTTACCAGTGACAATGTAGATAAAAACCTAGAATAGTACAGAATTGAAATTTGCCCCACATTTTTCTTTACCCCCACATGTATCCTGATGAGAAGAGCTTCCTGTTTTACTCATATTTTAGATTCAATCATCTTTCCAAGACCTTCTGAACTCCAAGCAGAAAAGCACCACCTGAAGGTCAAAGACAGAGGCACTTAGGTCTGTGGTCCACACATGTCTCCAAGGTGAACCCCAAGGTGTCTTGTCCCTCTAACCCATGTGACTCCACCAAGAAGGGGTTTTATTACTATAAAGATTAAACTGTTTGATATTTAAAAATCATTTTATCAATTTCTATAGACAATGAAATTATAAGTTTCAGGAAATTATAGTACAAAGCAGAAATGTCATAAAGCCAATAATAGCCTCGCTGGCATAAAAGATGATCCCCATGGCTCCACGCATAACCCACGTCACTACTGTGCAGCCCACATTCAGCTTGAAGTCAGCTCTTCTCATTCACCCTGGTTTACTTTCCTCTCCAGCTGATGGCTATTCTGAATGGGTGCACTTGGCAGATATCAACATATTTGCCAGGCATACTGACCTCAGTTAGAGACTATTGAGTTCACTACCCCAGGAACATAAACATTTAAGGTGCATTGAAAACTTTGTTTTAGAATTGCCTTTCCAATCATTAAACAATAAGCAACTTTTTCCTGCTATTTACTTTTCTGTTGTATAGCACTTTACATTTAATAGAACATTTGCACCTTATAAAGCATACATTTCTAACACAGGAACATATAAGTATAGGTAGGATGGGTGGCGGTTCTTTCTCATTTACATTCACCAGAACAGCGGGCTCCAATGGGCCACTGGATGAACACACACAGACCTCCATTTCTAATAGACCCCTTCTGCTCCTTACATAGGGGACACAATCCACCTTTCACCTAAGGTTCACACACTCCCTCTGAAGCCCTTTCGGTTCAATCAGAATCAAGAGCTGTCATCTGTGAAGCTGTCAGGATGTCACAGAGGAGAACATGGATTCCACATGCTCTGCTGGGGGGATTCCAGGACAAGGAGGAAAGTAAGGGCAGAGAGATGTCCGGTTTTCCAAAAACTGGACCTAGAATTAGCAAAGTTCTCACTCGGGGTGAGCTTGGCTCTAGGATCAATGACAATTACCCACTGGCAATGATAGAAGAAAATATGATTCTCACTAATAATGGTTTGTTTCAACAAAAGTCTGCAGTTAAATTTATTTTGTCCTTACGTGGGAAGATGCTTACATTTCGCCAGGATCAATCTGATCATGAGAAGAATTGTGGGTGCACTGCTGACAGATAACAAGGACTACAAATGGTGACAGAATCCCATGAGGTCACCCCCAGAAACAGCCAAAGTCATGAAGACATCGTGTCATATTACTGAACATCCAGATGGACTTGCAGCCAGAATGCATTCTGCCCCTAGGAGCCCAGCATTGGATGCCCACACTGGAGAAGCTCATGGGGATGCCAGCGTCCACTTCTCAGCATGTTCCCCATTGAAATCCCTGATCATCTCCTGAGCTCCTTCCCTGGGCCAGGCACTGAGCTGTGAGGGACACTGCGATGAATTGGACATGTAGCCTCCATGGGAAATAGCATGTGATATGGCATGAGCAAGAGAGACAGTTAAAGAGGGGTAGGGGACATTGTCAGGGCTCAAAGAGGGACAGATCATATATTCACAATGGCCATGATGTGGAAACAACCTGTGTCCATCAATGACTGAATGAATAAAGAAGATACACACACACACACACAATGGAATACTATTCAGACATGAGAAAAAAGAAAATCCTGCCATTTCCAACAAGATGGATGAGTCTTGAGAGCATTAAGCTAAGTGAAACAAGTCAGAGAAAGACAAATATGTATGATCTCACTTATATGTGGAATCTAAAAAAGCAAAACTCGTAGAAACAGAGAGTAGGCTGGTGGTTACCAGGGGCTGCCAACTGTCACTTATCAATGAGTTCCTGAAGCTACTTCTTCTTATACCCATTATATTTCATTAATTTATGTTACCTGTCTGACCCCCGTAGGCCTTGACTTTGCAATGCCTGTTCTCATTCAATCTCCTCCTTTTCCAGATAAGAACACAGCAACCCAGAAGGAAATGAAAGGACTTACTTAAGTCACACAACTGCTTTGTGGTGGGTGGGGTTAAAACTCAGGTCTCTGACTCTCAGTCCAAATCCCATACAGCATCATCCAGTTTCCCCCTCACTCTAGAAAAGGTTTTACAAATGTCTCATACTGTTTATTTTGTTCAAAAATAATCAGGAACAAATTCAAGAACAGCAAACACATAGTATCTCCAGATGTCCAGACACTGCCCTGAGTGCTGGTGGAGTAGAGATGGAGCAGACAGGACCCCTTCCTGCTCAAAGAAACTCTGTAAAAGTCTGTGGGAGGACGGAGAAAGGAGCCCCTCAACCTCCTGAGGAGCCAGGAGACAGCAAGGAGAGGCTGGTAAGATGGAGGGAACTACGCCTTTGCCCAGTGGAAAGTCACTGGGGGCACATAAAGGGGGAAAAGTTACTCTGGACAAAGAGAGTCAATCATCTTTTTCCTTAAAATTCTTCATAGCATGTAACAATACAGGAAGTCAATTTTCCCTGGCAGATCTATATGCTTGCAAAAACAGGTCCAAACAACCCAAGTCATATACCTGGAGTTGCGGATGGAGTGAAGAATTTGATCCCTCGTGGCTCAATGCCAACTGAACATCTGTTCTTGAATCCTCTTTTAGTTCAAATCCCAGCCCCACATCAGATTAGAGAACTGTACATCCAATGAAAATCAGCTCCACCTGTTAGGCCACCCTCTGGCAGAATAAGGGCACCTCACGTCTCACCAGTCAGTACAACCCACCTTCAGGCTGGCATTACTAGCAAAGTTAAAAATCACTCAGGAGAACAGATGGTCCAGAAATAGATTATCATACATAGACAACAGATTTTCAACAAAGGCAAATCAATGGAGAAAGAATAGACTTTTCAACACATGTTGTTGGAGCAACTGGACATCCATATGGAAAACAAAATTAAACCTCAACCTAAACTTCATACCTTATTAAAAATTAACTAAAATTTGTACATGGACTTAAAAGTAAACTTTAAAACTATAAGGCTTTTATAAGAAACCATAGGAGGAAATATTTAGAACTTAGGGCTTGGTGAAGAGTTCTTAGATATGACACCAAAACCATGGGCCATAAAAGAAAAAAATGAATGAACAGAACTTAATCAAAATGTGTAAAAAAAAATCTTTACTCTGAGAAAGTCACTATTAAGAGAATTAAATGACAAGCTACAAACTTGGAGAAAATATTTGCTAATCTTTTTTTTTCTTTGGTGTGCATATATCTTTTATTTTTTAATTGGGGTACAGTTTCTTTACAAAGTTGTATTAGTTTCTGCTGTGCAATGAAGCGAATCAGCTATATGTATACATATATCTCATCCCTCTTGGACCTCCCCCACCCCATCCCACCCATCTAGGTCACCACAGAGCACCAAGCTGAGCTCCCTGCATGATATAGCATGTTCCCACTAGCTATCTGTTTTACACATGTTAGTGTATATACGTCAATCCCAATCTCCCAATTCGTTCCATCCCTCTTCCCCCCCCACCGTGTCCACACGTCCATTCTCTATGTGTGTGTCTCTATTCTTGCCCTGCAACATATTTGCTAATCTTATACCTGACAAAGAACTTGTATACAGAGTAAAGAACATTTAAAGCTCAACTAAAAACCAATTTTTAAAAATTGGCAAAGCTGTGAATAGACCCTTCACCAAAGAGATATAGAAGGCAAATAAACACATTAAAAAGGTGCCATTAGGAAAATGCAAATTAATGCCACACTGAGCTACCACTACACCTGTTAGGATGGGAAAATAACAATCTGGCAATACCAAGTCCTGACAAGGATTCAGAACGACTAAATCTTTCATAAACTACTGATTGGGATGCAAAAAGGTATGATATTTTTTGAGAATTATTTTGCAGTTTCTTATAAAGTTACACATATATTCACCATATGACCCAGCAATCCTACTCCTAATATATTTGCCCTAGTCATTTACCCAAGTGAATTATGTTCACATAAAATCCTGTAACTGAATGCTTAATAGCACATTTATAATCATCAAAAACTGTAAATAACAGGAATGAGTTTCTGTGGGAGAATGGATATCCAGAAGTGGTACATCTATATATGGAATACTACTCAGTGATAAAAAGGAACAAACTACTAATATAAGCAATCTGGATGATCTTCCAGAGAATTATGCTGAGAGAGAAAAAAAGATAATCTCAAAAGATTATACACTCTAGGATGACATTCTTAAATAGGCAAAACTATAGAAAGAAGTACAGATCAGTGACTGTCAGGTTTTCTGGCTGTGGGAGAGTTTGACAATAAAGGGGCGACATGAGAGAATTTTAGGGGGTGATAGAACTGTTTTGCATCCTGACTGTGTTGGTAGTTATGTGAATTTATGCATGTGTTAAAATTCATAGAACTGTACACACCAAAAAAGTTAATTTTATAGTATGTTAATTAAAAACAATCACAAAGACAACACTGGAGTTGGGGAGAGTTAAGTATGTGAAAAAATAGTGGTATTAGTCAGGATTCTCCAGAGAAAGAAACCAATAGAATGGAAGGATGGATGGACGGATGGATGGACAGGTAGAGAGATAGATAGATGACAGATACATAGATATATAGATACACAGATACATACATTTATTGTAAAGAATTGGCTCACGTGGTTACGGAGGATGAGAAGTCCCAAGACCAGCAGTCAGCAAGCTGGAGACCCAGGAGGTCTGATGTGGAGATCCAGTGTGAGTCCAAAAGCCTGAGAACTAGGAGAGCCAATGGTGTAAATTCCAGTCCTAAAGTTGGCAGTCTCAACTGTACTTGAGATCCGAGTCTACTATGGATGCTTTTATTCCTTCTCTACCTATTATCAGACGTTTGGTATTATTGCTAAACCTACCTCAAATATGGAGGCCAGAAACCACATTAAAGCAGATATAAATCGCTTTAACGTCTCAGACAGCAAAATTTGATGTAAATTCCCCAACCCTAGTGCTATGGACTGAATGTTTTTGTCCTCTCAAAATTCATATGTTGAAACCCTAATCCCAATGTGACGGTATTAGGAGGTGAGGCCTTTGGGAGGCAATTAGATCATGAGGGTGGAGACCTCAGGATGGGATTAGTGTCCTTATAAGAAGAGAAACAAGAGGAACATGGCTCCCTCTCTCTCCCAAGATGGGAAGATGGCCTTCTGAAAACCAGGAAGAGGGCTCTCACCAGACACTAGACCTGCTGGCACCTTGATCTTGGACTTCCCACCTCCAGAACTGTAAGAAATAAATGTCTGCTGTTGCTGAGGCACCCAGTCTGTGGCATCTTTGTTACAGCACCTTGAACTCATGTGGACCCCTAGCAGCAATGTGAGTGCCTCGTGGAAGAAGGAATAAGTGACTCAGTCAGTGTCTGACAGGATGAGGTTCCGGGATCTATGGGGAAATCCAAGTAGAGATGCCAAGGAGGAAGCTGCGTCTCTAGAAGATAGGTGTGCGTGGTGGATCCGGGTGTGAGGGTGTCGGCAGTGAGGGTGAGGATGAATGAGGGCCCCTGACCACATCTGAAGAGCAGGAATGCCCAGTGCACTCAAGGCAGAGGTTCAGGAAACATAAACTTTTAAAGCGTGAGTAGGGAAAGAGGATTATCTGGCAGAGTCTGAAGAAGGATTGCACTCAGAGAGAAAATCAGGAGAGAATGGTTTCACATGAAGAAAGCAGATCAAGAAGAGGGTGGTCACAATGCCAACGACTGCAAACATTCCTATAGGAAGAGAAAATGGGGAAAAAGAAATTATCTTGTTCATGGATTATTTGAAAAAGTCCAGACCACTAATTTTCTATTGTGCACCCATTTTACCCAGGAAAGATAATGTTCTTCTGATTCGAAATGACAGAGCAGACAGTTCAAGGAGGGAATGGCAGCCACAGGTTCATCGGGAGATGGCAGGAGAATATTTAACCATTTACAACACATACAGGCCCTCCGGTCAGCCTAACGACCGATGTTCCTGCTGCTGAAGGACCACACAGGTATCATCTCAGTCACTGTCAGTAAATTTTGTCATCACTTGTAGAACAGGAGACAGATGCCAGGAGATTGGGGATGGGCAAAGGTTGCTGAGAATGTCAAGACAAGGGAAACAAATGGGGACTTAGAGAATAACCCTGTCAGTCTGGCCCTGCATCCTAACACACACACACACAGCTCACCCCCACCCCGTTCCTTTCCTGTGCATGTGTTTTTACAGGTGCACACACCACACGAGTATCAGTTGCCTGTGAGGGAAGGATCTGCTCCAGGCCTCTCTCCTTGGCTTGTGGCTGACCATCTTCTCCCCCGTCTCTCACATCATCTCCCCTCTATCTGTGCCTCTGTGTCCACATTTCCCGTTTTCATAAGACACCAGTCATATGGGATCTCATGGTGTTTACTTGGTTACCTCTGTAAAGACCCTGTTTCCAAATACAGTCACATTCTGAGGTCCTGGGAATTAGGATTCAACATGCGTATTTTGCAGGATACCATTCAACTCTTAACGATGTCCAAGCTGAACCCATTTTCTAAGGGCTGGTCTTCTCCTTATTACCCATAAACAGAACAGAAAACTAGTGAATGATGATATCCTATGTGGAGGGTCCAGGCCTCAAATCCTTTCCATTTTATGTGAAAGAAAAACAGAAACATTGGTGTAGACCCATTTGAACACATGCACAAACACAAAACCAAAGGAGTTCTGGAACTTCAGCCTCATCTACAAATGCTTCCCTAGAACAGACCCATCCCTGCCTTGGCTGCTCGGCTGACTTAGGGTTACTCATTTACCAATAGCGTGAGTCACAGGGATCTCAGAATAAGCAAGACATCCACTGCTGCCAAACAGAACAGGTCACAGGAAGCCCACGGCCAGGTAGAGCAACAGAAGGAGCCAGGCCGAACCTGGGAAAGTCTCCTCACCTCTCTCAGCCTCAATTTCCCATCACTAAAGTGCAGACGAGAACAATAGTACAGCCCACTGGCTCATTCTAAAGATTAAGCAAGATACGAAGCTAAATGTACATCACAGTGCCTGACAAATAGCAAGTGGTCCATAAATGTTAGCTTAAAAAGATGTAAAGCGTGGCCAGGTGTGAGGTAAGTACTCATTCTTCCTGGTTCACTGGATTTAGAAGTGATAACCAGGTGGCCTCTTGCTTCACTTAGCATCCTCTGGAGGCCGAAATGCTAGCCCACTCCCATTGCTGGAGTTTAATGTGTTAAGATTCCTCGTTTCATAGAAGGCTTGCTTTGAGATCCATAATACAAGAGGGGTTCTCCCAAACACACACAGGCAGTATAGACCGGGGCAATCGTTTCCATGACAACAAGGAACCTAGGAAAGTGACAGGTAAATTTCTGCCATGTCCGTACCTCATCCCACTCTTCTCACAGGTGAGTTTTTTGCCTCATGGTTTTGAGACACTGAAAAATCCAACAGCCCACCTTAGAATATGCGCCACAGAAAAGATACTTAAAAGGCAAGTCCAGTCTGCCTAAGGTTTTGAATGGACATCAATCATCCCTTTAGGTTAATGCAGATGTCAGACCAAGGGTAAGAGAATGTGTGTATAGGGTGGGGGGCATTCATAGCTTGTCATCATGTGTTGAAACAATTCTTGATTTCACTGAGGATAGACAACAAGAAGCTCTTTTCTTCAGGTCCACAAAGTCTGGTCAGGTGAGCTCTGGGGCGTTTGCTTCATTAAAGCAGAAGTTTAGCCCCTGGAGGAAGGACACCACCTAACACTTGGAGCACGAGGAATGTCTTGGCAAAAACAAACCAGCCTCACTGTGCTCTGGAGCCGCACACAGATGCTCTCAGGAGATGCTGGTGGAACTGAACAAAGCTGAGTTAGACAGCTCCTCACAGACTGGCACCCTGACAGCAAGCATTTCACCGCCTTCCTTCCTCTCTCAGCACCGCATCCACTGGTCATGAACTTTCACCCATTTCGCCATGAAACTCTGTGGAATCCTGTTAGCCTGTTCTTGTTCATTGCCTCAGCCTTGTGTCAGGCTCTCATGGCTCACATTTGTCCTTCGCCCCCCTTTGGCACCACAGATATAAGGAAATTCGAAGTCCCCGGCACGCCATTCAGAGGCGCTCTACACCGGGGCGCCAAGCTCTGTTTCCAGGCTGTTTCTCACCACTCCGCACCTAAACTCTGCTCCACCCACAAGGACCATCCACGTCCCTTTCTCTGAAACCTCAGACAAACTCCTTGGTCACTGCTTTCGCTTTCACTGCTTTTTCAACCTTTAACAGCCTTTTCACCTCCTCAGTTACATCTTACCCCCTGCCTATCAACGCCTCCTCAACCATCAGAGACCTTCGCTTCCTCCGGGAAAGAATTAATAACGTCTCAAAACCTCTGTAAGTCTTTCATTTTATTTTTTTTTCTTATGACACTAGGAGGTAGTGTACTTTAGGAGAAAAGGTGGAGTCAAATAAGTTTTGTTTAAAATCCCAGGCCTACTACTTTTTAGGAGTCTGACTTTGGGCGTGTTACCTAACCTCTCTATGCCTGCATTTCCTTAAAACAGAAGTTACTGGTATGATATAAGCACTTAAATATGATTTCCCTTGTTCTTCCCCAGCATGGTCTGTGTGCGAGCATGCTCTCTCTCTGTCTCATATATGTGTATATATGCATATATATTATACATCTATAGGCACAATAGAGGTACTCAATAACTATTTGTTGAATTAATGAAAAATTAGTATATTCTTAATGAACGCTTTTTAGTTGAGCTGATTCATTCCATTAAACATTTGTATTCTGATCACAGGAGGAAGCTAAGCTAGAGAAAGAAAAAAAATGTCATCACCCCTCAATTCCAGTCCAGCATTCACCATCTTTATCATTGTCACCACCACCACCACCATTTCTTTCTTCTTACTGCACTCTTCTTCCTATGGAACCTTTATTCCAAAGAGAACAAAGCACCTAATTACCCTTACAATAGTTCTATCTTATGATTAATCAAAACCACCTGGGAAAGCAAGTGAAAAATTCCAATTTTTTCAGTCCAATTCCCCTTCCTAAAATTATGTGTGGAATGACTTCAGAAGAGGATTCATCATAGCGAGGGTGCAGATCCCTGCCTTTAGAAATCAAAGCTGCCTGACTACAGAGCTGATGGCCATGGACACTCCAGGACAAGGCCCACATTCAGCAGGTGCTCAATATTATGAGAAAGAGTCAAGAAACACACAAGAGGAAGTGCCCACAGTTGATTCAATTCTGATGTTCATCATCTAACACATCTTCCAGTGTCCAATAATTACTAAGTGCAGCCAAAGGATCTTTACCTTTACAAAATGATTGTATATTTCTTAGTTAATGCAAATACCTCCTGAGATAAAACCCAGAGCAATGCATACAGAGTCACTGAAAAGTTCATACCTTTTGTCTAAATAATATGAATTCTCAAAATTTATCCTCACAAAATCATTTCCAAAGGAACAAAACCCAATAAGTACAAAAATATTTACTGTTCTTTAATAATAGAAAACATATGGAAACACTTTATATGTCCAAGAATAGGGAAATAATTTTTTTCCCAGAGGCACTCCATGATTATTTAATTAGATCACTTCCACATCATAGGGTTGTGAGGATAATTCAGGTGAACCGTGAAGTGTATAATCGGTCCTTCAGAACTGTCAGCTTTACAATGATATTTTGTCCCAAATCCTCAGCGTCCATAAAAACTTGGCCTCTGCAGTCTCATTTCTTCCTATTCCCAACACACAGACCCTCCCTTGGGAGCAGGGTCTCCACCATCAGACCTGCTCTTCTCGCCCGACTTCTACGTTTACACCCACCATGCATCAAATGCTACAGACCAGGCTCTGTAGTAAGAAAGTTCCATAAATTCTCTCAATCAAACCACCAAAAGCCCTTAGGAGGTCGCTTCTCTCACTGCTACCATCTTAGAGAGCAGGGCACAGGCCCTGAGGGTTTGAGTGACTTCCCCAATGTCAACTCAGGCGGCAAGCCCTCTTCCCAGGTCGGAGGTGCACCCTCGGTCCGGGCAAACCCCGCCCAGCCCCGCACTTCCGGCCACTTCCCCGCTGCCCCACGTGCCCCTCTCACCGAGAACCTGAGTCAGGCCTTGAGGGCACGCCCCGCCGTCCTGGGTGGTTTTCCCCTTTTCTCCGACAGAGACTGAGGGTGAGATCCATGTTGGTGTCCCAGACGTGAGGAGGTCACCCTGAGGTGACCCAACAGACAAGGCCGGCAGAGGAGGGAGGGAATGTCCCGCCGCAGGCCAGGGTGTGGTGGGGTGAGGGGAGCTCCGCGCGGGACTTGCCGGGAACGGCCGATCACGTGGTGGGGAGGAGGCGCATGCGCGCCCAGCCAGGGAAATTCTCTTTAAAGCGCGCGGGACTGGCCGGGAACGCCGATCACTTGGTGGGGAGGGGGCGCATGCGCGCCCAGCCAGGGAAATTCTCTTTAAAGCGTTAAGTCCTGCTACCCTTCTGAGTCTGTTTCCTTATGTGTAAATTGGAAATACTATTTACTTAATTGTTTTAGGGGATCAAATTACTTAATGCAAATAAAGTAGGTACATTCGAAATTGGGTTCCAAGAGAGTCCTCGTAGTAGTAAACCGCCTTTTCACTTGAACTCTTTTGAAAGGTTTTTATTTATTGTTCCTTGCAGTCCAGTGATCTTGGATTCTGATGAGCGGCGTGGTGCAGAGACAGACACAGAGAAACATGGCCCTCTCTTCACTCTACCCATAAGTGGGTGAAAAAATGCAATAAATGTTTAATTATAGGTGACATAAATTACCAGATATAACACCTATACAAATGTCATTCCAATTCTGTTTTTCCATAGAGATGCATGTTGACAATGGGCCACCCACTGCGCAGCCCCATATGTGCAAGATCTCATTAAATACTGATTGTTTCTTCCATCTTACAGATGAGGAAACGGAAGCTCAGAAAAGTTATATATCATGAGTTGAGGAGATGAAATTTCTGTATGGAAGAGTTTAGGCCTGCAGTCTCCATTAGTATGTGAGTGTGTGTGTGTGTGTGTGTGTGTGTGTGTGTGTGTGTGAGAGAGAGAGAGAGAGAGAGAGAATGAAAGAAAGAACACAGAAGTGAACAGCCAGGAGTGGGAGTTGGCTAAAGGACTGACTTGTTTTGAAGTTAAATTTGCCTACAAAACATTTTTTTTACTTAGTGTTTTTTGTTTGTTTTTGTTTAAAATGTTTTGCATGGATTGTGGAAGTTACTCAAGATTAGGGTACTTGTCTTGAAGCTTCATTTGTATCTGATGCAATCTGTCTTTATCAGTGTTTAGGTATGTGTTCCTTTGGGGTAGACCGTGGAGCATAGGGCTGTTGAACCATCGCATGTGGAAGGCTAAAGTACTTACAAATCCCTCTCTCCTCTCTTGCTCCCCCATTGATTAAAATCTAGTCCAGAGTCACACAGATTGGCCAGACTCTAAAACCAAAGTGCCTAGCCACAAAGGTGACCTCCCTTTACAGGAACAATAATATCTGTTTTTAAATCTCACATTACTAAAGTACTGTATGGTTTTCAAAGAATTTTTTGATCTGTAATTTTATTTAAGTGTGACCCAACTTGCAGAGAAAACATTCTTATTTTAATGAGACCAACTTAAAGATACCTTCAAGTAATCCAGATATCCCAGAACTCACCAGCCTGAAAGATGACATTTATTTTTCATAACCAAAGCATGAAACTCAAGCCTCCACCAACCTGATTGCTGGAAATCAGGCTTCTATTTCCAAAATATCCCCTTGGTGTATCTTGGGGTACTTTCAGTTGCAGGCATCACACAGGGTCCACTCTGTTCTTTGCTTTATTCTCCCCCAGGTTGCTGCCTTCCAAGTAAGTGAGAAGAGGCTTCACCATTTTCACTGCCCATCTTGCAAGGCCCAAGGTCAACACCAAGAGTGCTATATCCAGATGCTGTCTCAGGTTCCCATCTTCAGGGTATAAGGCATTGCTGGGAGAAAAGACTCCAAGAACTCCAGTTCAGGGTCTCACCTTAGCCCTGAAGCAGCTCAGCTTGCGGTCCATGTTGTTGCACATGGGGAGTTTTGAAAGCTTTGGGCTGGAATCTCACCCCTTACTTGCTTAGAATTTCATCACTTATCTTGTAAAAATATGATTCTCTAGATTCCTGGGGCCCAGGAGGAGCTCAAACCAGAGGAGCTCAAACCCAGGCCAAAAGACCAGATGGCTGATGGTTTTCTGGTGGTTGTCTGGAAACAGATTCTGAGGCAGAAAGTTGCTTACCAGAGGTGAACTGGGGAAAGCTCTTGAGAGTGGCAGTGTTGAAGTTTACCTGAGCCCTGGGTTCCCAGAAGGCAGTAGCAGTTAAGAACTCATCCACCACGACCACTCTGTTTTGTTCTGGAAATGGCTAACCACAAAGGACCATCCAACACTGGCATATTTGCATAAGCCCAGATAAGACCATCTCTATCCATCTACTTGGCCTCTGTAATACTCTTGGATGAAGCAAATGACTCTCTTGTCTCCTGCTTTTATAAAATTCGAGCCCCCTTCTTTTTCTTTGAGAAGTTCCTTATTAATGAATATTCTACCTATTGCATCTCCTTAAGTGCCTTGTGCCATTAATTCTGTCTTTGACCAGAGACAGGGCTGTGAGGAGGTTAGGGAGGAACGGCTGAGCGGTAGAAGATGCCAAAGGACAGTGTAGTTGCAAATGGGGCCTCAGCTGATCCCATAGGGGCTCCAGAGCTGACGTGGTCCTTCAGAGCTGTCCCAAATTCAAGCAAGGACCCCCAGCCTTTCTGTCCTTGAATTAGTCAGTTATCCAGCCCTAGGCAGGAGATGTAACCTGGAGCAAAACAGTTCTCTGAGGCCTAAAGTGATTCCCAGTGAGAAGAAGCAACTGTGACCTTTCAGCAGCCAAATTCCCAGGAGCTAAGGATGGTGCCAGCATGGGGGATCTGGACCAAGGTATCCACTCCACTGATGGGAAACTAGCCATGGATCTTCCACATTTCTGCCCTCCTTCCATCCCAGCCCCCAGGGAAAATGACTCCTTCCTTCTCAACTTAAAATCGAAAGCTGCCATGAATATCAGTGAGCGGAAAGGATGCAAACAAAGCTGGGATGGAGCTAAGATACAGAAGATAGCCAGGAGCAACTGGGCAAAGGGGAGGGGCATGCCCTCTACATACCAGGAGTGTTTCTCAAACTGTGGTTCACAGACTTTCCCATGCTGGTCTCTTAATGCATTAAACTTGATAACATGCCACTTTATACTTTTGTTTCTGAAATGAGTTAGCAATTTCCTCATGAATATTTAATGAAAATAAAATTAAAAAGCCAACTGACACCATTTGTTGCTACCTAATCAAAGTTAGCTCAAGTCTCTCCATTCTTTCCAAGGAGAGGTTTTACTGACTACATTCCCATGAATTTGTATCAGCTTGGGCTCAAGACAGAAATATTGTAAGTCACTCTTTTGTTATAACGAGACTGATCCTTTGTACATCTTTCCTTCTTCCCAGAAGCAGTTACTGAACTCCTATCCTGTGTCAGGTATCATATTATACCCTGTGAGGAAGACAAACTTTTTTCTCTATCTTTCCCCCTGTGATTACTGCCTCCATAAGGCACATATGACTTTGCTGGGATGATGTCAGTGACAAAAGAGAGGCAAGATGCAGAGCAGTTAACTGAGGAGCCAGGGTTAATGAGCATGTGAAGACAACATTGTGTAAAGTGTTTTTTCTAGATTCTAGAAATCTGGAATCTAGAAGCATTGCTGGTCTAGTGGGTAGCTAAATGGAGACACAGGGTAGTGGGAGGGTGTGTTTTTTTTTCTTTGTTTTGTGTTTCGTTCTATAGTGGGAGAAACTGAGCATGTTTAAGTGCTAATGAGAAGGAACAAGGAAGCCAGTAGACAAGATTGGAAATAGAGGAGATAGGCTCCTGCATCTGAAAATGGGTGAGAAATGGGATTTGCTTCAGACGGAAGGAAGAGTATGTCTTTAACTGTGGTTGGACGGACTTCCCTGGTGGCACAGTGATTAAGAATCCGCCGGTGTGCCTACAGAATCTGCCTGTGTGCCTATTGCTCTACCTTCTCTACAAGAGAAGCCACCACAATGAGAAGCCCGTGCACCGCGACGAAGAGTAGCTCCCGCTCGCCGCAACTAGAGAAAGCTCACGTGCAGTAATGAAGACCCAATGCAGCCAAAAATAAAAATAAATAAATTTATAAAAACCTTGCCTTCATGAAGCAGCATAGAAAAAAAACTTATTATGTAATTTTTTTTAAAAAAGTACAATGACGTAACTGTGGTTGGAAAAAGGAGAGGTTAGAGAAGGAAGTCAGAAATGGAAGGACAGTTGGACTGATCCAGGGTTATGGCTTTTCCAGATGATACACAGGACAGTGAAGACTCAAAGCAGGTAAAGGGGTCAGCCACTGACTAATTGAGGAGATAGATCTAGCATCTAGATTAAAAGAGAAGAGGGGCCGATAACCAAAGAAAACAGATGGTTTGGGAGAAAATGGAAGAGTTTAAAGTTGGGAGCTACCAAATGGGTTTTTTAAAGGCAGTGTTGAAGGAGAGAGAGAGAAGAGTAGTAAGAGCAAGCACTTACGAAAAGCCAGCCATTGTTCTAAGCCATCAAGTTGAAATAACCTGAAGAGACATAGGCTATTATTTTCCACATTTTGTATAAGAGGAAACTGAGGCACTAAGTGGTTAAATCATGTGTGTAAGGTCACACAGCTAAGAAGTGGTACAGCTTTGGTAAGTCTGGTTTTACTCTCTGCTTCTCTCTGCTTTGACCAGGCCAGAGAGGAGAGTTTGAGTTTGTTATTTCAGGTTGGCAGTGTGGGTGATGACGAGGTCCAGGGTCTAGGTGAGGATGTGGTCTAGGGTGGAGCATAGCAATGTGTTGATGAAGTGGGACAGGTGCTGTACCTAGTCCACTACAGCTCTTTGGCCCTCTCCTTTTGCTCTGCAAACAGGACTGCCACATCCCAAGGACCTTCTGCTGGTCTTTGTCATTGCAGCCTCATGGGGCCACTGTCACCAGCTAGTCTTTGACTGGGTACCCAGTAGAGAAGATAACTGTGAAACCAACCCAAGAGGAGCTGCATAAGGAAGTTCAAATCAAAAGATCCATCCAGGGCTTCCCTGGTGGCGCAGTGGTTGAGAGTCTGCCTGCCGATGCAGGGGACACGAGTTTGTGCCCCGGTCCGGGAAGATCCCATATGCCGCGGAGCGGCTGGGCCCGTGAGCCATGGCCGCTGAGCCTGCACGTCCGGAGCCTGTGCTCCACAACGGGAGAGTCCACAACAGTGAGAAGCCCGCGTAGCGCAAAAAAAAAAAAAAAATGGAGTTAGTAATCGTGTGACTGGGATCATTCTTGAGGAATGCTTCACAAAGCCTGGCTCATAGTAGGACCTCATTCATGGCAGTGGGGGGGGCAAGGAGGAGTAATATTAGTAGTCGTGGAAGGAGGAGGAGGAGGAGGAGCAGGAGAAGGAGAAGGAGGAGCAGGAGGAGCATGCCACTGTGCTATTGGGTCCTCCCCAGAGTCCTCAGAGCTCCTTCTCTGCCACGCCATGGAGCACATCAGATGGAAGCTCCAGCATCCAAGGAGAAGAGGGCACACGCTCTCTCCAGGCCTCAGCACACACCAAATCCTTGTTCAGAGACCTGATGGATGAAAAGGTGGCTGATTTGTTGCATTTCATGGTCCTCAAATATAGACTGAAGGAGCCCTTAACAGAGGCAGAAATGCTGAAGGTTGTCATCAGAAAGTACAAAAACCAATTCCCTGTGATCTTCAAGAAAGCTTCTAAGTGCCTAGAGGTGATCTCTGGCATGATGTGAAGGAAATGGATCCCAAAATCCACTCCTATGTCCTTGTCAACTCATTGGACCTCACCCATGATGAGATGCATAGTGATGACCAGAGCATGCCTAAAAATGGCCTCCTGGTAATCATCCTGGGTGTGATTTTCATAGAGGGCAACTGCACCCCGGAGAAAAACATCTGGGATTTCTTTAATATGATAGGCGTGTATGCTGGGAGGAAGCACTTCATTTATGGGGATCCCAGGAGGAGGATCAGGAGGAGGAGTAGGAGGAGGAGGAGGAGAAGGAGGAGGAGGAGGAGGAGGAGGAGGAGCAGGAGGAGATGGAGGAGGAGAAGGAGGAGCAGAAGCAGGTCATAGATACAGAGGTGGTGGGTGGGGTGTGGGCAAAATGTGTGAAAGGGGCCAAAAGGGACAAACTTCCAGTTATAAAATAAATAAGTCATGGGGAGGTAATGTACAGCATGGTGACTATAGTTAATAATACTGTATTGCATATTGGAAAGTCGCTAAGAAGAGTAAATCATAAAAGTCCTCATTACAAGAAAAATAATTTTTGCTAACTGTGTATGGTGATAGATATTAACTAGACTTATTGTGGTGATCATTCTGAAAACTCAAAGGTTTGTTATAATACAAGCTGATGGCTGCTTCCAATATTTATATGGAAATGCAAAAGACCTGGAATAGCCAAAATAACTTTTATTTTATTTATTTATTTTTAAAATTTATTTATTTATTTTTGGCTGCGTGGCGTCTTCGTTGTTGCATGTGGGCTTTCTCTAGTTGCAGCAAGCAATAATCAACACACTGTTGTATTGGTATAATGATAAAAATATATAACTGGAATGTGATAGAGATTCCAATAATAGAACCATACATATATATGCATATATAGACAAATCGATTATCAACAGAGATCTGAGGTAGATTAGAGAGGATAGTCTTTGCAAAATCTGAGTCTGGAGCAATTGCATATCCACATGCAAAAAATTTAATTTTGATCTCTACATCTCACCACATAAAAATGAACTCAGAATAGATCATAGACCTTAATAATGCTTCTATATGAAAACCCAGGGAAAATATTTGTTGCTTTGAAACCATTTCTGATGTACAAAAAACCCAGTCTATTAAGGAAAAAAAAAGATGTATTGGATTTAATTCAAATTACAATCTTTGAAAAACACTGTAAAGAGAATGAAAAGACAAATCACAGATTGTGAGAAAAGGTTTGCCAATCACATATCTAATAAAGGACTTGTGTCAAGAATATATAAAGAATTCTCAAAACTCAATAATAAGAAATCAAACAATCCAATAAAAAAACAAGCGAAAGATTTGAACAGACACTTCATCAAAGAAGATATAGGGGTGGCAAATAAGCACATTAAAAGATGCTTAGTCATTAGGGAAATGCTATATCACAATTAGAATCTACTGGGTACTTATTAGAAGGTCTAAAATTGAAAATACTGTTGATACTGTGTCCGTGAGGATGTAGCTCACTGGAACACTATTACACCTCTGGTCAGAATGTAAATGGCACAATAATTTTGGGAAACAATTTAGCAGATTCGTAAAAAGCTAAACATTTACTACCACATGATCAGTCCATTCTAAACCTTGGTATTTATCCAAGAGACATGAAAACATATGTGATGCAAAGAACTATACACAAATGTTCATAACAGATTTACTCATAATGGCCAAAAAAAATAGACAAAACCGAAATGTACACCAACAAGGGTATGGCTAAACAAAATTTGGTATCTCCATACAGTGGAATACGATTCAGCCACAGAAATGAATAAGCAAAGATACACACAGCTACATGGATTAATCGCAAAATAATTATGCTGAGTGAAAGAAAGAAGACAGAAAAGAATGTGTATTGTTTGATTCCATCTATATAAATTTCCAGAATATTTAAACTGATCTATTGTCACAGAAAGCATATCAGTATTTGCCTTGGTTTGAGGTTGGAGAAAGGCAGCAGGGATTAACAGGAAAGACGGGGTTACAAAGTTGCATGAGGAAAATTTGGAGATGATGGATAGGTTATCATGTGTATATAAATGTCAAAAATTATCATAGTTCACATTTTAATATGTGCAGTTTATTATATATCCTTTATACTTCCAAAAAGCTGTGAATATTTTTTTTTAATTTTTATTTATTTATTTATGGCTGTGTTGGGTCTTCGTTTCTGTGCGAGGGCTTTCTCTAGTTGCGGCAAGTGGGGTCCACTCCTCATCGCGGTGCACGGGCCTCTCAGTATCGCAGCCTCTCTTGTTGCGGAGCACAGGCTCCAGACGCGCAGGCTCAGTAATTGTGGCTCACGGGGCTAGTTGCTCCACGGCATGTGGGATCTTCCCAGACCAGGGCTCGAACCCATGTCCCCTGCGTTGGCAGGCAGATTCTCAACGACTGCACCACCAGGGAAGCCCCACTGAAGGGCTTAAGGGTCAAATTCATAGCATCCTCTGTCATTTTTTACGGATCCAGGATTGTTTCTGGGGAGCAATCCCGATACAGTTTCAGACAGAGGGAAACACATAGATACGGGAAATTAATATTAAAAAATTGGGGTCAGCCAGCCTTCTGTGGAGCCATAGCATAGCCTGAGGCAAAGGAAAAAATGTTTCACCCCAATGCGTTCATTCACTCATTTGTATTATTAATTTTTCTACCAGGGACTCAAGCGAGAGCAGCTCTGCGCTTTACCCCCACTGTGTTCCCAAGGCCACCCCCAGTGTTACTTTGTTGAGCATTTCTCCACTCAGAAAGTTGCAGTTCACATTGTCATCAATGCAAGGCCACCTTCCTGAGTAGAGCACTGCAGGTAGTGTGGCTGAGCATGGCAGCCCTGGTCTTTAAAAAAAATTAGAGGTATAAATTACATACCATAAAATTCACTGGTTTCATGTAGTACAATTCAGTGAGTTTTAGTCAGTTTAGAGGTGTACACCCATCACCACAATCAAATTTACAGCATTGCCTTCAACTCAGAAAGAAACCTAATGCTCAGTTGTATCCCCTCTGGTAACACTTGATTCACTTGGCCTCCAAGGCACTTATTTTCTCTTAGTCTTCTGCTTAAGTCACTGGCTTTTCCTTCTTAGCCTCTTTCGCTGGATTCTCTCTTCCTTGTTGTCATAAGGTTGGAATGCCTTTGGGTTCAGCTCTGGGATCCCACCCTCTTTTCTCTCTCCGTACTCACCCTGAATGAATGTTTCCAGTCTCATGGCTTTAAATACCATCCAAATGCTAATGACACCTAATTTTATATTTCCAGCTTAAGCTTTCCTCCTGAACTCCAGAGGACACACTTGCCTATTCAGCATGTCTGTGTGCATGACTAACAGTCATATTAAATTTAACTCATCTCCTGACCAGCCCCATATTCTCCTTGGACTGGAGACCTCTCTATCTCAAATACTGGACATTCTATTCATTAGTAAAACCTGTAGGCACTCCTTTTAAAAATATATACAAAATAATTGTTTTAACTGGTAAGTCAGATAAATACTTTGCAGCACCAAACCTGCAGTGGCTCCCCTATTGAACTAGGATTAAAAGCCAGTCGGTGCAGTGGTTTACAGAGCCCTGTTTAACGAGCTTCCCTTTAGTTTCCTGAACTTCATCCCTAAAGACTCTCCCAGTGTGCACTCCAGCCACACTGGCCTTGATGTTCTTAGAGCCGAGCAGCCACTCTCCTCAGGGCATTTGCATAGGATGTTCCTTAGGTGCGCTCTTCTATGCTGGCTCATGTTATTCCTCTCTCACATCCTTCACATGTTCTAGATATTTGCTCAGAAATCACCTTCTCATTGAGACTATAGAGGAGGACAAATAATTTTTTCTCTACCCATCTGAGTTCTTGGTGGAGACCCAAGTCATAAAAGACAGATTAACAAGAGAAAAACAGGCAAGTTTATTAACATGTATACCTCCTGTACACATGGGAGATACTCAGGGAGAGTGACTCAGAGGTGCTTAGAATTCAGACTTAAATACCATCTTAATAGGGAAGGCGGAGATGGTATGTAGGCCTCTTAGGGGAGAGTAAATAATTTTTAAGAAAGGTGAAGGGACCTTTAGAAGAATAGATGGGAAGTATGATGGTTTGTGAGAACGTGTGTCTGGCTGTAGTGTTGACTTCTAGCCTCCTATCCTGTGATAAAAGTCCGTCTTACCTGGTTGATGAAACTCTGAGGGAGAGGGTCTATGACAGTTGAGTTCCTTTTGGAGGATCTGTCAATAGGCAGATAAGGGGAGTTCAGAAAAAGCCTCTTCCTAAAGTTGCTATTGTTTTCAAAAGCCTACAGCTCAAAATAATCAAAATATCAAAGTGGCATAGTTTGGAGTGGCATATTCTCTTACCCTTCAAGACTTCCCTTGACCACTTTCCTTCATTTTACAACCAGTCCGCATACCAGAACTCCACATCCCCTTTAACATGGATGCGTATTTTTTCCCCTTGACCTTTATCACTTTCTAATGGTAGATAATTTACTTATATCTGTGCCACCTCCACCCTCCTAGAATGCAAGTTCTCTGAGGACAAGTATTCTTGGTTCTTTTGTTTAATGATGGCATGTAATTGGCACCAACAAATATTTGTTGAATGAATACCAAGTGGCAGGGTGTAGCTATCATAATTAAAACAATTGAGTATCTGGTTCAAGAAGTGACTGAAGGGGAGGGGGAACTGGAGGAAGACAGTCAAAAGGTACAAACTTCCAGTTACAAGATAAATAAGTACTAGGGCTGTAATGTACAATATGATCAATATAATTAGCACTGCTGTACATTATATATGAAAGTTGTTCAGAAAGTAAATCCTAAGGGTCCTCATCACAAGGAAAATTTTTTTTCTATTTCTTTAATTTTGTATGTATATAACATGATGGGTGTTCACTAAACTTATTGCAGTAGTCATTTCATGATATATGTAAGTCAAATCAGTATGCTGTACACCTTAAACTTATACAGTGTTGTATGTCAATTATATCTTTTTTGTTTTTTTGCAGTACATGGGCCTCTCATTGTTGTGGCCTCTCTCGTTGTGGAGCACAGGCTCCCGATGTGCAGGCTCAGCGGCCATGGCTCACGGGCCCAGCCGCTCCGCGGCATGTGGGATCTTCTAGGACCAGGGCTCGAACCTGTGTCCCCTGCATTGGCAGGCAGATTCGTAACCACTGTGCCACCAGGGAAGCCCCAAGCCCATGCCTCTTTCATTCTTATTCAGAATAAGTAGTTGGAGCTGTTAATGGCAGTTTTCTTTCATTCTTCTATTTATTTATTTTGTGTAGGATATCTTGGGATAATTAATTGCAAGGACAGAATCCTAAAAATAGCTAGTTTCTGAAGTGAACTTTTATAACATTATGTTAATTATTTTGATTTTTATTCAGCTGTGGAAAACCATTCATCTGTTCTATTCAAGAAATTTTTCTGATTACTGAAAATGAAAATATAATTCTTATTTATTAACTACCATCCGTACTTTTTCTGGGATAAAAAGTATTGCTGTTTGTATACAATACAACTTTTGACTAATTAATTAGAATGTATGCCCATATTATCACGAATGTTTATATTTGGAAAGAGGACAAGAACACTTTTAGACTTCTAATTTAACATGTAAATTCTTGGCAGGCCTGGTTCCATAGCTAGTCTGGGCCTTATCAAATCATCTTGAGAGTAAATTGCTTACTGATAATAAATGATGAATAACTCTTAAGTATTTAGTGTCTGGTAACCTGAAATTTTTCTTCCTAAATGATGAATGGTTAGCAGAAAATAAAAGATACACCATGATATCATTAAACAGGTAATCAAATTAGTTGTGATATAGTTTTCAGGAGCCAGGAGAGTATAGCAAGGAGCCTTTCCAACCCTGTGGTTAGTTTTTAGAGTGCTTTGTTGGCTAACCCAGGACCAGGGGTAACATGATTACAATCAAATTTCAATGATATACAAAGAATCAAGCCAGAAAGCGGTGGGAGTCAGAATCAGAGACAGAAGAAAAATGAAAAAAAGCAGGCCTTGAGAACAGTACTCCAGAGACTAAAATCCATAGGGAGAGGCAACATGTGAGATGCAGATAATACCAAAGAGGTCTCAGGAAGAGGGGGAGCAGGTCCAAGTGAGGCCATAATACTGTAAGAGACCACTTTGATTGGGACCAGCATCTATAACTTAGGCTTAAATTTTCCCTTTACTCACCTACTCATAGGAAAATCCACAAGAGATCATAGGTGCAGGTTGAAGGATACATAGTAGTATGATAAGAGGCCAAACAAGACACTTACCACTCTGCTCATGCAATTTACTTGTGCCGTCAGTGGCTGGAAGTTAAGTTTCACACTTGGCCATCTGGGGCCCACTAGGCAACCAAGCAAAAAATTAGTTTATGGTGTTTGCTGGGTGATTGATATTATGTAGAAGAGTAAAGGTACTGAAACATGGTGCAGCAGAGATGACCATGAAGGGAACTTGGGGAAATCTCCTGGGGTGTTCTGTTGTTCTACAAGTATGCTCACAGGTAAAGCATAATGGTCCATTAATGAAACTATGCAGGTAGGGCAACTGAGAGTTCAGATCCCTCAGGAATGAAAATTGGATCATACCACCCAGGTAAACATCCTAAATAGTAAATAGTTGCCTACCAGCAGTATTGATAGGTACCAGAAAATAGTGTTTATAAAGTCTTATGAATTATACATTTTATGCATATTTAATGCAAACAAGGTTGAGCATGAAGTATTTAAATAGTAATATCCAAAACTACTTTGCCTTGGATGGTGGTGGTCTATATTTCATTGTGTTACCCAGGAGGTATCAGAGCACTTTACAAAAGGAAACTCTTTTAAATTTGGATTCCAAGTACGAAGAGACTTTCAGCCAAAGAGGACATAAATTCCTGTTTCCTCCCTGCCTCTACCCCACTCCCACCTCCTGTCACTGTGTTCAGAACCTTGTGGTGTGTTGGAGAAAGAATAGAGTCATCTAAAAGTCTACAAACACAGAATGCTCAGGTTAAGGAAATATAGTTATTCTCACCCCTTAATTCCCACCTTCTATTCCTCTCCTGAGGTCTATTGTTCTTGCTCCCATGGCCTGTAATGAGGTTAGCCTGTGTCCTGAATTTCTCCTATCATATGCTGATGGAAGACATCACTAATCAATTATGACATGATTTCCTACTGAGCTAGACCGGTTACATAGCTACTACAAATTGTTTGGGCTGGAAGTTGAGATGAAATCTATTTGATATCTTGGGTCTATAGTATCAGAAAAAACAATTAGAAACAACTATAGGAAGGCCTGATCACCTGCTCACTCATTTCTTAGTAGGCTGACAGCAAAAGTATAAGGGTAAACAGTGGTGTCTATATAATCTAATGCTAGGAGACAAAAAAGTACACGCGGGGTGAAGGCAGTAGACCAGAGAGCAAAATAAGCTATTTACTAAACGAGGGCAGGGTTTTTCTAATTCACCCAGTACTAGGAAGTACTGCTGAATAAGCATCCATAGTATTAAATCAATAGGTTATTATCCCATTTGATAAAAAGTGACCAGTTAAGAAGTGCAAGAAAGTGCAATTATATGGCCACTCAACACCTAGAGGAAAGGTAGGGTGATTACAAGCATAAAATAAAACATACTACAGCATGCTTAGAAAGCCTATTACACTATGGGCTTACAATACAAATAATTGACAATAAAAATATCCTATTAAGAATACCAGGGGGACGTTCAAGATGGCGGAGGAGTAAGATATAGAGATCACCTTCCTCCCCACAAATACATCAAAAATGCATCTACATGTGGAACAAATCTTACAGAACACTTACTGAATGCTGGCAGAAGACCTCAGACGTCCCAAAAGACGCCCTCAGGCGACCTACACGCAGAGACAGGGACAAAGCCAAAGCTGAAACCCAGGTGCTGTCTGAAAAAAGAAAAGAAAGGGAAACTTTTCCCAGCATCCTCAGGAGCAGTAGATTAAATCTCCACAATCAACTTGGTGTACTCTGCATCTCTGGAATAATCGAATAGACAATGAATCATCCCAAAATTGATGTGGTGGACTTTGGAAGCAACTGTAGACTTGGGGTTTGCTTTCTGCATCTAATTAGTTTCTGGTTTTATGTTTATCTTAGTTTAGTATTTAGAGCTTATTATTACTGGTAGATTTGTTTAGTGGTTTGGTTGCTCTCTTCCTTTATTTTACATATATATATTTTTTTCTTTTTCTCTTTCTGTGCGTGTGTATGTGTATGCTTCTTTGTGTGATTTTGTCTGTATAGCTTTGGTTTTACCATTTGTCCTAGGCTTCTCTGTCCTTTTTTTTTTTTTTTTAGTATAGTTTGTAGCGCTTGTTATCATTGGTGGATTGGATTTTTGGTTTGGTTGCTCACTTCTTTCTTTCTTTTTGCTTTTAATTACTTTTTTACTTTTAATAATTTTTTATTTTAATAATTTTATTCTATTTTATTTTATTTTTTTCCTTTTTTCCTTCTTTATTTTTCTTCCTATTTTCTGAGCTGTGTGGCTGACAGGGTTTTGGTGCTCTGGCTGGATGTCAGGCTTGAGCCTCTGAGGTGGGAGAGCCGAGCTCAAGACAGTGCTCCATCAGAGACCTCTGGCGCCACGTAATATCAAACGGTGAAAGCTCTCCCAGACATCTCCATCTCAATGCTGAGACCCAGCTCCACTCAATGACCAGCAAGCTACAGTGCTGGACACCCTATGCCAAACAACTAGCAAGACAGGAACACAACCCCACCCATTAGCAGAGAGGCTGCCTAAAATCATAATAAGGGCACAGACACCCCAAAATACACCACCAGACGTGGTCCTGCCCACCAGAAAGACAAGATCAAGCCTCACACACCAGAACACAGGCACAAGTCCCCTCCACCAGGAAGCCCACACAAACCACTGAACCAACCTTACCCACTGGGGGCAGACACCAAATACAATGGGAACTAGGAACCTGCAGCCTGTGGAAGGGAGACCCCAAACACAGTAAGTTAAGCAAAATGAAAAGACGGAGAAATACATAGCAGATGAAGGAGCAAGGTAAAACCTCACCAGACCAAACAAATGAAGAGGAAATAGGCAGTCTACCTGAAAAAGAATTGAGAGTAATGATAGGAAAGATGATCCAAAATCATGGAAACAGAATGGAAAAAATACAAGAAATGTTTAACAAGGACCTAGAAGAACTAAAGAGCAAACAAACAATGACAAACAATAAAATAAATGAAATTAAAAATTCTCTAGGGCTTCCCTGGTGGCGCAGTGATTGAGAGTCCGCCTGCCAATGCAGGGGACACGGGTTCGTGCCCCGGTCTGGGAAGATCCCACATGCCGCGGAGCGGCTGGGCCCGTGAGCCATGGCCGCTGAGCCTGCACATCGGGAGCCTGTGCTCCGCAACGGGAGAGGCCACAACGGTAAGAGGACCACGTACCGCAAAACAAAAACAAAAACAAAAACAAAAACAAACAAACAAAAAAAAACGAAACAAAAATTCTCTAGAAGGAATCAAGAGCAGAATAACTGAGGCAGAAGAACGGATTAGTGACCTGGAACATAAAATAGTGGAAATTACTACCACAGAGTGGAATAAAGAAAAAAGAATGAAAAGAATTGAGGACAGTCTCAGAGACCTCTGGGACAACATTAAATGCACCAACATTCGAATTATAGGGGTCCTAGAAGAACAGAAGAAAAAAGGGACTGAGAAAATACTTGAAGAGATTATAGTTGAAAACTTCCCTAATACGGAAAAGGAAACAGTCAATCAAGTCGAGGAAGCACAGAGTGTTCCATACAGGATAAGTCCAGGAGAAACACAGCAAGACACATATTAATCAAACTATCAAAAATTAAATACAAAGAAAAAATATTAAAAGCAGCAAGGGAAAAACAACATATAATGCACAAGGGAATCACCATAAGGTTAACAGCTGGTCTTTGAGCAGAAACTCTGCAAGTCAGAAGGGAGTGGCAGGACATATTTAAAGTGATGAAAGGGGAAAAACTACAACCAAGATTATTCTACCCAGCAAGGATCTCATTCAGATTCGACAGAGAAATTAAAACCTTTACAGACAAGCAAATGCTAAGAGAATTCAGCACCACCAAACCAGCTCTACAACAAATGCTAAAGGAACTTCTCTAGGCAGGAAACACAAGAGAAGGAAAAAACCTACAACAACAAATCCAAAATAATTAAGAAAATGGTAATAGGAACATACATATCAAGAACTACCTTAAATGTAAATGGATTAAATGCTCCAACAAAAAGACACAGACTGGGTGAATGGATACAAAAACAAGACCCATATGTATGCTGTCCTCAAGAGGCCCACTTCAGACATAGGGACACATACGGACTGAAAGTGAGGGGATTGAAAAAGATGTTCCATGCAAATGGAAATCAAAAGAAAGCTGGAGTAGCAATTCTCATATCAAAGTAGACTTTAAAATAAAGACTATTACAAGAGACAAAAAAGGACACTACATAATGATCAAGGGATCAATCCACGAAGAAGATATAACAATTGTAAATATTTATGAACCCAACATAGGAGCACCTCAATACATAAGGCAAATGCTAACAGCCATAAAAGGGGAAATTGACAGCAACACAATCATAGTAGGGGACTTTAACACCCCACTTTCACCAATGGACACATCATTCAAAATGAAAATAAAAAAGAAAACACAAGCTTTAAATGATACATTAAACAAGATGGACTTAATTGATATTTATAGGACATTCCTTCCAAAAACAACAGAATACACTTTCCTCTCAAGTGCTCATGGAACACTCTCCAGGATAGATCATATCTTGGGTCACAAATCAAGCCTTGGTAAATTTAAGAAAATTGAAATAGTATCAAGTATCTTTTGTGACCACAATGCTATGAGACTAGATATCAATTACAGGAAAAAATCTGTACACATGGAGGCACATTCTAATACAAACACATGGAGGCTAAACAATACACTACTAAATAACCAAGAGATCACTGAAGAAATCAAAGAGGAAATCAAAAGATACCTAGAAACAAATGAATGAGAAGGAAAACATGAAAACCCAAAACCTATGGGACGCAGCAAAAGCAGTTCTAAGAGGGAAGTTTACAGCAATACAATCCTACCTCAAGAAACAAGAAACATCTCAAATAAACAAGCTAATCTTACACCTAAAGCAATTAGAGAAAGAAGAAGAAGAAAACCCCAAAGTTAGCAGAAGGAAAGAAATCATAAAGATCAGCCTAGAAATAAATGAAAAAGAAATGAAGGAAAAGACAAAAAAGATCAATAAAACTAAAAGCTGGTTCTTTGAGAAGATAAACAAAATTGATAAACTATTAGCCAGATTCATTAAGAAAAAAAGGGAGAAGACTCAAATCAATAGAATTAGAAATGAAAAAGGAGAAGTAACACCTGACACTGCAGAAATACAAAGAATCATGCAAGATTACTACAAGCAAATATATACCAATAAAATGGACAACCTGGAAGAAACGCACAAATTCTTAGAAAAGCACAATCTTCCGAGACTGAACCAGGAAGAAATAGAAAATATAAACAGACTAATCACAAGCACTGAAATTGAAACTGTGATTAAAAATCTTCCAACAAACAAAAGCCCAGGACCAGATGGCTTCACAGGCGGATTCTATCAAACATTTAGAGAAGAGCTAACACCTGTCCTTCTCAAACTCTTCCAAAATACAGCAGAGGGAGAAACACTCCCAAACTCATTCTATGAGGCCACCATCACCCTGATACCAAAACCAGACAGGAATGTCACAAAGAAAGAAGACTACAGGCCAATATCACTGATGAACATAGATGCAAAAATCCTCAACAAAATACTAGCAAACAGAATCCAACAGCACATTAAAAGGATCATACCCCATGATCAAGTGGGGTTTATCCCAGGAATATTCTTCAATATATGCAAATCAATGAATGTGATACACCATATTAACAAATTGAAGAAGAAAAACCATATGATCATCTCAATAGATGCAGAAAAAGCTTTCGACAAACTTCAACACCCATTTATGATAAAAACCCTCCAGAAAGTAGGCATACAGGGAACTTACCTCAACATAATAAAGACCATATATGACAAACCCACAGCCAACATCGTTCTCAATGGTGAAAACCTGAAACCATTTCCACTAAGGTCAGGAACAAGACAAGGTTTTGCACTGTCACCGCTATTATTCAACATAGTTTTGGAAGTTTTAGCCACAGCAATCAGAGAAGAAAAAGACAGAAAAGGAATCCAAATCAGAAAAGAAGAAGTAAAACTGTCACTGCTTGCAGATGACATATTATACATAGAGAATCGTTAAAATGCTACCAGAAAACTACTAGAGGTAATCAATGAATTTGGTAAAGTAGCAGGATACAAAATTAATGCACAGACATCTCTGGCATACCTATACACTAATGATGAAAAATCTGAATGTGAAATCAAGAAAACACTCCCATTTACCACTGCAACAAAAAGAATAAAATATCTAGGAATAAACCTACCTAAGGAAACAAAAGACCTGTGTGCAGAAAATTATAAGACACTGATGAAAGATATTAAAGATGATACAAATAGATGGAGAGATGTACCATGTTCTTGGATTGGAAGAATCAACATTGTGAAAATGACTCTACTACCGAAAGCAATCTACAGATTCAATGCAATCCCTATCAAACTACCACTGGCATTTTTCACAGAACTAGAACAAAAAATTTCACAATTTGTATGGAAACACAAAAGACCCCGAATAGCCAAAGCAATCTTGAGAAAGAAAAATGGAGCTGGAGGAATCAGGCTCCCTGACTTCAGACTATACTACAAAGCTACAGTAATCAAGACAGTATGGTACTGGCACAAAAACAGAAATATAGATCAATGGAACAGGATAGAAAGCCCAGAGATAAACCCATGTACATATGGTCACCTTATCTTTGATAAAGGAGGGAAGAGTATACAATGGTGAAAAGACAGCCTCTTCAATAATTGGTGCTGGGAAAACTGGACAGCTACATGTAAAAAATGAAATTAGAATTCCCCCTAACACCATACACAAAAATAAACTCAAAATGGATTCAAGACCTAAATGTAAGGGCAGACCCTATAAAAATCTTAGAGGAAAACATAGGCAGAGCACACTTTGACATAAATCACAGCAAGACCCTTTTTGACCCACCTCGTAGAGAAATGGAAATAAAGACAAAAATAAACAAATGGGACCTAATGAAACTTAAAACCTTTTGCACAGCAAAGGAAACCGTAAAGAAAATGAAAAGAAAATCCTCAGAATGGGAGAAAATATTTGCAAACGGAGCAACTGACAATGGATTAATCTCCAAAATTTACAAGCAGCTCTTGCAGCTCAATATGCAAAAAACAAAGAAAGCATCCAAAAATGGGCAAAAGACCTAAATAGACATTTCTCCACAGAAGATATACAGATTGCCAACAAACACATGCAAGAATGCTCATCATTAATCATTAGAGATATGCAAACCAAAACTACAATGAGATATAATCTCACACTAGTCAGAATGGCCATCATCAAAAAATCTACAAACAATAAATGCTGGAGAGGGTGTGGAGAAAAGGGAACCCTCTTGCACTGTTGGTGGGAATGTAAATTGATACAGCCACTATGGAGAACAGTATGGAGGTTCCTTAAAAATCTAAAAATAGAACTACCATATGACCCAGCAATCCCACTACTGGGCATATACCCTGAGAAAACCATAATTCAAAAAGAGTCATGTGGGCTTCCCTGGTGGTGCAGTGGTTGAGAATCCACCTGCCAATGCAGGGGACACGGGTTCGAGCCCTGGTCTGGGAGGACCCCACATGCCGTGGAGCAACTAGGCCCGTGAGCCACAACTACTGAGCCTGTGCATCTGGAGCCTGTGCTCCGCGACAAGAGAGGCCGTGATAGTGAGAGGCCTGTGCACCGCGATGAAGAGTGGCCCCCGCTTGCCACAAGTAGAGAAAGCCCTCGCACAGAAACGAAGACCCAACACAGCAAAAAAAAAAAATAATTAATTAAAAAGAGTCATGTACCAGAATGTTCACTGAAGCTCTATTTACAATCCAGGACATGGAAGCAACCTAAGTGTACATCGACAGATGAATGGATAAAGAATATGTGGCACATATATACAATGGAATATCACTCATCCATAAAAAAACATGAAATTGAGTTATTTGTAGTGAGGTGGATGGACCTAGTGTCTGTCATACAGAGTGAAGTAAGTCAGAAAGAGAAAAACAAATACCATATGCTAACACATATATATATGGAATCTAAAAAAAGAAAAAAAGGTTCTGAAGAACCTAGGGGCAGGACAGGAATAAAGACACAGATGTAGAGAATGGACTTGAGGACATGGGGAGGGTGAAGGGTAAGCTGGGATGAAGTGAGAGAGTGGCATGGAAATATATACACTACCAAATGTCAAATAGATAGGTAGTGGGAAGCAGGCACATAGCACAGGGAGATCAGCTCCGTGCTTTGTGACCATCTAGAGGGGTGGGATAGGGAGTGTGGGAGGGAGACACAAGAGGGAGGAGATATGGGGATATATGTATATGTATAGCTGATTCACTTTGTTATACAGCAGAAACTAACACACCATTGTAAAGCAATTATACTCCAATAAAGATGTTAAAAAAAAAAAAGAATACCAGAAGCCAGCGAATTCCCTGGCGGTTCAGTGGTTAGGACTCTGTGTTTTTCACGGCCGTGGACCCAGGTTCGTTTCCTGGTCAGGGAATTAAGATACCACAAGCCACGATGCAAAAAAAGAAAAAAAAAAAGAGTATACCAGAAGCAAGAAAAAATCCAAACTCAACAATTTCCTTTAATGTTAAATAAGCTTTACTTACCCATTACTGAGCTACAACAACTATGTCACTAACCATCAACATCAAGACTTTTCCGATCCAGCTGTCTTTTCCAGCTCCACCAGCCTCAGTAGCCCTACACTTTCTGAAAGCACACTAAGGTGAAAGTGCTCTATTTATGCCTACTTTCTGGAGGGTTTTTATCATAAATGGGTGCTTACATCTGATGGAAATCAAGAGCTGGATTTTGATAGACTATCTAAGTTCGGTGAAAACATTTATCTCAGCGGTGTTGCAATGGACAAATATGGTACTTAAATTAAAAAATCAGAAAGGTTAACTTCAAAACTGTTCTAATTCAAAATATGCAGCAGGCAAATGAAATATTTTTGGAATTCCTTCCTGAGAACTGCTTCATAGAACGCCTATGAGCTAAAGAATTAAACGTAGTCTTGTAATATCCTAATTTATTTTTTTAACCTAGGAAGATAATGTCTGGTTTATTCACCTTCTCTTTGACTACGCTTGGCTCTGAAAGACTTTTGGTAGTTTCCAAAAGGTAAATTCATCCTTAAGAACAAAAGAAGGTCAAACTATGTCCCCAGTGTTTGAAGATCCTAATGAAGATCCCCCCAAATACTTTGTGCAATAGTTGCCTCCCTGAAATGTGTGTAGCTTCCCCATGTAAAAAAAAATGTATTATTTATTCATTTATTCACCCACTTAGTTACTTGACAAATGTATACTGATAGCTATTTTCCAGGTAGATTTCCTCTAGATGCTGGAGATGCAGGAGTCAAGAAAAAAGACAAAGATTTCTGCCTTCATGTAGCTTATAGAAAGGTGAGGTGAGACAAACAATAGACGATAAACATAATAAATAATAAATAGTATGTCAGGAGGTGATATCGTGCTACAAAGAAAACAAAAGGTGAAGAGGGGAAGGGGAATGGGAGCAATGAAGGTTAGGGGTGGAAAATAATGAAAAGGTGACAATTTGAGCTAAGGTTTAAAGTAGTGAGAGAGTCTGCCTTCTGGATATCTGGGGTAACTGCTATAGGCAGGGGAAAAGAAATAAAGAAAATGCCTGATATCATGAAGGAACAACAAAAATCAATGAGGATGAAATGGATTGAATAAAGGGGGGAGTAAAAGGAGATGAAGGCAGAGTAGTAATCGAGAGGGCCAGATTATATAGAGTTATATAGGTCACTTGGCTTTTATTCTGAATAATTTGGGGAGCTATTGCAGGGTTTTGAGCAGAGGTATTACATGGCTTGATTTGTGTCTAAAAGGATCACTCTGGGAGTTCTATTTCTAGTAAGTCTGAGTACTTCCTACTGGACCTGGCTCTCCATAACAACTATAAACTCTGGAAAATATTGAATGCACAGGAAAGTGAACAAAAGGGGGGGTGCTGGGGGACATGTTGGAGGGGTTGACACTTGGAAGAAGCAATGGCAGGGGGGTGAGAGTCCCATTCTCAGGTTTCAGCCCAAGAGCAGGCTGAATGCAGCACCATAAAGTGGCTAGAACTCTGACTGAAAACCTGTAGTCTTTCCAGCCTAAATAATTAGAGTACAGAGTCTGGACAATTACAGCCTCTGCACCTCTGGCTGAATCACATGTGTGCAGGGTAGACTCAAAGCAGTTGAGCTAAAGGTTAAAAGAATAGAGAAGAAATTAAATGAGACTTGAACTATAGTCCAAGAGACAGACTTGGTGGACAATCAAGGGGAACACCTACTTATGGATGAGACGGCAGTCCTTACTAAAGAGGCAACATTTATGCTGAAATCTAAAGGATAAGGAGGAGCAAGCCATGTGAAGGCGAGGGTGGGGGGAGTGAGAAACAGAATTCCAGGCTTTGGAAACACCATGACCAGAAACTCAAAGGCAGGAAAGAGTATGGTGTTTTCCAGGAAATGCAAGGAGACCAAAATGGGGAAACTGGTCAATTTATACTAAAACAATAAATGCTCTAAATATGAGATAAGGAAAAAGCATTAAAGTTGATCTCTATCCTCAAGGTATTTATAATCATATCAGGGAGACAAACATGCTAATGTCAATGAAACAACTAAAATTCAATACTAGACAGTATGTAGTTGACCAGCACTTTGAGTTTTCAAATCACATTTGCAAGAATCACCTTATTTGGTCCTCACAATAATAGCCTGATGAGGCAGGTACTCTTATTGCTACTGTTCTTATTTAACCTGGTTATTTTCTCTCTTTCCCCTGATGATAAGAGCTATGAGGGCAGGGCCATACCTGTTCTCCTACCACTGCACCCCCAGCATCAGGCAGAGCTTTGAGTTCAGAGAAGTACTAAGTAAATCTTTGTTGAATGCATGGGTTTAACAGATTGGAAACTCAGGCTTTGAGGGGAAAGGACTTAAATGCTCAAGGGAACACAGCATGTCCATGACAGAATCATCTAGAATTCATGGCTCTCGTCTTCTGGGCCAATATTATAACCTGGCCAGTGATTTTCAGTCTCTTCCCTACCCCCCACCCCTCTTCTGCCTTTTTTCCTCCTTTTCCTCCTTCCTTTTCTCTTTCCTTCCTTCAAGCAGCAGAACGCTTTGTTTTCAAACAAAATTTTTTCACTTGGATATGGAAACCAAAACTTCAGTTATCAACACATTATAAATATTTTATAAATTCAATGTTATAGGATTTATTATTGTCAGTCACGGAGAATGATGACAGTTGTTTGGATGGACACAGAAATTAGACATCATGTGCCTGGATGATAGTGGCCATCATACGACAGTCTCACCATCCAATTTATTAAGGAATTTTGTTTTGAATGCCCAGTATTGAGAAAATCCAGATGAATCCTAAGAAGTGTAATAGTTGAAAATGGTAACAGGTGTTAAATTGTGTGCCAGCCATCTCAGTATGCTTAAACTCAACGGATCCTGAGGATTAGGAAAGGATATCTTTATTTTAAATTTGAATCACTAACAACATCTAACTGTTAACTGCCATGCCGTACCGTTAATATAAAAGTCTGACAAGAAGCCCCTATGGAAAACCTGCTGCAGCACTTTATAGTATGATAATACTTTCATAATGTAACATGTTATGTGTACCTTTGTAGTTGCACAACTGACTACCACGCGGAAAGTGAGACCAAGCACCGATGACGTGACTGTGCCTTGTCTTGCATTTCATTGGGTCCAGTACATGTGTTCTATGATCCGCTTCTTATTTGTACAATTTTGTGTGAGTGAACCCACACAGGCCTGAAATAAAATGGTGAGTGGAAACCTATAATTTCTTCAATCAGTGATATATGTCCAAGCAGTTCAAATCCATGCTAGATGTGACAGGAAGAGTTATATTCTGAGATCTGCCCCCAAAACCTGTTCTGTACTACATAAGGAAACACATCTATGGCTTTCAATGTGCTCAAACATGGTACATTTGAGTGAGCTTATTATGTTTACTATAGTTTAACAAGGAATTTAGAGTGCTTTTCTAAAATTAAATTCAATCCAAGATATTTGTACTCTTGAAGCACTTCAAAGCAGTCCAAGGGTTCTATAAAACTCTGTTGGTAACCCAAGCCCTCTAGCACTATGCTTCACCCTAAACGACCTCACATTTAGGTGGGCTGACTTTCTGGTGGTGTAGGCAGGTATGGCCTGGATAGCTCTGGCAATGAGGCATTATGGGAATTTTCTTGCAATGTTCATGACATGGATGTGCATTTTGCCAACTATCTCGGGCACAGCCCCTGGAAACAAAGCTATAGCCTTTTGCTCTCCAGTTGAAATGCAATTGCTGTGTTCCTCAAAATTTAGTTGGGGAACTGAAGGAATATCTGAATTTTTATAGTGTTGTTAATATTCTTTCCCTTTCCAGTTAGCTTATCATCAATCTGTAAGGAGAGATTCTGGAATGTCAAGAGTTGAAGGCTATGTGATTAAGTTAGGTCATTTGGTTTCATTAACTTAGTAACTGCATAAATAAATTCTCAGAAGGATCTGTCACTAATGCTTATTTGTCTTTATATTAATATTTTTTCAATGAAATAAAGTTGTTTTTACTGTTGTAAAATGTACAAGTTCAGGCTTACAGGAAAAGGGCATTGAACCTATTTTGTGGGGAAGGATAAATGTGTGAGAGAGACAGACAAGGGAGTTAGACTCTGATTAGGTGGTTTGCCTTTTTGTACTTTAACAGACCTGAGGTAGAAGATTCCTCTTAGTAATGATGGTTCACAATGCAGTGATTCTCAGAGTCAGTGTGGAAATGGAGCCGTATAAAATTCTGAAGGGCCTCAGGTGTGTAGCTTGAAAAGCCCGGAATTTAATATGAATGCTTTCTCATAGCTTCTCAGCCTACTGAAATCCTACCTAGCTTTTGGGAGTGCCTCCATAAAAACTTCTCAGACCTTTGTTATTTCTTATTCATGGACCATTCATCCCTTCTCTGAACTTCTACAGAAGTTATAGGGCCCACACTACTTAACCTAGCTTAATAAGCAGACTGAATGGTATGACTCAAGAAAGTGTACTTTATCAGGAGTTCAAAGACATAGATTTTGGTTTGTGCCCATGTGGCCCCACTGGCCAAGTAACTCACTTACTCTGATTCCTGTCTGTTAAATGGGTATGGTAGTAATAATTCTACCTGCCTCATACGGTTGTTAGGAGGGTTAAATGAGATGATTCTTACAAATGTGTTTTGGAAACTCAAGGCACTGAGCAGCTACACGCTGTCTAGTATTGAAGTTTAGTTGTTCCACTGACATTAGCACTTTTGTCTCCCCAATGTGATTGTAAGCACCTTGAGGATAAAGATCAACTTTAAAGTTTTTTCTTATCTCCTTACAGTGCTGCGTGTATAATAAATATTTAGAGCAGTTATTGTTTTTATAATTATCAATTACATTAACATAGTGCTTCATAGTTGCTAAAACATTTTCACATACATTATTATCCATGGTGTACCTCCATTTTTATATTGCCACAGGACTGAGATTTCGGGAGGAACAGTGACTTTCCCAAGGCCATACAGTTAGTGGAGTTGTTGCAACTATTACACAAGTCTGCAGGTTTGCAGTCTGTGGCTCTTTTCACTGTGTGATTAGACCTTTTGTAATCTGGGCACTATCAAAAAGGTACTTTAGTCTAGGTAGTTCATGCAGTTCTGGTTGTAGAAGAGATTTGACTTTGTAAACTACGTAAGTCTTCTGGGAGTGACATTATTGATTCTCTACAGCCGGTTCCATCTGCACCTTTGACAGCATTATTTTATCTTTCAGTATAACAGCGAGTGTAGTTAGAGTATGGCAGCTGCCCAGAGTGATGTGTGATTTGGGATTTCTCCATTTCAATGAAGCCAATTCTTAATTTTTGAAATTGTGGATTTTCCAGGGTCTCTGTTGGGCTGGTCTTTTCCCTTTCTGCTATGGCCCAATTTTTGTACACGTCATGGTGAGCTAGAATTCTGATCAGAAGGAAATCCAGCAAGGGGAAAAGAGGGTGACCAATTTCAGTCCTAAAATGTGATACTTTTTCATCACTCTGCACAGAATACTTTAGAGAAGAGGTCAAAGTTATTGGACAAGCACTCATTTTAAAATTATCTGGGTATTTGCCCCCTCCACGTTCTCCTGGTCCTAATTTAGTACTGACTGTGCCATCCAAATTAATCCCAAACAAAAATAAACAGTCAATGTATCATTATATCCCAATTATTATAATTAAAACCTGAATTTGGGTCAAAATGTGCTCTTTAAATCACCTAGAGTTTGACTAGAAATGATAGTAATTGTGATGCAGTGGGCTATTGACCAGACCTTCACAAATTCTCATCAATTTCTGTAGTGATTTTTACATTTCCTCAAAGCTCAGGAGGAAATTGAGCATCTATTTATTTGATTTTAAAAATCACAGGGCGTCACAATGTACTCAAGTGACTACAAATGAAACGCCTTAAAAAAGAAGAACTGCAGTGGGTGCATCACAACTGAAATTAGAGCAAGTGTCAGTATGTCAGCTGCAAATTGACAGGTCTTGCACAAGGCACTTAAGGTTAATGAGTGATATTTAATTTGGCCAGAGTGACCAAAAAACTTCAACGATGTGAGGTCATCTTAGAAAAGGGCTACTTAAAGCAAGAGTCTAGAGGAAGCTGATGTAGCTTTAACAGCAGCAAATGTACATCACAATGTAATAGTACTGGTGTATTAGTGTTAGCATAGGTGCTAGTATTGGGTTGGCCAAAAAGTCCGTTCTGGCTTTTCTGTAAGCTCTAATGGAAATAATAATAATAATGCAACTGTCATTTGTTCGGTGTGTACCGTGTGCCAGGCACTGTACACTAAAGCATGTACCCGTACAATCTCATTTGTCCTCAGTTCAACCTTAGGTTGCTCCATTTACAACTGAGCAAGCGTTCAGGGAGTGAAAAGCTGGGATTTTAACCTGTGTCTGTCACATTACAGAACCCAGTTTTCTAACCCTTTACCTATTACATGGGTCTTGTGTCAGATCTAACATTTACTGTACTGTTGTGTGACCTTGGAGAAGATGCTTTCCCTCGCTCAAAATATCTCCATCTGTAAAATGAAGGAACTTGACTGTGAGTTTTCCTATCTCTAAAGTCTTTTAAGAATGAATGGGTACAAGATCTTTGGATGGGGTGAAGTGTTGTGGAGGAGTAGGGGGAACTGGTATGAAAATGGTGTGCAGGTGAAACAGGACCTTAGAGCTTGGATGGGCACTCTTGCTCTGTGATACGAGCCACTCCTCTGCTCTGGGCCAGTTTGTACCTTTCTCAACAAGCTTTGTTATTCTGGGCTTCAGAAAGGCCTAGAGGGAGGGAGAAGAGTTTCTGGACATTAGGAAAGAAGGTTCTTTTTTGGATTCTCCTCTTATTAGCACACTAGCCTCTGGAGGTGAGCACATCCCAATGGCCTGGATCTGAAGGCATGAAGACAACTCAAAAGCCCTACACTGAAAGTCAAGAAACTAAGCAGTGCTGATGTGGAGGTAAAAACAAGTTTTTGTTTTTCTCCAGCCATTAACAAATTTTTAATGTAAGTAATGTAAATATAATATATAATGTGCATTTTTTTTTGGCTGTGCTGGGTCTTCATTGCGTGCGTGGGCTCTTTGTTGTGGGCTTCTCTTTAGTTGCGGCACACGGATTTAGTTGCCCCGCGGCACGTGGGATCTCAGTTCCCTGACCAGGGATTGAACCTGCATCCCCTGCATTGGAAGGCAAATTCTTCACCACTGGACTACCAGGGAAGTCCTTAATGTGTTTTTAATATTTAATTTTGTAGAAAATTAGATATATGTATACATAAAAAGCAAATTAAAAGCATCCACAATCCAACTGCTTAGAGAACAGCTCTTAATAGTTTCATATTGTTACAGACTCCAGATTTTAAAAAACAAACTAGACTGTCACTAGTTTCTCTGTTTCTCAGCACCTTTGGTCAGGAGCGGGGTGGGGGTGGGGGTGGGGGGACCAATCCCGTTGTTCAGATTGTTCTTTTTTTACAGTGATTGATTGTTTGATATTAGTAACCTAGACTGAGAATGGAAAAGATAATATGGATAATTCTGGATTATCAGTCTCTGACCTATGACTGGCAGCTCATTGTTTATTCACCAGTTGTCTTTGCTGATAATGCTTTTAATCAGTTAGTGACTGATTATGTTCTTTTATTTCTCATTACATCTATAAGAAGGAAATTCTTCAAGAACCGACTCCAAATTATACTATTTTTTTTCCTTTATCTCAATTTGCCTTTTATCCTGAGAGATTTTTTAAAGTGTAATTGGTGTTATTTTGTGTAACCATTTGTTCTCTAAGGTGGGTCTCTTTCATTTTTAAGGATGACTTTGGTCTTTTCAAGGTCAGGCCAATTTTAAAACAGAATTTTCCTGAATATTATATTTTAGTGTTTTGAGAAAGGCAGTTTTCACACTCCTGAGGGACAAACATTTCTGAAAACCGTTTTGATGGAAACTACGGTTCATAATGATCAAAGTCTCCTCCGAACCTGTTACTTTTTTAGAAAAGCTTAAAAGCACATTGTTCCTCCCCCGAGTGTATCCCCTAGAGATATTCTTGCACATCTGCACAGATGGCATGTACCAGGATGTTCATTATTAGTGATAGCAAAAATTGTAAGTATCTTAAGTGTTCTATCAATGGGAGAACAGATAAATAAATTATATATATTTGTATATGCGCCATCCATCAGCATGGGTGCGTCTCAAAACTGTCAAGCAAAAAGTTACTCATGAACCTAGGGGCAAGACAGGAATAAAGACGCAGATGTAGAGAATGGACTTGAGGACACGGGGAGGGGGAAGGGTAAGCTGGGACGAAGTGAGAGAGTAGCATTGATGTATATACACTACCAAATGTAAAATACATAGCTAGTGGGAAGCAGCTGCATAGCACAGGGAGATCAGCTCAGTGCTTTGTGACCACCTAGAGGGGTGGGGTAGGGAGGGTGGGAGGGAGATGCAAGAGGGAGGGGATATGGGGATATATGTCTACGTATAGCTGATTCACTTTGTTATACAGCAGAAACTAACACAACATTGTAAAGCAATTATACTCCAATAAAGATGTTAAAAAATGCTGAATGATAAATATGGTAGGATACCATTTATACAAAGTTTAAAACTATACAAAATGTATCTGTTTGGATAAGCTAGGTTATGCTGCTTTAAGAAACACTGCCAAATCTTAGTGACTTACAGCCATGATATGGCTGGCATAGATTACTTTGGGCCTCTGTTCATGAGTAATTCAGAGTCGCAGGCTGATATAAGCTTCATTTTATCACATGCTTCACTGATCACTTTACCAATGGGAAGCAGATAAAGTGACTTGCATGGTAGTTCTTAAAGCTTCTCCTGAAAGTGGCACATTTCACTTTCACTCATATTTCATTGTCCAGAACAAGTCACATAGCTACACTGAACTTTAAGGGGACTGGGAAGGATAATCTTACCATGTGCTTTGAGGGTAAGATCACCCCAAGTATTTGGTGAATAACTCTAATAACTACCAGACTAAACAATACTCTGTAGTGCATATGGATATATACAAGTATAGTAAAAGTACACAGATTTGAATGGAACTATTGAACTCCAAATTCAGATTAGTGATACCTCTGTGGAGGGAGGGAAGGAGGAGAGTGGGATGGGATGAGAAAGCTGAATAACTGGTATCTACCCCTTCAGTTAACTCTTTTCTCCACTCTGCTCTCTGCCAGGGGAGGCTGACCTGTATCGACCTCATCGGTGGGTTCTCCATGTTCTGTGGCTTCAGGATGGGTTTAGACAATGGGAAAGCCAGTGGGAGATCAGAAAGAGACTAGAGAGTATTCTTCTGGCTCCCTCTCCATGAGGTCACCTCAAACTGACTATGTCCCTTGACCAGAGGTCTCTGCTACTTTCAAAGAGGCCAATTCTACATGATTATTCTTTGGATTCCAGGCATCTCTCCTTTTCTTATCCCTTTGGGCCTAACGGTGGTAACAGTTTAGTTGCTACTAGTTGCAAGTTTCTGCACTGTCCATTGTAGCTCTCTTATACCCAATCAAAAAATGGGCAGAAGATCTAAATAGTCATTTCTCCAAAGAAGACATACAGATGGCCAACAGGCACATGAAAAAAAACTCAACATAGCTAATTATTAGAGAAATGCAAATCAAAACTACAATGAGGTTATCACTTCATTCTGGTGAAAATGGCCATCATCAAAAAGTCTATATAAAATATTTCATAATTAAAGAACAAACTGCAAAATTTATGTCAAACACACTGTAAACATCACAATGCCCTCCCCACCAAAAACCTTTAAAATTCTATTTTTTAAACCTATTCTATTGACAGTTTCTAAAGTATGATTAAGTTGGTTTTTGTTCCTTTTTCCTTTGGGATTTTTCTGTTTCATAAAACAAACAAACAAACAGAAAAACTCCCAAACAGTAGGAGTTCTGTAAGCTGACTGCTGAGTGGTTTCTGGTTCCTCTATGATACATGTAATACTTACAGCACATGTAAAGTTCATAGCTGGTAAGCATCTCCCTATGCGCCTATGTGGCCCTTTTCCTACTGACTGAGGTGTATGCTTATCAAGAATCATTTGTATGCTCACAATCTTTTTATATGCTAATTAAGCTTGGTATCGTAACTATTTAATGGAATGTCAAGAAAACTAATGAGATATACCTGTAAAACAAAGATTTTTTTCTTGTAGGAATGCCCAGATAAAAGCCTTGGAAAGACACAATAAAGATGAGCCTCTAAAATAAATCTGTATTAATTAGGTATGAGCAAGAAAATTAAAAGATTTGTAAAAATAGTATAAAAATTAGAAGGCCTCCCTCAGACTGTTTGGCAGGCATTTTTTAAAGTTATTGCTCCAATTCAAACAAAATGTAACTAGAAATTATAGTGTATTCACTATGAGTATGTATTTCATAAGAAAGATGAACAGAACTCTGGATACATCTCAAGAGAAGACCTTGGCTTCACACGACAGGACTGGTTAAGGAATGTACACTTTCATGTTTTATGTTCAAAATATGGAAAACAACTACAAAACTCTAATGAAAGAAATCAAAGGTTTATGTAAATGGAGATATTCCATATGCATGGATAGGAAGAATCAATATTGTCAAGATGTCAGTTCTTTCCAACTTGTTTTATAGATTCAAAGCAGTCCCAGTTAAAATCCCAGGAAATTATTTTGTGGATATTGACTTTAGAATCAGTTTGTCAACATAGAAAACCTAGAAGACCTTGGATATGACAATGACATTTTAGATACTACACCAAAGGCATGATCCATGAAAGAAATAATTGATAACTTGAACTTCATTAAAATTATAAACTTCTGCCCTGCAAAAGATGCTGTCAAGAGAATAAGACAAACCACAGACTGGCAGAAAATACTGCAAAAGACATATCTGATAAAGGATGTAACCCAATATATAACTCAAAATATACAAAGAACTCTTAAAATGCAACAGTAAGAAAACAACACCCCAATTAAAAAATGGGCAAGAGACCTGAAGAGACACCTCATGAAAGAAGATATATAGATGGTGAATAAGCATATGAAAAGATGCTCAACAACATATATCATTAGGGAATCGCAAATTAAAACCACAATGAGATACCACTACACAAGTATTAGAATAGCCAAAATCCAGAACATTGACAATGCCAAATGCTGATGAGGATGTGGAGTAATAGGAACTCTCATTCATTGCCGGTGGGAAAGCAACATAGTACGGCTACTTGGGAATATTGTTTGGCAGTTCCTTACCAAACTAAACATACGATCCAGGAATCATACTCCTTAGTATTTTCCAAAAAAGTTGAAAACTGATGTCCATGCAAAAACCTGCACATGGATGTTTATAGAAGCTCTATTCATAATTGCCCAAACCTGCAATCAACCAAGATGTCCTTCAGTAAGTGAATGGATAAATAAACGGTGGTACTTCCAGACAGTGGAATATTATTCAGAGCTTAAAAGGACTGACCTATCAAGCCATGAAAAGAGATGGTGGAATCTTGCTGGAAGTGCACATTACTAAGTGAGAGAAGCCAATCAGAAAAGACTACATACTGTATGCTCTAAAAAATAAAGTCTATTAAAAATATTTAGTATAATTTTTAATTCCTGTTTTAACTGACTTTTTAGACTGCTTACAATAAATAAGAGGTCTTCTGTATTTGCATTAAAAAAAGACTGAGAAGAAGTACAGTTGACTCTTGAATAACATGGGAGTTAAAGGGACTGACCCTCCACTCAGTTGAAAATCTGCTTATAACTTTATAGTCCACCTCTGTAACTACATGTCCACATCTGCAGATTCAACCAACAGTGGATGGTTAGTACTATACATATTTAATGAAAAAAAATCCACATATAAGTGACCCATGCAGTTCAACCCATTTCAAGGTGCAACTGTTTATCAGTATTTTCAAGTCCCTTATCCCTGGGTGGTATATTACAGGTGAATTTATTTTCTTTACATGTTGTTTTCATTTTTCATATTTTCTATAATAAACATTTACAATTTAAAGGGTTATCTTTAAAATAGTGAAAATAATGTGGAAGAGTAAAAGTAGCCTAGACTACAGGGTAATTCTTTAGTATTTACTGCAAGAATCCTTCTATTATTTTGACAATTGTAACATTTAAACTATACTTGAAATTAATATCCTATCCTGGTGTAACTACTTTGATATCCCAGCAAGTTTTTTGGTTTGTTGTTTTGTCCTTTTGCCATGAGGAAATAACTGCCTGAAGTTCCTTTCTGTTGTCTATATGATGTGTTATGGATGCCAGAAAATTTTATGTCTTCTTGTAAGTATGGCAAAAATTGCCTGCTTGTTGTAAATATCAGTTTGCTGGGAGATATTCATAATGTTGGGTTTATGCACTGTCTGTAAATCCATTCCTTCCTCTTTTGCCTAAAGATATACTTGGAAATAGAGTGTTTCATCAGTTAAGTAATTTTCCACAAAATATCAGAAATAAATAAGAGGAGAGAGAAGTACATTCAAGTGAAATGTATTGAGTATAATTATGTAAGTATACTACAGAAAGTGAACTTGAGAGAGAAAAGAGCATATTTTTTCACAAGATGCTCCAAGTGGAAAAGAAGATGCCACATTTTAGTATAGAGAGAAATTTAGGAATGAAGTGTTCAAAAGCTGGAACAACAAATGGATGCAACTTTTAAGAATTACTTGTTTCTAATAAAATACCAGTTAGTGACAGAAGCCAGGATATGGTCATCCTCAAGTCATCTTGTCCTCAGTTGGCCTGTAGTAGTCAGTCACCTTTGGCTACCATTGTGCCATCCAGACTTCTAGCATTATGATTCCTATGGTGAAGAGGGGCATGGGTATTCTGATGCTGAAGGCAATCTTTGGTGCCCCCATCTCAGTTTACTTCTACTCTTCAGTACATTTCATGTGTCAGTATGTGCACTTAATTCTGGAATGTACAGTCTAGAAGGGAAGACTCACATATACTTAAATCATGCCAATCCTGGGCAAACTGTAGTTGGCAATAGAAGGGCAAAGTACTGCCAGTACATGTGGGTAAAGAGGGAATATGGTTTGGAGAATGGAGAGGGAGGTAGTGGCATCTGAGCTGATCCTTGAAGGACAATGTGCACTCAGGGTCTGGTGAGAAGCTCATTTTGTTTGGCATTATGGCTTCCTGAGGCTTATCTCACCAGAGTAAGAAGGTTGATTTTTGAGTCAAGGTTAGAGCTGGTAAGAGCTGCCTTTTTTTAGAAAGAATGCTCTGCCCTTAAGAGTGGAGTGCACTGGGGAAAAGGCAACACTGGAGAAATCACCGTTTTCTGTTAACCCTCCAAACCTATCACACCCTGCACCCTAATATGCCTCCATTTGGCTTACTCTCCAAATGAGTAGAAAAATTATAGCACTTAATTCTGTTCTATCTAGCATCCGATCTTTGATAAGATGCTCACATTAGGACATTGTTCAGCTTCTCACTTACCTGGATCATCCTGTGGGTACAAGAGGAAAAATAAAATTATGTCATCTTAAAAAAAAAAAAGTCAGGGGCTTCCCTGGTGGTGCGGTGGTTAAGAATCCGCCTGCCAATGCAGGGGACACGGGGTCATGCCCTGGTCCAGGAAGATCCCACATGCCGTGGAGCAACTAAGCCCATGAGCCACAACTATTGAGCCTGCACTCTAGAGCCCACGAACCACAAATGCTGAGCCCGAGTGCCTCAACTACCGAAGTCCGTGCGCTTAGAGCCCGTGCTCTGCAACAAGAGAAGCCACCGCAATGAGAAGCCCACGCATCGCAATGAAGAGAAGCCCCCGCTCGCCGCAACTACAGAAAGCCCACGTACAGCAACAAAGACTCAGCGCAGCCAACAAATAGATAAATAAATAAATAAATTCATTTAAAAAAAAAGAAGCCTGCTGCAGACAGAGGAGGTACCACGGAATATAGCCCTTTACTTGCTTTCAGCCCTGGGAGGTCCTAAAGCATGGTAGCCAGATGTGGGGTCCGCTGACTTCCCATTCGGGCATCAGAGAGAGATGAGGACCTTGCTCTGAGGGGCCCTGTTTCATGTGAGGAGAGGGGAGGGGGCCCAGGCCCTGCCAGGCATCCAGAGGAGGATCTTGAGGCAAGACTTGGGCGATCCCCTTCCCAGACAGTGCGGGACCCACAGGAAGCCACCCACGCAACCAGCACAGGCCGTCCGGGGCCGCCCAGTCGGGCAGAGCACCCCTCCCCCACGTCCTCTATGGAGGGGGCGGTCTCAGGGAAATGGGGACCTTGGACCGAGGGACGCATCATCAGGTCAGCAAGAGGGAGGGCCCATACAAGCCCTGTCGGGAGTAAATATAAATACTACCTCGGACAAGTCTGCGGGTATGCCTACAATCTCAGAGCGGGAGGGTAGCTTGCCTGCCTCTGCTGTCAACCCTCCGCAGCCGTGGCACGTTGTAGCTGACATAACGTTCGCTCACTTCTGCCTTGATGTTCTCGGGGAGCATCGGCTTGTTCTGGAGCCCACGAGGGAAGCAGCCCAGGCAGTGCCGGAGTCAAGGTGAGGACTCTGAGCCAGGACGGAGTGGCTTTTCCACCCCAGAGCAGGGATCCTGTCAGCGCCCTGCAGAAAGAGTGAGAATCCCGTCAGTGCCCCGCAGAAAGAGCAGGAACCCCGGGCCCCGCCCTGCCCCTGCTGCCATCCCTGGGTCACCCCAGGCAGGGTCCCTGGATGCAGCGTGTGGGGACTAGCACCTCAGGAGTCTGCAGGACAGGAGGTTGTCTCTGAGACGTGCAGACTTAGACCAGAAGAGAGAGGATTCCTACGCTCTGCCAAGCTTCTGGGTGAGGCCCCTGAGGAAGGAGGGAGAGGCCCCCACCGCAGAGGCTTCGCCCCCCGCTGTGCGGGCAGTCCTGGAAAGCCGCCAGCACAGGCCGTCAGCTGTGGCGCTTCGGGCGCTGCCGGGAGTCTGAGGGACACGAGGCTAGGCTGAGGGCTCGCGGGAGGGAGGAGCCCCAGGCATTGTCTGGTGTAAGGGGAGGACCCAGAGGGATGAGAAGCCCACTGCAGGGGGGTTCCGCCGCACGCTTGCTGGCCGCTCTGAGGACACGCAGGCAGGCTTCCTGGACATGCGGTGAGGCTTGTTAGTGGGGACTGGACTGGGCAGCAGAGGAACGAGCCCAGGCCCCGCCGGGCGGCAAGGCGAGGGTCCACAGGGAGGAGAGCGGCCCTCTCAGGTGCCCTAGACGGGCCCCTCCCACCCGCTCTGCCCCTGCCGTCTTTCTCGCGAGAGGCCCGGGGCAGGGGTCCCGGATATGACGTGTCCTGATTTCCGGCCGGGGGCTGAGAGACCGAGGCGTCGTCTGCTGGGGCTGGTGGCGCGGACTTGGGTCGGCGGAGACGGAGGCCCTCGCTGGCCAGCAGAGGTGAGGACGGGGAGGAAGGCCCGGGGACCGCTCTCCGCAGCCCCTGGCCCGCCCTGCGTGGCACCCCGGGCAGCCCAGGCCGGGCCCTCGGAGGTGTTCTCCCTGGGTCTCCGTGTCAGGAGCGTCGGGGCTGGACTCGGGTTAGAAAAGCGGGGGTCCCGGCTCTGCCAGCTGTTAAGGGGGGCCCTCGTGGAGGGCCGAGGGAGCCTCGCAGTCCACACAGGGGGTCCCGTGGGCGCCCGCCCCGCCCAGTCCGGCTGGCTGTGTGCCCTGAGCCGACTCGGGCGGGGCTGTGGGCCGCGGGGTCCCTCTCCATCTCCTGACGTCTCTGCCTGGTGACCCGGGGCTGTGGTGGCCGTGGGCTGAGGCAGCGGCCTCGGGTCAGAAGAAGGGAGGGGGCCGGGCCGCATGGGGACTGCGTGGGAAGCTGTGAGGATGGACGAGGGCACCTTCCGCGGACGCGGAGCCCCACGAGCCCCCCCGGGAGGGCTCAGCGATGCCCCCTCGTTCCCTCAGGACGCCGTGGGGCTGGTCTCCGGGAGAGATGCCTTTGCCTGAGGGCCGACGGCGGCACTTTGAGGGGGGACGGGAGCTCCCCCCGCCACCGAAGAGATGGCGTTCAGCCCCTGCTGTCAGCCCTAGGAGGTCCTGGGCAGGGGTGGCAGGATGTGGCCTCTTGTTACTCTTTTTTTGTGTGTGTGGTACGCGGGCCTCTCACTGCTGTGGCCTCTCCCGTTGTGGAGCACAGGCTCCGGACGCGCAGGCTCCGGATGCGCAGGCTCAGCGGCCATGGCTCACGGGCCCAGCCGCTCCGTGGCATGTGGGATCTTCCTGGACCGGGGCACGAACCCGCGTCCCCTGCATCAGCAGGCGGACTCTCAACCACTGCACCACCAGGGAAGCCCTCTCGTTACTTTTATCTGGACCTTCTCAGGGCAGCGAGGCCCTAGACCTGAAGGGGCAGGGACAGCTCGGCAGAGGGAGGAATCCCAGGCTTTCCCCGGGCTCAGATTAAGGACTGAGGGCACCCCGAACACCAGAATAGATGGGGCCCAGCAGTTCTCTGCCCTTGCTGTCGACACGGGAGAGCCAAGGATCGTTACTGGATGTGGGCCCCGGCTCACTCTTTCTCTGGGGGGTTCCCAGGGTGGTGAAGACCTTGGTCTGGTGGGCGTGCCTGAGTTCAGCCCCGGGAGAACTACCACATGCTGCCAGGCGTCAAGATAAGGACCCTGAGGGAAGATTTGCTGGGCCTCCCACCTTGTAGAGAGGGGTCTCACAGCAACCTGCCCCTGCTGTCAGCCCTGGGAGACCACATAACAGGGTTGCCAAATGTGGCGTTTATTGACTTCCACTCTGGGAGTCTCAGGGAAGTGAGACTTTTTCTGAGGGGTGGACCTCAGGGTAATAGAGAGGACTGTGAGGGAGGATTGAGAGGACCTCCCTCCCAGGTAGATTTGGCCTCTGTCTGCCCTGAAAATACCTGTTTTAGAGAGAAGGGGCCCCAACCCAGCCCTGCCCCTCTTGTCAGCCCCAGGAGACCACAGGCAAGGTTGGCCGGATGTGGCGTTTCCTGAGTTTTGCTGGGGGGAGGGTCTCAGACAGGTCACAGCGTCGGTCTGAGGGTAAGCCACATCAGTTCAGAAGAGGGAGGCGTCGCAGGCTGTATCAGAAGTCAAGGGAAGGACCATTGGGAGGCCTGAAGGCCCCCATCCCTGAAAAGAAGGATGCCACAGAATCTCAGCGCTGGGAGGATCAGAGTAGCAGTAAGCAGATGGGAGGAACTCTCACTTCTCTGCAAGCTCTACCAGGAGTCAAGGGGGTGGAGTGTCTCAGGGAGGTAAGGGCTGGGTTGGAGCAGAAAACTTCAGGTCAGCAGAGGGTAGGACAAGCCTTGCCAGGAGTACAGATGAATACCTTGAACGAGGAGTGAGTGCATTCCCCATGCTAGAACAGACCCCAGGCAGGTGTGGCTGGATTTGGTGTCTTTTTACTTTGTCTGGGGTGTCCCAGAGAGGTGAAGGCTTTGGTCTGAGCTGATGACACCAGCAAAGGGGGGAGTTCCAGAATCTGAGGAGTCAAGGTAAGGTAAAGGCCTTGAAGGAGGACTAAGGTTACCCCCTAAGACAGACAGAAGAGGTCTCACAGAAATTCCACCCTGTCCCCACTGTCCACCCTGGGAGGATCCTGGCAGGAGAGCCCAGATGTGGTGTACCCACACTCCCTGCAAGGGGTGCGTGGAGGTGTCCCTGGGAGGTAAAGCCTTGGTCTGAGAAGGATGATTTCAGGTCACCAGATAAGGTGGGCCCAGACCCTCCAGGAGTAAAGAATACATTGAGGGAAGACAGAGGCAACTCCTTATCCCAGAACAGAGGGAACCCAGCCCCTGCTGTCAGCCATGGGAGACCCCAGGCTGGGGTGGCTGGATGTGATGTCTCTTCACTTTTGCCTTAAGGGTCTCAGGGAGGTGAAGGCCTTGGTGTGAGTGAGAAGACAGGTCAACTGAAGGAGTCACATCCGGTCAGAAGAAGGAAGAGTCTCAAGCTCTACCAGAGTCAAGGTAAGGACCCTCGTTGAGGACCAGAGGTACTTCCAACCCCAGAAAGAAGAGACCCCATTGAGTCTGGCTATCTCCTGTCCTCAGGCCTGGAAAGACTCAGGCAGGGTTGGCTGTACAGGTATGCCCTCACTTTCTCCAAAGGTGAGAGAGGTGTCTCTGAAAGGTGAGGTCCAGTCAGTAGGGGGTAGCCTAGGCCCTGTCAGGAGTAAAGATGGATAACGTGACGGAGGATTGAGGATAGCCCCACCACAGAACACATGGGGACCAGGTCTTGCTTTTGGCAGTGGGAGGACATAGCAGGGGTGGTAAGATGTGGTGCCCCATTTTGGTCCATGGGTTCTCAGGGAGGTGCGGTCCTCGTTCTGAGGAAGTGGCAGTCTGAGGGGAAGCCACATCAGGTCAGCAGAGGGAAGAGTCCTAGACTCTGCCAGAGTTTAAGGTGGGGACCCTGAGTGAGGCCTGAGGGCACACCCTCACCCGAGGACTGAAGGCACACCCAGCTCGGCCCTTCCCCTGTTGTCAGCTCTGGGAGGCCCTGGGCACAGTGGTCAGATATGGTGTACCCTCACTTCCCTCTTGGTGGTCTCAGGGCTTGTTCTGAAGGGGCCAGACTCAGGACAGCAGAGGGAGGAGTCCCAGAACCTACCAGGCATCAATGTGAGGAATGAGGGTGACACTCAGCTAGGAGAGAGGGGGACCCCACAAACTTCATTCACCTCTTTCCGTTACCCCCGGGAGGCCCTGGGCAGGTGTGGTCGAAAGTGTTACCCCTTCACTTCCTTCTCATCTGTTTAAGGAATGTGACCTCTTGCCTTAGGCTAGCAGAGGCGCAGGAGGAGAGGGCACAAGCCTCCTTAGAGGAAAGGTAAGAACCTTAGCACGGAGGGGATCATCACTCCAGAACAGTGGGGACCTCACAGAACTCGGCCCCTCCTCGCCTGTCAGGGGCTTCAGGAGCCATGAGGTGAGGGCCTGGGTGTGAGGCACATGTCCTCAGGTCAGCAGATCATAGGAAGCCCAGACAGTACTGGAAGACAAGGTGAGGTGCGCACCCTGAATGTCTGCCAAGGACCCCACAGTGCCTGACCCACCTGCCCACAGTCAGCCCTGGAAGCCTCGGTTTGTACTGGTTGGCTGCACCCTAAGGAGCTTTCTCGCATCTTCCTACAGGTCCCTAGGGGACAAACTGTCCAGGGAGACCGGAGCCCTGTGAGGCCCTAGAGCACCCCCGAAAGAGGGCATCTGAAAGCCAGCCTTTGTCAGAGCTGCCAAGGGTGCATTTCTCTGCTGAGGCTGCTGAACCACTCCCTCTCTACCCCAGGCCCTCAGATCCCATCTCCCACCATCCTGCTTACACTTCTACCCGCTGCCTCCAACAAGAGTCATCATGCCTCACTCTCCAAAGCATCTGTGCCTCACATTTGAGCCAGGCTTTCAGACCCTAAGTGACATGCAAGACCTGCTGATAGTACAGGTTCCCCCAGCTGAGGATGAGGAGGAGACCACCTGTTTCCTCTTCCTCTTTTGCTTTCTCCTACCCCTCAACTTCCCCCCCTTCCTTTCCTCTGCTACTGGGCACCCCAGAGGAGGAGCAGGAGGAGGAGGAGGAGAAGGAGGAGAAGCAGGAGGAGGAGGAGGAGCAGGAGGAGATGGAGGAGGAGAAGGAGGAGCAGAAGCAGGTCATAGATACAGAGGTGGTGGGTGGGGTGTGGGCAAAATGTGTGAAAGGGGCCAAAAGGTATAAACTTCCAGTTATAAAATAAATAAGTCATGGGGAGGTAATGTACAGCATGGTGACTATAGTTAATAATACTGTATTGCATATTGGAAAGTCGCTAAGAAGAGTAAATCATAAAAGTCCTCATTACAAGAAAAATAATTTTTTGGTAACTGTGTATGGTGATGGATATTAACTAGACTTATTGTGATCATTCTGAAAACCCAAAGGTTTGTTATAATACAAGCTGATGGCTGCTTCCAATATTTATATGGAAATGCAGAAGACCTGGAATAGCCAAAAGAACTTTTATTTTATTTATTTATTTTTAAAATTTATTTATTTATTTTTGGCTGCATTGCATCTTCATTGTTGCGTGTGGGCTTTCTCTAGTTGCAGCGAGCAATAATCAACACAGTGTTGTATTGGTATAATGATAAAAATATATAACTGGAATGTGATAGAGATTCCAATAATAGAGCCATACATATATATGCATATATAGACAAATCGATTATCAACAGAGATCTGAGGTAGATTAGAGAGGATAGTCTTTGCAAAATTTGAGTCTGGAGCAATTGCATATCCACATGCAAAAAAATTAATTTTGATCTCTACATCTCACCACATAAAAATGAACTCAGAATAGATCATAGACCTTAATAATGCTTCTATATGAAAACCCAGGGAAAATATTTGTTGCTTTGAAACCATTTCTTATGTACAAAAAACCCAGTCTATTAATGAAAAAAAAAAGATGTATTGGATTTAATTCAAATTACAATCTTTGAAAAACACTGTAAAGAGAATGAAAAGACAAATCACAGATTGTGAGAAAAGGTTTGCCAATCACATATCTGATAAAGGACTTGTGTCAAGGATATATAAAGAATTCTCAAAACTCAATAGTAAGAAATCGAACAATCCAATAAAAAAACAAGCGAAAGATTTGAACAGACACTTCATCAAAGAAGATATAGGGGTGGCAAATAAGCACATTAAAAGATGCTTAGTCGTTAGGGAAATGCTATATCACAATTAGAATCTACTGGGTACTTATTAGAAGGTCTAAAATTGAAAATACTGCTGATACTGTGTCCGTGAGGCTGTAGCTCACTGGAGCACTACTACACTTCTGGTCAGAATGTAAATGGCACAATCATTTTGGGAAACAATTTAGCAGATTCGTAAAAAGCTAAACATTTACTACCACATGATCAGTCCGTTCTAAACCTTGGTATTTATCCAAGAGACATGAAAACATATGTGATGCAAAGAACTATACAGAAATGTTTATAACAGATTTACTCATAATGGCCAAAAACAATAGAAACAACCGAAATGTACACCAACAAGGGTATGGCTAAACAAAATTTGGTATCTCCATACAGTGGAATACGATTCAGCCATAGAAATGAATAAGCAAAAATACACACAGCTACATGGATTAATCGCAAAATAATTATGCTGAGTGAAAGAAAGAAGACAGAAAAGAATGTGTATTGTTTGATTCCATCTATATAAATTTCCAGAATATTTAAACTGATCTATTGTCACAGAAAGCATATCAGTATTTGCCTTGGTTTGAGGTTGGAGAAAGGCAGCAGGGATTAACAGGAAAGACGGGGTTACAAAGTTGCATGAGGAAAATTTGGAGATGATGGATAGGTTATCATGTGTATATAAATGTCAAAAATTATCATAGTTCACATTTTAATATGTGCAGTTTATTATATATCCTTTATACTTCCAAAAAGCTGTGAATATTTTTTTTTAATTTTTATTTATTTATTTATGGCTGTGTTGGGTCTTCGTTTCTGTGCGAGGGCTTTCTCTAGTTGCGGCAAGTGGGGTCCACTCCTCATCGCGGTGCACGGGCCTCTCAGTATCGCAGCCTCTCTTGTTGCGGAGCACAGGCTCCAGACGCGCAGGCTCAGTAATTGTGGCTCACGGGGCTAGTTGCTCCACGGCATGTGGGATCTTCCCAGACCAGGGCTCGAACCCATGTCCCCTGCGTTGGCAGGCAGATTCTCAACCACTGCACCACCAGGGAAGCCCCACTGAAGGGTTTAAGGGTCAAATTCATAGCATCCTCTGTCATTTTTTACGGATCCAGGATTGTTTCTGGGGAGAAATCCCGATACAGTTTCAGACAGAGGGAAACACATAGATACGGGAAATTAATATTAAAAAATTGGGGTCAGCCAGCCTTCTGTGGAGCCATAGCATAGCCTGAGGCAAAGGAAAAAATGTTTCACCCCAATGCGTTCATTCACTCATTTGTATTATTAATTTTTCTACCAGGGACTCAAGCGAGAGCAGCTCTGCGCTTTACCCCCACTGTGTTCCCAAGGCCACCCCCAGTGTTACTTTGTTGAGCATTTCTCCACTCAGAAAGTTGCAGTTCACATTGTCATCAATGCAAGGCCACCTTCCTGAGTAGAGCACTGCAGGTAGTGTGGCTGAGCATGGCAGCCCTGGTCTTTAAAAAAAATTAGAGGTATAAATTACATACCATAAAATTCACTGGTTTCATGTAGTACAATTCAGTGAGTTTTAGTCAGTTTAGAGGTGTACACCCATCACCACAATCAAATTTACAGCATTGCCTTCAACTCAGAAAGAAACCTAATGCTCAGTTGTATCCCCTCTGGTAACACTTGATTCACTTGGCCTCCAAGGCACTTATTTTCTCTTAGTCTTCTGCTTAAGTCACTGGCTTTTCCTTCTTAGCCTCTTTCGCTGGATTCTCTCTTCCTTGTTGTCATAAGGTTGGAATGCCTTTGGGTTCAGCTCTGGGATCCCACCCTCTTTTCTCTCTCCGTACTCACCCTGAATGAATGTTTCCAGTCTCATGGCTTTAAATACCATCCAAATGCTAATGACACCTAATTTTATATTTCCAGCTTAAGCTTTCCTCCTGAACTCCAGAGGACACACTTGCCTATTCAGCATGTCTGTGTGCATGACTAACAGTCATATTAAATTTAACTCATCTCCTGACCAGCCCCATATTCTCCTTGGACTGGAGACCTCTCTATCTCAAATACTGGACATTCTATTCATTAGTAAAACCTGTAGGCACTCCTTTTAAAAATATATACAAAATAATTGTTTTAACTGGTAAGTCAGATAAATACTTTGCAGCACCAAACCTGCAGTGGCTCCCCTATTGAACTAGGATTAAAAGCCAGTCGGTGCAGTGGTTTACAGAGCCCTGTTTAACGAGCTTCCCTTTAGTTTCCTGAACTTCATCCCTAAAGACTCTCCCAGTGTGCACTCCAGCCACACTGGCCTTGATGTTCTTAGAGCCGAGCAGCCACTCTCCTCAGGGCATTTGCATAGGATGTTCCTTAGGTGCGCTCTTCTATGCTGGCTCATGTTATTCCTCTCTCACATCCTTCACATGTTCTAGATATTTGCTCAGAAATCACCTTCTCATTGAGACTATAGAGGAGGACAAATAATTTTTTCTCTACCCATCTGAGTTCTTGGTGGAGACCCAAGTCATAAAAGACAGATTAACAAGAGAAAAACAAGCAAGTTTATTAACATGTATACCTCCTGTACACATGGGAGATACTCAGGGAGAGTGACTCAGAGGTGCTTAGAATTCAGACTTAAATACCATCTTAATAGGGAAGGCGGAGATGGTATGTAGGCCTCTTAGGGGAGAGTAAATAATTTTTAAGAAAGGTGAAGGGACCTTTAGAAGAATAGATGGGAAGTATGATGGTTTGTGAGAGCGTGTGTCTGGCTGTAGTGTTGACTTCTAGCCTCCTATCCTGTGATAAAAGTCCATCTTACCTGGTTGATGAAACTCCGAGGGAGAGGGTCTATGACAGTTGAGTTCCTTTTGGAGGATCTGTCAATAGGCAGATAAGGGGAGTTCAGAAAAAGCCTCTTCCTAAAGTTGCTATTGTTTTCAAAAGCCTACAGCTCAAAATAATCAAAATATCAAAGTGGCATAGTTTGGAGTGGCATATTCTCTTACCCTTCAAGACTTCCCTTGACCACTTTCCTTCATTTTACAACCAGTCCGCATACCAGAACTCCACATCCCCTTTAACGTGGATGCGTATTTTTTCCCCTTGACCTTTATCACTTTCTAATGGTAGATAATTTACTTATATCTGTGCCACCTCCACCCTCCTAGAATGCAAGTTCTCTGAGGACAAGTATTCTTGGTTCTTTTGTTTAATGATGGCATGTAATTGGCACCAACAAATATTTGTTGAATGAATACCAAGTGGCAGGGTGTAGCTATCATAATTAAAACAATTGAGTATCTGGTTCAAGAAGTGACTGAAGGGGAGGGGGAACTGGAGGAAGACAGTCAAAAGGTACAAACTTCCAGTTACAAGATAAATAAGTACTAGGGCTGTAATGTACAATATGATCAATATAATTAGCACTGCTGTACATTATATATGAAAGTTGTTCAGAAAGTAAATCCTAAGGGTCCTCATCACAAGGAAAATTTTTTTTCTATTTCTTTAATTTTGTATGTATATAACATGATGGATGGTCACTAAACTTATTGCAGTAGTCATTTCATGATATATGTAAGTCAAATCAGTATGCTGTACACCTTAAACTTATACAGTGTTGTATGTCAATTATATCTTTTTTTTTTTTTTTTGCGGTACACCGGCCTCACATTGTTGTGGCCTCTCCCATTGCGGAGCACAGGCTCCGGATGTGCAGGCTCCACGGCCATGGCTCACAGGCCCAGCTGCTTGGCAGCATATGAGATCTTCCCGGACCGGGGCATGAACCCATGTCCCCTGCATTGGCAGGCAGACTCTCAACCACTGCGCCACCACAGAAGCCCTGTCAATTATATCTTAATGAAACTGGACAAAAAAGAAGTGACTGAAGGATAAATATAACAAAATTGAAAGCTCAAATATTACAAAGCCCAGTTGCATATTAGTGTGCGCACACACACACAAGTAAAGTTAAAAAATCTCACATTCGTAGTATTTACCCAAATAAATTCCATATGGGTTAAAGAGATAGAGTATAAAATATGAGCCATAAAATCCCACTGATCCCGAAAAGGACATGCACTATCTCTTGTTAAGGAAAGAAAGCAAGTTGCAGAAAAATGTTCTTATAGAATGAGCTCATACTTGCACAGACAAAGATGAGGTGGATAACAAAAGCCTTAAATGTGTACATATGAGTTAGTAGATGGTTGTGTGAGCAAGGAAAACAGTGTGGACAGATGAGTACAGGGATTTTGGTAATGGCTGAGGCTGGGTATAGGAATTGATTACTAATATTTTTTCTTTATATATTTGTGAATTGTTTCAAATATTAGAATAAGCAAGTAGTGTCTTTTAATTAAAATTTCATGCATTTTAGAAAATTAAACTTAGCTTCTACCACATTAAACAAATTAAAGTCTTCAAGTCTCAAGCTTCCCAGTCTGTAAAAAGGGATAATTTCTGGCCTCATGACTGATAATGACAATTAAGATGACAATTGTTGGGGCTTCCCTCGTGGCGCAGTGGTTGAGAGTCTGCCTGCCAATGTAGGGGGCACGGGTTCGTGTCCCGGTCCCGGTCCGGGAAGATCCCACATGCCGTGGAGCGGCTAGGCCCTTGAGCCATGGCCGACATGCCGTGGAGCAGCTGGGCCCGTGAGCCATGGCCGCTGAGCCTGTGCGTCCAGAGCCTGTGCTCCGCAAGGGGAGAGGCCACAACAGTGAGAGGCCCGCATACCGCAAAAAAAAAAAAAAAAAAAAAGATGACAATTGTTAACATTTACCAAGTTCTCACTGACATTTCAAGCATTGTGCTAAGAGCTTTTATGTGGTTCTGCTCATTTAATCTCCATAATAAAAGTCATGACAGATAATGTTATTACTTCTGCCTCAATGATCTGTTAAGAGGATTAAATAAGAGCCAACACACATGAAAATACTGCTATAAACCGAACACAGTCTAGACATAATTTTAATATGCATTAACACATCTAACAAAGCAAATGTATTGATAGTAGTTTGTTTAGTCCTTGAGAACTAATATACTTGGCTCTTAGCTTATGAGCACTGTGAACAATCCAACCCATTAGCAAGCTTAATCACCACTAAAGTGTCACCATGTTGTTCAGTATGGTAGCCACTAGCCACATGTCTATCAGCACTTAAAATGTGGCCAGTCCAAGCGGAGATATGATGCAAGTGTAAAATACAAACCAGATTTTAAGCACTTTGTGTGAAAAAAGGAAAATATTTCATTGATATGCTTCTTATATTGATTACCAATTGAAATTATATTTTGGATGTATCCAGGTAAATAAAAACAGATTACTAAGGTTGTTTCAACCTGCTCCTTTTGTACTTTTAAAATGTGGCTGCTAGAAAATTTAAAATTATGTATGTGTCTCTACATGTTTCTGTTTAGACAGTGACACTTTATACAGAATTGTTCCTAGTGAGATTGGTTTTCATGTGGTTACTAGAACATTCCTTGATCAGTTGGCACCTAAATCCTCCCAAAACATACTTACCTGAGGCCCTTCTCAGAACACAGTTGAAACAATCTGGAGTAAAGGAAATGGTTGGGGTGGTGGGATGAGAAATGTGGTATAAACCCTAAAGCAAGGAGATTGAAAAAATTTTCAGTTTCAGAACTCATAAACAGCATTTACTGAATGTGGTGATCATCACATCAGTAATGTGATCATACTGATCATCATCAGTATGTTTCTCGGCTATGTGTCTAAGACATAGGTAACATTAACAATATAGAACATTCAGTAGCACTCATTGAAAAACAATGAGAACTACTAGCAAGCCATTTCTTAAAGTTGGACAGAAAAATTAAAAATATACACTTAGATCTATAGTTTTCTTATATACCAGCAGTAATCAACTAGAATACACAAGGGGGAAAACACCACTCAGAATAAATTTGTCATTAAGACTTCAGTTATAATATTGAAAAAATCAAAACTTTACAAAAAAATTAAAAAGATATTTTGAGTCAATGGATGAACATTTTCAATACCAGACAATAAATTCTGAATCAAGGCACTATATAAGGTATTGTTACCAGGGACTGGGAATGGGGGAAATAGGGAATTGCTGTTCAAAAGGTATAGATTTTCAGTTACGCAACATGAAGAAGTTTTAGAGATTGGCTCTACAACACTGTGCCTATAATTAACAGTATTGTGTACATAAACATTTAAGGGGGTAAATCTCATGTTAAGTGTGCTTATCACAAAGTTAAAAAAAATGTCGACTAAAGAATTCAGAGATATCATTGGAACAGAGCTGGTAGTTAAAATGGAATAAGGGAAATACTAGATTTGTGGAGAAAAGGCCAGAAAATATTCTTCTTTTCACATACTCAAATGCATTCCTCATAGGTTAATCAATTGAATGTTAAAACATGAAAGAGTATTTTCCAAGGGTAATAGCTTTGGAGTGATACTAAGTGAGAGATCATTATGAACAACATGTTGAACCTCATAGCAGGACAAAATAAAATCATTGATATGTTTGAATATGCTGAAGAGGAAGAGAGGAATGACAGTGGGAGGAGAAGAGAATGAGTAGCAGAAAGAAGGGGGGAAGAGGTTGGAGGAAGGAAGGAAAGAAGAAAAGAGAAAGAGCAGGGAAGGGGAGACAGGAGGAGAGGAAAGCAGAGGGGAGAGGAAAGAGGACAGGAGACAGGAGAGAAGAGGGGAGGGAAGGAGAGGAGATCAGAGTGAAGAAGAAACCAGAGAAGGGAGAGGAGAGGAGAGGGGAGGAGTGAAGAGGAAAGAGAAGGAGGGAAGGAAGGTTCACAAAAGAGGAGGAAAGAAGGGGAGGAGCGTGAAAAGGTAGGAGAGGGGAGAAGGGGGGGGTAAAGAAGGAGAGGACTCGAGAAGAGAGGGAGAGAGGAGGGAAGGGGAGGGAAGAGGAGGGGTAAGGAAGGGAAGAAAGAAGGAAGGAAGAGGGAGGGAAGGAGGAGAGGGGAGAGCAGGGGAGAGAAGAGAGGAGAGGATGGAAGGAAGGGAGAGAGAAAGGAGGAGGACATTAGGAGAGGAGGGGAGGGGGCTGGAGGAGAAGTGGAGAAATAACCATAAGATGAGGCATTTGTCCCATGTTTGCTGAAGTATCAGACTTTGCATGAAGCGCTTTGACCAGGATGATCTCATCTGTTCCTCACTGAATACACCTGAACACTGTGCACTGTACTCTAATGTACATGTGGATAAGTGGATTCTGTTATTACTTCTAACTTAATTTTCATTGTGAGGACAAAGTGAGCCAACAAATGTGAAAACAGTTCTGTAAATTGGGAACTGACCTAAAAAAGTGAGGGATGGGGCTTCCCTGGTGGTGCAGTGGTTGAGAGTCTGCCTGCCGATGCAGGGGATACGGGTTCATGCCCCGGTCTGGGAAGATCTCACATGCTGCGGAGCAGCTGGGCCCGTGAGCCATGGCCGCTGAGCCTGCGCGTCCGGAGCCTGTGCTCCAGTTTGGGAGAGGCCACAACAGTGAGAGGCCCGCGTACCGCAAAAAAAAAAAAAAAAAAAAAAGTGAGGGATGATTATAGTGTTGTTTTGGGGCCTAACTAACCACTTTACATACATGTTTTCTCACTAAGAGCCCACCTGCCAGGCTCTGAGCACCAGAGATGAGCCCCTTACAGGCTCCATTTCACCCCCAGGGTCTAGTGACAGTTCTTTTCACCAACAGGTCACTAGTACATTGGGGTCTCCCGCTGCTGCCCTGAGTACCTGGGGGGCCAGGGGCCACCACCATCCCCTCCAAGTGCCAATTCCGTAGGGGAAGGTCCCTATCATGTCAGCCAAGGAGCTGCAAACCCAGGTGCACAGAAAGGGGGCAGTGCTGGGGGCTGGGGACCCCCTTTCTCCAGGTTCAGGTCTCCAAATGCCCCCCATGGAAAGGATAAAATTACCCCCCTGAAAACTCAAGAACTTCAAGTGAAACTCCCTGAGAACTCAAAAGATGGTCCAGCAAGGCGGGCCGACAGGAGAAGACTCAGCAAAGAGCGTGGAGAGCAGCCCTTCACAACAGGAAGAAAGGATGTAAAACCCCAGTGAGAAGCCGGCTCCGATGTGTCCAGAACAAGAATGAAGACACCCTCGAACTTGCACGAGGGCTTGAAAGGAGGGAAGAAACACACGTGGCCCCGCTGCCTGGCGTGGGTCCAGGCAGCCCAGCACCCACGGCTCTCAACTGGAATTCTGCTCTTGGAGGCAGGACATTCCAAATGATTTATGTGCCATGCGGTATTAAACCCTGCCTGCCACAATAAGGTGGTGAGAAGGTTCATGAAACTGGCCACAAAAGCAAAGGAATGAGGGGCACTGGCCGTGGCAAATTGTGCTCTACAATGAAGATAGTACTGGGGAGACATGGGTGTTGACACGGACAACGGATCAGAATGGAGCCCAGTGGACAACAGGCATATGGAATCATGGAATGTTTGTGGCTGAGGCAGAGGGAGGGGGGAATGGACAAGTTAATCCCCATGTCTCACCAAAATTCTCAGAAAAAAATCCGAAAAGTGTTTTGAGACGTCTGAAAAGATTCGGCACAAGATCAGGAGTTGCACTTTACAACATGAAGCATAAAAGTGTGGTGCACGGGGTTCTCCTCAGTGATCAGAACAAGTCATAGAGCAGCCTGCAGACTAGGACGCGACGCCCAGCGTGACTCAGGCCTTGCCCATCTGCGCTCCCAGTGGGAGATCCCCGCTTCCAGCTGGAGACCATGGAGCTGCCCAGCAGGGAAGGCCAGGCTGGAGCAGCAGATCACACTGGGTGTGAAGGATGGGCAGCCATGGACGACCAGGGTTGGGGAGACCACCGTATGTCTGCTCCTGCATCTTTGCAGCACTGCATCCCTTAGGATGAGCAAGTGATACTTACGTAAGTAAAATATCAAGGAAAATACGCAGCAAGATAAATGTGAATGCACATGTGTGTTCCTACCGAGCCCCTCAGTTTCTCCAGATCTCAAATTCTCCCACCTCTAAAAATCAGATAACACCCGCTCTTTGAATAACAACGACAAAGTACCTTCGAGAAGCTATAAAATAAAGCTTTACAGTGTTGCTGAGGGATTTAGCAAAGCTTTGAATCAATGGATGTATCTCCATTTCTGTACAGCAAGATTATGCATTTAAGATGTTGATTTTTATTTCATTTGCGTTAGAAATGTTTTACCTCTGTGCTGCCCAAGATGGCAACCACTAGCCACAGGTGGCTGGCTTTGAACCATCTCCGGATGGAAGTACATTTCGTTTAGTTTAAAATAAATTCAAACTTAAACAGTCACCTGTGTCAGCTTTGGGGAATTCATTCACAAAATGAAATTAAAGAGTAATGAGAGATATTTCTCTTACTGGATATTAAAATGGAATTATAAGACTACCAAATTAAAACAAATTAAAAATTAAAGCTGCCCATCCTTCACACCCAGTGTGATCTGCTGCTCCGGCCTGGCCTTCCCTGCTGGGCAGCTCCATGGTCTCCAGCTGGAAGCGGGGATCTCCCACTGGGAGCGCGGATGGGCAAGGCCTGAGTCACGCTGGGCGTCGCGTCCTAGTCTGCAGGCTGCTCTATGACTTGTTCTGACCACTGAGAAGAACACCGTGCACCACACGTTTATGCTTCATGTTGTAAAGTGCAACTCCTGATCTTGTGCCGAATCTTTTCAGACGTCTCAAAACACTTTTCGGATTTTTTTCTGAGAATTTTGGTGAGACATGGGGATTAACTTGTCCATTCCCCCCTCCCCCTGCCTGGTTTTGGATCAAGAACTGACAGAATTGAAAACAGTACTAAGATTAAATGCTGTGGGAAAATTAGATATTTGTGGAAAAATTAAACTGTTAAATCAGCACTTCCCAATTTACACTCAATATATTTTCACGGGTTAGAACGTTGAATTTTAAAATGTAATACAAGATACAGCTATTGATCTTGAAGGACTTTCATGGCATATTTTAAGTGAGAACAAATTAGAAAAGTTTAAATGCATAGCATGACCCCTGTTTCTAAAAGAAAACAATTCTTTTTTTAAATTAATTAATTAATTAATTAATTTTTGGCTGCGTTGGGTCTTCTTTGCTGCACGTGGGCTTTCTTTTTTTAGTTGCGGTGAGCGGGGGCTACTGTTCATTGCCGTGCGCGGGCCTCTCATTGTGGTGGCCTCTCTCGTCATGGAGCACCGGCTCTAGGCGTGCGGGCTCTAGAGCGCAGGCTCAGTAGTTGTGGCACACAGGCCTAGCTGCTCTGCAGCATGTGGGATCTTCCTGAACTAGGGCTCGAACCTGTGTCCCCTGCATGGGCTGGCAGATTCCTAACCACTGCGCCCCCAGGGAAGCCCAAGAAAACAATTCTTAAAGATTACAGTGGCATCTAGGCAGGTTGAGGTGGAAGAGCAGGTCAGCCCAGGCGAGGCAGATGTGGAGGTGGGAGAGTTGGGTGCGGAAGCTTATATGCACATATGTAAGTGACTGTGTCTGTTTATCTGATCCACTTTTCACAGTGAATGATATGTATGTAAGGTGCTTAGCATTATGTCTGGCTATTAGAAAACACCCAAAATGTGAGCAATTAACATTATTAGGTCACCTATTAAACAAAATGCTTCTAATATGCTTAATTAATAAAGGAGTTAATTTATGTGATAAACACTCTGGAAAAGTAATTTATGGTAAGGGGCATAGGGCATAGTAGAAGGAGAGTGGTTGCCATTTTGTATGCAGTGATCTTTTTCTTATAGGGTGATATTTGAGCAAAGATCTGAAGGAAGTGAGGGAACAAGCCATGCAGATATTTGGAGACAGAACAGAATGCTCTAGTCAGGGAAAGCTCCAAACGCACCAAAATGATGTGTTTGAGTTAAGTTAGGGTTGGGTTAGGATTAAGGATACCAACCAGTCAGTACAGGGATGCGTGGTAGAAGATGAGTTCAGAGAAGTAGCCAGAAGGTTGATCGTGCAGGATGATCATGTAATAGAGTATGGATTTTGAATTTTATTCAGAAAAAAGTAAGAAGCTATTTCAAAGTTTTAAGCAGAGGTGCAGTCTGACATGTTTTAACCAAATAACCGAATATCTCTGGCCAATGTATTATGATCAAATTGAGGCCTGGATCAAAAGGGCAGAAGCAGGGAGATCGGTTTGAAGGCTATTGCGATAATCCAGTTAAGAGATAATATTTGGACCATAATGTTACTGAAATGTGGTGAGAACTGACTTGTTTCTAGATATCTTTTGAAGTGCTAATGGACTAGATTGGTTTTGTGAACAAAATTGGCTGTGTCAGAGTTAACTCCAATGTTTTTGCCTGATCATTTGGTAAAAAGGAATTACCATTAAGGGAGATAAGCTAGGGTGATGGTGTGTGTTCAGGGACATGTTATGGATTTGGCAAATTCAAGGTACCTGTTAGATATCCAAGTCGAATTTAATTGAATATTTAATTCTAGAGCTGAAGGGGGATGTTGGATCTGGCCTAGAGCCATGTAATTGGGATTTATGAGACCGTAGGTGAATTTAATGTCATGAGAAAAGATAAAATCACTTAGAAAAAGAATGTACACAGAGATCATAGATGGATGCAAATTTGGGGAAGAGCTTCTTGACTTGGCGCTTAACCCCATCCCCCAGTCCTGCACCATCATATTGTTGGGAGAATATCATCATCCACCCCATTCCTACTGCAAGGAGGGAAAGCTACACCTAGCCCAGCACCAATGCAATTCCAGCCAAAGGCGGTGGGATACCACCGATTGCTACTGGGACCTGCAGCCTGACTGCAGTGGAGAACCAATAACATGTGCAGGCAAGGGGGCCAGCTCCTAAACTTCCTCTCCTCATCCTGCCACCACCCTACTCTACAGGTTAGGCAATTGCAACAGTAAATTATATGGTTACCCTATTGCTGAAGCACTTAAAACAAAAGTGCACATAAAATAAAAATAAAGGGATGGCAAATTATGAGACACATGTAAGCTAAAGAAAAGATATTATAGCAATTTTATGTCACATAAAGTAGAATTTGAAGTGAAAACATCATAAAAGACAAATGGGGTGTTATTTACTGGTAACAAGAAAAATGGATCAAGAAGATACAAGGATCATGAGAAAAGCACTATAAAGCTGTAAATGACAGAACCACAGAGAAAAGACAATTCAGAAATTTTAGTTGGTATTATTAACACAGTTCTATTGGAAATTGATAGACAAGGCTACAGCTACCAAAAAACCCCCAATGAACTGGAAGACATAAATAACACAATAAGAGCACGGACTCTGACAGCAGACTGGCTCCGTTCACATTCTACCTTTATTCTTGGCTAGCTGTGTGACTTCAGTAAAATTATTTAACATTTCTTTGCAGCAGTTCCTTTGTAAAATGGACGTGATAATACATACCTCACAAGGTTTTGGTGAGGAATGAATAAATTATTATATTTAAAGTGCTTAGTATCAGATGCAATGAATTATTATCAACAAATGTATATAAATTTATAGCTAACAGAATACACATTATTTTTTAATTGAGATGTAATTGACATATGACATTGTATTAGCTTTAGGTGTACAAGAATATACATTATTTTTTAACACAAATGAAACATTCACAAAATTCGACTGACACAAAAGAAGTCTAAATAAATTCTAAAGAATCAGCATCAAACAGGATATGTTCCCCTGACCACAATGAAATGAAATCAGATATCAGTCAGAAGAGATGACAGAAAAAGGCCTTGTCTGGAAAAATATACTAATAAGTAACACTTGAATTTATAAGTATAGATAAGGGAAATAGTGAGATACTTAAATGGGGATAATAAAAAATGCTACATGTCAAAATGTAGTGAACAAAGCTAAAGCAGAACTTAGGAGGGGAAATATATATATAATGATCTTCCATAGGTGAGGAATTGGAATCTTACTTCAAGGGTTGGGCTCGATGTCACTATACAGCACAGTGCCACAGTGCCACAGTGTTCCTGAGCAACAGGAATTGTTTTCCCATTGCTGGGGTTCCCACACTGGCTTTCATAGCTACATGTTGCATAGTTTATCTGTGTGGTATGTTCTAATTCTGTATAAGGAGAGCTGCTGCTAGCAATCTAAACTTGAATTGGCAAGGTGGGACTTTGGTTACATATCATCTGTCTCTTTTGTTATTAGATTAAAGAATAATATAAATTAAAGTTTTCCATTATAAAGATGAACTTTACTGATACTGTTGCCCCACTCTTGCATGCCACCATCTGTTACAAAATCCTCAACCACAGGCTCCTGTCCCACTATTCTGTTGGTGCATTAAGTTTTAATTTGAGCTGAATCTGTAAAAGTAACTGAGAGAGGATAAAAGATAAAAGAATGACATATGTGCCAGCAAGGATGGCTTTTACTAGAAATGTATTTCAAATTGGTTTCAAAGATAAAACAAAGCCAGACACTAATTAAAGTGGTAAGGACAGATTTTTAAGCAGTAATATACTATTGCAATAGGGAAGAAGGTCCAGTGTAAACAGAATTCAACTTTGATTTGTACAGAGATGACAGGGTGTTTCAAAGGGAGAAGTGAAGAGAGAGAAGGGATGGCAGGGGCTTGTGGAGACTCAGGGAAGTGGGAATGTACAAAAAGCAGGAAGAAATGGTTGGTCCCTGCGCAACGTATCTGGGTTTGCTGACTTGTGCTTATCAAAGTTAGGCTCCTCTCCTCCCACAGAGGCTGGGAGACAGAGGCTGTATCTTCAGGTGCTGGCTGGAACAAAGGGTACATTCTTTTGGCAGCCTTGACTTTTTTCAGGCAGGTACTTTTAGGAGGGCTGTGTCATGCTAAGGATGTGGCCTTAGGCTGTTAGGTACTATGTTAATGTTTGTTCAAGTTTTTTAATGTGTGTGGGAGATGGACAAAATAATTTGCTCTGAGAGTCTCTGTATTGTTATCAGAGTGATCATAGGACAAAATGGATCAGGAAATGCTGTTCTAGGAGAGTAAGCACAGAGGCCTAATAGGTAACCTGCCTCCAATATTTCCCCCCTCAAATCTCTTCTCCATACTGTCATTTTAGTAATCTTTCTAAACCTATGACCATGTTACTCGTTTTCTTGAAACATGCCATGTGTTTGTAATCTGTACCCCTAGATCATGAGCATGAGAAACTGTCTTTTTCACCTTCAGCTTACAAATGGCTAGCACATAGTAGGTGTCCACTGCATGTTTATTGCATAGAATTGATATGGGATAAAAGTTCATTATTTGTTTATGCAAAAAGATTGACATCCAAAAAATAATGGCAATGGAGAAAGGAGAGGAGACATGGGGTTATAAATCCATAGAGATCATAATGCCTTGGGGGATCCCTGTCTCCAAAATCATTTCCTTCTAAATAGTTTTAACTTAATTTTCCTCTCATCTCAGAAATCTAATCTTCACAAAGTCTTACTGGTCACCTGAAAGAGGTACTTTAAAAACTAAAGTTGCCCAAGGAAAATGACATCCTAATCATTAAATTTGATTGAGGTTCAACAGTCTTGCACTCTCCTCTGCTTATTTTTGTTTATTCATTAAGTTAAAATGAATAGACAGGTAGATGATAGACAGACAGACAGACACACACGCACAGGCAGTGTCTTGCAAATTTGTTCTATGGATAATTCTAAAGAGCAGTTCTTCTAGAAATTACTTTATGAATCATAGAATGTTTTTATTTTAGTTAAATGATTTCCTTTATCTAATTTTGTTTTTCTTCAGCTCATGTTTACATTTGTTTGCATCCTCTAGCACAAGAGAAAAGCAGCATAGGTGACTACTCAGTAGCAGAGGGAACCAGTTGACTCCCTAATCCACAAACCTCACTCAATGAAAGCAAATTCTCACAGACCCTAATGAATAGCAGTGCGAATTTCATTGCTGGAATTCTAAAAATAAAAGTATCAAATCGCTTCTTTACAATGGAAGTAATGGCAAAGCAGCACACCTAAGACACCAAACCTGGAGCAAGGCTGTATTTCCCTGACATGTAAGGAATGGATCATTCTGACATCCAGGCCTTCATGACGGCTCCAGTGACCCGTGTGCAGTTTTTGTGTTTTAAACATATAAAAGAAAAAGACATTCTATCTGCCTTTCTCTCTCAATTTCTTTGTAGTTTAAAGGCAGGTGACCATATGGAGAAGACATTTTAAAAACTGCATATCTTTTAATCTCAGGGCTTATTAAAAATTGGAACAAATCTTGGAAATGTAAGAGTTGCTGGCACTGGACATATGTCATGTATTAACATTCAAGTCACTAGGAAAAGATCAGCTTCCCTCTGGCATGGATTTAGTGCAAACAACACATTTCTGGAGACTCAACAACTTATGTAAATCCGTAATAGATTGAAGAAAAGGAAAATAACATTTCCTCAATGTTCTATTAGCTACCTTACCAGGAAATAACTTCTAAAAGTAAGTTATTTCCTTTTGCAAACAACTTCTCAGAAGCACAAAAATCCCTACAGGAAGCTGTTAAAACAGGTGAGCTCAGGGAAGCCTGCTAGTAAAAGGTGGCTCTCTGGTATTTTAACCACATGCCAGTGTGGGAGGGAGCAGAGCTGCAGTGTATCCTAGGAATAACCACGGTCACATAGCTAACATTCACTGAACATTGACCATGGTAAGGTTCCTGCTAAATGCTTTGTATGAATCTATGGTGGGTGCTCAGCAAATATTTGTTGAATTGAATAAGTACTGTATTTAAACCACCTGAAAGAACACAAATATGATCATTGTAACAGTATATTAATAAAGATATTGCTATCAGCATTTTCCAGATCAGCCCACTGTGTTCAGAGAGATGAAGGCACTTGCCCAAGGTCAAGTAGCTTGGTAAGCCAATAATCTATTATAAATTTTACAACTCCGTTAGGTTGGGATTATTAGCTCCATTTTACACACGATGGAACTGAGGCTCAGAGAGATTAAGAAACATTCTTAGTCACTCAGATAATAAATGGAAGAGCTGAGAAATAAGCCAGATGTGTCTGAGGCTAAAGGTCATGTTGGACACCTCTAGACCACAGAATGATTTAGTAAACTAGGCCATTGCCTACATGCCCACAATGTTTCCCTAAATTCGCTTTCAATAGTCTCCATTACCAGGGGCACCACTTCTACATTTACTGAAATTCCCACAATTTCTAGCTGCTTACAAGACACATGAGGATGCTTTATCTATAGAACACTCCAGGTTAAATGCTTGAGTGCTGTGCTGGTTAATTTTGTGTGCAACTTGACTGAGCTAAATTATGCCCAAAGAGCTGGTAAAACATTATTTCTGGGTGTATCTCTGAAGGTGTTGCCAGAAGAGATTAGCGTTTGAATAAGTAGACTGAGTAAAGAAGATCTGCCTCGCCAATGTGAGCCAGCACCATCCAATCTATTGAGGGCCTGAATAGAACAAAAAGGTAGAGGAAGGATGAATTTGCCCTCTCTTCTTGAGCTGGAACATCTATCTTCTTTAACCATCAGACACCAGAGCTCCTGGTTCTCAGGTCTTCAGACTCTGGGACTTACACCAGTGGTTCCCCCCATCTCCCCTCCATTGTCAGGCCTTTGGCCTTGGACTGGGAGTCTTACCATTGTCTCCCCTGGTTCTCAGGCCTTTGGACTCAGACTGAATTATACCACTGGCTTCCTGGTTCTCCGGCTTGCAGATGGCAGACAGTGGGACTTCTCAGCCTCTATAACAGTGTGAGCCAATTTCTATAATGAATCTATATTGGCTCTGTTTCTCTGGAGAACCCTGACTAATATAGCTATTACCTGGGAAAACAGATCAGCCAAGCTCTGCCATCAGACTGGCCAGTTCTCACATTGGACCTGAAGGGATACATGCAATGTGTGCATTTGGGGGTGCAACACGGACCAAAAGGGATTGAAAATAGAGAAAGCAATCTAGAATGTTACTGTAAAAAGAACTGATGACAGTCTAAATGGGTGCAGTTGGAAGGGAAAGACTTCACAGGAGAAACATGATGAAAAGTGTGTGAAAAGCATAATTTATAGTTTAAGTGTGTATAATTCTGAGTTATCAGACTTCTCCACATGCTAAATTGGGTATGCGTAATGACTGAGACAAAAAAAACAAGGGTTTTTCCTTTTTTAAAGAAGTAAGTTGCTTGTACTACCTTTGAGGCTAAAAAAATAAAATCAGGTGTGACCTTATTATAAAGTTATTTACACCATTTATCTTAAAGATGGCCTCCTTTGGGAGGAAAAAAAAGATTGAATCCATAATATTTTAATCTATTGCTGTTGGTGTGCATAAGTCACACATTTCTATATTGAGTGTTTGCATATTGATTGTAGCTTGACCTTAACAATTTATCATTTAGTCTCGTACCATCACCCTCTGTGATAGATGGTACAGCTTAGGGTCTAGCAGCAGTTTCATTATAGACCCCACATTTCAGGGCTTCATAAATAAGCAGTCAAAATCTACTGCAGGCTATGAGATGTTTTAGTTTGCATATCCGTATTATCATTTTAGTTCCATTTTGTGACTTCCATCCATCACCTATAAGATCATTTTTTTATTTTCAGAGGCAGTTCCTATAGGAAACCATTTTAATGACCATCAAGTGAGGAGAAATCTTGCTAAGAGAAGGGAAAGGTATTAAATCCCATTCCTCCCCACCTATTTAAATAAATAAATTGAATGAATTAATAACTGAATAATGCAGATTCTGCTCTGTAATATACACAAGTGAGGTTTACAAATGCATATAGAATTAATCAAACATAATAACTGACTGTTTACTAATGGCCGAGCACTATATATTTGAGTGAATAAATGACAAGTAGGTTAAATATTGTAGAAGATATAATTTTAAGACTATGCCTATGTCCTCAATCAACTTACAATCTAAGAGGGAAGATAAGATATAGAAAACAATAATTCTGGCAAAAATAATTCTGGAATGGGATTTAATACCTTCCTCTTCTCTTTGCATGCTAAATGTCAAATGAGTAGTACCACAAGAATTGATGAGAAAGAAAATATATTTGTTAGTGCCTATACAGATATCCAGCTACCCAAATGGTTAGCCCAGAGAAGGTTAAGGTGGCCTCAGGCAGTCTTCAAATTGATCTCTGCCTTGATAGATACAGACCCTGGGCCTAGCTGAAGTGTGTGATGCTTCTGGCCCTGCCTTGCTGGCTGTTTTAACATGGCTTTCACACTGAACTCTTACAACTCAATAATATTCATTACATATCTGCTCATATTTACCCTTTTTTCCTGTTCTGCTTGGATTAAAGTCTCTTTTGCTGAATTACCACATGTTTAACCTTTAGCAAGTTTAGTTCCTTTTCCACATTTAAGGGTTTTTATCTACACAATGTGTAATAATGTTACTTACCCTACGTTTTGATAGAGTTGTTATGAGAATTAGGTGAGATGATGTACATACACATTTTTCTATGTACTGTGAACAAAAATATACATACAAATGAAAGGTGATATAATAGAGGTAGTAATAATAGTGGACAGTAACAGTATGTTGAACTTATAGTTAATATTACAATACTTTGTTGATAGGTATAGGGGTTAGTGTCCCTTCAAAATTCATGTTTCCCCAGAACCTCGGAATATAACCCTAAATCCAGTGACTGGTGGCTTTGTAAGAGAGGGAGACTTGGACCTAGAGACACAGGGAAGAAAAAGCATGTAAAAATGGAAGCAGAGACTAGAGTAATGTAGCTCTAAGCCAATGAGTGCCAAGGACTGCTGGGTGCCACTGAAAGCTAGAAAAAGGCAAGGGAGAATTCTCCCCTAGAGCCTTCAGAGGGAACATGGCTCTGCGTGCATCTTAATTTCACACTTCTAGCCTCCAGAATTGTGAGACAATAAATTGTTGTTGTTGTAAGCCACCCAGTTGTGATAATTTGGTGCAACCATCTTAGGAAACTGATACAATAGGTTTACTTATTTTCAACAGTATACATTGTTCAGTGGATAAAGAATGTCTTGGGATACTTAATGTATCTTGTTGAATAATGTGAAGGCCAGGCCAGGCCTGGGCTCTGGCTTCAAATATGCAGCCTGTGCTGTAAGTATTACCAGTCATCCCCAGTCCCTTCCCACTTATTAGAGTTTGTTGCTGAACTGTATATACTTGGTACAAAGTACTGTGTGTCTGCACTGAGTCCAGTGTTTGGTGGAATGGAGGACAGCTATGGTGTCATGAAAAAAACCTCATTGTATTCTCAAAGACAGAGAACATGCTGCCTATTAAAAATGTGAACTGAAGTATGTCACATATTATTTTGGCCTTGTTTTCATCATCTGTAAAACAAGAGTAACTTGATTCACAAGATTGCTATGGAAATCAAAGGATAAAACATATGTGAAAGCACAAAGCACAATTCCTGACCTTGTTCACGGTCTGTAAATCTTCCCCTTACTCTCGATATGCCTCTCATTTCCTCTTCTGTCTTCCTTTACCCACCCAGACTTTTTCACAATGGGAATAATGAACACACAATTTTCAAAATATACAGTAGTAATCGAGTCAGTGACAATTATGGGGAACTAAGTTTTGCTAAAAAGCAATAAAACAAATAAACATCTGAAGGGCTATCATTGTGAAATATGATTTTAAATTTCAAATATATGCCAGTGAGAAATAAGTACAACTGCTCCCCACCCCCTGCCACCATATTTTAGGAAATATCCCCACAGAATGGATTCTAATAACATTAATTTGCAGCACCTAACATATTTACTAGGTATCTGAAAAATACTATATATGACTTAAGGCAAAAACAGATTGCTTTCAGAATGAGAAAATGCACAGTGCATCTCTATTGAGTAGATAATTATAAGTAATTAAGGAACATTATAAAGCAATAGTAAGTAGTCGGCACTGATCTTCTAAAAGCAACACAGAGGATTTGTTAGAAATATTTGTTGTACTTTTTGTTATAGAAGTTTAAATCTTATTTTTGGAAATGTGTCCACCTTAGATTATTCTCTTTCCTGTCTCATATTATGATTCTCCACAACCATCCCCCACTTGATATGTATGAGAGAAATGATTGAAATAGGAGACTTTTGGGAAGGTCTGAACTTATCCCAATAGGGCTAAAAATAAGGTAGAATCACTCTGCTTTCTTTGCTTCTGTATCTATATCTGTATGTCACAGTTAACTTTTGGAAATTTCAGACATTGTGCAGTCTCACTTTCTTGAATTCTTAGCAATGATAATAGACCCTCTATCATTGTGGGGAAAAGGAGTGTATAAGGTAAAATGCATTTAGGAGTGTCCTTTTTTTTTCTTTTTTATGTTTGTTTTTCCTGAATGTATAGCACAAATTGAGGAAAGGCACACAGATTGTCTCCTAAAGATATTCATTAGGTAACCTGATAATGCTTCTACAGAAAAGCACACAAAAGCAAAGAAAACATCCTTTTAAAGGTACAGTTGAGCTTGGAAAAAAGTAAGGGACATCTACAGGCCAAAGAGAAAAAGAGATGATGGCTAATATCCTTAAACAAGAAGCTTGGGTTTTAATGGTCTCACATTGTCGTCGAACCCAGGTTCACATGCCCAATGCTCAGTGAGGCCAAATAAAATGAAACATCGGAGTTTTGGACAGAGAAAGGTTTATTGCAAGGGCCAAGCAAGGAGTACAGGTGGCTCATGCTCAAAAGACCCAAACTATCCAGTGGTTTGCAGGGAAGAGTTTTTTTTTTTCTTCAGGGAAGAGTTTTTAAAAGCAAGTTCGGGATGAGGGCTGCGGGGTGTGTGACCTTCCTCTGATTGATTGGTGGTGAGTTAACAGGATGGCTTTCCTGGAATCTCAATTATCAACCTTATGGTTCCAACCAGTGTGGAATCTAGTGCTTGTGCTCAGCCTGAAGTTACCATCCTCCACCTGGATAGGGGCCTTATTTCCTTTAGAACAACTCAAAGATGTATGTCACATTGTTATTTATATCCCTTCAGGAGGAACTAGGACTCTGCTTTATAGCTGTACCATTACTTCTTGACTGCTTTTCCTTTGTTTCTGCTTTCTCTCACTTCCCTAATTAGTAACTGTTTGAATCTGCGTTTTGGAAGTCAGGGGAGGTCTACAACAAGAAATATGGGGGTCATGGAAAGGCTTTTGTACCAAGGAGGATACTGTAGGGCCCTGTTCAGTTTCAGCCTGAGCCCACATGAGTCTTTGAGCTGGAAATTTGGCCTCTGTATAAATGAAACAGATGAAGAGCAAAAATCTACTGGCAAAACACAGGGACATGAAAAATAAATTTGTCAGTCTCTACTGAGCTTTGTTGAGGGGAGGGAACTTCCCTCAGGTCTACCCTCAGTGACTTTTCAGGTTAAATTGACACTATCTGCAAAGCATAGAAGCTCTCAAGATGTGAAAGTATTAAAAAACTGTAACCAGCTGGTATGTGCAGCAACAAACACAAGATCTCCTTGGAGGGACATGCTACCAACTTGTGAACATCACAACTGTCAAGTATAAAGCTGAGGATGAATTTCAATCCAAATTTCCAAAACCACGAAGAAACAATCTAACATGAGAGTCAACTGACATGAGAAATAGCAAGCAGGATTGTATTTCCAAGAACTTCAAACAATAAAATACAAACATAAAAGACCATAAAATGGGTATGTTTAAAAAATATATCAATCTAAAATATGGGGAAAGGATAAGATATTAAAAACAGATCAGTCATACTGAAGAAAGATCAACAGAACTTCTGGAAATGAAATATATAATCATTACAATTAAACCTCAATGGCTTCTCTAGGAAAATGTCATAGGGTAACTCTTGGACACGTGTACCAGCATTAGTGTTATCAACACTTCTCCCAAAGAAACAAGGAATAAATTCCAATCTCACATGAAACCCTCAGTTATAGAAAAAAAATTCTCAATTCATTTAATCAAACCAGCAAAATGTTAAAACCAAAAGTGAGCAAGGACAGTATAATAAGGAAAATTAGAGGACAGCATTCTCATGAACATAGATGCAGTGATCATTAACAGAATGGTAGCAAAACGAATCCAGCAGTATTTTAAAATGACAAAACTCGGTTTACCTCAGCAATGTAAGGATGGTCTTACACTCAAAAATCAATTAACTTACCATGTTTACTTATTAAAGGGGAGCATAAGATGACCATCTCCATACTACAGACAAAAAGTTTGATAAAATTCAATATCTACTCTTTATTTAAAAAAAACCATCAGCAAAGCAAGAATAGGAGAAATCTTTATTAGCCTGATAAAGGGTACCTGTAAAACATTCACAGAAAGCATCATACTTAATGGGGAAGTCATGAAAACTTTCCATTTAAAATCTGGAATGGCAAAATGTTTCCCACTGCCACTGCTTCTGTTAAACACTGTGCCTAATATCTGAGTACAGTAAGGCAATAAAAAAAAATCTAAGGATTAGAAAAATGCTACTCATTATTTGCAATATGATAATCATTTATGTATACAATCCAAAATATATACATATAAATTATTAGAATTAATAAGATGATTTTGCAAAGTGTTGGGATGCATGATCAACACACATAAATTGTATTTCTGTCCTCCAGCTATGCAGAGTTAGAAAATAAAAATGGTACCAGTTATAAAAGCATCAACAATTATAAATTACCCAGGAATAAATCTCACCCCAAAATATACAAGACCTTTGAGGAGAAAGTTGTATTAATTTTACTGAAAGCCTTAAAGAAATCTAAATAAATGGAGAGAAACACCACATTATGGATTAGAAGGCTGTGTATTATAAAGATATAAGTCGTTCCCAAGTTGATATATAAAGACAATAAAATTAAAGTCAAAATCCACACCTTTTCTTTTTGGGGAACTTAAGAAGCTAATTCCTAAAAATTTATTTTGAAAGTCAAGAGCCCTAAAATAGTCCAAGATGTGGGAAGGTGTTGCCTTATTAGATTTCAAGAACTTTTATGAAGCTATGGCAATTAAAACACTGGGACATTTTTCAGAGAAAGAGACAAATAGACAAGCAGTACAGAAAAGAGAGACCAGAGATGGAGTCACATGTATTTGGAAACTTGAATTATGACAAAGGGAACACTGCAGATAACCTGGGAAAGGAGAAAAATTCAATAAATGCTGATGGATGGGGCAAGTGCTTATTCATATAAAAAAATAAAATTGGAGCCCTACTTCAAGCGAGAAACACAAATCAATTCCAGATAAATTTATATTTAATGTGGCTAGGAAAACTATTAGAAGGAAAGGTAATAATATTAGGTCCTTGGGGTAGAAAACTATCTTAATACATAGAAAGAACAAGCTACAAAGAAAATGTTTTAAATTCAACCATATTAAGGTTAAGAGCAGTGTTCTTTAAAGACCCATAAGTAAAATTAAGACAAAGCATAAACTAGGAGGAAAAATTGCAACATGTGTAAGTGACAGTGGATTAGTGCCTACAACATATGAAGAATATATTTTAAAAATACACAAGCAATCCAATAGAAAATCGGGCAAAATAATTCACAGTCAGTGCCTGGATCAAGATAGAAGAGTAGGAAGATCCTGAGCTCACTTCCTCCCATAGACGTGCCAAAACTACAACTAAATATAGAACTATCTCTGAGAATGACATGAACTAGCAGAACAGATTTTCTACAACTATGGATATAAAGCAAGTGGCACATCAATACAGGTAGGAGGGGCAGAAATGTGGTCTAGTCAAAACACTCACCCTTGGTACAGTGACCCACAAGTGGAAGGGATATCACAACTGTGGTGGTTCACCCTGAGGAGTGAGAGGTTTGAGCTCCATGTTGGGCTCCCAAGCCAAGGGAACATGCACTGGGAAGATGAGACCCACAATGTCTGGCTTTGAAAATCAGTGGGGCTTTTATCTGGGAGAACTGGAGGATATGGGAAACTGAGATTTTGTTTTTTTTTTGTTTTTTTTTTGTTTTTTTTTTTTTTCTTTTTGCGGTATGCGGGCCTCTCACTGTTGTGGCCTCTCCCGTTGCGGAGCAAGGCTCCGGACGCGCCGGCCCAGCGGCCGTGGCTCACGGGCCCAGCTGCTCCGCGGCATATGGGATCCTCCCAGACCGGGGCACGAACCCGTATCCCCTGCATCGGCAGGCGGACTCTCAACCACTGCGCCACCAGGGAGGCCCTGAGATTTTGTTTTTGAAGGGCTCATACACAAACTCAATTACTCTGAGTCCCAGTGCAGAGGCAGCAGCTTGAAAAGTGCCTGGGTCACACATAAAGGAGGTTCATTGACTAATTTTAGGGTGTGTGCTGAAGGGGCAGGGATCTGGTGGAACTTTCTCTGGGTATGAAAGTGTTGGTGGGTGTCATTTTTTTGTTTAACTTCCCTTCCACCTAGCTGGTCTGGTACTGAGAGGCACCATTTTTCCATCAACCTAGATAACACCATGTGCCCTGACCCAAGGTTCCCCCAAGGACCAGCCTCACCCAACATGCCCACACTGGTCGGCCCCTTCAAAGGGGCTCCTGCTCCAGAGGACAGCCCTGTACACCAGTGTGTTTGCAGCAGTCATGGCTGGGCCTCACAGCCAGTTGCATTGGGGGCCAGCCCTGCACATCAGCATGCCCATAGCACTTGTGGCAGGACCTCTCAGCCAGCTGGCCTGGGGGCTAACCCTTCCCACCAGCATGCCTGCAGCAGTTGCAGCCCAGTCACAACCAGAGGTGGCATGCAGCCCCCACAGGGGATACCCCTGGAGCACTTGGTTCTGGTGACCAGGAGGGACTGCACTACTGGGTCCTACAGGATAGATTCTACATAAGGCTGTTCTTTCAAGACTGGGAGATGTAGCTGATATACGTAATATACAGAAACAAACAGAGAGTTAGGAAAGATGAAGAAACAAAGGAATACCTTCCAAATGAAAGAACAAGACAAAAACCTCAGAAGAAGAACTAAATAAAATGGAGATAGGCAGTTTACCAGGTAAAGAGTTCAAAGTAATAATCATAAAGATGCTCGCCAAACTCAGGAGAAGAATGGATGAATGCAGTGAGAACTTTAAGAGATAGAAAATATAAAAAGAACCAATCAGAACCGAAGAATACAATAACTGAAATGAAAAATACACTAGAGGGGACAGCAGATTAAAGGATGCAGAAGAAAGGATCAGTGATTTGGGAGACAGAGTAGTAGAAATCACCCATTGAAACAAAAAGAAAAAAAGAAGTTTACAAAATGAGGATAGTTTGAGGGACTTCTGGGACAACATCAAGCATAATAACATGTACATTATAGGGGTCCATGAAGGAGAAGATAGAGAAAGGGACAGACAACATATTCAAAAAAATAATGCCTGAAACCTTTCCTAGCCTGGTGAAGGAAAAAGACATCCAAGTCCAGGAGTCACAGAGTCCCAAACAAGATGAACCCAAAGAGACCCACACCAATACACATTATAATTGAATAGTTAAAGGTTAAAGATAAAGAGAGATTCTTAAAAGCAGCAAGAGAAAAACAACTAGTTACTACAAGGGAACCCCCATAAGACTATCAGCTGGCTTTTCAGCAGAAACTTCCACCCAAAATACTCTAACCAGCAAAGTTATCATTCAGAATGAAAGGAGATACAGTTTCCCAGACAAGGAAAAGCTATAAAGAAGTTCATCACCACTAAATCAGCCTTATGAGAAATATTAAAGGGATTCCTTAAAATGGGAAAGGCCATACCTAGAAATAAGAAAATTATGAAAGAAAAAATCTCACAGGTAAAGGCAAGCATACAGTAAAGGTAGTGGATCAACCACGTATAAAGCTGATAAGAAGATTAAAAGACAAAAATAGTAAAATCATCTATATCTAAAATAACTAAGTGATACACAAAATAAAGAGATGTAAATTATGACATCAAAAGCAGAAAACATTGAGGGGTGGGGAGTAGAAATGTAGTGCTTTTAGAATGTGCTTGAACTTAAGTGACCAGTAACTTAAAATAGACTGCTATATACATAGGCTGTTATATATGAACCTCATGGTAGCAACAAACCAAGAACCTATAACAGATACACAAAAGATACAGAGAAAGGAATACAAACATAATACTAAAGAAAGTCATCAAATCACAAGGGAAGAGAACCAGAGAAGAAGAAAGGAACAGACAAGAACAAAAACAACCAGAAAACAATTAAGAAAATGGCAATAAGTACATACCTATCAATAGCTACTTTAAATGTAAATGGACTAAATGCAACAATCAAAAGACAGAGGGTTCCTGAATGGATATAAAAGCAAGACCCATCTATATGCTGCCTATGAGAGACTCACTTCAGTTCTGTTAAAAAAAAAAAAGTGGAGGGATATAAAATGTTATTCCATGCAACTGGAAAGAAAAAGAAAGCTGATGTAGCAATATTTATTTCAGACAAAATAGACTTTAAAATAGAGACTGTAACAAGAGAAAAGGGGCATTACATAATATTAAAGGGATGATAAAATACTGAGGAATAAAATTAACCAAGAAAGTGAAAGACCTGTATTCTGAAAATTATAAGACACTGATGAAAGAAATTGAAGATGACACAAATTAATGGAAAGCTATACTGTGCTCATGGATTGGAAGAATTAATACTGTTAAAATGTCCATACTACCCAAAGAAATCAACAGATTCAGTGCAATCACTGTCAAAATACCAATGACATTTTTTACAGAAGTGGAACAAATAATCCTAAAGTTTGTATGGAACCACAAAAGAGCTCAAATAGCCAAAGCAATCTTAAGAAAGAAGAGCAAAGCTGGAGGTATCATACTCCCTGATTTCAAAGTGTACCCGGACTTCAGACTGTACTACAAAGCTATAGTAATCAAAACTGTATGGTAGTGGAACAGAAACAGACACATAGATCAATGGACCAGAATAGAGAGCCCAGAAATAAACCCACACTCATACTGTGAATCTATGACAAAGGAGGCAAGAATATACAATGGGGGAAATGATAGCCTCTTCAATAGATGGTGTTGGGAAAACTGGACTGCTACATATAAAAGAATGAAACTGGACCACTTTCTTACACCATATATAAAAATAAACTCAAAATGGATTGAAAACTTAAATGTAGGACCTGAAACCATAAAACTCCGAGAAGAAAACGGTGTCAGTAGCTTCTTTGACATCAGCGTTAGCAGTATTTTTTTGGGTATGTCTCCTCAGGCAAGGGCAAGAAAAGCAACAATAAATGGGACTACCTCACACTAAAAAGTTTTAGTAATACAACATTGTAAATCAACTATACCCCAATAAAAATTAAAAAAAAAACACTAAAATGCTTTTGCACAGCAAAGGAAATCACCAACAAAGCAAAAAGGCAACCTACTGAATGGGAGAAGATAATTTGCGAATGATATATTCAATGAGGGGTTAATATCCAAAATATTTAAGGAACACACACAACTCAATATCAAAAAAGGAACAATCTTAAAAAAAATGGGCAGAGGACCCAAATAGACATTTTTCCAAGGAAGACATACAGATGGCCAATAATCGCATGAAAAGATGCTCAACGTCACTAATCATCAGAGAAATGCAAATCAAAACTACAATGAGATATTACCTCACACCTGTCAGAATGGCTATCATCAAAAAGATAAGAAACAACAAGTGTTGGTGAGGATGTGGAGAAAAGGGAATCCTTGTGCACTGTTGGTGGGAATGTAAATTGGTGCAGCCACTGTGGAAAATAGTATGGAGATTCCTCAAAAACTTAAACATAGAACTACCATTTGATCCAGCTATTCCACTCATGGGTATTTATCTGAAGAAAATGAAAACACTAGTTCAAAAAGATATATGCACCCCTATGTTCATTGCAGCATTATTTACAATAGCCCAGATATGGGAGCAACCTAAGTGTCCATCAATAGATGAATGGATAAAGAAGATGTGGTATATATATATACATAAATACACACACACACACACACACACACACACACAATGGACTATTACTCAGCCATAAAAAAGAATGAAATCTTGCCATTTGTAACAACATGGATGGACCTAAAGGGTATTATCCTTAGTGAAACAAGTCAGTGAAAGACAAATACCATGTGATTTCAAATTTTAATGTGAAATCTAAAAAACAAGTGAAGAAACAGAACAGAAACAGGCTCATAAATACAGAAAATAAACTGGTGGTTGCCAGAGGGGAGTAGGGTTGGGTGGTTGGGCAAAATAGACGAAGAGGATTAAGAAGTACAAACTTCCAGTTGTAAAATAAATAAGTCATGGGATGTAATGTACAGCATAGGAAATATAGTCAATAGTGTTGTAAGAACTTTGTATGGTGACAGATGGTTAGTAGACTTATCACGGTGATCAATTCATAATGTATATAAATGTTGCATCACTATGTTGTAGGCCTGAAACTAATATTATTGTATGTCAGATATACTAGTATTAAAAAAAGAAAAGAAAAAAGTAATTCACAGGCGCTTTACACAAGAAACACAAATGGCAAATAAAATCTGAAACCCCAAACTTGTCATTGCTATACATGGGACAGCAAATTGGTTGAAAAATAATTTGCCATTATTTCCAAAAAGTGAAGGTGCTCATCCCCTATGACCCAGCAAGACCTCTGACATTATTATCCCAGTCTCTTGTGCTGGTGAACAAGCAGTTGTATATAAGAATTTTCATAATTTCATTGTTTCTAATTGCAAAAACCTGGAAACAGTCCAAGTATCTGTCAATAGAAGAATGAATAAATATATTCTGGTATAGTCACAAAATAAAATGTTAAATGGTAATGAAAACAATAAATTATAGCCACAAAACTACATGGTTGCATATCAGGAAGATAACTATGAGTTAAGAAAAGACAAAAAAAAACCACATTCAGTGTGTGTCTCTATAAAACGTTCACAAACAGACAAACAATATAATGTTTAGGGATACAAATATATAATAAAACTAAATGAAGAAAAGTAAGGGGCTGATAAGTGCATCTACTACCTAGTTAGGAAAAGTAACCCAAAAGGAAAAACAAAAGAATATATAGCACTCAAAGATGAGCATTAGCATCATCACTAGGGGATGCCAGAATGGGATGATTTTTCTCTTGGACTCCTTAGAGAGTACAGGGAATTGGTGGCCTGCGTATTTGAGAAAACCCAGGATTGGATGTGCAGACAAGTGACTGGCAGGGGGAAGGGGAGTTTTGCGCAGGAGTGGGCTCTGCAAGTTGATGCTAAAAAAGTCCAAAGACCCAAGAAAGCAGCATTTTACTTATGAGCTCACTTTTTGGCATAAAATCTGTCCCTCAAACAAAAGTCAGTGAAGCATATTTAAATGTTAGCAAAGGCTATATTGAAGTGAGGATCGGGAACTGATGACAAAGGTTGAAAGAAATAAATAAGAAATAATTTTTTCTTAAAAATGATTTAATGATTGAAAAAGCCCTGTAAATCACATTATGTGTCCATGACCAACTTCCTCAGCACATTTTTATTTTTAGCTAAGGAGGAAAAGAACTTTGACTAAATGGATATTTTTACTGACTGCTAGTATTCACGCTAAGCTTGCTGCCCCAAATCCAGTGAGAAGAAACTGGATAACAGCCTGTTCACCAGTTAATGGCTGGGTTAGTGAAATCTTGATCTAGAATATTTCTAAGGCCCTTTATCATTCTGAGCCCCTGTATCTCTCTGTTTAACAGCAGTTAGTAGGAAACGGTCACTTTTACACCAGTCTTGGCTTAGGAGAGATGCTCCTTCTGCAATCGAGTCAGGAAGGATCACGACTGATTTCTGTAAGGCCATCTGGAGAATCTCGGCTCTGAAATGACAAAAAGACATGTATGTCAGAGTTAAGATATTAATCCTTCTCCATCCTATACCATGCCTGACATGACACTGACACTGCAACTACAGAGTTGGGCCTCTGAGATTTGGCCCAGAGAGAGGTCAGAATAATTACCCCTTTTAGATGGCATCTTCAAACCATCAAACCTTAGGTGTTTTCTGATTGTTACTACATTGATCTGGTTGTCAGGAGATATGCCTTCTAGTCCTGCCTCTGACTTTAACATACTATGTGCGTTTGGGCATGTTATTTTCAGGACCTCCGTTTCTCCATTGATAACATGAAAGATTTGGACCAGGTTATCTCTAAAGCCTTCTCAGAAGCCAGACATGCTAAACTTCTGTGATTCCAGCTGATTTCATCTCCTCTTATGGTACCTTTCTGAGATATGTTGGTGAAGGACTCATTCTCAAGACTATTGAATGAATAAATAAAACAAAAACCAAAACTATGGCATATCAAAGCTGTGGCTTTCAAAAGTCCAAGTGAAAGCAAATAATACAGATGTATAGATGATCCTACCTCTCTATTGTTGTCATTTGTTTTTCCATTTTTACCAGTAGTTCAGGATAAATATTTTAGAGTGAAATCTGGAAGAGCTGAATGAACACATTGTGATGTTACAGCTTAAGAGTATTGATAGTAACTGGTAAAGTTAAGCTGCAGAGCAAGATTTCTAGCATGGGATTTAAAAACAAAAAACTATTGTTCTTCTGCTCCCTTGTGGAAAGTTTGGTGTAGTACAGCAATGTGTCATGCATCCCATGCAAAACAGGTACCCTCAGCCCTGAAGAGGTTAAAATTGTCTCTGTAAGAGCCCAAAGTCCACTCTATATTGCAGAATATTTTGTTATAATTTTTAATTTTATTACCCTATTTAAAACAAATGTTTTTTTCTGCACAACTTCAACTCAGGGTTCTTCAGGGATTTCTAAAATTTTTTCTGAGAGAGATCCAGTCTTGAAGATTTCTGTAAAATCTAAATGTTTATAGTCTCTAACCCTGCCAATGCTTATTTAGACTGTGTATAAAATAAAAATCACTAGTTGAAAAACTATCCATTATCATGTTTTTGAGGAAATCAGTGTGTTCTGACTCTGAAATACAGGTTGATTAAAGAAAAAAAATATATAGAAAGGTACAAAGAAAAATCACCAATATTTCCAACAACCACTATTGAATCTTTCAGTTCTTTTATTACAAGTTATTTTTCTAAACATATTTACCATTGTTGTACAAAGTAAGCAATTAGTAAACAGTTGCTGAATATATAGGATTATATATATAAGCATTTCCTCTTTGTATTAAATGTCCCTTGTAAATATAATTTTAACCTCTTAAAATATTTATTCAAATTAATATGTAGTTAAACATGTCTCATTATGTTTTTATGGTACATGATAAATCTTAAGATAGCTTCCAGAAAGTTTATACTCTTTTATATCCCTACTGGTAGGATATAAAGTTATACATCTCACTAAACCCTCACCAAAACTGAATAATATTGTTTATGTTTTTACTAAATTGAAGGATGGAAATGTATTTCATTTAAATTTCCATCCTTTCAGTTATCCACGTATGTGTTTATATATATATATACATACACATATATGCATGTGACCTGCATACACACATATATAGGAAGGTGATGTGACTGGCATTTTAGTTTTGTTTATATTCTGCTCAAGTTTTAAGATTTTTGTATAAGCAAACATCCATATTTTCATTTGTAATTTCTTCCATTGCTTTGAAGCTTTAAAAGTATCACCATCAGCAATTTGATAATCACTTGTATTTTTTTATGGTTTGATTTTTTAAAAAATCACTCATATAATATGAGCCATACTAGAAACTTCACATGAAGCATTCTTTAGGTATACAGTAAATATTCATTTAAATTTAACATGTTTCAGGGGAAACCCAATTTCTTCATAGGGTCAAGTATTATCGCAGCATATGTGAAAAATCAGGTTATTAAAAATACATTTTTTTCTTAGAAAACATCATGGTGCATAGGCTAATCATTTCAAAGTCCTACAACCTGATTAGCATTTCTTAAACATAGCTGGTATTATCTGGACTCTTCCTAAACTGGCACAAAATATGAAACTACAAAAAGAACTTGGAACCTGCAGCCATTCAGTTTTGGTGACTAAGAAACCAACAAGTTAGCCTCAAGAAACTTTTAAGACTATTTCTTCATCTCCAGCTCTTTTAAAGTGTATGTGAATGTAGGTAATGAATTGCAAATAAAATATTGCTCATAAAGGAAATTACTTGAGAGATTTCAAAATGACCAGCTAACTTGGTTGATAACTCCATAAATGCAGGGAAACATGATATTAGTATTAGTCAAATGCAGTATTAGTCAAATTTCCCTGTTTCTGCAGGGAAACAGATTACCTGTTTCTGTGGAATTCAGTGTTTTTTAGGTGAGGTGTAAGGCCCAGTATTTCACAGATTTTTTCCCATTGAATCTTGCTTTCATTAGACTGAAAGATGGATTCTAACAGATAAATTAATCAACAAGGAGAAAGTGCCTAAGGTATATTTTGCTGGGCATAGACGAGATAAAAGAGGATTATAAAATTTGCTCAAGCAGAATGCAATAACACTGAGTGCTTATTATGTGCCAGGTTCTGTGGTAAATTTATATGTCAGCTTTTAATCCTCCTATAGCAACTGTATGAAATAGCTACTATTATTATCCGTTTAACAGCTGGGTAAAATGATGCTTAAAGTTGTTAATTAACATGTCCAAATTCACGCAGTTGATAAAAGCCAGAGCCAGTGTTCAAACCAAGGTCTCTGTGATGCCACCAGTTTTAAACTTTTACTATCTGTGCTATATTTCTGGGGGGTAAACATCTGTGAGCCAGATTAAATCTGCTATAGAAGAAAGTTTTCATTAAAAGTCTTGAAGGTAGAACTTGAATAGATAAAAAGAAGAGAGGACAGTATTTTTTTTTAAGGGGGAACAGTGAGACCAAAGGCAGGGAGGTATGAACGAACACTTAAGGGAAGTAAAAAAAAAAAAAGGCAAAGAACTTTTTTTTTAACTGTATGCCAAATATTTTACTGTTTTTAAGAAATCCTGTGCTTTTAAAACAATTTTAAAAACATACGAAAGCACAAAAGGAAATTAAAATCATCTATAACCCCACTTCTCAGAAATATATAAACATGGATTTTAATACTATCATATTGCATATAGAAGTTTATAATGTGTTTTTATTTTAATATGTCACTCATGTTTTATATCCCTACTGTATTAATTATATACTTATTTTTGTTAGAAATCTAATTGACCTCTTATAGATATGTAATGAAAACATACACCAGATTTGGTTTATTTTCATTTTTCCTTGCAATATTAACAACTGGTTAGTTACTCAGCATGGATTTTTGCCTTTTATCAACAGAGTGAGTCCCTGAAAGACTCTTGAGTCACTGAAAATGTTTTCCTTTGCATATGTTATTACATCTGGTATTCCTTTGTCAAGTCTCTTTCAACCGTTTGGATTAATTTTGTTTTAGGTAGGGTTTTCCATTAGCTCACTCTATTATTTTTCTTTTAATAGGTAGGTTTCACCCATTTTCATACTGTCTTGCTTCTATTATCTTGTTTTAAGCTTGCTAATTTTAATGTTTCTTACAATTTCTTTTCTATTCTAATTCTTTTTGTTGTCCTGATTGTTTTCTCCTCCTCACCCTCTTATTCTGCAGCTTCTTCCTCCTTCAGTGCTGAGTAGCCAGTAGTCCAAATAAAGTTCATCATAAAATTAAACAACAATAATTTTTAAGACAAACAAAATTTGGAACATGTGTTTAAGTCTATAAAAAGCCTAAGGCAATAGATCTGTTTTCAGAAATTGTTTTATTTTTTTCATAAAGTCCAAATCAATGCAGCATTAGTCAAATCAAATTAATTGGTGGGAACAGATTCCAAATCTGTGAAAAATTATTTTACATGTAAAAAAATGGCAAAAATGATCACCTTGAATATTTTCCAAATGTAAAATCAGAATTATTTACAAGTTCTACAGGGTTCATAAGTATATAAATTAATTTTTTTAAAATTCTATAAGGATTTACACCCCACTGATAAATTGGGATGGGGAGGTCAAGAAATATGTTATCTCTTTTGTATGACATTTTTTATAATTATATCATAATGTACTGTGAAACTTAAAGATTGTGAAATAAGAGTGCACAAGGTTATACCTAACCTGTTTGAAAGAAGCTTTATCATTTTCAGTGACTAAGTCATGGAAAAATCCAACAATAATTTTTCATGAGAAAAACAGAGGTCTCGAAGCATTTGGGAGTAGGCATTAATTAGGCTGGGTTCTAATCCTCTGATTTTCTCCAGGAAGCAGTATGATATCATCCACTATGCACTTAACCATCACATACCCAGTGAGAAGTACAGGCAGAGCAAGGTAACACTTCCAGTTTTTAGGATGGAAGCAGTGAGGAGTCTTAAAATGACTTCCCTAGAATCATCATAGTATTTACTGGAAGTGATCATGTAACTGAATCCTAGGACACTTGACTCCTTAACCCTTATACATACAGAATGTGTTAGTTTAACCAAAGGAAAATGTGTCCATTCTTTTCTCCATAACACTGAGGTATTATTTTTATTGCTTAGATATTAAAGCCACAAACAGTTGAACATAAGTTTTTTGAATGAAGTTATAAAAAAGTCTTTATATATATTGAATTCCCTCAGGTCTATACAGAAAAGGCAATATTTTATGTGCTCCAGTTTTTTTTTAATTTGAAATAGAAACCATTTAATTACAAAGAAAATGAGAATTTTCCAAAGCTAAGATGATCTCAGGCAGTGACAGCATAACAATACAAATCCTTTGAAAGATGTGTTTAAGAATGCAACCTGACAAGTCCTTGTACTCCTTTCTTACTGTTCTATTTCCCAAAAAGGGAATATTGCTAAGAAATAATTCACTGGGTTCTCCAGAAAACCTTTCAAATACTCTACATTGGCTCTGTCATCATTAGACCCAATACGCCTATGCAAACTAAGTAAATACCAATGTGAACCTCAGACTTCTGTGAATTGTCACTTTAACTTCAGGGTTTGACATGCTAAAGCATATATTTTCTTATTCTGGGATCCTAGCCTTGTATTTAGGACATTTTTGATACGGAAGCTGTTGGTGGGTCCTCTCTGTCGTCATGTTTCCTACAAAGTAACTTGGAAAACTAGGCATCATGAAAAATTCTAAACAACAGTAGGAAGTCCTTGCATTTTGTGGGAGGACTTCTGTGCCTCTTGCCACTTCAAAGGTCTTGGGAGACCCCACCTGGCTCTGGGCACCTGAAGCCATCAGAGGAGGTAGATGCCCGGCTTGCTGGGTTTGAGGCTTGTGTTTCCTTCTGCCTGAGAATATTTTCACATTTTTCCATGGTTGATAGACTGTTACTGGAATCGCGTATTTATTTAACCTTGGGTTCTGCAAACTTTTTCCATAAAAGGCCAGGTAGCAAATATTTTAGACCTTGTGGGCCACACAGTCTGAATCTGTTGCAGCCCCAGGCAGTAAGTGAATGGATGTAGCTGTGTTCCAATAAATATTTATTTACATAAACCGGCAAATTAGAAAAGAACCATCGAGGGTGGAATTAAAGCATCTGTGATGTCTCCTTTTCCTATTCTTAATCTTCAATGGGTTGAGATCAAGCCAAAAAAACCCAAAAAACAAAAAGGTAAAGAAAATAGATTTTTAAAGGAATGAGAAGGGAAGTCTGGGATTTATAAATAGGCCACACTCATTGCTCTTTGCAGGACTCTGTTTACTAGTATGACACTCTGTCATCCAAATGCTGAATACCAAGTCCTAGTCTCCTATAACTAACCTTCATAAACACTGCTGATACAATTTTGTCTGCAGGTGTCACCTCCCTTCAGTCTATGTATTTATGTTCCTGTTAAAATACATAGTAAACAGGGGAATATTTCTCCATTAAGGAGTCTGTGTCATTTTTGTCTCCGCCACATGACTTTTCACTTACTTATCTGGCTTTTCTGCCGAACACTAATAGCATTTGGGCACATGACCACTGCCACATTAAAATGAGAGACAAACGAATGCTTTTTGCGTGTTTATTGCTTCTCTTTGCTTACAATTTCCTGTCCACCACAGTACATAAATAATAATGTATATTTCCCCTTTAATGGCCCATAAATTTGATTACCATTTGCCTTGTTCCTTGCTTTTATGAAAGTGTTCTTCTCATTTTCAAAATGTTTTGAATAATTTAAAAATTGTTTCAAAAGTGTAACATTTTTCCAAGTGTCATCTAAAAAATTTGGGTTGGTTTTACTACTTATAAGTCTAGTGCCTTAATCAACCTCCATATTTTGAGTATTTACTGTGGCCAAGGCATTATATTAAGCACTGTACCAAACTAACATCTGCCATCCAACTGGAACTAGTTGATAGAAATTTGAGACAAATATGAAAAGTACATTTTTAACCTACCAACAAAATCAGTTAGACATAGGATATTGTCCACAATTATCTGCATACCACGCTCTATTCTCTGCTTTACTTTGCAAATAGAGATTTAGATTTAACATTCTCAATAGCAGATATACTGGTATATTCTGAGAAAAACATCATCCAAACTAGTTACTTGTGTAGTGAAAATAGGAATACGAGCTTCTTTGGTACAGCATGAAGCATTCAGAACCTAATATTTCCTTAGCTCAGGATTGTGCCTAAGTGGAAAATTATTTATGTAGTTGAGATTACAGAGACTACATAATCTTATACTCTTGATTGGTTTTACTTTAACACTATAAAATTAGTATTTCTCATCTGATTATAAAATGATTTTGAATCATCTTTTTAATCACTGCTGCATATCTCAGTGATAAATGATACCATTCCCCTTTTTTCAAAGTTTGGGTGTGTCTGTTTTTTAAAGACAATGTTTTTAGAGCAGTTTTAGGTTCACAGAAAAATGAGAGGAAGGTGGAGAGATTTCATGTATACGCCCTGCCCCCACACAGCATAGCCTCCCCTGCTATCAATATCCCCCACCAGAGTGGTACACTTAATGAACCTGCATTGACACATCATTACCACCCGAAGTCTATAGTTTACATTAGAGTTCACTGTTGATGTTGTACATTCTATGCGTTTGGGCAAACGTATGATGACACATATTCATTATTACAGTATCATATAGAGTATTTTCACTGCCCTAAAAATCCTCTGTGCTCTACTTGGCAACCACTGATCTTTTTATTATCACCATAGTTTTGCCTTGGCCAGAATGTCTTATAGTTGGAATCATGCAGTATTATATATATATATTTCACTGTGTAAATTATGATACAATAAAATATTTACCCATATCAAGATTTTCCTACACTCAGGATTATTTTCTTAGGCTAGATTCATATTCATGCTGGATGAAAGGGACATCATTAGCTATTTCATTTTAAAAATTGACTATTTTAGTAGGTAGAACGTAGAACCATATATTGTTACTTTGATGAGAAAAATATGACTTTATTTTTAACATTTTTATTTCTTTGATTTCTACTAATGTTGAACCTTTTTTTCTTCCAAATTATTAGCAATTGATTTTCATAATTGTGCATTATTTGTTATGTCAATTTCTTAATTTTATACAAAGGGTTTTAACATTTTTCTTAAACATTTATATTGAGCTTTTAAAATAAGTTGCCATCTTTATTACATTTCTAAATTTATTGTTTGCCTTTTAATTTTCCTAGTTATATTTTGAAATTCAGAAATTTTGTGATTTATTCCAGTCATTTATATCAACATCATTTAATGATTTTCTTCTGCTTTGAAACTTAGGAAGCCCCCCTCCCCATACTTGAAAAATTATTCATCTCTTTGTTCCTCTAGGATTTTATTGATTAATTAATTTTATATTTATTTCTGTAATCCAGCTGGAATTTATTTTGCTGCATGAAATAAGATGAATATATAAATTTATTTTCCCATTAGCTAAAAAATAGCATGAGCATCATTTATCCCTTCCCCAGTGCTTTATGATGTTCTTCATCATATATTACATGTTATATATGACAAGATCTTTTTTTGAATCATCTAGTAGAGAGGTCTCCTCAAATTTTTGAGCACACATGCCTAGCATGCACAATTTGTGCATGCACCATCAATATATGACTTTGCTTTTATGAAGACCTACACTAGTACCTGTTTGCACTAACCAAAAGAAGTTCTAAGAGGATTTTTGCTTTCAAGAAAAAAGGTGAAAAGTGAAAATAGTGCTCAGTGTTTATTTTGCAGTGAGCTGTTATAGAGGCAACATGCACTCTTAGCATCACCAAGTTCCTTCCCGGGAACCACACACAACATCTCGGCATCAAGCCATCATAGCTTTGAATTGTGTGGGTGAGCACCTGTGCTTTATCTCCATTTATTTCGTGCATCCTTTAGCGAGATGTGTCCTAAATGTAATTCCTTCTTCGCTTTATGCCATTTTGGCTTATGAAAGGTTTCCTAGGAACACTCCATTTTTGGATAGTGGGGGAAAGCTGTATTTTTTTATTACATACTTGCACTACTGTCAATCCATATGTTAACTAACACTTATATTAATTTGTATCTTGAAATCAAGTGAAAACATACTTTCTAATTTTTTTTATCCCACCCCTGGTGAATTTTTTTTGCATGCTACAAACTACTTATCATATGATTTCTATTATTTTAGCTTAATAACAGACTTTTATTTCCCTATATCTAGTTTCTCCCTCAGGATTATTCTTTCTTCAAACATTTATTTGACATTCACTTACATATAAACATGTGTATCATTTTGTAAATTTCCTGAAAAATCCCATTTGGACTATAATTGTACTGTAGTTTCACTCAATTTATATATATTTTTTCCTTTGACATCTTTAGATGGTGTTCTGATTCTCAGTGTATATAGCTTTTGTCATCTTTATGTCTCTTGGTAGGATTTTGAAAATGAGTCTTAAAGATGGTTAATGTTACTTAATCCTAGGCACTGTATATGCGTATTTGCAGGTATAGGGTGACTATATAATTTTATCATCCAAACCATTTCATCATCATCATTATTATTATCATTATCATTATCATTATTATTATTATTATTTGGCTGTGGGATCTTAGTTCCCTGACCATGGATTGAACCTGGGCCCTCAGCAGTGAGAGCGTGGAGTCCTAACCACTGGACTGCCAGGGAATTCCCCAAACCATTTCACTATTGAGAGTGAAAGGGAACACTATTAATTTTAACACTGAGGACAGCAGGGATAAATGGGACTCTTCTAGGGAAACCAGGCCATTTGTTAACTCTGGGAACCTAGAAAGCTTTTCACATTGGAGAACGCAGGTATAGACAGTTCTTGCAATAACTTTTTCTGTGAAGGAGAGGAATAAGAGAGAGTGGTAGATGTAGGGCAACACAGGATCAAATAATGATGTTTATTTTTAATTGAACCTGCTTAAATGTTGATAGGGAGACCTCAGTAAAAATAGAGATGGTCAAATGATATTAGAAGGTTGAGTAATTAACAAAGAGAGAGGTCTGTGAAGAGGTCACAAGGGGTAGGATTCTGACCAGAGGAGGAGGAGTAAGCATTGTGCTTACAAGGAAAAAGGGAAAGATAACTTCATATGTAAATAAATTTGCAGGTAGAGGCTAGGTAGCTGATGTTATTCCCATCACTTGTCAAAACATATAGGACTATACATTACTGAAAATACTCAAGAAATTTATCAAAAACATCATATGCACCTGTTTTGGAAATGGGATTTAATGTTTTTGTTTCATTCATAATTTCAGTGAAAATCATTACTCATTAAAATAACCCTGCAAATGTATATGCATGTTTTTGTAATGTCCATCTATATTTACTGTTATAGTGTCATTTTATCACTTTTCACATTTAATTTTTTGGCCCCCATATGTCTTCCAAAGATACAGTCCTAAGAGAAAGAGTTTACACATAAGTAAGAGGCAGCATACTCCTCTAGTTTTTATTTCATCTCTTTTAAATCCTTGTCACTTCATTAATTGCATTTCTTTGAAAAGGTATGCATAGTTTTTGCTACATTAAGTTGTTATTTGTGCATTCTGCATAGCACTTCTGTTTGGCAGTGTATGTTGTGTTTAGCCCTTGTCCCTTTAGAACTTACTTAGCCTACAAAAGAGACTACCAGAAGACATAGTTTCTTGACCTAGTTTTCCCCTAGTGCCAGGCATTTGTTTACCATCTTCACGGTTTTGTTCATACCTGTTGTATCACCTCTACCATCATTCACTTCACATTTTTCTTTGAATCAGCCCATGACTAATATCTCCACTTACTTTTATTTTGTTCTAGGCAGTACTACCTAGATATCGCAGTTTTGTTGTGCTAGCTATGGTTTTAGAATATGTATACATACTGTATATAATATATACAAAGGCATATAACTATAAAAAAGTAGCATAACAAACCAACAGGGAGATATTTGGGGTGGAATGTTTTTCTTTTCAAATAAACTGGATGGCGTGGCATCCTGCCTATTTCATTTACTAATGGGATCTATGATTTCTCTCTCCTTACTTTTTCTACCATCTACCTTAATTCATAAATGACTAGACTGGATATAACATGTTTATGTTTTGAAGTAAGCCATTTTAAAGCCTTTCTTAGCACTAACAAATAGGCATTTTTATAAAGGAAAGAGTGCTTAACACCATCTCATTTTATATAAAAAGTCAAAATGATATGCTTTAAGACAGTATCCCAATTTTGAAGGATTGTTTGCCAAGGATAATTTATTGATTCTAAAGCATTAAAAAAGGATCAGATATCAGATTTTTTCAATTTTAAGCAAAATTGATATTTGGAATTGAAAAGAGAAAGTGTTATTACAGAGTAGATTTTCTTGTGCAACTGATAGTAACAACAAGGATACAGATATCCAAGACTGAAAGAAAATTCTTTGGCCATAAAATGCCGTCAACAGAATCCCTGCTGTAAATCATAGTAGAGATTTTCCAGGTCTCACCAAACACATAAAGGCCATTTCTAACCATTTTATCTGAAATACTGAATCAGATTAATGGAGGTGTCATATTCAAATGTGTTAGCTATTGGAGTTTGCACTGTGGCCTTACAAATTTCAGGACTGAGATGAAGGTCCTTTGAGTTTGCTAGGGAGACAGCATGATACAGTATAACAAGTGTTGAATCTGAAAGTTAGTAACCAGTGTTATCTTACATCACTTCAGCATTGTTTTTGATTAGTTAGTTTTGTTGATTATAAAATGGGAACAATAATGATTCTTCTCTAGGTATTTTGTAACATAAATGATAAGATGTATATGCAACAGTTCTGTAAAGTACTACACATCTATACGTTTTCAGTGCTCTGATAATAGTATTTAGCCTTTCTTTGGATGTGGTAATAGACTTGCAAATTTGCAAGAGACTTTCCCAAGGAGTAGCTTTGCCAACTTCCCACAGCTGTGCACCAGACCTACTGACTTGTTTTCACCAACTTTCATTGCTACCTAGCTTTTAAAGTGTACTACTTTTGCTATGGAACAAAGCCTACATACTTTTACTCATTCAATACAAATTTATCGCTCACCTATCCTGTGAAAGAATGTGCTAGGTGCTAAAGTTTCAAAGGTGAACGTAATGAAATATTGTTTTCAAAAAGGTCAGGATATAGTCATGGAGATAAAGTCATAAACAATTGCAGTGCATTGAGTTCAGGAAAATGAAAGTAAACCACACTGTTGCTATGGGAAAACAGAGGCCTAGGCCACTCAACCTAGGCTGGTTAGGGAAATCTTCCTGGAGGAGGTAAGATCTGAACTTCATCTACTGTGTATGTATCAAATACAGTTCTAAGCGCTTGAGATATATGGTAAGCAAAATTGGGATCGTTCCTGCCTTTGGCACTTATATTCTATCAGGAGAGACAGACAATCTGATAATCGCTCAAATAAATATAAAATCACAACCATGGTAATTGATGCAAAGGAGAGGTACCTAGTACTAGGAGACCTCGTAATAGGCATTTTTGTTTTAGTTTCAAGTTCGGTTGGGGGAAGTCTTCCCTCATAGAGTAACTGAGATCTAAAGGATGAATAGGAGTTGATTGGTTTAGGTTGGGCCATAGACTGATTCCAGGCAGAAGAAATAACATATTTAGGAGGGAATGTAGCCATTGGAGTCTTTGAGAAGAACCCAATATATAGCAGCCCTTTCACTGTCTAGGTTTAGAGTAAATTCAGGAGAGAAAGAAAAGGTAAAGGAGTAGGACATAAAGTATCATCTTTATTAATGACAAAGTTGTTATTGGAGAATGTTGCATATGTGTGAGAGTCAAATTCACTTCCTGTTATTGAATACCAGGATTAGTCAGATTTACTTGCCTAGTTAAAAAAGATTGTAGACTATTTATGGTCTCCACAGAAGAGAAGCCTTTTAGGATATTTACAACACGAAGAAACAGAGCATGACTTGAACATTGTGTAGGGTGAGTGGAAAGACTATGTAGAAGGGAGAGGTTGAAGATAATAGAAATGGGGATGAATGATGAACCAAAGTTCTGGAGGAGGCAGGTGGACAGGAACTGGACTAGTGTGAGAAGCGCGAAGGGTCCAGGGCAGAGAGTTTAGGGACACACTCATTCTCAGCATCATTCAAGTAAAGGGTTGGCATCTGAAAGTGAGTGCTGCTTAAGTCTTGTGCCCAGCACACCTCTCTTGCCTTATCCTAGTCCTTGTCCTGCTGAAGGGCCTGAGATTGAAAGCAGAGAGGAGGTGCTGGCCCTGAGAAAGAGCAAGGATATGTCATCCTCTGAGGCTGGAAGAACGACGTGGGAATGGAGATGTATGCAGATAATGGAATAGTGTACAAGAAGTTAAGGGAGAATAGATTGGATGGTCTCATGTTTCATGATGATGAACTAGGAAACAAAGTCAACAGCTTAAAATGAGTACGGAGTGTGAGAGCCGTGCATATTTAGAGCATGCTGACAAAGGAGGAGGGGTACTCAACATGCAGGCCTTTGTTAAGACTGAAAATCAGTCTGTACCACTGATTATGTCCACTTGTGTATAGCTGCCTGGGTTCATGAATGGCAGAGGCATGATATAGCACCAGTCCAGGGAGGAGGTCAGTCCAGGGAAGAGGTTTTACAAAGTGAGTATGATGGTGGATAGGAGTAAAAGGTGCTGGTGAGAGAGGAGTTCAGGTGATAAACCTTGGGAACCAGGTATTTTGTAGAGACAGGAGAGGCCAGTAGGGTGATAATTGACTGCGAGAAAATAGTAAGATCAAGGGAGACAATAATGGTCTCAGTGAAGCTGAAGAAGAGAGAGGTGGCTGGAGTCGGGTTGGGTGTATAAGATCTGAGAAGAACACCAGTGATTTATTTGTATTCTTTTCAGCAGATGAGTCTGTTCCAGATTGTTTCTGAGTGAAGTCCTAGATGCAGATGGCTGTGGATGTATAGCAGTGAAGGTCAATGAAGTTTAAAAGATGAAGGAACTGAGAAGCTCAGTGGCTGCATGGTAAGTCCACACAAACCGTGAATTGCCCTAAGATGATGGATGGATTAGATTGCACATATTGTAATCCTCATTCCAAATGGCTGGTGAATATTAGTGCCTCAGGAGGAGGCCTGTAGATGACAGTAATGAGTGGGGTTAGAGCATGATTCAGTGATGTAGCATGAGTTTCAAAGAAGCAAAGCCTTTTTGTAAAAAAAAATATGAGTGTAAAAATATGTGGAATGTTGGATAATAAGCAGGCTCTGATTAAGAAAGCTTCAGAGGAATGGTGTCCTCCAAGGAAAGTCAGGTTTCAGTTGACTTCAGTGAAGAATTTGAGTATGTAGGGGATGTAGGAGCATACCACTGAATGAGGCTCATAGAGGACTTGGTGTAAAGTTTTGTGTTTTTTTTTTCGAGTGGGAGGGAGTTCTTGTGTCATTGAGAGAAGTACAGAGTAGTATGGAAAGAAGAGTAATAGGGATGTATGTGGACTCTATTATCACAATGACTTGGCTTAAATCCTAGCTCCACCAGTTAAAAGCCCTGTAATCGTAAACAAGTTATTAACCTGAGTTCCTTGTTTGTAAAATGGAGTTATAATATATGCAGCTCATAGGATTATTGTAAAGAGTAACAGATTAATGCATGTTTACTGCTTAGCATGTAGTAAGTGGTAAATAAAAGTTATTATAAGGATCAGTTATTATTATTATTATTATAAGGATCAATAAGGAGATGGCCAAAGATAATAGAGACATGAAGCCTAGTGGCATTAACTGACTTCAGTTCTAAGTTATAATTAGAAGCCTGGGGATGTTTGCATCGTGGTCTAGTATGAGATTCTTAGGCCAGCACTTTGGAGAATGGTGATGGGGCATCAGTGGACATGCCAGAGCTACCAATCTGGTTCACTGGCTTTTCTCCTAGTTGAAGTCATATCTAGGTGAAGAGTTAGGGAGTATGAAGAAAGATTAATTAATTGCCACTTAAAATATGTTCTATTATTATTCTGTGGTTATGGCTAAGTAGAATTGTTTTCTTCACAAGGATTCACTGGGGTTCTAAGCCACAGAAGTGAAGAACTTCTGAGATCTATCATGTGTTGATTCCATTTCCAAAGGAAGTAGTGCAAATACGTAGTTCCCTTAGTCTCGGGAAGTGGAGTGCTTCAATTCCAAAAAATATTTCTTGAACGCTTTCTATGTGCTTAGTATCGATAGCTCTGCTAGATCCTAGCATTATTAGGAGTATATATTACTCACTTTTGATATCCTTCTGTGAAAACCCTGAGTTCTGCTACAGTGTCTGATGGGGAATGAGAAGCAGCAAATCCACTAATTTTGAAAGATATTCTCAGCTTAGAATTAAATCAAATAGAATAGAAAAATCTCCCTCCAGTGTCAGGTTTGAGCTGTATGACCTAAACCCCTAAACTCTTAGCCTTATCTACCATCTCCTTCCTTTATCTTTAAATACTTTTTATTTCTTTTTAATTATGAAATATAACAAAGATGGAGAAAAGTATAGAGGAGAATATTAATAGCTAATACTCCTAGTGTTGACTTTGTACCAGGCACTGTTCTATGTGCTTAACATGTATCAACTCATTTAATCTATAAAACAATGCTACGAGATAGGTTGTTACTATTATTCCTATTTTGTAGATTAAAAAAAAGTCTCAGAGAGATAAATATGTAAATAAATATGTAATTCATCCAGGATCACACAGCTAGTAGGCTTAACTGCTTACACTATACTGCTTTTCATGTGTCATCTTTAACAAATCTTAACATCTTGCATATTTGCTTCAGATCTTTCTTATGGAAAAAAATTACAGAATAAAGTTCAAGTTCCCTTGTCAAGTACTCCTACCCATTTCCTCCTCTTTTGTCTTCCCAAAGGTAACCACTATCTTGAATTCAGTGTTTATCAATTCCATGGATGATTCTACAAGTTTTCTATATACATATTTATGCACAAAGAATACATAAATTATTTTGCAGACTTTTTATAGTTTGTTTTTTACTCTTAACATTTTTGAGATGTAACCTTATTGGTATATAGAGTTGGAGGCTGTTCATTTTTAGAATACTCCAGTGAACATATACTGTACCTATTCTGTTTATACTGTACCTATTCTTCTGTTCCTATCCCTTGCCCATTTTTCTGTTTATTTTACAAGATTTTTAAAGTTTCGCTTTTTCATATCCATCTACTCTTATTTCACTCATCCTATTGTCAGTAATTTCTTTTTTTAAATGAATGTAATTGCTTTGTCTTTTTGATCACCCTAAAAATACTTACGTTAAAGTCTTTCTCTAATTCAGAGATCAGCAAACTTTTTCTGTAAAAGACCAGACAGTAAATATTGTAGGATTTGTGGGCCAGACTCTGTTACAAGTACTGAACCCTGCCATAGTAGTGCAATAGGAGCCAGAGACCATACGTACATGAATGGGCATGGCTGTGTTCCAATAAAACTTTATTTACAACAACAGGCATTAAGCTGGATTTAGCATGAGGGCCACTGGAATGACTGTGCCCTACAACTAATTTCATCTGGAGTAAATTCCTGTTCAGATGGTTGATTTTATTGATTAGTCTTAGCAATATATGTCTCTGTGTATTTTAGATTTTGGTTTCTCTTTAAGGGGAACCTTTTTTTCCCCAACAATTGGCTCCACCCAGTCACAGAGGCCTCTACTCCAGTCCAAAGTCACGTGATTTCTGTGATATCTCACCCTGACAAAAGAGGTGATACCCCTTTCCTCTAGACTATTTATGTTATACATAATTCTGTCATTGAATATATTGTACTCTCTGTTTCTGGCAGGGGAGAGAGGTCGGGGGAGGAATTAAACACATTTTTTTCTAGGATGTTTTTAATTCCTTGGGAACAGGGTCTGTGTATTATTTCTGTATGCCTAGTACTAGCAAAACATTTGTTGGACCATTTGGTATATTTTTCATTATGCGTTTTTGAGGAATGTAAATTTAAAGAAAATAATAAAATTTAGTCAAAATACTTGATTTAAAAAGGTTTCTCACGTTCCAATATTATACACTGTTAACTGTGAAGTAGAGAACCTTAAAAGATATTTATAGACTCTTACTTTCTTGCTACTTGGTTAATGAGAATTGACCTAAAATGCGTTCTTCCAATGAGGAGTATTCTGACAGACTCTTAAAGAAACTTAATTAGGGTCAAGACTCTTCCTTTAGTATAATAACAGTGATTATAATTAATAATTGTACATACATTTTATCTAAATACAATTTGTACCCATTTACTTGAGAACCCTTGTACACAGAAAAATTGCGTGAAAAGTTAAAGAAGTCTCAGAAGAGTTTCAAATGAAGTGATTAGCACTGAGGACATAATTGAGAAGCTGTTAAAGGGAATATTTCAAAGAAATGCCTTTCAAATGAAAGTCTTATTAAATAGTAGTTAATGTTATTTTCTGACCTAAAAAAATCATTGAAGGCTTGTTTGTATGCGGTTGATTATCAATTTGCTGATTAGGTTTAATTGCTCATAATTTGTATTCTTTCTCTGCTTAATGCCAATGTCATGCAGTGGACCTTGCCTATTTTTAAGTGGTTTTCACATCAGAATTTCTCTTTTATATTTTGTTAAAGATATTCCACTTCTCTTTCTCTATCTGTTATTATATTTTAAGTTAAAGGCTGCACTATTATTTTACAGCAATGTGATCACAAGTTGAAGAGTTTGTGCAAAATTTAAGAAACCATTTGATAAAGAGTTTTAAAGTGGCACCATTCTGGAGTTTAGGGTCTTTCCTTATTTTGTCATTTCAGTTGAGGCCGTCCTGTATTTATTGTAGTCAACACATGTAAGTTATGTATGTGATCTATATGTGTCTCTGACCAAAGGGTAAAATGTAGAGTATCAATGTGCATTCTCACCCTTGAGGAAACCCCATTATTTTAGAGAAAAAAAGCCAACCCCATGTTATAGTCATTTTTGACTCCAGGGGGCAGTGTAAAATAAGAAATGATAAGGCCTTACCTAGTCACAGTTTATATTTAATGTAATTATCAAAGCCAGAGGGAAATGATGGATTTTATGAAGCCAACCAGGATTTCACTGTGTAAGTTATATCATTCTGAGATGGCTCTTTAGATGTAGGAGCCAGAGTGTCCATTTGAATCCTCATATGGAGGCTAATAACGGCTTTCCTGCCATATTTCAGTGTTCTCATCTGCAATCCTTTTATGATTTTAACCCAGACAATGTGGTTCCTCTAAAGACTTGTTAAAAAAATTCTTTGTATTTCAAATGAACCTTTCCTATGTGTACACATGAACAGGCAGGTTCACACATACACATATCCCATAGACAGCCAGAGAGATAAGAAGCCGTTAGCATACCATTATGGCTATATACTTAAGCAGCTGATATACTGAAATGGTGGTAACAGAAGCTGTTTATTGAGTGTTACTCAATAGCAGGCACTGTGCTAGGAGTTTTGTATATTAAACCTCATTTAACTTTGTCATAAAATCTTATTTTTACAGATAAGGAAATTGAATCTCAGTAATTTACACAATGACTGCCAGCTAGCAAATGGCTCATGAGGATTCAAATACACATGTTCTTTTTATTATGGTAACCTATATGCCTATACCCTACATAACACATACTTTGTTCAAGAAGTAATAAATACCAGTTGGAAACAGATTTTATGATCCCATTCTGTGTGTCTGTTTTAGTGCCACAGCAGTTAATTTAAAAGATGCTCAGTTTTTCTTTGAGAAGGACAATTTTACCACTTGAGTATTTTCTCTTTCTTGCTAAAAATCACATCTAATGAATTTTAAGAGGCTACCTTGCCCAACTCCTAAAACAGTTCTGGCCTCACAGCATAGGTTCTGGTTGTGCAGGCTAGATTTCGTTAAGTCATATTAGAAAGACATGTAAAGAACATTTTTGGCTAAAGAAGCAAGGAATTAATATTTGGCCTTTACTATCCTATGATCAGTTCATTGCACATCCTGCCTTATCTACTTCACAGAAGAACGCTAGGGACATCTAAGAGGATAAGCACTTGCAGTTCTTTTTATTAAAAAAAAATAAGCAAACAAACTGAGCTCTGCCTTCATTTATGCCTTTACATTACCAAAGATTACATACAATTATAATGTGTGCAGAATGGATTAAATTAGGAATTAAGATTCATTAATGGTGATTGCAAATCCCTGAAGATCATGGGGGCTTAAGGTAACCAATATTGATAAATGTTGTAAAATACTTACCAGTGCTTAGAATGATACATTGTTAGACCTGTTATAGATCATAAAGTTCACTTACTCTAACTCCCTCCTTTCTGATGTGGAAATTGACCCATAAACAAGCTTTAAATTGCTGATATGTGTGCAATGTGTATTACACATTTATAAAAGTAAACATTATTATAACACCATTTTGTAAGAGGCACTGCTTACATGACCTTGACAATCCAGCCTTCTAACCTGGATTATAATCACTAGTTACATATTACTAGTCTAGATATATATGTAACAGGAAAATTTGAAGGGGCTCTTAAACTTGTAATTTATAAAGCCAATAAAATGAGAATAAAGCAATGTTCAGGTATTAGCTTATAATTCCCATTCCCCAAGTACTGAAACCCTGAGGAAGATATGACTCCCTTCTTTGCTCCTTAAATCTTTCTCAGATTCTTTATCCAGGGTACTGCTTAGCATCTTTTTGGATCTCACACTTTGGGGATAGTCTCATTGGCTATCCTGGAATGATCTCTTTCTTGTAGTAGAACCTTAATTAGTAATTACAGAGGAGTCTTGGTCTCTTTAGCATCTGGAATTGTTTAAAGTTCAGATTTTTAAATAAGAATTCTTCCTCAATTGATTCTAAAGAATGCTGTTTTACTCTAAATTGGATCGGCAAGATGACTTCTCATTACGCAGGAAATGGCTTATCTCTGTATATGTGTGGGTCTGCACATTTCTCCTTCTCTGAATCTTTCCCTCTACTGCTAGTGAGCTCTCCCTGCTGAGGCAGTTGATTGGAGGGTGGTAGGATGATTATATTCCTTGAATTTTTGTGAGTAGCCTGACATCTAGATTGGGATCTGATCTACAAAAGTATCTTACAGTGGAAAGAGGCATAGACACTGTAGTACTTTATATAAATGCAATTCCATGTCCTCTGGCTATAGCAGACCTGAAATTTACTTTTGTAACCATTTAATTACTAGTTTGTCTAATAAACATTAGGATTTGACCATTCACAATTAAGTTTATTTTTAATATCAGCTGAATAAACAAAAGCATTCAGAAGGGAACTCCTGTGTCTTCTCACCACCTAATCACCCAGGTAACTTGTCTGTATGCACATATTCCCTATCTTCTGTCCAAGTACAATAGAAATACCATCATTCCTATAAAAGGACCTCTTTTCCACTTATACCCTGTATCCCATCGCTTCTTGCATATTCAAGAATGGTTTGACCCTCAACCAACTCCTCTCTCCTGCATCATCATTTTCTCATTCTCTGCTGGATTGCTCTCAGCAGCAAACAAATATGCTCTGACATCTTCCATTTTAAAATTAAACTTTTCATCCCTTGCTTCTAAGTCCTGTCTTTCCTTAATATCAAAATTTGCATGTTTGTATTTATCTCCACAATCACCATTATCTCTTCAGCTGCCACACATTTAGGCTTGTGTTCCCTCTGCTCAAGGTCCTCAACAGCCTCCATGGTGCTGAATGCAATGATTAACATTCAGTTATTCCGTAGAGCTGGCCAAGCCCTCTGTAAAACTCATCTCTTGCCTCCTGTGACATCAGACTATCCAGCTTTTACCCCTACCTCGCTGGCCACTGTTTCTCAGTCTCCTTTATGTGCTCTTCTTCCTCTTTGTAATTTGTACAGTTTGGAGTGTGCAGGGCTTCATCCTTGGGCTTCGCCCTCACACCCCAGCTACACTCACTCTTCAGTTCTATGACTACATTCTACCTATATTGTTGCCATTTCCTAATTTATATTTTTAACTTGAAGTCTTCCCAAGTTCCATTCTTATATTTTAAGCTGCCTACATGTCATCTCTACTTGGAGAACTTTCTTATATTTAACATGGCCAAAAGGGAAGTTTTGATCCCTTACCTTTCACTGTCACCCCACAACTACTCCTCGCCTATTCTTAGCCATTTCAGTAATAAGCATGACCATTCATGCAGTTGCTCAAACCAAAATATTAGGTGTCATCCTTGGTTCCTCTCTTTCCCTCATCCTCTATATCCAATCCATAGCAAGTCCTGCAGGTTCTCTCTTGTCTCTGTCTGTCTCTCTGTGTTTTTGTATCTCTGTTTCTCTTTCTGTCTCTATATATCGATCTATCTATGTAATCTTTCAAACTTGTGCCTTTCTCTCCATTTCTACTATATGTCACTCTAGTCCAAAACACCATCATTTATATCTTGAGCTTAACTAGTCCCCTTGTTTCTTTTCACAGTGAAAGTGATCTTGGTAGAACATAAGGCAGATAATGCTGCTTAAAACTCTCTGGTGGCTTCCCATGACTCTTAGGATAAAATCCAAACTTCTTACCATGGCCTACAAAGCCTTGTATGATCTAGCTCTTGTCTGCCTCTCTTAAGCATTCCCTATTGCTTACTTTGCCATGCTGGCCTTCCTTTCATTTCTCCAACATACCAAGCTACTTTCTACCTTGGATTTTTGTACTTCCTGTATGCTCTTCTGGGAATTATTTTCCTTAAGATTTTAATAGGCTTACTTCTTCCCTCTTAGCCTCAGCACCTTGTGAAGTTGCATCTCTCTTACCTGTTACTCTCTATCATATTATGCTGTTACTTAAAAAAAAAAATCTTCCTGGCACTCATCTCTGAAGTTATCTTAGCAATTTGTATATTTTCTAAAATGCTCTATCAAAACCCACTAAGCTCCATGAGAAGAGGACATCACTATATCCCTTGACCTAGAACAGTGTCTGGCTAAAGTAGCTGCACAGTATTTGTTAGATGATTTAATTTTGCATGATTTTCAAGCTATTTGAGTTTTTCCTTTTTTATGAAGAAGTATAACTGAACGCCAGATATCTCACAGTTTGATGTAAATTTGATGCTATATGTTAAAATATTTCCCAAAATGTGGTCTGCATTTGTTCATTTTATCTGTTCAAAAGTAATATGTTTTTTTAAATGCTTCACAGATGGTTAGTTAACATTTTGTTGATATAATTTCAGTGTTACAGAGCAACTGCCTATGTTGTTTGCTTGCTTTACATTTTGTCTGAATAACACAGGTTGCTGTATGACTACACATACACACATACACATACACACTATTGAGTACTGGCTATGTTTGTTAATAAAGAGACTTTTTTGAAAATTTGCCATTTCATTATGAAAAATTTTAAATATATAAGAAAGTTGAAAAAACTTGTATAATCAACATGTACATACCCATCACTTCGATTCTAATACTAACATTTTACTATACCCGATTTGTCACATATCTATCCATATATCCGTCTTTCTTTCCAAATAGATACATTTTTTAAGACTTTTTAAAATTTATTTTATTGCAGTATAGTTGATTTACAACGTTGTGTTAAAGGACTTAATGTGTTTAAGAGAGTGAATATTTTCTAAGTTCTTTAATTTCAATCAGAGATGAAGCAAGTTGCTCTGTATTTTGGCTTCCAAAGCATTAGAATGGAATCTTATGATGTATTAAACCACTGTACATTTTTGACTCTTAAAATTCAAAATAGCCAAAAATTAAAACTGTGCCTTGAAACTGGTACTCATAGAAAGTGACAGATATGTCATGGTGGATGATGAAGGAACTGGGTTAAAATGAGCTCTAGCCTTTAATTAATTGAAGATGTTTAGTCTAAACTAGAAGCAATGGGAAATCTAAACTTGTAATTAATAAAACTGTTAGAAAAATAACCACAGTTGACTTCATTCTTCTCTTGAACATTGATGGTCATTGTTTCTTTTTCCCCATTGTTTAATGTCTGTTTCACTGCTTATTGATACTTGTAGTAGTGAGTAGTAAGGGGGAAGTATAAATGACAATATCCAAATTGATTTGTCATGTGATGAGATAATGAAATATTTTATTGCTAGTTAATTCATAGAATCATAGAGTATTGATGACTAAAATCATACATAGAATGTTGGAACCAGAAGGTCTGTCACAGATCACCTAGTCCAATCTCCTCATTTTACTAATGGGAAAACTGAGGACCCAAGAAGGGAAAGCAATTTTTTCAAGGTCACATTTTCCTGAATTGTGCATAACTGGAACACTAAACTAGTATGTCTAGAAGCTTCCTTCCTTCTCTACTTGCAGAAAGGCATGAAGAAAGATTTCACATTCCTGGCCTACACGATCACTTGGGTTCTTCCAGTTTTGACATTTGTTCATTATCTGATTGGACTTCAATTGCAACCTGTCATGTTCTATATTTTTAAATTGCATTTATAACATTTTAAATGACAGTAGTACTTAGGGTTCAATTAGCAATAGAAATTACTAGTTTAATGGACAGTGAGTTTCTGTTTAATTTACATATTCTTTTGGTTTGTTCCTACTTGAAGCTTTTCTAGTTTTCATGAGTTATCAAGATGTGACAAAAGAAAAAAGCTTAAAGTACTATCAGAGGGGAATCTAGGTTTTGTGGGCCTAAAGTTCATACAATTGGGGTATCAAAATACAAAATTAAGGGCAAGAAAGAATATTCTAAAGGGCCTATGTAAGTGAGGAGCCCTGAAATTTAAGAAGCTTCTTTGACTTTACTGTGACCTACCTCTGAAATCCAGAACAGATAAATTAGCTAGGTGAATTAATATTTTTTATTGCACAGGAAAGGGACAAAAGGGAGCTAATATTGTCTAAGTACCTACTGTGTAACTGGCATTATGCTAAGCACTTTACACAAAGTATCTTATTTAAGCCTGAACAAAACTACGAGGCTGATATTATATATGAGCTATATTTCATAAGTTAGGTATGTCTAATAAATGGCAAAAACAGGGTTTGAACCTAGGTCTTTCTGATTCCAAAACCTGTGTACACTCCACCATACCCTTATATGAGAGCAGCTGTTATCACAAAGCTCTGTTAATTATATTAAAAATAGAAATGCGATCAAATGTAGATATTGACAGCAGAGGGCTTCCATTCATAAAGGATAAGAGAAGTACTCAAATAATGATAAATTCAAGACAGAATGTTTTATTTGCCACAAGAAATGTTTCAAGATAGAACCATAACCATCTTTGCCAATGGTGGGAGGATTCTAAGAAATATAAACATAAAACAGCTTTTTTGTTTTCCGAGCACTGCTTTTAACTATGCTCTTTCCATCCCCCATTCCGTCCCTTAGCAACACTTTTAGTAGATTCCATTAATTTGTGGCCATTTTCATTTATTCCAGTTTCTTTCAATTCATTGTAAAAATTCAAAAACCTTTCCCATCTTCTGTTCCAGTGCAGACTGAAGCTGCGACCCTGGCTGCTTGGAGACTAGTCTGGGTGGTAGCAAGTGCCTCGGGGTGGGGGGCTCAGTGTCACCTGGTTCTGAAATGCATTCATTCTACCTCATTCCTTTCCCCAAAGCAATTCCTTTGGTGTTGGGGACAGGGAAGCGGGAATAGTGGGCACAGAGCCCTTCTCACATTATTTACTGGTCACCGTCTGTGGCTGGGGACCGCAGTTTGTCCAGTTTGGTAGCCTCTGCTGCTGTGTGATCTTTGCATAAGTGAAGTGTGTGGCTTTCTTGAGGTACTGTTCACCTTCATCCCAGCTACTTCTATCACTGAATATTACCTCAGAAAGGAGCGGTTGTGTCATTCTTCAGCTTCTCCAGGTGGAGAGGCATCTTATTTGCGCATCTCTCTAGATAGCCCTACAACTTCTACCCTTTGTGTTGAGGTTCTCTTCTAAGTCCTCCAGGGCCCATCACTGAGAGGGTTTCTCCCATATTCTTCCAAGGCATACCTTGCCATAATCTCTTTTTGCCCTGCTGGTGTAGGCAACTCCAGCAGGCCTTCTCCCTTTAGAAACATCCATACCAGAAAAGGATATGTTTCCATGTTTTCGTATGCTTCCTAAAACGTATCAGGCTCTCCCAAGAACTGTCTCACCATTCTCCTGACTCATGGCATTATCACGTTGACATTGCAGGCTCATCCAGGAAGTGAGAAACATCTCATCTTCTTGCAGGCAGCCCTGGTCTCTCTGAATGATTCTCTTGAAGCTGTCCCTTGGCCTCGCTCAGCCTGTGTTAATGACAGAAAGCACACCAGTCACTCTCCCATAAGGAGAGGAAGAAGTAATTTCCAACTAGAAACACTGTACAACTCACAAAACTAGTGATTCTCCCCTTCACACTCCTTATATAGACCTGAGGAGGAGTGAGGTATCTGCCACCAGTTGTTACCTAGTCACTTAGAAATGGTTCATATTCAGCTTTGGGCCTTAGTCACTAGCATTCTGTTTAGGATTATTTGGACTAGTGAGGGAAAGCTGCCTAGCACGTATGATAGTTGCAATAGGTCTCTGGTTTTTAGAACCTGTAGGAATAGTGATAGAACTATTGTGATTAAACCTGTATAACTGAAAAACAAATGAAGTATCATTAGTTTGTTTGTTCATTTGTATAGTTAAGAATTTGGATTCTGGAGTTCAAAAGACCTAGATTCATGTGTCAACTTAGGAACATTAGTTAGCACTAAGTTTATATTCAGAATAAATTTTGAAAAGTTTCTTAAAGGTCCTTTTCCTAACAGGCATTTATATTAGCTACACAGACCATAGAATGTGCTATAGACTTAATATTTGTGTCCTCTAAAAGTTCATATGTTGGAACCTCATTCCAAATGTGATATTTGGAGGTGGGACCTTTGAGAAGTGGTTCAGTCATGAAGGTGGACCCCTCATGAATGAGATTAGTGCCTTTGTAAAAAAGACCCCAGAGAGATTCCTCACCCTTCTGCCATGTGAGAGTGTAGCAATAAGGTGGTCATCTATGAGCCAGGAAGATGGTCCTCAGCAGACACTGAGTTTACGGTTGGATTGATGAGAAATACACACACCTTAGCATTTTCTGGTAACATTCCTCTGCTCCAGGAGTCAGTAAAAATTTTCTGTAAAGAGTCAGAGAGTAAATATTCTAGGCTTTGTAGTTGCATATTCTTTATTTTTGACAACCCTTTAAAATAGTTAAAAACCATTAATAGTTAACAGAGTGTGCAAAAATAGGATTTGTGGGATGTAGTTTGCCAGCTCTGTAAAGATAAAGAGAAATTCTAAGAAACATGAATGCAGAAAGAATAAATTACCTAGAAAGGAAAAAATAATCAGATTGGAATTGGATTTCTCATTTGCAATGCTGAAACTGGAAAGCTCTTGAAAAGCATCTACAGACTACTGATCAAAAAGCACCACAACAAGTAGTACTCTTAAACTAAAGCAAAAGGATCCTTTGCCACAGACCTTGGTCTTTATTTATTTTTTATTTTTTTGCGCTACGCTGGCCTCTCACTGTTGTGTCCTCTCTCATTGCGGAGCACAGGCTCCGGATGCGCAGGCTCAGCGGCCATGGCTCACGGGCCCAGCCACTCCGCGGCATGTGGGATCTTCCCGGACTGGGGCATGAACCCGTGTCCCCTGCATCAGCAGGCGGACTCTCAACCACTGCGCCACCAGGGAAGCCCAAATGTTGGTCTTTAAAGTGGCCACTCTGGCCTTCCTATAGCTATGACCCTCCGCACAGGGCAGTGATTCTAACTACTCAAGTGCCCATGCTGTGCCACCACTTTCTGGTATAGAACTGGAGTCAACAAATTTTTTGCAGTGTGTCTTTACAGGCCATTAGAAAGGTATGCTTTTTTTTCTGCTTTATAACAAATTTAATCAGTTATACATATACATATGTTCCCATATCCCCTCCCTCTTGAGTCTCCCTCCCACCCTCCCTATCCCAGCCCTCCAGGCGGTCACAAAGCACCGAGCTGATCTCCCTGTGCTATGAAGCTGCTTCCCACCAAACCTTATGTTTGGTAGTGTATATATGTCCATGCCGCTCTTTCACTTTGTCACAGCTTACCCTTCCCCCTCCCCATATCCTCAAGTCCATTCTCTAGTAGGTCTGTGTCTTTATTCCTGTCTTACCCCTATGTTCTTCATGACATTTTTTTCCTTAAATTCCATATATATGTGTCAGCATACAGTATTTGTCTTTCTCTTTCTGACTGACTTCACTCTGTATGACAGACTCTAGGTCCATCCACCTCATTACAAATAGCTCAATTTCGTTTCTTTTTATGGCTGAGTAATATTCCATTGTATATATGTGCCACATCTTCTTTATCCATTCATCCGATGATGGACACTTAGTTTGTTTCCACCTCCGGGCTATTGTAAATAGGGCTGCTATGAACATTTTGGTACATGACTCTTTTTGAATTATGGTTTTCTCAGGGTATATGCCCAGTAGTGGGATTGCTGGGTCATATGGTAGTTCTATTTGTAGTTTTTTAAGGAACCTCCATACCGTTCTCCATAGTGGCTGTACCAATTCACATTCCCACCAGCAGTGCCAGAATGTTCCCTTTTTTCCACACCCTCTCCAGCATTTATTGTTTCTAGATTTTTTGATGATGGCCATTCTGACTGGTGTGAGATGATATCAATTGTAGTTTTGATTTGCATTTCTCTAATGAGTAAAGATGTTGAGCACCCTTTCATGTGTATGTTGGCAGTCTGTATATCTTCTGTGGAGAAATGTCTATTTAGGTCTTCTGCCCATTTTTGGATTGGGTTGTTTGTTTTTTTATTATTGAGCTGCATGAGCTGCTTATAAATTTTGGAGATTAATCCTTTGTCAGTTGCTTCATTTGCAAATATTTTCTCCCATTCTGAGGGTTGTTTTTTGGTCTTGTTTATGGTTTCCTTTGCTGTGCAAAAGCTTTTCAGTTTCATTAGGTCCCATTTGTTTATTTTTGTCTTTATTTCCATTTCTCTAGGAGGTGGGTCAAAAAGGATCTTGCTGTGATTTATGTCATAGAGTGTTCTGCCTATGTTTTCCTCTAAGAGTTTGATAGTGTCTGGCCTTACATTTAGGTCTTTAATCCATTTTGAGCTTATTTTTGTGTATGGTTTTAGGGATGATCTAATCTCATACTTTTACATGTCGCTGTCCAGTTTTCCCAGCACCACTTATTGAAGAGACTGTCCTTTCTCCACTGTACATTCCTGCCTCCTTTATCAAAGATAAGGTGACCATATGTACATGGGTTTATCTCTGGGCTTTCTATCCTGTTCCATTGATCTATCTTTCTGTTTTTGTGCCAGTACCACACTGTCTTGATTACTGTAGCTTTGTAGTATAGTCTGAAGTCAGGGAGCCTGATTCCTCCAGCTCCGTTTTTCATTCTCAAGATTGCTTTGGCTATTCGGGGTCTTTTGTGTTTCCATACAAATTGTGAAATGTTTTGTTCTAGTTCTGTGAAAAATGCCAGTGGTAGTTTGATAGGGATTGCATTGAATCTGTAGATTGCTTTGGGTAGTAGAGTCATTTTCACAATGTTGATTCTTCCAATCCAAGAACATGGTACATCTCTCCATCTATTTGTATCATCTTTAATTTCTTTCATCAGTGTCTTATAATTTTCTGCATAGAGGTCTTTTGTCTCCTTAGGTTTATTCCTAGATATTTTATTCTTTTTGTTGCAGTGGTAAATGGGGGTGTTTTCTTGATTTCACATTCAGATTTTTCATCATTAGTGTATAGGAATGCAAGAGATTTCTGTGCATTAATTTTGTATCCTGCTACTTTACCAAATTCATTGATTACCTCTAGTAGTTTTCTGGTAGCATCTTTAGGATTCTCTATGTATAGTATCATGTCATCTGCAAACAGTGACAGCTTTACTTCTTCTTCGATTTGGATTCCTTTTATTTCCTTTTCTTCTCTGATTGCTGTGGCGAAAACTTCCAAAACTATGTAGAATAAGAGTGGTGAGAGTGGGCAACCTTGTCTTGTTCCTGATCTTAGTGGAAATGGTTTCAGTTTTTCACCATTGAGGATGATGTTGGCTGTGGGTTTGTCATATATGGCCTTTATTATGTTGAGGAAAGTTCCCTCTATGCCTACTTTCTGCAGGGTTTTTATCATAAATGGGTGTTGAATTTTGTCGAAAGCTTTCTCTGCATCTCATGAGATTATCATATGGTTTTTCTCCTTCAGTTTGTTACTATGGCGTATCACGTTGATTGATTTGCATATATTGAAGAAACCTTGCATTCCTGGAATAAACCCCACTTGATCATGGTGTATGATCCTTTTAATGTGCTGTTGGATTCTGTTTGCTAGTATTTTGTTGAGGATTTTTGCATCTATGTTCATCAGTGATATTGGCCTGTAGTTTTCTTTCTTTGTGACATCCTTGTCTGGTTTTGGTATCAAGGTTTTGGTGGCCTCGTAGAATGAATTTGGGAGTGTTCCTCCCTCTGCTATATTTTGGAAGAGTTTGAGAAGGATAGGTGTTAGCTCTTCTCTAAATGCTTGATAGAATTCTCCTGTGAAGCCATCTGGTCCTGGGCTTTTGTTTGTTGGAAGATTTTTTATCACAGTTTCAATTTCAGTGCTTGTGATTGGTCTGTTCATATTTTCTATTTCTTCCTGATTCAGTCTTGGCAGGTTGTGCATTTCTAAGAATTTGTCCATTTCTTCCAGGTTGTCCATTTTATTGGCATAGAGCTGCTTGTAGTAATCTCTCATGATCTTTTGTATTTCTGCAGTGTCATTTGTTACTTCTCCTAATCCTATTGATTTGAGTCTTCTCCCTTTTTTTCTTGATGAGTCTGGCTAATGGTTTATCAATTTTGTTTATCTTCTCAAAGAATCAGCTTTTAGTTTTATTGATCTTTGCTATCGTTTCCTTCATTTCTTTTTCATTTATTTCTGATCTGATTTTTATGATTTCTTTCCTTCTGCTAACTTTGGGATGTTTTTGTTCTTCTTTCTCTAATTGCTTTAGGTGCAAGGTTAGGTTGTTTATTCGAGATGTTTCCTGTTTCTTAAGGTAGGATTGTATTGCTATAAACTTCCCTCTTAGAACTGCTTTTGCTGCGTCCCATAGGTTTTGGGTCGTCGTGTCTCCATTGTCATTTGTTTCTAGGTATTTTTTAATTTCCTTTTTGATTTCTTCAGTGATCACTTGGTTATTAAGTAGTGTATTGTTTAGCCTTCATGTGTTTGTATTTTTTACAGCTCTTTTCCTGTAATTGATATCTATTCTCATAGCATTGTGGTCAGAAAAGATACTTGATACGATTTCAATTTTCTTAAATTTACCAAGGCTTGATTTGTGACCCAAGATATGATCTATCCTGGAGAATGTTCCATGAGCACTTGAGAAAAATGTGTATTCTGTTGTTTTTGGATGGAATGTCCTATAAATATCAATTAAGTCCATCTTGTTTAATGTATCATTTAAAGCTTGTGTTTCCTTATTTATTTTCATTTTGGATGATCTGTCCATTGGTGAAAGTGGGGTGTTAAACTCCCGTACTATGAGTGTGTTACTGTCGATTTCCCCTTTTATGGCTGTTAGTATTTGCCTTATGTATTGAGGTGCTCCTATGTTGGGTGCATAAATATTTACAATTGTTATATCTTCTTCTTGGATCGATCCCTTGATCATTATGTAGTGTCCTTCTTTGTCTCTTCTAGTAGTCTTTATTTTAAAGTCTATTTTGTCTGATATGAGAATTGCTACTCCAGCTTTCTTTTGGTTTCCATTTGCAAGGAATATCTTTTTCCATCCCCTTACTTTCAGTCTGTATGTGTCTCTAGGTCTGAAGTGGGTCTCTTGTAGACAGCATATATATGGGTCTTGTTTTTGTATCCATTCACCCAGTCTGTGTCTTTTGCTGGGACCATTTAGTCCATTTATATTTAAGGTAATTATCAATATGTATGTTCCTCTTCCCATTTTCTTAATTGTTTTGGGTTTGTTATTGTAGGTCTTTTCCTTCTGTTGTGTTTCTTGCCTAGAGAAGTTCCTTTAGCATTTGTTGTAAAGCTGGTTTGGTGCTGGTGAACTCTCTCAGCTTTTGCTTGTCTGTAAACATTTTAATTTCTCCATCAAATCTGAATGAGATCCTTGCTGGTTAGAGTAATCTTGGTTGTAGGTTTTTCTCCTTCATCACTTTAATTATGTCCTGCCACTCCATTCTGGCTTGTAGAGTTTCTGCTGAGAGATCAGCTGTTATCCTGATGGGGATTCCCTTGTGTGTTATTTGTTGTTTTTCCCTTGCTGCTTTTAATATATTTCTTTGTGTTTAATTTTTGACAGTTTTATTAATATGTGTCTTGGCATATTTCCCCTTGGATTTATTCTGTATGGGACTCTCTGTGCCTCCTGGTCTTGATTAACTATTTCCTTTCCCATATTAGGGAAGTTTTCAACTATAATCTCTTCAAATATTTTCTCAGTCCCTTTCTTTTTCTCTTCTTCTTCTGGAACCCCTATAATTGGAATGTTGGTGCGTTTAATGTTGTCCCAGAGCTCTCTGAGACTGTCCTCTGTTCTTGTCATTCTTTTTTCTTTATTTTGCTCTGCATCAGTTATTTCCACTATTTTATCTTCCACCTCACTTATCCATTCTTCTGCCTCCGTTATTCTGCTATTGATCCCATCTAGAGTATTTTTCATTTCAGTTATTGTGTTTTTAATCGATGCTTGATTCATCTTTAGTTCTTCTAGGTCCTTGTTAACTGTTTCTTGCATTTTGTCTATTCTATTTCCAAGATTTTGGATCTTGGAAATAGAATCTTGGATCATCTTTACTATCATTATTCTGAATTCTTTTTCAGGTAGACTGCCTATTACCTCTTCATTTGTTAGGTCTGGTGGATTTTTATCTTGCTCCTTCTCCTGCTGTGTGTTTTTCTGTCTTCTCATTTTGCTTATGTTACTGTGTTTGAGGTCTCCTTTTTGCAGGCTGCAGGTTTGTAGTTCCCGTTGTTTTTGGTGTCTGTCCCCAGTGGCTAAGGTTGGTTTAGTGGGTTGTGTTGGCTTCCTGGTGGAGGGGACTAGTGCCTGTGTTCTGGTGGATGAGGCTGTATCTTGTCTTTCTGGTGGGCAGGTCCACATCTGGTGGTGTGTTTTGGGGTGTCTGCAGACTTTTTATGATTTTAGGCAGCCTCTCTGCTAATGGGTGGCGTTGTGTTCCTGTCTTGCCTGTTGTTTGGCGTAGGGTGTCCAGCACTGTAGCTTGCTGGTCGTTGAGTGAAGCTGGGTGTTGGTGTTGAGATGGAGATCTCTGGAAGATTTTCGCCATTTGATATTATGTGGAGCTGGGAGGTCTCTTGTGGACCAGTGTCCTGAAGTTGGCTCTCCCACCTCAGAGGCACAGCACTGACTCCTGGCTCCTCAATTTGGGATGATTTGTTGTCTATTCATGTATTCCACAGATGCAGGGTACATCAAGTTGATTGTGGAGCTTTAATCCACTGCTTCTGAGGCTGCTGGGAGAGATTTCCCTTTCTCTTCTTTGTTCTCACAGCTCCCGGGTCTCAGCTTTGGAGTTGGCCCCACCTCTGTTATATCGAAGGCAACACGGGAACGCCTCAGAGTCCGGTAAGCTTCTTTGCTGTAAATCTAAGGTATGCTTATTAAGGTAGGATACAAGAACATGTTTAATGATTTATTAGCTTGGTTTACAGCTTTTAAATATTTAGATATATGGTGTGTAAACCTCTGTTTTTATCCTTGTTCCCACACCCATAAATGTTAGAAGAATGCCTGACCATAATCCAAGAATCATACTCCAGCCATGGTATCAATGATATGTCAAAGATGTAATAAAACAAAGGTATTTGGAAATATGTGAGAATTTAGAGATTATGTTATCCATGAACATGATATGAGGACAATACTTGAATGAAAAAAAATTACTAACCGAATACTAAAGAAACGAAAAGAGAAACCTCAAGAGAGAAGAGAGGAAAGGGAGAGAACACCATGCTGAGTAAGGCTTTATAGGAACAAATAGAATAGGTTAGACAGAAAGTTTGGAATATGTGCCTTAAGGGCAAAATAAGGGCTCTAGAGGTAGGATATAATATAAGGGAAATTTGAATAATTGCTAAACTATCTTAACAAAACTTAAAACCTGGGAATAGGGAAAGGACAAAATAAATATCTTTCAAAGTTCTTTTTGCAGTTGTGGTGGTGGTAGTGCTGTGGGAATAGCTAGAAAAAGTGAAGAACATGAAGTATTCTAAAGGCCTCAAGTTATTGAAGAGGGGGTAATTATGGAGGACATGGGAAATATGGGAATATTCTGTAGGACAGTTTTGGAAATGCTGCTTCAGTCATGTTTAATGTGAATGTATTGATATTGCCCTCTGGTAGATACATTATAATGACTCCTTGGTTCTGTGTCTTTATTAATTACACAATTAAGGTACCTTGTCACATTGTTTACCGTTATTTAATACCCCCAAATTGTTTGGAAATTATGATATAGGAATTTCTGTTCTTCTCATGCATATTCTTTTGATTTGGTGAGTGCTAGATATTGCCATCTTGATAATACCTCTGTCAAATATTCCTTGTACATTTTTGGTGCTAGTGTTGATAGATTTTTGAGATTTAAGTTTATCTTTTCCTTCTTCCACACCTCCACCCCCTACAATTTTCAAGGATCACCATGACTCTATATTTAGTGGACTATACTTTTTCAGACACTGAACAACACTTTTCCTTTTCTTAAGTCGAGCTTGTACAAGCTGACAGTTTAATCCAGATACTGTGTAATCCTTTGAATTCAAAGCTTGGACACTGTTGGAAGAAAGAAATACAGGTTTTCTATCATCTCAGTCAAAAGACAGAATTGAAAAAGAAAATGTTGAACTGTAAGTATTTTCAGTCTTTTGCTGAATGCTGTCAGGTTAGGAAAGGTGCACAAGTATTTTGATAACTGACTTAGATGTTTTCAAGGACTCAGAAGATGGGATTTAGAGATTGCTCATTTAATAGGCATTGATTAACATAGTTTCACGAGATAGCCAGTAGTGACAACTTTTGTGAGCAGTGATTTCATTTTTATAGTATTTCAGACTCTGAATGCAAAGCTCCAAATAATATAGAATCATAGAATCTCAAGAAACAACTGTCTCCGTCAGGATGAGCTAGAGTATGCTGCAGGAACAAACGGCCCCCACATCTTAGTGACTTAAAGCAAGAAAGTTCATGCCTCACTCACCCTACAAATCCTCCATGGGATGGCTCAGGGTTCTGCTCCTACATTGTCTTCCCTCTAGAATCCTGGCTGTTGAAACAGCCACTATCTGGAATGTTGTCGAGTGCTGTGGCAAAGGGGAAAAGTGTGTGTAAAGGCTCTCAAAGCTTCCATTCAGCTCAGCAATGAAGTGTGTCACTTTTGCTCACATGGCACAGGCCAAAGCAAGTCACATGGCCACACCTAACTTCTAATGGGTGGAGAAGTGCAAGCAATCTGTGCTCACAAGGATAGGCATAATCTTGTGAAGAGCCCTAAGACTTACCGCACAGCTCTTCAAAAGACCATCCAGTCTAAACCTGAACAAAGTTCTAGTTTTGCTATGGCTAGTTTGTACATTCACACACACTCTTCAAAATCATATACTCATACAGTTACACTGTATCAGCATTCTTTTTTATCAAAGTATAGTTGATGTACAATATTACATAAGTTACAGGTGTACAGTATAATGATTCACAATTTTTAAAGGTTATACTCCATTTATAGTTATTATATATTAGCTATATTCCCCATGTTGTACAATATATACTTGTGGCTTATTTTATACCTAATAGTTTGTACCTCCCTCTCCCCCATCCCTCTATTGCCCCTCCCGCCTTTCCTCTCCCTGATAGTAATCACTAGTTTGTTCTCTGTATCTGTGAGTCTGTATCTCCTTTGTTATATTCACTAGTTTATTGTATTTTTTAGATTCCACATATAAGTGATATCATACAGTATTTGTCTTTCTTTCTGTGTCTGACTTATTTCACTTAGAATAAATATTAGAATTCTTTACCTATGAGCAGGGACATAAATTTGAGTAACCAGCCCAACATATAATTATTTGTTTAGACTGAACAATCTACAGGTTTGTACCAGGATGTGTGTGTGTGTGTGTGTGTGTGTGTGTGTGTGTGTGTGTGTGATTTTCTGAATTAAATACATCTTACAGAATATTGTTGTTTAACACAAATGATGTTTACCGTAGGAAAGGGAACAAGGAAGACCCAGTCTTCAAATATCCTATACATATTTTTTGATGATGTCCCAGAAGCTATGACCAAATGTTTAAGGGTAGGAATGTTGAGTGAAATAAGGGTAAGGAGAGAATATTTGGAACACATTTCTAATCTTTATAAACCAGAATTTGTGTGTATGAAAGATGGTTTGATTCAGGATAAATTTATTTCTATTTTATTTGTATTGCATTAGTCTGCAACATTCATTATTTATCTAAATTATGTATTTGTAAATCACAGTAATATTACAGAATTAAACATTTTCTTTTTTTCTTTCCTTTATTATTCTTTAAAAAAATAAATTTCTCCCTCCCCTCACCCTCCACCTCTGGTAACCAAAAGTCTGATCTCTTTTTCTATGAGTTTGGGTTTTTTTTTTGTTTTCTGGTTTTTGTTTTTGATTGCACATATGAGTGAGATTATACAGTATTTGGTCTCTTTGTCTGACTTATGTCACATCGCATAATGCCTTCAGGGTCCATTCATGTTGTCACAAATGGTAGGATTTCCTCACTTTTTATGGCAGAATAATGTTCTACTATATATATGTGTGTGTGTGTGTATATATTGATATATACACACACACACACACACACACATATATATACACCACAACTTCTTTATCTGTTCATTTGTCAGTGGACACTTTGTTTCCATGTCTTGGCTATTATTTATAAATAATGCTGCTATGAACATGGGGGTGTAGATATCTTTTCAAGTTAGTGTTTTCATTTCCTTTGGATATTCCAGGAGTAGAATTGCTAGATCATATGCTAGTTCCATTTTTAATTTTTTGAGAATCCTCCATACTGTTTTCCACAGTGGCTGTACCAATCTGCAGTTCCACCAACAGTGCACAAGGATTCCCTTCTCTCCACATCCATGCCAGCATTTGTTATCTCTTGTCTTTTTGATGATGGCCATTCTAACAGGTGTGAAGTGATATCTCATTGTGGTTTTAATTTGCATTTCTCCGATAATTAATGATGTTGAGCATCTTTTCATGTACCTGTTGGCCTTTCATTTGTCTTCTTTGGCGAAATGTCTGTTGAGGTCCTTTGCCCGTTTAAAAAATTGGGTTATGTATTTTTGCTATGGAGTTGTATGATTTCTTTATATATTTGGATATTAAACCCTTATCAGATAGATGGTTTGCAAATATTTTTTCCATTCCATGTCTTTTTACTTTTTTTTTTAATCTTTATTGGAGTATAATTGCTTTACAATGGTGTGTTAGTTTCTGCTTTATAACAAAGTGAATAAGTTATACATATACATATGTTCCCATATCTCTTCGCTCTTGCGTCTCCCTCCCTCCCACCCTCCCTATCCCACCCCTCTAGGTGGTCACAAAGCACCGAGCTGATCTCCCTGTGCTATGCAGCTGCTTCCCACTAGCTATCTATTTTACATTTGGTAGTGTATATATGTCTATGTCTCTCTCTCGCTTTGTCACAACTTACCCTTCCCCCTCCCCATATCGTTAAGTCCATTCTCTAGTAGGTCTGTGTCTTTATTCCTGTCTTACCCCTAGGTTCTTCATGACATTTTTTTCCCTTAAATTCCATATATATGTGTTAGCATACTGTATTTGTCTTTCTCTTTCTGACTTACTTCACTCTGTATGACAGACTCTAGGTCTATCCACCTCATTACAAATAGCTCAATTTCGTTTCTTTTTATGGCTGAGTAATTGTTGATGGTTTCTTTTGCTGTGTAGAAGCTTTATAGTTTTAGATAGTCCCACTTGTTTATTCTTCCTTTTGTTCCTTGTGCTTTAGGTGCCAAATTAAACATTTTAAACACTACCGTGCTGAAATATGGAAATTAGTGAACATCTTTTATAAGCCAGTTTGAAGATGTTAAAAGAAGAAAGTAAACTAAAAATATGTGAAGAGTACAGATTCTTAAGTCCTCATAATTTAAAACCTGATACTTCTCAAGATATATTTTTGGAGCATTTCAAATATTAGTACTAGGGGCACTTATGGAATAGTTTTCCTTTGGGACAGTCCTACAGCCTAGATAAGGTCACACAGAGCCAGAGATAAGCTTTCCAGTTTTTTCAAGTATTTTTTCCTTCAGAAAATATCTGGCAACTTCTTTCAAAGTCAGTATTAACAGTTAAAATGCTCACTCCCAGGCTTCTCAGTCACCTTGAATTAGAAAATAAAAATGACCTTAGTTTTTGAAAGGTATGCAGAGAGGGTGTAGAGAAAAGGGAACCCTCCTACTCTGTTGATGGGAATGCAAACTGGTACAGCCACTATGGAGAACAGTATGAAGGTTTCTTAAAACCTAAAAATAGAGCTACCATATTATGATCCAGCAATCCCACTCCAGGGCATATATCCAGAGAAGACCATAATTCGAAAAGATACATGTGCCCCAATGTTCATTGCAGCACTATTAATAATAGCCAGGACGTGGAAGCAACCTAAATGTCCATCAACGGAGGAATGGATAAGGAAGATGTGGTACATATATGCAATGGAATATTATTCGGCCATAAAAAAGAACAAATTAATGCCATTTGCAGCAACATGGATGGACCTGGAGATTGTCATACAGAGTGAAGTGAGTCAAACAGAGAAAGACAAATATCATATGATATCGCTTATATGTGGAATCTAAAAAAAGGCTACAAGTGAACTTATCTACAAAACAGAAATAGAGTTACAGATGTAGAAAATAAACTTATGGTTACCGGGGTGGAAGGGGGGGAGGGATAAATTGGAAGATTGGGATTGACACATACACACTACTATATATAAAATAGGTAACTAATAAGGACCTACTGTATAGCACAGCGAGCTCTACTCAATATTCTGAAATGGTCTATATGGGAAAAGAATCTAAAAAAGAGTGGATATATGTATATGTATAACTGATCCACTTTGCTGTACAGCAGAAACTAACACGACATTGTAAATCAACTATACCCCAATAAAATGTTTTTTAAAAAGAATGCATCCATGGAGACTGACATCAGTATTGCGGTAGCATGAAACGCTCCCAGAACAGTGATGCTAAATGTGGGGTGTATGATTTTTAAGTCCAAATTTGAGCCTCTTCTGTTTCAGCTCCCCTGCTTCTAGAAAGTAGAGTGTATCAGGTTCATACTGCCTCTTGATGGAGATAAGGAATAGGATATTTTTTGTTTCTATATCCTGAAGCTCCTTGGCCTGCTGTGATCCTAAGCTGATCTTGGTCCTGTGTGTTCCTGAATGTCTTGCTCAGCTTCTCTCATGCTCATTTTGAGTATTTTCTGGTTTTGCCTTTTTGGGGGATGTAAATTACCAAATTCTGTGCACACCTATTTTGCAACATGGAACCTGATATTTAAATGATATCAAAATAAGCTTATTTCATTTTATGTAAAAACCAATCTAACAGTATTTGTATCCATTTTTAAAGTGAGAAAACTGAGAGTCAGAGAGGTTTAATGACGTGTCCAAGAAGAGTTAATATTTGCACCAAAGTCTCTCTTCTTTCAAAACCTGTGGTTTTTCCCTGCACCATGATGCCTCCCTAAAGACAGAACACCCTATACAGAGATCATTGTTCTCAGGAGCTCTAAGCACTTAATGATAAATTTCTCATTAACCCTCATAACACCTAATATAGCAAGAATTCTAACCACTTAACAGCTAGCAAAAGTAAGGCTCAGAGATAATACTATTATCACCGTGTTAGCAAGAGAAGTTGTATTGTTAAATGCAAAAGAAGCAGATAACACAGCTTTAGAAAGTATACTCTTAAAACACTTCAGCAATTGATTAATAATACCATGATTTGGAACAAGTATTCACTAAAACTCATTAGTTTTTGTGGTCTAAACACCTATACTGATAATCCTTTCAAAAGATTTTTATTTGTCTCTTTGGTATTACTAAGCATACTTCCTTTCTAATAGCCCAAGATTGCACTGAAGAGTGTAATGAATGGAATGAAGAAAATGTACTCAATAATTCAAAATTTATTGATACTATTTCATCTAGAATGGTAGCATTGAATATAACCTTGATTATCTTTTTTATCTTTTAGTTGAACAGTAGAAAACATGACATGCTTGTTATTACACTTTTAAACATTTTGGTGAAATATAACAGTTCAGTAATTGAAAACACAGCACTTCATTACAGTGAGGTTAGTTTTTCTGGTTTAACTCCTTTTCCTCTTATGCTATAGAATTAATAGAGATGAATTGTTAAATGAGTACGTGTAAAGTGTTCACACTGACCAACTTTTGAACCTAAACAGAAGATTAGACCCCTGCTCACACCTCTTATATACTTACACCCTCCTACCTCAGTCAGTTCAGTTGACACTTGAACAACGTGGGGGTTCGGGGTGCTGACCCTCTGAGCTGTCAAAAATCCACATATAGTTTATAGTCAGTCCTCTGTATCCTTGGTCCCTCCATATTTGAGGTTCCTTCACAACCGTGGTTCTGCATCCAAGGATTCAACCAACCATGGATTTAACCAACTGCAAAGTTTGTGGTACTGTAGTATTTACTATGGAAAAAAAATGGACTCGTGCAGTTCAAACCCTTGCTCAAGGGTCAGCTGTAGTCACATTCTGACTAACTGGCCAAATACGATCTGTGATCAATTTACCCAATGCAGAGAGATGTTGGTACTCTGATTCTAAAAGCATGTACCTCTGATTCTAACTTTTCCAGTGAGTGTTGTTTCAGAGGCAGAACTGTCAGCGAGTCATTGAGCATATCTTACCCACAAGGCTGTTGTGGGATGGTATCAGCTGATTATTATGCATCCCTTACTCTCACTTATCTTTCTTCTTACAGGATTTTAATGGCTGTATGCTTTCTGTAGCACTAAAGTGTATTCTCCACATGTGCCTACTTTGTCTTTACCTAGCGACATTGGCTCTACTGGGGATAACTCTGGGAACGTATAGTATTCCTAGGTGTCATGAAGACATAACCTCAATGAGAGACTGGAATATAAGGCAATAGTGGAAGATGTGGGTTATAAGTAAAGAATTCATAAGGCTACTATTAGTAGAAACTATTTACAGTAGCTTAAACAAATAGCAGTTAGTTTTTCTCACAAAATAAGCATGGAGGTAGGCAATTCTTGGTATTGGTTTAGTTTTGCATTAATATAAGTATAGATAAGTAGAAATATGAATTGATCACGTCTTCAATGAATCTACATCCCATTCAGAATTAAGTCTGAATGCATGAACATCTCATATCATGTTCAGGCTTTCCCATGTAAGCAGTCTCATCCTTTTTTAACCAGTCACCGTCTACTCCCATACACACACTAACACTTCAGCCATATCAAACTACATAAAGGAACAGATTTGCCACATTTTCTCATGTCTGTGTTCCTTTTATTCATGTTCACGCTACTTGTAACGTTTTCTATGCCCATCTGTGGTGAGATTTGTCTTATTTCAACCTAGCCATTGTCTCTTCTAGGAAAAGCCTTATTTGACCTCATCACACTCATTGTAATCTACATTTATCTCAATCCTAGCCTTTATTTCAGTGTATTATAATTGCTTTCTTACATGTCTGTATCTTCCATTCAACTGAGCAAATTGAGGGCACAGACTTTGCCTTGTTTATCTTTATATTTCAAGTGCCTTCCATAATGTCAGTGTACAGTAGGATCACAATAAATGTTGAATGAATACACAATCACTTGATGAGCCTGAGCTTGATTTTCCATGCTGAGGAGTAGGACCATCTTGCCCATAATGCTTAGTGTCTTTTATGTAGTGTAGCTTCATAGATACCATTCCTTGCTCCCTCTCTGTAAACTGAAGTCAGGGTGTGGAAATTGCTTCTAAAGCTGTATCAACAGCTAGCAGCACAGCTGCTGTGGCATCTGGAGGATACACTATTTGCCCACAGGAAGAATATTTTTTCCTTGGGGCCTAGAAAGTACGAGTTGCTTCTACCTTAATACTTCAAAAAGGGGAACAATCAATTTGTTGATGATAGCAAAATAAAGCATGGTCTCAGGTGTTTAAAGTGTAATGATTTTACAAAGCCCATGCTAAAAAGTTACACATAATTTTTTTTTGATAGGAAGGGGAGTATCCTGGATTGAATCCAGGAGTATAAAATCACTTTAAGTGAAAAAAACACTGGTGAAATCTGAATGAAGTCTAGAGAAAATGTTGGTGTCATAGTTTTAACAAATGTTCCATCATATTGTAAGATGTTAACAATAAGGGAACTAGATAAGGAGTATGTGGAAGTCTGTACTATCTTTGCAACTTTTTGTGAATCTAAATGTATTCCAAAAAAAGACTTTTGTTTAAAAAAATAGGGAGAGGTTGCACACCAGTGTGAATATACTCGATGTCACAGAACACTTAAAAATGGTTAAAATGGTAAATTTTATATTACGTGTATTTTACCACAATAAAAGAAAATGAGAGAAGTAGGCATGCTGGGGGAGAGGAATAGTAAGGGGAATAAGATATCTTGTTTTAAGCATTCTTTGCATTTCTGCAGCATTCGAGGTGCTGTACTAGAAATAAAAAGGTGTTTTATCTCCACTGTTACTGATGAATCCACCAAGGTTGCCTGAGTTTAAGTAGTATCATATCCGGGCCCTACTCGGGCCTGCTTTAATCCATGCTTAAGAGAGAGGCCCTGGAATGTATATTTTTAGAAAAGTGATTCAGATGAGTCCAGAGATCAGCCAAGTTTGAGAACCACTGCTCGAAGGTTTTATATCCACTGCTTTTACGGTACTATTTCTCTTATCTTGAAGATGAAAGCAGTCAGTGTAGGATCTTCTTTAATGTGGACCCTCAGAACTGGAAGGACTCTTACAGCCAAAGCCATGAATACTGCAGTGAAGCTAGCAGAGCAAGGTAGAAGGAGAAATGTCATGGAACTGGATCAAATATCATACTTTATGTAAAGCTCCAAATCGAGAAGGGTAATTCTAATTCCCCTGAAAAGTTCTTGATTGTGTATTATAGACTGAACTTAGCTCCGCAACATCAGTCTCCTGATTCCTCCTCACTCTCCTGACTTCTAAATTGTGGAAAGTACCAGGTTCACTCTTGGACCTCTGTTGTTATTTATACTCATTCCACTGGAGATCTCTCTCAGTAACTTAATTTTAAATTCTGTCTATTCACTGCTGTTTCCTAGATTTATACCGCCAGGCTGGAGCTCTTTCCCAAACTCCATATTAATATATCCAACTGCCTCCTTGACATCTCCACTTAGATATCTAATATGCCCAACTGAACTGCTGATCTTCTCCCCTAGACAAGCTCCTCCTGTGGGTTTTCTCCATCTGAGTTAATGGCAAATCTTTCTAGTTTCTCAGGCCAAAAACCTGTAGTGATTTTTTAACACTCTCTTTTTCTCCCACTGCACATAATATCTTTTACAAATCTTCCTAACTAGTCTTACCCTCTTCAGCCTAACATCCACACTGTGGCAGAGTAAAGTTTTAGAAAATATAAATTTCATCACAGTATTTTGCTGTTGAAAATAATGTCTCCATTCTTTAACATGCCATTCAATGGGCTACATGGTGTGCCCCCCCCTTACCTCTCACTTCAGTCCTCCTCTTCCCCCAAATCCTATACTCCAACTCTACTGACGTACTTGTAATTACCTTAAGCCTAACAGGTGCATCAGGAAATCATACATTTTTTCATACTTTCCCTTCTCTTTGAAATATCCTCCTCCCTACCCTAGGATGGTTATTTCCTAAATCACTGAATGTGTAATTGGGATAAGCTCACCTGACCATTAGCAGAACCTTCTTGTTAGTTCTTCGGCCTGTGAGGTAAGAGCATCAGGCCAAGAGACTTATTTTACACTAAAGGAGGTACAGCAGTGGGTACACAATCATGAGATCTACTGGTCCTATCACATACTACATGACCAAGATGCTCCCAGCTTGAGAGTGATGAAATAAACATCAGCTGAGGTAGCAGCTCAGCAATGATACTCTGCTGGGGTAGGGCATCATCCTCAAGGACACAGAATGCCCTCTACATTAAGTGCCAGTGGCTTTGTCCATTCAGGCTGCTATAACATAGTGCCACAGACTGGGTAGCTTATAAATGACAGAATTTTATTTCTCACCATTCTGGAGACTGGAAGTCCATGATCAAGGCACCAGCATGGTTGTCTTCAAGTGAGGGTCTACTTCTTGGTTCATAGTCAGCATCTTCTCACTGTGTCCTCACATGTTGGAAAGGGCAAGGGATCTCTTTGGGGTCTCTTTTATAAGAGCACTAATCCATTTATGGGGGCCCTGACCTCATGACATAAGTACCTCCCAAAGGCCCCACCTACTAATACCATCTCATCAGGCATTAGGATTTCAACATACGAATTTTTTTGGAAATTACAAATATTCAAACTATAGCAGCCAGTATATTGTGCTATGTTCCCCAAAATTAGAATACATGAGTACAGGAAACAAGACATATAAGTATGAGTGGCCTTACTTATCATCACTTGTCCTTCCTCTTGCCACAACTCTGGATCCTGTAGATTTAGCTGTATGTGTTCCCAGAGGGCAGATGCTTCCACCAGGGGACACAGCAAAAGTCTCATCCAACATGAATGCCCAGCAGGTGCAGAAAGGAGTCACGATCCTGGCAGGAATCAGTGGCCCTGATCATCAAGAGGAGACAGAGCTGATGTTTCACAGTGGGCCTGAGAGGGTATGTTTGGCGCTCAGGTGATCCACTTGATTTCTCTTGTTACTTCCTAGCCCAGTTTTGACACTGAATGAACACGTGCAGAGGCCATGGCCTGAGAAGAGCCTGATAACTGGGATCTGCTCAAGGATAATGGTCTGGGTTACCCGCCCAGATAATCCACTGAGACTAGGAGAGGCGATAGTTGAGGGCAAAATTTATCTAGAATGGATAGAGTAGGAGGAAGATGATGAGTATCAGATGGGGCCTGGAGACCGGCTTCAGCTTGGTGACAGTGGTTCATCCTGGTAATTTTCCTCATAGATGTTTCCCTCAGGAAAAGCCCACCAGATTCCTGAAGGATCTGCTTCCAGAAGTGATACGAAAGACATAGATCTTAGCAGAACAAAGAGTGGATGGTAATGGATGCTTTGGTGAACTGCTCAATTCCCCTTCCCCTCAACACCTCCAAAATTGAAATACTCATTACCCCAGCTCTTGAGAGTATAGGTGGCTGGCAGCTCTCAGCTGAGTTTCTCTTCAGGGGTTGTCCTTGGCTGAAGAGAGCTGCTTTTCCTAAGGTTTTACCTTCTCTGCATGGCTGCAGGGAGAGGGAGCCTGTATCCAACTGGCTGAGGCAGGGATTCATGAACCCAGACTCCTTACCTCAATTTGGGAAAGCTCTTAAGGGCCATTCCATCCCCAGTGCTCCCTGAGAGATGAGCTGAGGCTTTCGCTGTGCCTGTATCACAGACCAGCTTCCTCCTCTTAACCCTGCTTCATTACTCCCCCATAGGTGTTGCTTCTGAGAGCACTCCGAACAAATTTATTGCTAATCTCTGTATCTGAATCTGCTTCACAGGCACCCTGACACATGTCAAAGCTTCCTTCATCCTCTCTTTTCTTTCAGTACCCCCAAATATATAGTATTTGCACCGTTTTATGTAGGTCTTCCCCCATTTAGATTCTGTGCCGCTTGTAAGCAGGGAGCATCTACTTCTTCACCGTGTCATCCACACCTGGCAGAGCGTTTATCAAGTGAAAAATACCCGAGGCCCCCATGATACCACTGAATGTTTTTAGTCTGGGATATTAAATTTCAGCATAGAGTCAGAAGGACACGTAAGTGAACAGGGTGTTTAATTGGCTTAGGGTGAGTAGTAGGATTTTTTTTTTTTTTTTTTTTTTTTTTTTTTTGCGGTACACGGGCCTCTCACTGTTGTGGCCTCTCCCATTGCAGAGCACGGGCTCCGGACGCACAGGCTCAACAGCCATGGCTCACGGGCCCAGCCGCTCCGCGGCATGTGGGATCTTCCCAGACTGGGGCATGAACCCGTGTCCCCTGCATCGGCAGGCGGACTCTCAACCACTGCGCCACCAGGGAAGCCCTAGGATAATTTTTATATAAGATTTTTAGAATTTGCTCCAATTGAAGACTTCTTAAGGAAAATTATTGTAGCTGATTCTAAATCAGTGTAAGTAAAGTAGAAGAGTTAGGTACCATGAGGTTACGAATAGGATTTCCTAAAATTCTACTTGTATTGCTTCAGCAAATTTTCAGCTTTCTTCTAAAGATTTTTACTTTGGCTAGTTAGCCACATGGATAAATCTGAGAATTTTGTGGTGAGGGCAGGGAGTGGGGGGTGATTACTACCACTGATTTCTTACGATTATTGAGAAATCTTTATAATGAATTTAATAAAATTTATGGATAATTTAATGAAATACAAATAAATTTGTTTTTAAACCTTAGTATTTTATAAAATTTGCTAAATCTTGATATGCATCTAAAGAGATGTAACCATAAGCTCACAGGCAAAAGCCATGAGCGTTTTCTTAAAATTAGTAACATTATTCTAAATGATGGATCTTTGATAATAAGAATTACTGTCGAGGTCTAACACATACATTTCGTTTTTAAGCAGGCTGTTTTGCGTGTAGTATTTCCCATGCATGCTTACTCTTTTCAAGTGTGCAGTATACCAGTTTACTTTTCAAATAGTGGTAAGCAGTGCCATTAGATTTTCTGATGTTTTATTTCCCTTTTATAGAGAATATTTGAACAGTTAATATACTTAGGCATTTATAAATATATCCAAATTCTCAATTCAGCTTTTAGTTTGTAATATTGTGCTGCCTGAGACAATGTTAGTATAGTTCCCTTAAGGACAAAGAATTTCTTTGTGGGCAGATCTTTCATGTGGGTGGTGCTGTTCTGTTGGCATTATAGTTGATGAATGTAAAAGCAACTCCATGACAAAAAATTTAAATTGATGCCATGAGAATAATACCACACATTGATTGGTTGAATTTGTCACTGTTATACTGATTGGTTTGGTATTGTGTAAATATGATGAATTTCTAAGGATCTGAACAAATGAAGAAAATCCAGTAGATATTTAGTTACTACAGGAAACAAGCAGAGACACGTCTTTTAACTATGAAAGCCCAACATTAGCTATTTCTAGAAGATCTACTACATTAGGAGTCAGGCCCCCTAGATTCTACTCTAGGTCCTGCTTTTAAGAAGATGAACTGAGATAAGTCCTTTTACTTTGCTGGGATTTGATAATAACTGTGACCATGTTTTAAATGCCTTCTATCATCTCATTCTATACCTCAAACAGCTCTTTAGGATAGGCAGTATTATAGTACCCATTTTACAGATTACAAAACGGCGGCTCAGACACTTTAGGTTACCTGCTCAAGATCATAACAAGCCAGGATTTAACTTCAGGTCTGACTCTGAAGTCTATTCTTTTTTCTAGTACAGTATTCTGCCTTCTCATTTGTCATCCAGGGAACAGAAACAATAATGCCTGTCCTGCCTAACTGCCTGTTTTATAAATCTGTGTGTGTGTGCATGTGTGTGTGTGTGTGTGTGTGTGTGTGTGTGTGAGAGAGAGAGAGAATGAGAATGAAATAAGATGATGATTGTGGGAAAAGTGTATATTGCAAAGTGTGTCCATGTGTCATCAGACTGATTCAGAGCTGTTGATGCATTGTATGCTTTAATTATACCATCAGGCCCTTTGTCACCTTGTTTATGCCTTTTTTCTTAACGGATTAAATCATTTATTTATTTATTTATTTATTTATTTATTTATTTATTTATTTATTTATATCTTCATTGGAGTATAATTGCTTTACAATGGTGTGTTAGTTTCTGCTTTATAACAAAGTGAATCAGTTATACATATACATATGTTCCCATATCTCTTCCCTCTTTCATCTCCCTCCCTCCCACCCTCCCTATCCCACCCCTCTAGGTGGTCACAAAGCACCGAGCTGATCTCCCTGTGCTATGTGGCTGCTTCCCACTAGCTATCTATTTTACGTTTGGTAGTGTATATATGTCCATGCCACTCTCTCACTTTGTCACAGCTTACCCTTCCCCCTCCCCATATCCTCAAGTCCATTCTCTAGTAGGTCTGTGTCTTTATTCCCATCTTACCCCTAGGTTCTTCATGACATTCCTTTTTCTTAGATTCCATATATATGTGTTAGCATACGGTATTCGTCTTTCTCTTTCTGACTTACTTCACTCTGTATGACAGACTCTAAGTCCATCCACCTCATTACAGATAGCTCAATTTCATTTCTTTTTATGGCTGAGTAATATTCCATTGTATATATGTGCCACATATTCTTTATGCATTCATCTGATGATGGACACTTAGGTTGTTTCCATCTCCTGGCTACTGTAAATAGAGCTGCAATGAACATTTTGGTCCATGACTCTTTTTGAATTATGGTTTTCTCAGGGTATATGCCTAGTAGTGGGATTGCTGGGTCATATGGTAGTTCTATTTGTAGTTTTTTAAAGAACCTCCTTACTGTTCTCCATAGTGGCCGTACCAATTCACATTCCCACCAGCAGTGCAAGAGTGTTCCCTTTTTTCCACACCCTCTCCAGCATTTATTGTTTCTAGATTTGTTTATGATGGCCATTCTGACTGGTGTGAGATGATATCTCACTGTAGTTTTGATTTGCATTCCTCTAATGATTAATGATGTTGAGCATTCTTTCATGTGTTTGCTGGCAGTCTGTATATCTTCTTTGGGGAAAGGTCTATTTAGGTCTTCCACCCAATTTTGGATTGGGTTGTTTGTTTTTTTGTTATTGAGCTGTATGAGCTGCTTGTAAATTTTGGAGATTAACCCTTTGACAGTTGCTTCATATGTAAATATTTTCTCCCATTCTGAGGGTTGTCTTTTGGTCTTGTTTATGGGTTCCTTTGCTGTGCAAAAGCTTTGAAGTTTCATTACGTCCCATTTGTTTATTTTTGTTTTTATTTCCATTTCTCTAGGAGGTGGGCCAAAAAGGATCTTGCTGTGATTTATGTCATAGAGTGTTCTGCCTATGTTTTCCTGTAAGAGTTTGATAGTGTCTGGCCTTACATTTAGGTCTTTAATCCATTTTGAGCTTATTTTTGTATATGGTGTTAGGGAATGATCTAATCTCATACTTTTACATGTCCCTGTCCAGTTTTCCCAGCACCACTTATTGAAGAGGCTGTCCTTTCTCCACTGTACATTCCTGCCTCCTTTATCAAAGATAAGTTGACCATATGTGCGTGGGTTTATCTCTGGGCTTTCTATCCTGTTCCACTGATCTATATTTCTGTTTTTGTGCCAGCACCATACTGTCTTGATTACTGTACCTTTGTAGTATAGCCTGAAGTCAGGGAGCCTGATTCCTCCAGCTCCGTTTTTCATTCTCAAGATTGCTTTGGCTATTCGGGGTCTTTTGTGTTTCCATACAAATTGTGAAAATTTTTTGTTCTAGTTCTGTGAAAAATGCCATTGGTAGTTTGATAGGAATTGCATTGAATCTGTAGATTGCTTTGGGTAGTAGACTCATTTTCACAATGTTGATTCTTCCAATCCAAGAACATGGTACATCTCTCCATCTATTTGTATCATCTTTAATTTCTTTCATCAGTGTCTTATAATTTTCTGCATAGAGGTCTTTTGTCTCCTTAGGTTTATTCCTAGATATTTTATTCTTTTTGTTGCAGTGGTAAATGGGGGTGTTTTCTTGATTTCACATTCAGATTTTTCATCATTAGTGTATAGGAATGCAAGAGATTTCTGTGCATTAATTTTGTATCCTGCTACTTTACCAAATTCGTTGATTACCTCTAGTAGTTTTCTGGTAGCATCTTTAGGATTCTCTATGTATAGTATCATGTCATCTGCAAACAGTGACAGCTTTACTTCTTCTTCGATTTGGATTCCTTTTATTTCCTTTTCTTCTCTGATTGCTGTGGCGAAAACTTCCAAAACTATGTTGAATAAGAGTGGTGAGAGTGGGCAACCTTGTCTTGTTCCTGATCTTAGTGGAAATGGTTTCAGTTTTTCACCATTGAGGATGATGTTGGCTGTGGGTTTGTCATATATGGCCTTTATTATGTTGAGGAAAGTTCCCTCTATGCCTACTTTCTGGAGGGTTTTTATCATAAATGGGCGTTGAATTTTGTCAAAAGCCTTCTCTGCATCTATTGAGATGACCATATGGCTTTTCTCTTTCAATTTGGTAATATGGTGTATCACACTGATTGATTTACGTATATTGAAGAATCGTTGCATTCCTGGAATAAACCCCACTTGATCTTGGTGTACCATCCTTTTAAAGTGCTGTTGAATTGTGTTTGCTAGTATTTTGTTGAGGATTTTTGCATCTATGTTCATCAGTGATATTGGCCTGTAGTTTTCTTTCTTTGTGACATCCTTGCCTGGTTTTGATATCAGGGTGATGGTGGCCTCGTAGAATGAGTTTGGGAGTGTTCCTCCCTCTGCTATAATTTGGAAGTGTTTGAGCAGGATAGGTGTTAGCTCTTCCCTAAATGTTTGATAGAATTCGCCTTTGAAGCCATCTGGTCCTGGGCTTTTGTTTGTTGGAAGATTTTTTATCACAGTTTCAATTTCAGTGCTTGTGATTGGTCTGTTCATATTTTCTATTTCTTCCTGATTCAGTCTTGGCAGGTTGTGCATTGCTAAGAATTTGTCCATTTTTTGCAGGTTGTCCATTTTATTGGCATAGTGTTGCTTGTAGTAATCTCTCATGATCTTTTGTATTTCTTCAGTGTCACTTGTTACTTCTTTTTCATTTCTAATTCTGTTGATTTGAGTGTTCTCCTTGTTTTTCTTGATGAGTCTGCCTGATGGTTTATCAATTTTGTTTATCTTCTCAAAGAACCAGCTTTTAGTTTTATTGATCTTTGCTATCGTTTCCTTCATTTCTTTTTCATTTATTTTTAATCTGATCTTTATGATTTCTTTCCTTCTGCTAACTTTGGGGTTTTCCTGTTCTTCTTTCTCTAATTGCTTTAGGTGCAAAGTTAGGTTGTTTATTCGAGATGTTTCCTGTTTCTTAAGGTAGGATTGTATTGCTATAAACTTCCCTCTTAGAAGTACTTTTGCCACATCCCATAGGTTTTGGGTCATCGTGTCTCCAATGTCATTTGTTTATAGGTTTTTTTTTATTTTTTGATTTCCTCTTTGATTTCTTCAGGGATCACTTCATTATTAAGTAGTGTATTCTTTAGCCTCCATGTGTTTGTATTTTTTACAGATCTTCTCCTGTAATTGATATCTAGTCTCATAGCATTGTGGTTGGGAAAGATACTTGATATAATTTCAATTTTCTTAAATTTACCAAGGCTTGATTTATGACCCAAGATATGATCTATCCTGGAGAATGTTCCATGAGCACTAGAGAAAAATGTGTATTCTGTTGTTTTTGGATTGAATGTCCTATAAATATCAGTTAAGTCCATCTTGTTTAAGTTATCATTTAAAGCTTGTGTTTCCTTATTTATTTCCATTTTGGATGATCTGTCCATTGGTGAAAGTGGGGTGTTAAAGTCCACTAATATGAATGGGTTACTGTCGATTTCCCCTTTTATGGCTGTTAGTATTTGCCTTATGTATTGAGGTGCTACTATATTGGGTGCATAAATATATACAATTGTTATATCTTCTTCTTGGATCAATCCCTTGATCATTATATAGTGTCCTTCTTTGTCTCTTCTAATAGTCTTTATTTTAAAGTCTATTTTGTCTGATATGAGAATTGTGACTCCAGCTTTCTTTTGGTTTCCATTTGCAAGCAATATCTTTTTCCATCCCCTCACTTTCAGTCCCTATGTGTCTCTAGGTCTGAAGTGGGTCTCTTGTAGACAGCATATATATGGGTCTTGTTTTTGTATCCATTCACCCAGTCTGTGTCTTTTGCTGGGACCATTTAGTCCATTTATATTTAAGGTAATTATCAATATGTATGTTCCTATTCCCATTTTCTTAATTGTTTGTGGTTTGTTATTGTAAATTTTTTCAATCTGTTGTGTTTCTTGCCTAGAGAAGATCCTTTAGCATTTGTTGTAAAGCTGGTTTGGTGGTGCTGAATTCTCTTAGCTTTTGCTTGTCTGTAAGGTTTTAATTTCTCCATGAAATCTGAATGAGATCCTTGCTGGGTAGAGTAATCTTGGTTGTAGGTTTTTCTCCTTCATCACTTTAAATATGTCTTGCCATTCCCTTCTGGCTTGCAGAGTTTCTGCTGAAAGATCAGCTGTTAACCTTATGGGGATTCCCTTGTGTGTTATTTGTTGTTTTTCCCTTTCTGCTTTTAATATGTTTTCTTTGTATTTAATTTTTGACAGTTTGATTAATATGTGTCTTTGCATGTTTCTCCTTGGATTAATCCTGTATGGGACTCTCTGTGCTTCCTGGACTTGATTAACTATTTCCTTTCCCATAGTAGGGAAGTTTTCAACTATAATCTCTTCAAATATTTTCTCATTTCCTTTGTTTTTCTCTTCTTCTTCTGGAACCCCTGTAAATTGAATGTTCATGCGTTTAATAGTGTCCCAGAGGTCTCTGAGACTGTCCTCAGTTCTTTTCATTCTTTTTTCTTTATTCTGCTCTGCAGTAGTTATTTCCACTATTTTATCTTCCAGGTCACTTATCCGTTCTTCTGCCTCAGTTATTCTGCTATTGATCCCTTCAAGAGTATTTTTAATTTCATTTATTGTGTTGTTCATTGTTGCTTGTTTCATCTTTAGTTCTTCTAGGTCCTTGTTAAATGTTTCTTGCATTTTCTCTACTCTATTTCCAAGATTTTGGATCATCTTTACTATGTTTATTCTGAATTCTTTTTCAGGTAGACTGCCTATTTCCTCTTCGTTTGTTAGTTCTGGTGGGTTTTTATCTTGCTCCTTCACCTGCTGTGTGTTTTTCTGTCTTCTCATTTTGCTTATCTTACTGTGTTTGGGGTCTCCTTTTTGCAGGCTGCAGGTTCGTAGTTCCCGTTGTTTTTGGTGTCTGTCCCCAGTGGCTAAAGTTGGTTCAGTGGGTTGTGTAGGCTTCCTGGTGGAGGGGACTACTGCCTGTGTTTTGGTGGATGAGGCTGGATCTTGTCTTTCTGGTGGGCAGGTCCACGTCTGGTGGCGTGTTTTGGGGTGTCTATGGCCTTATTATGATATTTCGGCAGGTTCTCTGCTAATGGGTGGGGTTGTGTTCCTTTCTTGGTAGTTGCTTGGCATAAGGTATCCAGCACTGTAGCTTGCTGGTCATTTAGTGGAGCTGGGTCTTGGTGTTGAGATGGAGATCTCTGGGAGATTTTCGCCGTTTGATATTACATGGAGGTGGGAGGTCTCTTGTGGACCAGTGTCCTGAAGTTGGCTCTCCCACCTCAGAGGCACAGCATGGAATCCTGGCTGCAGCACCAAGAGCCTTTCATCGACACGGCTCAGAATAAAAGGAAGAAAAAGTAGAATGAAAGAGAGAAAGAGAGGCAGAGAGAAGGAGAGGAAGAGAGAAACAGGGAGAGAGAGAGAGAGGGAGGGAGGGAGGAAGGAAGGAAGGAAGAAAGGAAGAAAGAGAGAGGAAGGAAGAAGATAGAAAGAAAGAGGATAAAAGAAAATAAAATAAGTAAGGTAAAATAAAATAAACTCATTAAAATAAAAAAATTATTATTAAGAAAAAAAATTTTTAAAGTGAAACAAAAACGGACGGATAGAACCCTAGGACAAATGGTGAAAGCAAAGCTATACAGACAAAATTTCACACAGAAGCATAAACATACACACTCACAAAAAGAGGAAAATGGGAAAAAAATAATAAATCTTGCTCTCAAAGTCCACCTCCTCAATTTGGGATGATTCGTTCTGTATTCAGGTATTCCACAGATGCAGTGTACATCCAGTTGATATTGGAGATTTAATCCGCTGCTCCTGAGGCTGCTGGGAGAGATTTCCCTTTCTCTTCTTTGTTCTCACAGCTCCTGGGGTTCATCTTTGGATTTGGCCCCGCCTCTAAGTATAGGTCGCCAGAGGGCGTCTGTTCTTCACTCAGACAGGACGGGGTTAAAGGAGCAGCTGCTTCGGGGGCTCTGGCTTACTCAGGCCGGGGGGGAGGGAGGGGCACGGAGGCGGGGCGAGCCTGCGGCCGCAGAGGCCGGCGTGACGTTGCACCAGCCCGAGGCACGCTGTGCGTTCTCCCGGGGAACTTGTCCCTGGATCACGGGACCCTGGCAGTGGCGGGCTGCACAGGCTCCCGGGAGGGGAGGTGTGGAGAGTGACCTGTGCTCGCACACAGGCTTCTTGGTGGTGGCAGCAGCAGCCTTAGCGTCTCATGCCCGTCTCTGGGATCCGTGCTGATAGCTGCGGCTCGCGCCGGTCTCTGGAGCTCCTTTAAGCAGCGCTGTTAATCCCCTCTCCTCGTGCACCAGGAAACAAAGAGGTAAGAAAAATTCTCTTGCCTTTTCGGCAGCTCCAGACTTTTCCCGGACTCCCTCCTGGCTAGGCGTGGCGTACTAACCCCTTCAGGCTGTGTTCACACTACCAGACCTCTCCCTGCCCTCAGACCGAAGCCCGAGCCTCAGCTCCCAGCCCCCGCCCGTCCCGGCAGGTGAGCAGACAAGCCTCTCGGGCTGGTGAGTGCCAGTCGGCAGCGATCCTCTGTGCCGGAGTATCTCTGCTTTGCGCTCCGCACCCCTGTTGCTGCAGCCTCCTCCGTGGCTCCGAAGCTGCCCCCCTCTGCCACCTGCAGTCTCCGCCAGTGAAGGGGCTTCTAGGGTGTGGAAACGTTTCCTCCTTCACGGCTCCCTCCCATTGTGCAGGTCCCGTTCCTATTCTCTTGTCTCTGCTTTTTCTTTTTTCTTTTGCCCTACCCAGCTACGTTGGGAGTTTCTTCCCTGGGAGGTCTGAGGTCTTCTGCCAGCGTTCAGTGCGTGTTCTATAGGAGCAGTTCCACGTGTAGATGTATTTCTGATGTATCTGTGGGAGGAAGGTGATCTCCACGTCTTACTCTTCCGACGTCTTGAAGTTCCCTCCAGTCTATTTTAGAACGTTTTCAACACCTCAAAAAGAAACCCTCGTATCCTTTAGCTATTAATCCCCTGTGCTCCCAACAACTTCTGCCTCAGCCTTAAGTAATTATTGATCTATTTTGTATCTATAGATTTGCCTGTTCTGAGCATTTCATATGAATAGAGTCACATAATATGTGGTCTTTTGTGACTGACTTCTTTCACTTAGCATAATGTTTTTAAGGTTCAGCCATATTGTAGCATATATGAGTTCTTCATTCCTTTTGATGTCTGAATAATATTCTGTTGTATGGATTTGCCACATTTTGTTTGTCCACTGGTCAGTTGATGGGCATTTGGGTTGTTTCCATCTTTGGGTATTATGAATATTGCTGCTATGAATATTTATGTACAAGTTTTTGTATGGACATCTATTTTCATTTATCTTGGGGATATACCTACAAGTAGGTCATACAGTAACACTGTTTCACCCTCTGAGAAACAACAAACTTTTCCAAAGCAGCTATACCATTTTACATTCTCACTAACAGTGTATGATGGTTCTGATTTCTCTAAATCCCTACCAACAGTTACGATTATCTGACTTTTTGATTCTAGCCATCCGAATGGGTATGAAATGGTATCTTTCTGTGGTTTTGATTTGTGTTTTCCTGATGAATAATGATGTCAAGCGTCTCTAATGTGCTTGCTGGCCATTTGTATATCTTCCTTGCAGAAATGTCTATTTAGATCTTCTGCCCATTTTAAAAGTTGGGTTATTTACCTTCTTATCACAGGCATGTAAGAGTTCTTTATATATTCTGGATAAAAATCCCTTATCAGATACACGATTTACAAATATTTTCTCCCATTCTGTAGGTTGTTGTGCTATATTCTGTACATGAATTATTTGAGTTGATCTTTGCAACAGCTGTATGAGATATTACCCTTCTATTTTTTTTTTTAGAGATCAGAAAACAGGCTCAGAGTGGTTAAGTACCTATCCTAACTCACAATGCTAGCATGGGATGGTTCCAGGATTTGCGCTTAGATCTCTATTGGAATTTCAGTTAAAGTCCTCCATCCTCTTGCCTTGATGCTCATATATACGGTTTGTATTTGATGAAAGAAATTGAATCTTAGGATTGTATTGCCCTGTCTATTCTTCACTCCTAGACATTCCAGGGGATAAACACTGAAAATGAAAACACTTTGGCCATACTCCTCAAATTGATTCTCCGGGGACCATGCTGATTCCCAGCAGGAAGGTGTAGCCACACGGCTCCTGAGGTTGGTTGAATTGATGTTCTGAGCCTGGATTTATAAGCATGGGGAATTGTTCTTTTAAAAGACAATGACAAGGAGAACCCTTCTAATGTGATGAGCTCCCTGGAGTTTTAGCAGATGAATTTACGAAGGAAATACAACTCCAAGTACTTCCTCCTGTGGAGAGATGTTAGGCAAAAGAAGCTTAATTTCCTTTCTTCCGTTTTTTGTCCACCTGCCATTTAGGAAGCCTAAGTAAATACATTCCTGTATTGGGATAATACCACTTCCCCTTGGCCTTCCATCTTCCCCAGCTTTGGCTTTGCAGGTGCCCAGTAAGTGTTGGTGCTTGCATCTGGGCCACATCTGTGCAGGCATCTTGGGTTGTCCAAGAATAGTGCATGGCTCCATAAGCCTATAGTAGCAACCCTCTGACATTAGAATTTGCTGTTGACATTTTTCATACACACTCACACTCTTAAGCAAACACACTCCTTTCCTTTCAGACCTACCCTCTTAGATGTCCTTACTAGTCTATCTTTGAAATGCTGGATCATCATACAGGATACATGATATTTAGAGGAAACAGGTTTCAATGGTGTTTCTGGATTCTTCTTACTTCTAGGTCAGCCTAGGTTAAGCAATCTCTAGTCTGGAGGGCTTTACTCACCTCCCAATCTGCCATGCAGTCACAAGGTCCATCTTGTCTTATCACTTTTACTTAAGTCACCACCCTGCAGATTATCCATCATTAACTAGACCCTTATTCACGTATTGCTCTGCACTTGACAGAATTGGACCCAACTCTCTCCCCAACTTCATGAGCGCTTCTTTCCTGCCCTCTGTAACTCATAGTCTATCATTAAGAAACTCCCCAGTAGCTTCAAGTTGTTCTCTCAGTGTTCCCTTAATCTCTGTTTTATGACTGGAATATGGCTGTGCCTTGAGGAAATCACTTCCCCTGCAGTCCTCTTGAGCAAACGTTAGTTTTCCTCACATACCCCAAGGAGTCGACTCATTGTCACTTTCAAACCATTTCTGCTCCTTCCTCTTTCAAAATTCAGAGCTCATTTGTAGTTCTTGCTATTAGATAATATCATGTGCTACGCCATCTATTTCTTTACCTTCATTCGTTAGACACTTTCCTGATCTTCTTCTCCACTTTTAGTACTGCCACCATCTTGGCAACTTCAACATCTGTCATCTATGTGGATATTCATCCAGCATTTTTGGCTTTGCAAATCTTTCATGCCCTCAATTCCAATGGTATTTTTCTTCCATCATACTTAAGCCACTCACTCTAATGCTCATGCACTAGACATTGACATTCTCAAAAATTACAGCAACTCTGAAATCCTGATTTTAAAACATACATCTCTTGGGCTACAACTGATTATTCTTCCTAGCAAAATACCTCTCTCTCATGCAGGTATACACACCTACACACACCCAACTCTAAAAATTCTTCAATTTTGAACTCCAGTCTGTGAATTCTACTACTTTTCAGCATCAGCCACATTTCCCTTTTCGCATTTCCTCATTGCTTACCAATTTATCATTAGTATCACTTACTTTCATAAACCTTCATCTCCCTACTCACTTTCCCACCCTAGTACTTCCCTGGCAAAACCACAACCCTTGTTAAATTTAGCTATCTACCTACTTTGTTCCTATATACAAGTGATGGATGTTGCTGTAGAAATTTACAAGACAAAGCTAACTGATCTCACCTTAAATTCTTGACCACATATCTTAAATTATCAATCCTTCCATATTATACACCCATTTCCATTATACAAAATGAATATCCAATACTTTATCTTCCCCTCAATTTCTCAAAACCCTACCCTCACTCTTGTTATTTTATGCCCTTATCTCATCCTTCACTGAGAAAACTGCAGAGTCAAGAGAAAATTCTTTTATGTCTTCCCCACCAAATCTACCATCTTACCTGCATTTGTAATCATACCATAATCGTTTCCTTCTCCACTGTAAAATCTATAAATATTACTCGTTCTCATGGAAAGCCAATATTTCCACATTTGCTACCGATCCCATCTACTAGTGCTCTGAATACCCCTCTTGCTTTCTCAATATTTTTTCTTCTGCAATTATCCCTTTGGTTTTTTATGTCGTCAGTTTCATTCAGTCATTTATATTGGCTAGATGCGTTCTAGAATCTACCCTCTTAAAAATACACTCTCTTAATACCAAATCCCCCTCCAGCTATAGTCCCATATTTCTCCTGCCCTTAGCACCAAAACTCTCAAAAGAAATTGTCTATCCGCCCCTCACTTTCTGATCTCACATTTTCTCCTTAATACACATCCAGGTTTATATTAAAATAGTTTCCACTCTTTCAATTTCCTTCTTATCAAATTTACCAATGACCTCTCTACTAACAAGTTCAATCGTCGTTTGTCTGTCCCTATATTACCTGTAAAAGGTATTTAATAAAGTTGACCATTTTTTACTGCTTGAAACGTTATTTGCCCTTTGCTATTGTGTTGCTCAATTCACCTGTTTTTTGTTGTTGTTGTTCCCTCCTTTTCAACTCTTTTCATTATATACCTAGGAGTAGAGTTACTGGGTAATATGGCAAGTCTATGTTTAACTTGTTGAGTAACTGCCAAAATGTTTTCCACAGAGGCTGTATCATTTTATGTTCCCACCAGACGTGTATGAGTGTTTCAATTTCTCTACATCCTCGTCAGTACTTGTTATTTTCTTTTTAAAATAGTTATAGCCTTCCTAGTGGGTATGAAGTGGCATCTCATCGTGGTTTTGATTTGCATTTCCCTAACGACTAATGGTATTGAGCATATTTTCATATGTTTGTTGGCTATTTGTATATCTTCATTAGCACAATGTCTATTTAAGTCCTTTACCTGATTTTCAGTTGGGTTGTTTGTATTTTTGTTGTTGAGTTGTAAGAGTTCTTTCTGTATTCTGGATACTACACTTTTATTAAATATGTGATTTGCCAGGATCTTTCTTTGGTGTGCCTTTTTGCTTCATGGTATTTTTTTGCAGAAGAAAACATTTTAAAATTTTGATGTAGTCCAATTTACTCTTTCTTTGTTGCTTCTGCTTTTTGTGTCATATCTAGGAAACCATTGCTTAACCAAGTTCTATATGTTTTTGATCCCCATAACTGACCAAAAAAGTTGAAACCCATTCATTCAACAGAAATATTCTTGGCCACCTACTATGTGCCAGGCTCTACTGTAAATACTGGGGAGAGTGATGAACAAGATGGTGGAGACAGAGATTGCTAGCTTATCTCCAACATTTAAGTTCTCCTCTTCTACTAGGTAGACTACATTTCTCATTGTCTCTTGTAGTTAGATGTGGCTATGTGAGTTTTTCCCAATGAAATGTGAGCAGGAGTAATGCATACCCCTTTTGAGCCTGGCCCATAAATATTCCCATGTGCCCTCCTATATGCTCTTTTCTGCTTCTGCAATTGGAATGGAGATGTCCTGGCAGAAATGACAGAAACCGCTCTTTGGCCACTTATCTCAATAGGGTTGTGACGAGGATGAACTATGTATATGGATATTTAGCATAATTCCTACATAGAGTTAGTAGTCAATAAATGTTAGTTTCTGTAATTATTATTACAGTCTTTGGATGCTACAGTAGTCACCCAGGATGGGAAACATGTTAGAAACCCCTCATAATTCAGCAGATAGTACAATGAAGTCTGCTCTTTTGTGACCAGTGTGTCAGACCTCCTGAGGCTAGCAGTCTTTTCTCTTTCTACACAGTTTCTCTGTGATGAACCAAGATAATTCTAAGCCACCTTAAATAATATTTAAAGGACCATAATTTGGGAAATACGAATCTAGTGAAACGTAGTTTAACTGAAAACAATATAAGTGTGGTTATAATGGTTATGAGAATTCTAAACTGTGCTAAACACCTTGCATTTACACAACATTATTCTATAAAAGAGCCCTACCGCTGCCTCTTCCCCTGCTTACCTATATCTGATAAGAAAGCTCAGGTGCTCTCTCTTCTGTGGGCCAGGAGGAAGTTCAGACTGTGCAAAACCTGACCTGTGTGTGGGAACACTCCAGCGTCATCCCCTCACCACCATAAAAGCCAAGCCAATCTCCTTCTGCTCTCTTAAGCCATTCTTGAACCTGCTTGAGAGCCTGCCCTGCTCTCCCCAGAAAGCCTCCTTCTTATGTAGTAAAGTTTTTCATACTCTCTAGGTGTATGTGTTATCAGTCTCAACATGCAAACCGAATTTGGGTTGAAGGATCCACCCTGTCTCTGTGGTGTGATTACAACAACTGGTCCTGTGAGCAGGACATCAAGGTGCTATCCCTTACCACCAGGGGTCTTTCTTCTCTTGCTTTGGCTTTCTAACTGGCTCTGCTGTATGCTGGTGAACAGGCACTTGGGCTACTGCCTGCTGGCTAGCTTGTGCTTTGAACTTGCTTCTTTGTGCTGCATTTGTTAGTCCTACTGAGTGTCTGCTAAAGCTTTGACCAACATAAGTCAGTTTAGCCACTTGGCATATAGTGAAAGGATTATTGGATTGGGACCTTGCTTAAAGCAGTCCTGAATCCTGTGTCTCAACCTGGACCTATTTGTGATTCTCAGGTTGAATCATGTGTTTCAATTCCAAACTAAGGTGTGACTGACACTAACCTCAAAGAAATGACTCTTACCTTGTGAACACTGGTTGTGTCTCAACCACATGTTGGCCCCCTTTCTATATAGAGCTCAGGAGAAAGACTGACAGTCTGTTCAATATACAGGTCCATGGGATGGTCACTCGTGTGGAGGAAGAGCAGTTAACTATGTGGGATGCTGAGGTCATACTTCTAAAAGTAAATGACTCACTAGTACCTTACAGAATGCTTCTGCTGCTGCCCCTGTGCCTCTGTCATAAATAAAAAATGATCCTGATCCTCAGACCTCTAGAGAAAAACATCTGTGTCACCTCTGTGACAAAGCCAAGAGATTAGTTCAACCATTGCCATGGGGAAGTCCATAACACTGGTGGTACTGACTTGATTTGAGGTTCTCTGGAAGAAGAAACTTATAAAAACTTTGACCTATAAGAGCAATAACATCTGCAGATCTAATGTAAAAGACAATACACAAAACCCCAAACTGTCAAAGTCTTCAAAAACAAGAAGTCTAAAAAACTGTCACAGCCAAGAGGAGCCTAAGAAGTTATAACATGGAATGACCAAATTTAATGTAGAATCTTGGTTGGGATCCTGGGACAGAAAAAGAACATTAGGTAAAAAATAAGGCAATCTGGGGCTTCCACGGTGGCACAGTGGTTGAGAATCTGCCTGCTAATGCAGGGGACATGGGTTCGAGCCCTGATCTGGGAAGATCCCACATGCCGCAGAGCAACTAGGCCCGTGAGCCACAGCCACTGAGCCTGCGCGTCTGGAGCCTGTGCTCCGCAACAAGAGAGGCCGCGACAGTGAGAGGCCCGCGCACCACGATGAAGAGTGGCCCCTGCTTGCCACAACTAGGGAAAGCCCACGCACAGAAACGAAGACCCAACACAGCCAAAAATAAAAATAAATTAATTAAAAGAAGGCTCAACATTTTAAAAAAAAAGGAAATCTGATGAAGTACAGACTTTAGTTAATAATACTGTTTCAGTGTTGGTTCACTAAGTTGAACAATTGTACCATACTAATGTACAATGTTAAGAAGGGAAATTTGTTGTGGAGTGTATGAATATGATCTTCACAATTACTCTGTAAATCTAAAACTGTTCTAAAGTAAAAAGTTTTTAAAAACCACACAATACTAGGTGATGAGATCTGGGAGACAACAGAATTAAACACTGAATGGGGGTGGCCATGTGGAATGGTTTGGAGGGAACACCTTCTCCCTAACATGTGCACCACAAGGATTGAACCAGAGAAGATGAGGAAGAGTGGAAGGTCAATTTGGGAAGGCTCTTTACTGGGTGTTGAGGAAGCACTCCCTTTCTCTAACCAGAGCACCTAGAATCCTCTGCACCCCTCCCCTCCCCCCACGTACCTTCAAGGGTGGTGCTTTGTGATGTCACAGCCACCCCAGCGCTACCATTGGCTGACCAATCAAAGCTGATGGGTGTGGCTCTTCATTGTCCTGGCAGGGTATATATAGAGAGGCCAGGAGCCTTGGAGTAGAGCACACTGTTGCTACTGACATGGCGGAGGAAAGTACAATCCCCGAGGAGCCTAACTGCCGTGCACGGACAAACACCGAGAGGTCAGAGCAACAAACACCAGGGGGCCAACGCAGAAGGGAGAGGATGAATTCTCCACTCCAGGGCTATAAGATGGAGGAGGTCAGATTACCCGACTCACGTGCCTCCTCTTCATCCCCCACCCAAGACTTACCCAGCCCTTCCCTGGCACAAACCCCTTCTCAATCCACACCCATTCTCTCAAAGTTCTCCTTCCCATCCTCTTTCCCCAAATCACTACCTTTCTGTATCACTTTGTTTTCCGACCAGATTCAGGAGGTGGTCGAGTTAACAAAATCAGTCCGTCGTCAGAATTCGGGAAGAGGTCCTACACAGAAGAAGTCAAAGATGCTAGCATTCTACTACCGGCGGAGTACAACAATGACTAAAGAGCCAGAGGAGGATGAAAACGTCCCAGAGGGCTCTTCCGGCAGTTCATAAAGTGCTGCCCTGGGTCTATCAGGTGACTGAGACCTTGCTGTCTCTGTGGTCTCTCCAGAGAAAGCACTGGAGAAATGGTCACCTGTGTAGAGACCAAATAAAAAAGCCCTCAGCTATTGATGTACAAGCTGTTGTAGAAAGATGTGTGTGTATCTCTGTCTGTTCTTCGGTGATGGGGACTGAAGGAAGGCAGGAAGGGGCAGGCGTGTGAGAAGGGAGGGAGGTAGTATCCTGCCAGTTTGGGGCCCAGACCAGCCAGTCCATAGTTAGCCAGACACCGGGAATAAGGACTGGGTGAGGACTGAGCTCTGAAGACAGATTTCTTCCTGAACACTTTATCCTGCTGGTGAGGAGGAAAAGGACTTGGTATTTCCGTGTGTGTTTCGGAGGTCCCAGATGGGGAGAGGGGCGCTGTATGGGTGGTGGCAGTGTGTGTCATAATCTGATTCCACTTTTGATGTTTGACAATTGACAGTTTTGAAGCCTCATTAATTCCCCTTCCCCTTCTGGCCCACATCTGGCCCACACTTTATGTCCACCTACTCCCAGCCAGGGAGTAGGTGAACATGAACTAGAAACAGATATGCCTAACCTGAACCATCCGAATTATTTCAGTGCCTGACTTTTCCATAGCCAAGACATCCATTACCCTAAAATATCCTCTAGTGCACGTGGAGAACCTGACCCAATAAGTAATAAAGTTAAGTCTCTGGCCCTTATAATCAGCTTGAAAACTATGGGACCCTATGGACCTTTCCCCCTAGTTAAAATAATACCTTTCACCTCAGTGTTTAAGAAAAGGTTCAATCTAAATGAAAGCACGGTTTTCACAGATTGAAACCCATTATATAAGACCTATTTAGAGAAGGTGTGGTTATCCCCACTTCTGCTGCATTTAACAGCCAAGTTTTACTTGTTCTTAAACCCGGGAAAACAGGACCGGTGCCTCAGTGTGAATTCGTACCCTTGGCGTCATGGCCCCACCCACTAGGGCTCCATATATATTATTGAAATGACTGATTCCACCCAATAATAATAAGTAACTGGTAAATACTTTGTCGTTATAGCAAAGTATTTGGCTAGCATGTTCTATTCAGTGCCTATTTCAACAACCTCTCAGCTGCAGTTAACCTTCACCTTTAAAGGGACACAATACACCTTCACCTGGGTACTCAATGGGCTCAGTCCCCACGCCTGCCATCTCACATAGTCTTCACAGGCAATATTTTAACCAGCTCTAACTTTTTTCGGGTACACAGTTATGACATCTCACTAATGACATCCTCCTTTGAGGAGGTTCACATGAGACACATAGTACAGGGCCCCAGCACTTCAGTTAAGTTCCTGAAAATTATTTAGTAAGTTGAGGGCTGCTCCAGTCCTGACAGTGTCAAGAAACAGCTTTTAGTCCTCTTAGGACCCACATTGTTAAAACAAGCCCAACATGTTTTTGACATTTTTAGATTCTGGAGGCAACATTCCTCATTTACAAAGCTTTTTTGTTCTGTAACTTGCAAATAGGCCCAACTTGAATGAGACCCCCTGTAAAAAGATACTAGAATCTGCCTGAATTGCCATAGAACAGGCATTCCTGTTACGCCCCCCCTCCCCCCCCCCGAGATTCCTTCACTTTGGGAGCTTTAGCAACCTTCTCTCATATATCTCGGAGTCCCTCTACCATCAGTGATGGCCGTTAGTTGCATGGGCTTCTGATACAAGGAACTACCTTCCTTGGCCCAACGCTGTATGCCATTAGTGTAGCAATTGGTGGGTACATACTGGACTTTCCTGGAAACATAGACTATCTCAGGTCCTGAACCTGTGACCCTCAGTGTACAGCTGCCCGTTAGGCCTTTGATCATGGAAACAGCACCCTGCAAGCCCAGCACAGCTAGTGAGGCCTCCTTGCTACAGGATGGAGCTGAACCCGGGCCCTCTGCATACCCTACTTTCAGGAGAGGGTAACGTCCCCTGTGCTGGGTCCCTTGCCGGATGCCACAGTGCTAGAGGAGGTCATCTCTTAGAACACGTGGATAGCTGGGGAGCCCCTTAGGCTCAACACAGTGAATACCAAAGGGAGTTCATTCACTTAACCAATGGCATTGTCACTATCACACTTAATGGAGCTTGCTTGACTCTTGCTTCTTTTCATCTCTTAATCAGAATGTTCCTGATAAAGGACAGGACACAGGATCAGCTCAGTTGGCCAAACTTTAGGCAGTTATCTTAGCACTTGGCCATGTCTTGGCCAACAATTGGCCTCATCCGCACATTTTTATAGATCTTTGGGCCACTGCCAGTGGTCTGACCATCTGCTCTGGCCAATGAAAACAATTCCTTCTCCAAGGTTGCCTCATTTGGGGTAAAGAACTCATAGAACCTCTTGCCTCACGGATACCCAAAATATAAATCAAGGTCACACATCTTCTGCACATATTAAAGCCACAGTACAATGTCTCACCATAGCACTCTTTACCTTCTTTGAAGTTCTGCACGTTGATAGAGAGACTAAGGCACTCATTTCACTTCTCAGAATATATAGTACTAGCTCTTGATAGTACTAGATATTCAATGGAACATTCACCTTTCTTATTGGTCTCATGCTGCAGGTGCCATAGTGGCTTACATAAACAAGTCCAAATTAAATTAAATAAACCACTCAATGTTTTAGTTATCAGACAAACACCATGGGTAAGTTGTCATTGAGACTGATCCCATTTTTTTCAGTTTTATTGAGGTATAATGGATAAATTAAAATTGTATATACTTAAGGTGTAGAACTTGATGTTTCGATTATTTCTATATCTATACCTATATCTATAGAATGAAAGAATCACAACCGTCTAATTACCCATCACTTCACAGTTACCAGTTTTTTCTTTTTCTTTTTTTTTTTTTGTTTGGTCTAACTGCATTTTTGATGCATAACTCATTATGTGAGTAATAATCCTTTTCATACCTTCTTGGTATATGTGTGGCATCATTAGTCTTGACATTCAAACCAAATTTGGGGTGGGGGGTGTACATTCCACTTCTGTGAGGAGACAACAAGCTCACATATCCATAAATATATATATGTAGATATACTCATAGGCATATGAGTATGACACTTTAAAAAAGATACCAGTATTTCAGGAAACAAATATGTCCTGAGTGCCCAGTAGGTGTCAGATATTACTCTTGGTTCTGGAATTAGAGTGAAGAACATGAAATCAATAGTTCCTGTCACCAAGTAACTTCTGTTTTCATGGGCAAAGGGGTCGTTCTTGTTGGTGTGGGGAACTTTCTCTAAGGAGCTGATATTTGAATCAAGATCTGAATAATGAGGTCGAGTCAGCTGTGTGAAGACTTTGAAGAAGAGCATTTTAGGTAGACTAGCAAGTAACAATGCCATGAGGCCAGAACGAGAACAGTGTGTTGAGGAAGAGCAGAAGGGTGAGTGACTGGAGTGCAGTCAGAGAGGGGCAGAGCGGAGATTGATGACCGAGACTGGAGAGGCTGGCAGAGAAGTGGTCACATAGGGACTTGCAGGGTAAGAACTTGGATTTTATCTTACGTGCAGTGGAGGGCCACTGGATGGTTTGATAAAGGAAAGTGATGTCGTCTGATGTATGTTTTAGAAAGTTCACTGGATGTTGTGAACTGTGTAGGACCAGAGGGGTGACAGGCTGTTGGGACAATACAGTTGTGATATGATGATGGCTGGGACTAGGGTTTAGCAGGGGGAATATAACTTAGTGTCTAGTTGAGCAGTTGGGAGCATAGGATTTAAAGTCCGATCTCAATTTACAGCTTCACCACCTAAAAGCTATTTGACCTTGAGTACGTTTTTTAACTCCTGTAAGACTTAGTTTCCTCATCTGTAAAAAGGGAATGATAGTAACATGTATCTATATCTTAGAGCCATTCTGGGATTAAATGAGGTAATTTATGTAGAACACCTGACATTATATTAGGCCAATAATAAGCATTTGATTAAATGGCTTCTGTTGTTACCATCTATGATACAAATACGTACGTGCATAATCCTTGCTTCTTTCTCCCCTACTCCCAAAAAGCTAGTGTGTCTTCTGTTAACTGCTGCTAACCCATGAGTACTGTACCCTTGTGTTTTCCTTGAAGACACAGTATTTTGGGGCACCTTACCTCAATGGTCAAGCATTCTGGTACCTTTAGATACTTTATGATGTGTCTGTATATGGCTTATGATGAATTTATTCAGTAAGTGGCAGTAGTGTCTGATTTCTAACATTCTCTTCTTTCTACCTAATGAATCATTGCTTGAATACCTATCCCCTTTTCTCCAACCTCTTCCACAGGTCCTAAATGAACAGCAACCCATATTTCTTCTCCAACTGCAAACCTAATGTACTGAACTTAGTCAGATTGCTTTGACAGTTGCTTCCTTTCATTCAACGCAGCTTTGAGTTCTTCTTCCCTCAGAAAAACCTGCTTGCATGTTTCAAAGCAGGTTCTCATTTTATTAGTTCCTGATCAGGACTCTTCCAAAGTCTCTTGTTCCATTTGCCCATCTTCCACATTACCATCATTTGAGACGATAAATAATAAACTGTTTACTTCCTCCTCCACATTCTTGATGAATGAAATAGGACTAGATGTTGATTCCTTCCTCTTTGAAGGGATTGCTTTCCCTTCCCCACCTAAGGCTGGTGAGTGATGAAAGCATCCTCAGTCTTTAAGGCTAAGCTCAAATGGTTCTTTCCCTCTGAAGCCTCTCTACCACCAATGCCTGCAGAGTTCATTGCCCCTATTGTCCTACAAATTCTTATATTAAAGCAATAGCCATATTGTGTTAGAATTGTTCATTTATATGTTTGTCTTGTTGTAATATACAACAAGAAGGAGCATATTTCATTCATCTCTGTAATCCCAACCACTTTAACACACCTGATACAATGTCATGGTTGCTGCTCAATGTAGTTTGATGAACTACTGGAGGACTGAACAATCAGATCATTCTGTAGATACTGGATCATTTCCTTAACCTGCTCTATAATGTTTGCTTTAGAAAATGTGAAACTTAAAATCATGTAAAATTTTTATTTTGAAAAACTCAAAGTACAAGAAAGAAAGTTAAAAAAAAAGAACCCTAAAAACTCAAAACACTCTCTAAGATATGCACACTTTCAGCAAGTATCTCTTTGTACATGGCTCTACACATATGTAATTTACATGTGCATTTACATAAAGTAATTATATATAAATGTTGAGAATTATATATATATATATATATATATATATATATATATATACACATACATATACATAAATGTTGAGAAAACCTGTACATCTATAGGATTTTTACATTTCATTAGCCACTCCTCCACTGGATAAGCAATGTTAAAACCCTGGTGTGAATCTTTGCATATCTTTGTGTTCATAAATAAGGTAACATACATACGTATGCATAAAAACATATAGGGGCGGGGCCTCCCTGGTGGCGCAGTGGTTGGGAGTCCGCCTGCCGATGCAGGGGATACGGGTTCGTGCCCCGGTCTGGGAGGATCCCATATGCCGCGGAGCGGCTGGGCCCGTGAGCCATGGCCGCTGGGCCTGCGCGTCCAGAGCCTGTGCTCCGCAACGGGAGAGGCCACAACAGTGAGAGGCCCGCATACCGCAAAAAGAAAAAAAAAAAAAAAACATATAGGGGCACTATTTTACTCTTTACTGCACGTAGTTTTTCTCACTTAGAAACATTTCAGAGAAATGTTTTCCACATCATCTGGTATAGACTTAACACACTTTTTAAACTAGTTATGTAAAATGCAATGGTTTGAGTGAAAAACAACTTATTAAACCATTCCTCTATTGAGGACATTCAAGTTGATTCCAGTTTTTTGGCTACTAGAAAAAATGTTGCAATTAATCTGAATATATACGTATAATTCATTTTGTTCATATTCACTGTTATATACCTGTGCTTTTATTTTCTATGGAAGAAGGCCCCGGAAATGGGATTGCTAAGTTAAAGTTTATGTAAATTCTTAATTTTAATAGAGGTTGCCAGGTTGAATTCCAAATGGCTTTAATATACTGCACATTTCCCTCGGCAAATGTATGAGATAACATATTAACCTCCACAACACTCCAGCAATATGTGATACCATGTTTAATGGTCTTAAAGTGATATTTCCTTGTTAATTTAATTTCAATATGCCTGATGGCTAGTAAAGTTGAGTAATTTCACTTGTTTATTGGCAAGGTGGTTTTCTGCCTCCTTGAACAGCCCCTTTTACCCTTTTTAACCACTTTCAATTAGGGTGTTTGTCTTTTCTTATTAATGTGTAGGAAATTTTTTATATGTTCGGTATTGAATCCTTTATCTGTCATGTGTATTACAAATATATGTTCCTCTATTATTTGTCTTTTGGTTTTATTTACCTTTACATTTGCCATATGATTACATTTTAAGTTTTAAGCACTCAAATATGTCAGTCATTTCTCTAGAGTGTCTAGGTTTTCCAGCTTGCATAGAAATTTTTCTTGACTCCTAGATTATACATAAGTTTTCAAAAATATTTATTTTTTACTTCAACATTTTTATCTTTAGATCATACAGAATTTCATGTTGTGTGAGATAGGGGTCCAAACTTATTTTATCCTTTTTAATACATATAAATAATAAATGTATGCAGCATTACTAAGAAGAAAATAGAGTCAAAAAACCAAAAAAAAGCCCACTTTATTTTGGATACAAATCCAGCTCTGAAACTTACTAGCTGTTGCCCTGAGAAAGTCATTTAATTTATGTGAACCTCTTTCCTCATTTGTAAAAGGGAGATAATAATGTCAACATGACAGAAGTTTTATGAGAATTAATGTATGTCAAACACAGTGACTGGAATATATAGTCAGAGGTCAACAAAGATAGCTATAATGACTGTTGTTTACCTCCCTCTGAAATGCTTTTGCCTTGAACACACTTAGGAATGCTGATAGGCCCCATCGTGTCTTGCTTCATGGCTCACTTTGGTTTTGCATCTTTAATGGAGTTTTTATTATGCAATGCTCCTAAAGTAAAAAGAAAAAAAGGAAAACATTACAGGAAGTTGGCCTCAAAGCTATTATCAACCAGGTAGAGTGCTACTGAGGTGAACATTAGAGGACAGACTAAGGTGGCCTAGACCCACCTTACACAGAAATACATCCTTTCACAAAGGGAAAAGATCTGCTAGAAGCTCCTGCTTCTAGAAAAATAAGACAAGGATGTTAATAAATGTGATGACTTGGGGGAAGGTGGCAAACATATTTGAGGCTCCGAATTTCCAGAGAGTATTTGAGAGAACACGTTGCTGTATATGGCCCGGGGAAATTAACCAAAAGCTCCCTAACTTGGGTGCCCCTCATGCGCCAGATACCATCACTGACAGAACTGGAATTTATAGTCAATACTATGTGCCCTTATAGATCATTTTTCATTTCATGGGAAGGAGAAATAACTTTCCTGAGCAGTTAGGAAAGTTATTTATTTATTTTGAACAAACACACTTTTCTTTTTTTTTTTAACATCTTTACTGGAGTATAATTGCTTTACAATGGTGTATTAGTTTCTGCTCTGTAACAAAGTGAATCAGCTATACATATACGTATATACCCATATCCCCTCCCTCTTGCGTCTCCCTCCCTCCCACCCTCCCTATCCCACCCCTCTAGGTGGTCACAAAGCACTGAGCTGGTCTCCCTGTGCTCTGCGGCTGCTTCCCACTAGCTATCTATTTTACATTTGGTAGTGTATATATGTCCATGCCACTCTCTCACTTTGTCCCAGCTTACCCTTCCCCCTCCCCGTGTCCTCAAGTCCATCCTCTAGTAGGTCTGCGTCTTTATTCCCGTCTTGCCCCTAGGTTCCTCATGACCATTTTTTTTTAAGATTCCATATATATGTGTTAGCATACGGTATTTGTTTTCCTCTTTCTGACTTACTTCACTCTGTATGACAGACTCTAGGTCCATCCACCTCACTACAAATAACTGAGTTTCGTTCCTTTTTATGGCTGAGTAATATTCCATTGTATATATGTGCCACATCTTCTTTATCCATTCATCTGTTGATGGACACTTAGGTTCCTTCCAAGTCCTGGCTATTGTAAATAGAGCTGCGATGAACATTGTGGTACATGACTCTTTTTGAATTATGGTTTTCTCAGGATATATGCCCCGTAGTGGGATTGCTGGGTCGTATGGTAGTTCTATTTTTAGTTTGTTAAGGAACCTCCATACTGTTCTCCTTAGTGACTGTATCAATTTACATTCCGACCAACAGTGTATGAGGGTTCCCTTTTCTCCACACCCTCTCTAAGAATTTGTCCATTTCTTCCAGGTTGTCCATTTATTGTTTGTCGATTTTTTGATGATGGCCATTCTGACCGGTGTGAGATGATACCGCATTGTGGTTTTGATTTGCATTTCTCTAATGATTAATGATGTTGAGCATTCTTTCATGTGTTTGTTGCAATCTGTATATCTTCTTTGGAAAAATGTCTATTTAGGTCTTCTGCCCATTTTTGGACTGGGTTGTTTGTTTTTTTGATATTGAGCTGCATGAGCTGCCTGTAAATTTTGGAGATTAATCCTTTGTCAGTTGCTTTGTTTGCAAATATTTTCTCCCATTCTGAGGGTTGTCTTTTAGTCTTGTTTATGGTTTCCTTTGCTGTGCAAAAGCTTTGAAGTTTCATTCGGTCCCATTTGTTTATTTTTGGTTTGGTTTCCATTTCTTTAGGAGGTGGGTCAAAAAAGATCTTACTGTGATTTATCTCAAAAGAGTGTTCTTCTTTTATTTCCTCTAAGAGTTTTAGTGTGTCTGGCCTTACATTAAGGTCTTTAATCCATTTTGAGTTTATTTTTGTGTATGGCATTAGAGAGTGTTCTAATTTCATTCTTTTCCATGTATCTGTCCAGTTTTCCCAGCACCACTTATTGAAGAGGCTGTCTTTTCCCCATTGTATACTCTAGTCTCCTTTATCAAGATAAGGTTACCATATGTACATGGGTTTATCTCTGGACGTTTTTGAATAGAACATCCTATAAATATCAATTAAGTCCGTCTTGTTTAATGTATCATTTAAAGCTTGTGTTTCCTTATTTTTTTTTCATTTTGGATGATTTGTCCATTGTTGAAAGTGGGGTGTTAAAGTCGCCTACTATGATTGTGTTACTGTTGATTTCCCCTTTTATGGCTCTTACTATTTGTCTTACGTATTGAGGTGCTCCTATGTTGGGTGCATAAATATTTAAAATTGTTATATTTTCTTCTTGGATCGATCCCTTGATCATTATGTAGTGTCCTTCTTTGTCTCTTATAAGTCTTTATTTTAAAGTCTATTTTGTCTGATATGAGAATTGCTACTCCAGCTTTCTTTTGATTTTCATTTGCATGGAATATCTTTTTCCATCCCCTCACTTTCAATCTGTATGTGTCCCTAGGTCTGAAGTGGGTCTCTTGTAGACAGCCCATATATGGGTCTTGTTTTTGTATCCATTCACCCAGTCTGTGTCTTTCGGTGGGAGCATTTAATCCTTTTACATTTAAGGTAATGATCGATATGTATGCTCCTATTATCATTTTCTTAATTGTTTTGCATTTGTTATTGTAAGTCTTTTCCTTCTCTTGTGTTTCCTGCCTGGAGAAGTTGGTTTAGCATTTGCTGTAAAGCTGGTTTGGTTCTGCTGAATTCTCTTAGCTTTTGCTTGTCTGTAAAGTTTTTAATTTCTCTGTCAAATCTGAATGAGATCCTTGCTGGGTAGAGTAATCTTGGTTGTAGGTTTTTCCCTTTCATCATGTTAAATATGTCCTGCCACTCCCTTCTGGTTTGCAGAATTTCTGCTCAAAGATCAGCTGTTAACCTTATGGGGATTCCCTTCTATGTTATTTGTTGTTTTTCCCTTGCTGCTTTTAATATTTTTTCTTTGTATTTAATTTTTGATAGTTTGACTAATATGTGTCTTGGTGTGTTTCTCCTTGGATTTATCCTGTATGGGACTCTCTGTGCTTCCTGGACTTGATTAACTATTTTCTTTCCCATAGTAGGGAAGTTTTCAACTATAATCTCTTCAAATATTTTCTCAGTCCCTTTCTTTTTCTCTTTTTCTTTGGGAACCCCTATAATTTGAATGTTGGTACGTTTAATCGTGTCCCAGATGTCTCTGAGACTGTCCTCAATTCTTTTCATTCTTTTTTCTTTATTCTGCTCTGCAGTAGTTATTTCCACTATTTTATCTTCCAGGTCACTTATCCGTTCTTCTGCCTCAGTTATTCTGCTATTGACCCCTTCAAGAGTATTTTTAATCTCATTTATTGTGTTGTTCATTGTTGCTTGTTTCAACTTTAGTTCTTCTAGGTCCTTGTTAAATGTTTCTTGCATTTTCTCTACTCTATTTCCAAGATTTTGGATCATCTTTACTATGTTTATTCTGAATTCTTTTTCAGGTAGACTGCCTATTTCCTCTTCGTTTGTTAGTTCTGGTGGGTTTTTATCTTGCTCCTTCACCTGCTGTGTGTTTTTCTGTCTTCTCATTTTGCTTATCTTACTGTGTTTGGGGTCTCCTTTTTGCAGGCTGCAGGTTCGTAGTTCCTGTTGTTTTTGGTGTCTGTCCCCAGTGGCTAAAGTTGGTTCAGTGGGTTGTGTAGGCTTCCTGGTGGAGGGGACTACTGCCTGTGTTTTGGTGGATGAGGCTGGATCTTGTCTTTCTGGTGGGCAGGTCCACTTCTGGTGGCGTGTTTTGGGGTGTCTATGGCCTTATTATGATATTTCGGCAGTTTCTCTGCTAATGGGTGGAGTTGTGTTCCTTTCTTGGTAGTTGTTTGGCATAAGGTGTCCAGCACTATAGCTTGCTGGTCATTTAGTGGAGCTGGGTCTTGGTGTTGAGATGGAGATCTCTGGGAGATTTTCGCCGTTTGATATTACATGGAGGTGGGAGGTCTCTTGTGGACCAGTGTCCTGAAGTTGCCTCTCCCACCTCAGAAGAACAGCCCTGACACTTGGCTGGAGCACCAAGAGCCTGTCATGCACATGGCTCAGAATAAAAGGGAGAAAAAAAGAAAGAAAGAAAGAAAGAAAGAAAGAAAGAAAGAAAGAAAGAAAAATATAAAATTAAATTAAATTAAATTTTTAAAAAGTTATTAAAATAAAGATCAAAAATTTATTATTAAAAATTTTTTTAAGTAATTTAAAAAAAGAGAAAGAAAGAAGAGAAAAACCAGACGATGAAACAAATTCACCAATGATAACAAGCGCTGAAAACTATACTAAAAAAATAAAACAACGGACAGCCAGAACCCTAGGAAAAATGGTAAAAGCAAAGCTAGACAGGCAAAATCACACACAGAAGCATACACATACACACTCACAAAAAGAGAAAAAGGGAAAAAATGTATATATATTGTTGCTCCCAAAATCTACCTCCTCCATTTGGGATGATTCGTTGTCTATTCAGGTGTTCCACCGATGCAGGGTACATCCAATTGATTGTGGAGATTTAATCCGCTGCTCCTGAGGCTGCTGGGAGAGATTTCCCTTTCTCTTCTTTGTTCACACAGCTCCCGGGGTTCAGCTTTGGATTTGGCCCCGCCTCTAAGTATAGGTCGCCAGAGGGCGTCTATTCTTCACTCAGAGAGGACGGGGTTAAAGGAGCAGCTGCTTCGGGGGCTCTGGCTTACTCAGGCCGGGGGGGAGGTAGGGGCATGGAGGCGGGGCGAGCCTGAGGCCGCAGAGGCCCGCGTGACGTTGCACCAGCCCGAGGCGCGCTGTGCGTTCTCCCGGGGAAGTTGTCCCTGGATCACGGGACCCTGGCAGTGGCGGGCTGCACAGGCTCCTGGATGGGAGGTGTGGATAGTGACCTGTGCTCGCACACAGGCTTCTTGGTGGTGGCAGCAGCAGCCTTAGCGTCTCATGCCCGTCTCTGGGATCCGTGCTGATAGCTGCGGCTCGCGCCGGTCTCTGGAGCTCCTTTAAGCAGCGCTGTTAATCCCCTCTCCTCGTGCACCAGGAAACAAAGAGGTAAGAAAAATTCTCTTGCCTTTTCGGCAGCTCCAGACTTTTCCCAGACTCCCTCCTGGCTAGACGTGGCGCACTAACCCCTTCAGGCTCTGTTCTCACTGCCAGTCCTCTCCCTGCCCTCAGACCGAAGCCTGAGCCTCAGCTCCCAGCCCCCGCCCGCCCCAGCAGGTGAGCAGACAAGCCTCTCGGGCTGGTGAGTGCTGGTCGGCACCGATCCTCCATGCGGCAGTCTCTCCGCTTTGCCCTCCGCACCCCTGTGGCTGTGCTGTCCTCCTCGGCTCTGAAGCTTGCCCCCTCCGCCACCCGCAGTCTTCGCCCACGAAGGGGCTTCTAGGGTGTGGAAACGTTTCCTCCTTCACAGCTCCCTCCCACTGGTGCAGGTCCCGTCCCTATTCTTTTGTCTCTGTGTTTTTCTTTTTTCTTTTGCCCTACCCAGGTACGTGGGGAGTTTCTTGCCTTTTGGGAGGTCTGAGGTCTTCTGCCAGCGTTCTGTAGGTGTTCTGTAGGAGTTGTTCCACGTGTAGATGTATTTCTGATGTATCTGTGGGGAGGAAGGTGATCTCCGCGTCTTAGTCTTCTGCCATCTTCCCCTAGATCTCTCAGAAAGAATTTATTCTTTTTCATTTTATTCTTTCTGAAACTTTCAGGTGGTATTCATAGGGATTGGGTGTTATAATTCAATGTGGCTACGGATGATTCTCTGAAACTCACAGGCAATCTTGGATGGTAGATAGCTACATGATTTAATAGGAGTTGTTTTACCATTAATCTTACGTCCTCCTAGTAGTGACTGAAATTTAATTATTATCCTTATTGCTTTGATTTGTGGCATGCTGGGGAATATATCTATCCATTGGTCGAATTTTGTTGGAAATAACTCCAAGAGATTGTCAGTTCTCCTGTTGTGTACTGGGATCTTGTACTCAAACTTGCTTGATATTAGTGTCAGGTCAATGGAAACTTTGGCATTTGTTTTGTTATAGAGTGATATTATAGTACTGTTTGTTACATTAGGATTTGATTTGGAATCACTTTACGAAAGGGGGAAACTTAAATAGAGGGAGACTGTTTTTATTTATCTGTTTTTTAGAATTACTTTTTTCTCACTTTTCATATATCTGTGAGTATAAGTGAAAAATATTATCCCATTTGAAGAAATAATATGTCAAAAAATGTTCTGCTCTTGCTGCTAACTATTACATAGGACTTATCCTTATACTAGTCTTATTTCATTTCCAGGAGAGTTCCAAGCTTGACAGGATACTGCCATTTAATTTTGTTTGTTTGTTTAATAAGCCCTCATTTATTGAATCATAGAATATAGAGCTGGAAGAAACCCAAGAGCATGTTTTAACATATTCAAGGCCTACAGGGAGCCACAAGGAGCTAGGAAGAGGCAGGAATGAATTCTTCCCTAGAGTCTTCAGAGGGAGCATGGCCCTATTGACACCTTGATTTCAGACTTTTAACCTTCAGAACTGTGAGAGAATAAATTTCTTTTTTAAGCCAACCAGTTTGGATGCTTTGTTACAGCAGTCCTAGGAAAGTAATACATCTCCTATTAGCCAAAGTAAGTTTCATGACCAAGCCCAGAGTCAGTTTGGGAGGAGGCTGGAAAATGGTGTGAATACCAGGAGGTGTGGTTGGTTGGTAGGAGGCCACCAACTTAAGAGTCTACCAGTTTGCCATCTTTCTCTTTGTGATTCATGTCCCTCCTGCATGCATATTATCCCATCAAGGCACTGGGCTTAGATTTGAGTCTGGAATCTTCTTATCTAAATAATGTCCAGGTGCAGATGAAGAGCCTTTGTTATAGCTTCTCAAATCTGGAAACCTGTGAACTAAGATAACAAGTAACCTTCCCAGCACATACCCAGCATACAGTGGCAAGACAGGATCATGATAATTGCAGTAGGAAAACTGTCTTCCAAAAGGGGATGGGATGCAAGGCAGAAAGTACTAAGCACTCACTGGTTCATAGAAGTTCTGAAATCCAACTGAGCAATTGGTACCAGTTCCTCCTGCTCCAGAGGCAGGGGATTTTTTAACAGTTGTCAAAAAAATTTTTGGACTTAGATAAGGAGAGGCTTTGTTTGAAAGGATTATTGCAAGAGGGCAAAAGGGGACTATTACAATAGGAAGAATGCTCAGACCATCAGACGTCTAAATGGTCAGGCAGAGAAGGGATTTTCTTTTATAGGGAGGAGTAAAGTCTAGAAAGAACCAGGTGCAGGGAAGTGGGATGAATGGGAGTGGCTTGATTGGACAGTAGATCAGAGGATGTTTTACGCTGAGGCTAGCCTTTTCTCAGAAGGGGCTGTTAAGGTTGTATGCTGACTCAGACTGTGGGTGGGCCAAAGTTCAGAGACCTGGAGGAATGGGAGAATCTTAACCAAAGCTTTGTTCCAGTTGATCAGTGGGGACAGAACAGTTCAACAAATTGCTTATGAGGCAAAAAATGGGAACTTGGAAGGCTTGCATGTGACCTTGTCCTAGGTAAATAAGGGGGGCACTGAAATCATAAGGCTTGGGTAGATTTCAATGTTCTCACAGTCTACACCCAATGAATATTCCCACTATACCAGGAAATCAGTACTCTCTAGGAATAATAGTTATGTCTTATTTCTTCCTTTATTTGTCTCTTGTTTTTAGTACAAGCCCTCTGAATATCTGAAAGTGCCTTAATTACTGCCCTTATTTTCTCTAATATAGCCCCATGGAAGGTTCTGTTTCTGCCAGGATATTTCTGTAACATTCAACACCTTACGTTACATTTTGAATATTTGTTTTATTATTTATTGGGTAAGCTAGTCATAGACAAGTCCTAATATTCCTTTGCTGTGTCCATCCAGTTAACTCTAGGGCTATTTCTGTCTATCCAGACAGTTGTGTTGACCTTAGAAAAAATTATTTGAATGACTAATATTCATTTCAGGATTAATACCTAGGATTTATTACACCTTACATGAAATCGTTACTAGAAAACTTTAAGGTACTCTGGCTGAAACTGCCCGAAATCAGACATATCTGTGTTTGTCAGTATAGATACCCATCAGTTTATAATTTTGTATTGTGCTAGAAACAGGACTAATGTGACATACCAGCTTGAAATATATCGTATTCTGACAGGCAAAGTCTGTTTAACAAAGTCAGAATAGGTCCATGGACAGTATATGAAAGGGGGAGTTGCAGATAAGCTATATAGTACTGCACAGGAGACTCAGATGTGTGCTGGGTCTCCAACACACCACTGTCCTGTTCTTTTGATATAAAGTTATAATAAATATCACCCACAAGATACAGATACTTATCAGTGTCATATTGACTTGGTCATTGTATTACTTGGAGCTGGGTAAATATAAAGTAAATGTCATGCTTTGAAAGGATACCTGTCTGTAGTAAAGTTGTATAACAGGGTATCTTTTTTTTTTTAATTGGAGTGTAGTTGATTTACAATACTCTGTTAGTTTCAGGTGTACAGCAAAGTGATTCAGTTATATATATATATAATATATATGATTATTTTTCCCTTGTAGATTATTACAAGATATTGAATATAATTCCCTGTGCTATGCAGTAAATCCTTGTTACTTATCTATTTGATATATAGTAATGTGTATCTGTTAATCTCATACTCTTGACTTATCCCTCTCCCTTCCCTTTCCCCTTTGGTAACCATAAGTTTGTTTTCTATATATGTGAGTCTGTTTCTGTTTTGTATATATATCCATTTGTAATATTTTTTAGATTTCATATATAAGTGGTATCATAATATTTGTCTTTCTCTTTCTGACTTACTTCATTTAATATGATAATCTCTAGGTCCATCTGTGTTACTGCAAATGGCAATATTTCATTCTTTTTTTATGGCTGAGTAATATTCCATTGTATTTATATACTACATCTTCTTAAACCAGTTATCTGTTGATAGGTACTTGGGTTGTTTCCATGTCCTGGCTATTGTAAATAGTCCTGCACTGAACATTGTAGTGCATGTATCTTTTCGAATTATGGTTTTCTCTAGATATATGCCCAGGAGTGGGATTGCTGGGTCATATGGTAACTCTAGTTTTACTTTTTTAAGGAACCTCCATACTGTTCTCCATAGTGGCTATACCAATCTACATTCCCACCAACAGCGTAGGAGGGTTCCTTTTTCTCCATACCTTCTCCAGCATTTATTATTTGTAGACTTTAAATGATGGCCATTTTGACTAATGTGAGGTGATACCTCATTGTGGTTCTGATTTGCGTTTCTCTAGTGATTAGTAATGTATAATAGGGTATCTTAACTACAGAAACAATATATGTAAGTTTATTAATGAGTAGTCTGACTAACTAGGAAGTCACCTTCATGTCTACCCCTCCAAAAAAGGGTGTTCTCCATGAACTAACCTAGTCAGTTTTCTTGCCAGGTGAATAAATGGGTAGACTTTGGTTTGATACTTCTCACTACATTTGAAACTGGTTTCCACATCTATGTTGGGTACTACAAAATGGTAGAAGTTCACTCTAACCTTAAAATATCCTTACTATAGATTGCATTATATAAGTCAAGGGGAACTCTTATTCTAAAGGGGTTTTCAATCAAGAGTAAAATGTTACTGTGTGTTAGTAGCTACCAGCTGGTCTACTGGTGTTATACTGAAAGCGGAAATAATTTGACACACCAGTTTATGAATAAATAGGTAAGCCTCTGGGTTTTTTATTCCATCATAGGCATAATCTTTACCATAATTTCAAGAGGAACTGATTAGTTCTTCCATTATTTGTGCCTGGGTGAAATTATCATAAGTTCTCTGCAATGATCAATCTTAAAATGGGGATAAGATGGACCTGTATAATTGGAATGAGACCAAAACTATTTAATTAATTTGGGGACAAGCCTCCATATCATCTTCTTTCTAATACAGTGGGAATGAAAATTTCTGGCCAATGCCTACTCTCAAGTTTTGTATGGTCTGGTACATATAAGTATATTTTTCTGTGAAGACTTCTAAGTAAAATATCATCCAATCAAGGTAAAGGTAATGGTCCTATTTCCCTTAGTCTGCTAGTATCAGTTATAAAATATCACCACCTGACACATTTAGTGCCCTGGTCCCTGAAACCTTCCAGTGATTCATGTTTATTAGTGATTCATTGTGTGAGCACATATTAATTATTTATTTTATTTTTCAATAGCTTTATTGAGATATAATTTACATACCATAAAAAACATCCATTTTAAGTATACAGTTCAATGGCTTTTAGTACATTTATGGAATTGTTCAACCATCACCATAATCCAGTTTTAGAATATTCACATCACCCAAATAAGATTCCTTATGCCCATTTGCAGTCACTCCCTGCGACACACACCCCCTCCACCCCAGCAGCCTGTGGCAACCAGTAAGCTATTTTCTTTTTTTTTTAATTAAGTTTTATTGGAGTATAGTTGCCTTACAATGTTGTGTTAGTTTCTGCTGTACAGCAGAGTGAATCAGCTATACATATACATATATCCCTTTTTGGATTTCCTTCACATTTAGGTCACCACAGAGAGTAATCCATTTTCTATCTCTGTAGATTTGCCTATTTTGGACATTTTATATAAATGGAATAACATAGTATGTGGCCTTTTGTGATTGACTTCTTTCACTTAGCATATTGTTTTCAGGGTTGTTCCATGATGTAACCCATATCGGTACTTCATTCCTTTTTATTACTAAATAATATTCCATTGATGGACATACTGCATTTTGTATGCATTTTGCATTTATTCATTCACCAGCTAATGGACATTGGGTTGTCTCTACTTTTTGGCTATTAGAAATAATGCTGCAATGAGCACTCATGTAGAAGTTTTTATGTTGACATATATTTTTTTAGTTTTTGATACATGTTTTTATTAAATATTTTTGAAAGTTGTAAAGGCCACATGTACATCTGTATTATGTATATAGTTTTGGAATCACTGGCTTGAAACATTTGAGACTCATCCCCAATTAATAAGGTTATTGAATGATACTTGATGATTTATATAAATCACTAGCTAGATTCCTTTTTTCAAGGATGATAGCCATAGCCATGAATATAACAACTATTTTCAGTTCTTTGAGTCCTTGCAAATCATTGATCCTGAGGGTGGTCTGGGGAACCCCTGAGACAAGATTCAAGTATTATTTTCCAGTACCTTATCTAGTTTATATAACTCAATCAGGATTTTTCTAAAACAGCATAATTTAGAGAACAAGGAAGTATCCTTCAACAATTCATTCTTAATGCCCAAGGCTACTGTTTTGAGGACTTGGCAAACAATACTGCTTTGAAAATGTATAAAACTAATTATTAGTGACACATGATATCCTCTTACCATCAGTTAACTTAGGTGAGGTGTTCACGAGCAACCAGACCAGTGTTCCTACAATATCAGAGAATAGCTCTGGCTGGTCTGGTGCTAAAGTGGTGAGTCTCAGCCCACACTGAATATTAGAATCACCTGGGAAGATTTTTAACCTAATGATGCCCAAACCCTACATCCAGCGGTTCTGATTTAATTGTTCTGGGGGATAGACTGGGGATTTGTATTTTTAAAATGCATCCCAGGTGTTTCTAACTTGCAGTCAGAGTTGAGAACCACTGCCAAGGGAGATACACCATATGTAGTCTACTTCCCTATGAATGGGTTAATTTTAGCATTTAGGACCACTCTCAATAATACATCATTCTGAGGAAAATTTACATCTTGTCCTATTGGTTGAGGACAAAATATCTTTAATATTATTGGGAACCTTTATTGGACTTTGTAGTATTTGGTGACTGTCATTTGACTTTGTAGCAATTAAGCTCATTTTTTCCATTCTTCACCTATATCTGATAGGGATCTCCCTTGACCTTGCCCCGGGGATTGTTATTGTGGCAGCATTAAGTCGCCTCTGAATATCTCTCCAGAGCTGTAGTGCTCCCCATCTTGATGTGATCTCTCATTTCATTCCCGAAAACTTGGTGCACTAATATCTTTTGTCCATTGCCTGTTAATACTGGGATACAGTTGCTTTTATAATTATCTTTTTAAAGAGATCATTTCACCTTTCCCCTATTTCAACTGAAGTCAAATAGAACGGGATGTGAAAACTCCATTGATTATCCATATTATTACATGTTTCCACAATATTTTTGTTACGAAATATGTTCCCTAGTCTGAATAAAAATTTTCACAGGCCCCCTGTTTTTTGGTGCAGTTCCTCTAAAATGTTTATTTTGGTTTGGCTAGCCATCACAAAGAAGCAAATGCAATTCCAAACCCCAAATGCAGGTAAACAGTAGTAAAACCAAGCTGTTTATTTGATGCCTTTTTAGAAGTCCTGTAGTCAATCTGACAGTGTTGCCCAGAAACCAGTTCTCTGGTTGCTCTTTCTTGAGTTATTCATAAATCTTTGAGTCAGTTTACCTGCTGGATATGTGATCCTAATTCTCTTTGATGTATCCATTCACTTAAAAGGGCAATGAGCACAGGTACAGATACCTTGTTAGCCTACTTCCTTAGCACAACTATGAGAGGATCTGCTGCCAGACATTCCATTGTCTCAACTGGTCCCTTTTAAATTTTAAAGGCTGTATGGCTCTAGTGTCTACTGTATTTTGAGACTGCTCCTTCACCTTTTTAGTAGGCCGAATCATGACACATTACATTGGTGTTGACAGTATCTTCCAAAAGTTACTTTCACCAGGTTGTTTTTCATTTATGATCCAGTCTTTTTATTTTTTAAATATTTATTTATTTTTGGCTGTGTCAGGTCTTAGTTGCGGCACATGTTGCGGTGCGCGGGCTCTTCGTTGCACTGTGTGGGCTTCTCCCTAGTTGTGGCGTGCGGGCTTAGTTGCCCCATGGCATGCGGGATCCTAGTTCCCCGACCAGGGATGGAACCCACATCCCCTGCATTGGAAGATGGATTCTCAACCACTGGACCACCAGGGAAATCCCCCAGTCTTTTTTTTTTTTTTAACCTACTTGATATTATAGTCATTTCAGTAGTCACCAAATATAAATCCATGAACGTGTGGACCTCTGGGTTGTTTGATTTCTCTGCATGTTACACTGCCATCAGAACTGCCTGAATTTTGGCATGGTTTTCTAGTTGGTCTGGTGGCCCTTTGCCCATTTTCCCGTCTTAAGGTGAAGGGCAGCAGGTTTTCATTTAACACTGCTCCTGGTGAGAGTGGAACTGCTATCCACCAGCAAAAACATAGTCTCTACCTTCCTCCAGAAAATTCCCCCAGGGCTGTCTGCACTTAGCCAGAAGCTTTCCATCACTACCTGTCGACATGGACACTCCTTGGAGCAGCTCAGGAGCAAGTGGCTAACTGGCACCTCCATGTGTGGTGCCATGGGGACTTGCTTTGGCCCTTTTCTGAAGCTGCCCTTGCAATTTTAATTGGATGGTCTGAGCTCCTCCTCCCTGATTTGACTGGACCCATGGCATAACTGGAAGCCCCTTCTGTGGTAATAAAATAGTTTTGAGGTTTTAAGGACTTGTTCCATTAAGTCTTTAATTTCAGATAGACCCAAGAAGGTGGGGGAATATTTGATTTTCTAGATGGGTATGAGTTGCCTTTACCCCTTGGAATTTCTTGCACTGAAGTCTTGCTGGTTTCTTCAGGATACCACAGATGGGTTCATTCAACATTGACCCTGACGTCCTTTCTATCTATAGGGGCCAAAATTACACTTCCTAAACTCCCTTGTTTTGGATGAGATTTAGATTTTTCAGATTAGATTTTAATTAGGAATTAAGTGGAAAAGAAGCTGTAGTCAATGATGCATCCAGTTTGCTGATACAGATCCAGCACATGTGGAGTGGCTCATAATGACCTTCATAACCCTCCAGTCACAACTAAGGCACAACTGAAAGCCACGATTGCAGCAGCAGCTTCCTAATCCATGGATAATGGTGGTGTGCGCCTGGATCCAGCAGTTTAGATGGTAGCCTCCTATAGCTGCTTCTTGATTTTCCATCTTCCTGACTTACCCAGAGATAGCAGTTTCCTTAACAGGTTCACTCTGTGGTGGTGTTCTGGGAATTAATCCAAGACTCAGCCCAGGGCCTGCTTCTGTGGGCCTCCCACAATTTTGTAAACACTTAATTTTCTGCAGTAAATACATTTCTGCTTTTAATAGCTAGAGAGATTTCTGTTATGTATAGTTAGGTCCTGACTGTTACACAGCTGGTCCTTTCTTGGCTCTGCAGGGACCGTTTCCAGACACTTAAGATACAGAGTTCCTGATGCCTGGTGATTGACATGTCTAAAGTAAATGCTTGGACTACTGGGTTGTCACTAATTGTATACTCTGCTGGACAGCTAATTTAAATTAGTGTAGACTGTTGTTGCCTCCTTCCTTTACCCACTTTCCCCAATAAAATACTTGATTTCTAAAGTTGACATAACCCTACTGGAGGAAGACAAAAGTATATTGCATTCCTTGAAAACTGATGGCAGGTTAATCCACATTCCTTTTCAGTTGGTATGTTGAAAAACATAATAGGCAAGTCAGTTACAGCTAAATATTTTTCAGGAGCTTTAAGGAATTCATTAGTGATTTGGAAGTGTAGCCAGCACACCCACTGCTTTAGCAATTAAAAATAAATGTAAGGCTTTTTAAACATATATCCCTGAGAATTAAATGGAGATATAGTTTTACAAATCACCCCTATTGCTTTCAAATATTTTATATTTGGGGAGGTTTCAGCTTGTTTCCCATATAATTAATTTTCGTGGATGATTAGATATATACTTTTTTCTTTTTCTTTCTCTGTCTCTCTTTGCTAGTAACATTTTATTTCTTAATTTGCATGGTAAATACACAGATATTCAGTTGATAATTATCCCTTGAGTTTTATTTTAATTGTAAAATGGACATAACATAAAACTTACCATCTTAACCTTTTTTTTTTTTTTTTTTTTTTTTGCGGTATGCGGGCCTCTCACTGTTGTGGCCTCTCCCACTGTGGAGCATAGGCTCCGGACGCACAGACTCAGCGGCCACAGCCCACGGGCCCACGGGCCCAGCTGCTCCGCGGCATGCGGGATCCTCCCAGACCGGGGTACGAACCCGTGTCCCCTGCATTGGCAGGCGGACTCTCAACCACTGCACCACCAGGGAAGCCCATCTTAACCATTTTTAAGTGTACAATTCAGCAGTGTCAAGTATATTCATATTGTTGTGCAGCAGACCTCCAGAAAGTTTACATCTTGCAAAACTGAAACTCTGTACCAATTAAACAACTCCCCATTTCCCCCACCCCCTGACCCCTGGCAACTACCATTCTATACTTCGTTACTGTGAATTTGACAACTCTAGGTAACTCATAGATGTAATCATGATATTTATTCTTTTGTGACTGGCTTTTTCACCTAGCATAATATCCTCATGGTTCATACATGTTGTAACATGTGTCAAAATGTCCATCCTTTTTAAGTTTGGATACTATCCCATTTTTTGGATTGACCACATTTTGTTTATCTATTCATCCTTCGATGGACACTTGGATTGCTTCCACCATTTAGCTATTGTGAATAATGCTTCTGTGAACATGGATGTGCAAATATCTCTTGAAGACCCTGTTTTAAATTCTCTTGGATAAATACCCAGAAGTGAAATTGCTGGATCATATGGTAATTCTATGTTTAATTTTTTCTTGAGGAACTGCCATACTGTTTTCCATAGCAGCTGCATTAAATATATGCTTTCAAATAGGCAGTTTGACACGTTGCCATTTAGCCTTCTGACCATAATCATAAAAATATTGAACTTGTTTATCAGATTAAGATAGTGAAAGGTATTTTTAGTCTATCCAACCCAATTATTCACTCTGAAGTTTGGGCCGCTACCAGTTCAATTTCCCTGCTTGGCCACCTGTTTCCAGTTTAATCTTAGTTTTCATTACCAGTGTGTCCATATTACCCAAATCTTTAAACATTTCTGTCTTTTGCAGAGTAGTCATCATTTTGGAGCCATAGTTAATACTAATTCCCTCTACTAAGCTTTTGGATTTCACAGGATAATCAGGGCCTACTTCACTCCCAGACTTGCTTTGTGGATCCCTTGCCAATTCTGTAATTGTAGGGGGCTGCTGGCTTTCAGCATGAGATAGTTAGGGACAAGCTCAGCTTGGTTTATTTGGCCTGGAGGGATGCTATCTCTAAGCCTCACTTCCTTCTATGATCGCTTCATCAGGGATTGCCTCTGGAATCTAAGGTTGTTTTCTTGTTACTTCCTTAACTACCTCATCTGACTGCCTGCCAGTTTCATCCTTCAAGACCCATTTTTCTCTCGAAAATCATCCCTGCTTTCTTCTAGCTAAAGTATTGTCCCATTTCTACTGTTGAATGACTAAGGTAAACCTACACTCACATAAGCATGCGTCTACTAATTTTAGGGCATCCACTACCCTTTCCTGCTCTCTAAGCTCCCTAATATGTTAATTAGAGCAGTCCTCTTAGTGGGAGGTGCTATGAGTTCCATTTCCTTCATTAAAAGAAATTGTTATGGTATTCTGACTCTACTGTAGTTTCAGTGGGGTTTGATGCATCTTGACAAACCCATCTATTCATGGCTAACTTCATCTTTGGCTTCAAGAATAACTTCTGTTATTTGCTACTGAATCCATTATATTAGCTGTGAGCCAGCCAGCTCTTTCACAAGACTGTAAATATCTATTTCATGGGCAGCAGGAGAGGGCTTCTTCATCCTTGAAGGGGACTCTAGGCTCCTTTAAGTATGTTCCAAGCCTTCCTTCCTGGGGTGACTTCCTAAACTTCTGATTTTATTTTTGATACATAATGGTGTCTACCCATTTAGTGTATATTAACCAAGCCAGAGCTCCTTTTTCTATCTCTTTGTCAAATTATTTCCTTGATTTGTACCTTGAGCAGGGTATAAGCCCCTATTTCCTACCTCTTAAAATCTTAAGCCAAGCCAAAACCTTCAGCAGGATGGTGATAATTGTCCCCCTATGTTAGGCTGCTTTCTGGTCTCCATTCTTCTTCCCACTTTTTAACAATGTGGTACTGCAGACTTATTTAAAAATATCCTCTAGGATGCTTCCTTTTCCCCTTTACATAACATGGAAACTTAGAAGTGGCAATAAGCTCATACTGCCTTAATACCTTCCAAATTTTATCTCCTTTGGGAAGCAATATGTTTCCTCCTTTTGCTCTATACCTAGGTAAAAACTACCCACTTGGTTGCAGTACAAACTGACCTAAGTTAATTTATCCATTCAGCAATTGTTAGGTTCTTTTGGCATTTTCCACTAGCCTTTGGAAGTTAGAAGTAGTTGGTGCTTTATATGTTTGCTTCCCCACAATCTTTCTGTCAGGTGATATGAAAGCAAATCTCAGATCCAGTTTTGCCAAAGATACACTTGTCAACAAAAGCAGGCAGAAACAATTTTTTTACCTGTTCTTGTAGTTCAGGGGGAGTCCCACCCTCTGCCCTTAGTTCTTCTGTCTATTACTTGATGGCTGGATCAGCTAGCATTGTAGATAGCTCAGGGAAGAGTCTTACATGAAATAAAATGACACAGAACCAATGTTTGGAACTTTAGACCTTAAGGTCTAAAGTGCATCAAAACTATTAGGCCGCTGGGCTTGCCAGATTTTTAAATCTTGTTCATGCAAGGGCAGTGGGGCCTAAGCAATGTCCTAACCACCTACATATCTTGAACACCATTTATTTCACCGATGAAAATATTATCTCTAACATCTCTTATGTTGATTAACATACCCTTAGGGTGTAGATATTTATATCCATTTGGAAGGTGCTTAATAACTTCCTCTGGAGTGTGAATTCTTAAGGTATATCATAAGCTAACTAACCACCTTTATAGTGTGGAATGACAGTTATCTTGGCTATATCACAATTTCTGTTATAGAAGATACAAAGCAAGCCATGTAATTAGATAGCAGTTATGTGGAAAAAAAAGAAAAATCTGAGGATATTTTTCTATATTACAAGGTAAACTTGTCAAGTACATATAACCTTTATCTTTCCCAGACTTTCCCTTAGTAGCTCTTCTGCCCTGAAGATATTCCATATTCTCACAGTCTTAGTCACTCATCAGTATAGGTTCTTAAGAAAAGGATTTGAGGGCTTCCCTGGTGGCACAGTGGTTGAGGGTCCGCCTGCCAATGCGGGGGACACGGGTTCGTGCCCTGGTCCGGGAAGATCCCACATGCTGTGGAGCGGCTGGGCCCGTGAGCCATGGCCGCTGAGCCTGCGTGTCCAGAGCCTGCGCTCCACAACGGGAGGGGCCACAGCAGTGAGAGGCCTGCGTACCGCAAAAAAAAAAAAAAAAAAGAAAAGGATTTGACTTATACACAATAAGGGGTTAATAACAGAGTAGAGAAGGCAGGAGCAAGTTAGAAGCTTGTTGTGTGCAAAGCACCAAGAGTATTTACATATTTGAAGATGCCTGGGAAGGATAAACAGTTGAGGAAAATTGTACCATTTCATATCACCATTTACTGAACATGCACTATGCAAATACTGATTCACATTGTCGTAGTCCGTTCAGGGTACCATAACAATACCACAGACTGGGTGGCTTATAAACAAGTGTATTTCTCACAGTTCTGGAGGCTGGAAATCCAAGATCAAGGCACCATCAGATTCAATATCTGGTGACAGCCCGCTTCCTTGTTCATAAATGGCCACCTTTCCTCTGTCCTTACATGACAGAAGGGACAAGGGAGCTCTCTGGGGTCTATTGTATAAGGGCCTTATATGACCTAATAATGACTTATATGACCTGATTACCTTTCCAAGGCACCATCTCCAAATGCTATCACATTGGGTATTAGGTTTCAACATGTGAATTTTGGGGGGATACAAACATTCAGTCTATAGCACACGTATGCCTATATATATGTATACACATATATATGTATACACATTATCTCATTCAGTCCTTACAACTTCCTTGTTAGGCATATAGCATCATTTCTATTTTATATTTTAAGAAACTGAGGCTCAGAGAGGTTAAGTAACTTGCCTAAGTCCTTCTCACTACCTTTACAGTGATAAAATTTCCTGGGGCTTGCATTTTAACAGTGAACAAAGCCTTCAGAACATAGGAATTCATTTCTCACTGTAATTTTCAGGCTTCAGTGAACTGGCGGGAAAAGTGATTGTCACATTAAACAACTGATCGCTTTTGTGGTGGCAGAATTCAGAGAGGGGTTTGCAAGAAAAATCATCCATGTGTACTGAATCTCTATTTTAATAGTTTCATCTGCTGGTGTTGCTTCTTCCCCCCACTCCACCCTCCTTATGCCTATACATGCACAGGACCTCTCACACACAGACGTTTATTTCTTGCATATTTAGCTAATATTACTCTACAAGAGTGCTGTGTTTGGAATGTTGTGAGATATTTTCTTTTTATTAATTTTTACAAGGAATTGACATAAAATCCTAATATCATTCCCATTGGGTATCTTTTAATGTTAGCGTATTCTGCCTGCTTCTTTGCTATAGTCAAGAGGTCTTTGAGGTCCTTATACGAATCTCTTTGAGTTGAAACTGTCAGCCATGTTTTGTGGTTAAAACTGATTGCAAGTAAGTTTTATACTGACTTTTACACATTAACTGTTTTGCATAGACTATTTATTCACAGCTCTGTATCTTACTGTTTTTCTGATTAATCAATTAGCAAAAAAGAAATCTTCGAACTTATTAAAGTGGTCATTGAACACAAACTATTAGCCATTATTTCATGGCGATTATCACCAATGTAATAGTTATTTTGAAAAGTCAGCACCTTGTACCTTCATTTATATAATGATTATCATCTGTATGTCATCTCATAAATGAGGCAGCTATGAGCTCTGCCTGTTGCTCATTACTGTAGATACAAAAATAAAAAGTTATGGAATAAAGGATAGAACTTCTAGTTAAGATGGTATCACATGCTCATGCTTTGGAGTCCTCTATTCCAGATACATAGATAGAATAGATAAAATAGATAAAAGAGAAAAATGAAAACAATTTAACTATATTGAGAAACAAGATAAATATCTCTCTCTAAGTGAAGCTGAAACCAAGCATCTGGACCTGAGAGCAGATTGAGGTGTACAGGACTTCTTTTCCCTTGGGGTAAAAGGCATTAGTGCCCCACTTGCTATGGGGGACCAAATCAAGACTTGTTGCTTTGTGGAAATAACAGGGACCACCCAAATGAGAATAAGAGAGTATTTTTCAGAGTTTGCTATAGCAAGGGGGTCAGCCGCTATCACTGGCTTTTGACAGAGATCCAAAACCAGTCGGGAGTGGGAAAGCTTTATAGAGTGGGGAAAAAAAGAAGCCTTCAGGTATGTTTTGATCAGAGATTATTGGCATAGGGAAGCTGGAAGCAGGCTAACTAGAAGTGGGACATTCTGTATGATTGGTTTGGAGAACATATTTGGATTTTTCTTCTTGATCCTGAGCACAGACTTTTGATAATCATAAAAAAAAATCCCAGGAAATTGATTCTGCTACCTGAAATAGTCATGCTCCCATGAATAATTTTAGGCCTCCTTTCATTAATCAAGGTGTATTTTGGAATTAGGATATAAATTTTGGAATTAGGATATAAATTTCTTCATAACTTTAATTGGCCCATGAGTGTTTCCTTCCATTAGTAAAAATAAATGTTGTTTAAAAGTAGATTTTAGAAAAGGAATACAAAGGAACTTCCCATTTCTTCTCCAGAATATCATTCATTTTCACTCATGATATTTACACTGAAATGTATGGTTTAGAATAGCAAAGAATATGACTTAGCTAGTTACAAAAGTTACAAAAGTTGTTACAAACTTTCTTCTATTTTCTAGAAAATAATCACAAAATATGTAGTAAAAATATAACTAGCCCCAAGGGTACTTAAAATTGGGAAGGTTTATTTAAGTGGACAGTGCCACACAACTTTCCTGCAAATTTCCTGTATGACTCTCAGGGCTCCATAGGAATTATCATACAGAAGATCAAAATAATATAGAAGTGGCAAGAGCTTATTTGATTGTACTAATGATGTTTTCCTGCTTTCCACATGACCTTGATCAGAAGAGGCAAGAGTACCTATTTGAGAGTCACAATGATGAATCTGGTAACAAAAATATTAGACGCATTACAACAATATATTGGAGCCAAGATGGAGCCCGCTAGGCCCAAGCACCCAGCGCCTTCGTGCCTCAGACCCGATGCCCGGCCCTCTGCCGCCCCTCAGGCATTTCCGTGACAAGACAGCCGCCTGACATAAACTCCAAAAGGGCAGGGACTTTTTGCTGCTATGCCTCCAGCCCCTGGAACAGTGCTTGCCGGGTAGATGAAAGGCTCTTGGTGCTGCAGCCAGGAGTCAGTGCTGTGCCTCTGAAGTGGGAGAGCCAACTTCAGGACACGGGTCCACAAGAGACCTCCCAGCTCCACATAATATCAAGCAGCGAAAATCTCCCAAAGATCTCCATCTCAACACCAGCACCCAGCTTCAGTCAACGACCAGCAGGCTACAGTGCTGGTCACCCTATGCCAAGCAACTAGCAAGGCAGGAACACAACCCCACCCATTAGCAGAGAGGCTGCCTAAAAACATAATAAGGCCACAGGCACCCCAAAACACACCACCAGACGTAGACCTGTCCACCAGAAAGACAAGATCGAGCCTCAACCACCAGAAAACAGGCAATAGTCCCCCCCACCAGGAAGCCTACACAACCTACTGAAACAACCTTAGCCACTGGGGACAGACACCAAAAACAACGGGAACTACGAATCTGCAGCCTGCAAAAAGGAGACCCCAAACACAGTAAGATAAGCAAAATGAGAAGACAGAAAAACACACAGCAGGTGAAGGAGCAAGATAAAAACCTACCAGACCTAACAAATGAAGAGGTAATAGGCAGTCTACCTGAAAAAGAATTCAGAATAATGATAGTAAAGATGATCCAAGATTCTATTTCCAAGATCCAAAATCTTGGAAATAGAATAGACAAAATGCAAGAAACAGTTAACAAGGACCTAGAAGAACTAAAGATGACTCAGGCATCGATTAAAAACACAATAAATGAAATGAAAAATACTCTAGATGGGATCAATAGCAGAATAACTGAGGCAGAAGAACGGATAAGTGAGATGGAAGATAAAATAGTGGAAATAACTGATGCAGAGCAAAATAAAGAAAAAAGAATGAAAAGAACAGAGGACAGTCTCAGAGACCTCTGGGACAACATTAAATGCACCAACATTCGAATTATAGGGGTTCCAGAAGAAGAAGAGAAAAAGAAAGGGACTGAGAAAATATTTGAAGAGATTATAGTTGAAAACTTCCCTAATATGGGAAAGGAAATAGTTAATCAAGTCCAGGAGGCGCAGAGAGTCCCATACAGAGTAAATCCAAAGAGAAATACGCCAAGACGCATATTAATCAAACTGTCAAAAATTAAACACAAAGAAATCATATTAAAAGCAGCAAGGGAAAAAAAAAAACAACACACAAGGGAATCCCCATCAGGTAACAGCTGATCTCTCAGCAGAAACTCTACAAGCCAGAAGGGAGTGGCAGGACATAATTAAAGTGATGAAGGAGAGAAACCTGCAACCAAGATTACTCTACCCAGCAAGGATCTCATTCAGATTTGATGGAGAAATTAAAACCTTTACAGACAAGCAAAACCTGAGAGAGTTCAGCACCATGAAACCAGCTTTACAACAAATGCTAAAGGAACTTCTCTAGGCAAGAAACACAACAGAAGGAATATACCTACAGTAACGAACACAAAGCAATTAAGGAAATGGGAATAGAAACATACATATCAATAATTACCTTAAATGTAAATGGACTAAATGCTCCCACCAAAAGACACAGATTGGCTGAATGGATACAAAAACAAGACCCATATATATGCTGTCTACAAGAGACCCACTTCAGACCTAGAGACACATACAGATTGAAAGTAAGGGGATGGAAAAAGATATTCCATGCAAATGGAAATCAAAAGAAAGCTGGAGTAGCAATTCTCATATCAGACAAAATAGACTTTAAAATAAAGACTATTAGAAGAGACAAAGAAGGACACTACATAATGATAAAGGGATCGATCCAAGAAGAAGATATAACAATTGTAAATATTTATGCACCCAACATAGGAGCACCTCAATACATAAGGCAAATACTAACAGCCATAAAAGGGGAAATCAACATTAACACACTCATAGTATGGGAGTTTAACACCCCACTTTCACCAATGGACAGATCATCCAAAATGAAAATAAATAAGGAAACACAAGCTTTAAATGATACATTAAACAAGATGGACTTAATTGATATTCATAGGACATTCCATCCAAAAACAACAGAATACACATTTTTCTCAAGTGCTCATGGAACATTCTCCAGGATAGATCATATCTTGGGTCACAAATCAAGCCTTGGTAAATTTAAGAAAATTGAAATTGTATCAAGTATCTTTTCCGACCACAATGCTATGAGACTAGACATCAATTACAGGAAAAGATCTGTAAAAACTACAAACACATGGAGGCTACACAATACACTACTCAATAACGAAGTGATCACTGAAGAAATCAAAGAGGAAATAAAAAAATACCTAGAAACAAATGACAATGGAGACATGACGACCCAAAACCTATGGGACGCAGCAAAAGCAGTTCTAAGGGGGAAGTTTATAGCAATACAATCCCACCTTAAGAAACAGGAAACATCTCGAGTAAACAACCTGACCCTGCACCTAAAGCAATTAGAGAAAGAAGAACAAAAAACCCCCAAAATTAGCAGAAGGAAAGAAATCAAAAAGATCAGATCGGAAATAAATGAAAAAGAAATGAAGGAAACAATAGCAAAGATCAATAAAACTAAAAGCTGGTTCTTTGAGAAGATAAACAAAATTGACAAACCATTAGCCAGACTCATTGAGAAAAAAAGGGAGAAGACTCAAATCAATAGAATTAGAAATGAAAAAGGAGAAGTAACAACTGACACTGCAGAAATACAAAAGATCATGAGAGATTACTACAAGCAACACTATGCCAATAAAATGGACAACCTGGAAGAAATGGACAAATTCTTAGAAATGCACAACCTGCCAAGATTGAATCAGGAAGAAATAGAAAATATGAATAGACCAATCACAAGCACTGAAATTGAAACTGTGATTAAAAATCTTCCAACAAACAAAAGCCCAGGACCAGATGGCTTCACAGGCTAATTCTATCAAACATTTAGAGAAGATCTAACACCCATCCTTCTCAACCTCTTCCAAACAATTTCAGAGGAAGGAACACTCCCAAACTCATTCTACGAGGCCACCATCACCTTGATACCAAAACCAGGCAAGGATGTCACAAGGAAAGAAAACTACAGGCCAATATCACTGATGAACATAGATGCAAAAATCCTCAACAAAATACTAGCAAACAGAATCCAGCAGCACATTAAAAGGATCATACACCATGATCAAGTGGGGTTTATTCCAGGAATGCCAGGATTCTTCAATATACGCAAATCAATCAATGTGATATACCATAGTAACAAATTGAAGGAGAAGAACCATATGATCATCTCAATAGATGCAGAGAAAGCTTTCGACAAAATTCAACACCCATTTATGATAAAAACCCTCCAGAAAGTAGGCATAGAGGGAACTTTCCTCAACATAATAAAGGCCGTATATGACAAACTCACAGCCAACATTGTCCTCAATGGTGAAAAACTGAAACCATTTCCACTAAGATCAGGAACAAGACAAGGCTGCCCACTCTCACCACTCTTATTCAACATAGTTTTGGAAGTTTTAGCCACAGCAATCAGAGAAGAAAAGGAAATAAAAGGAATCCAAATTGGAAAAGAAGAAGTAAAGCTGTCACTGTTTGCAGATGACATGATACTATACATAGAGAATCCTAAAGAGGCTACCAGAAAACTACTAGAGCTAATCAATGAATTTGGTAAAGTAGCAGGATACAAAATTAATGCACAGAAATCTCTGGCATTCCTGTACACTAATGATGAAAAATCTGAAAATGAAATCAAGAAAACACTCCCATTTACCATTGCAACAAAAAGAATAAAATATCTAGGAATAAACCTACCTAAGGAGACAAAAGACCTGTATGCAGAAAATTATAAGAGACTGATGAAAGAAATTAAAGATGATACAAATAGATGGAGAGATATATCATGTTCCTGGATTGGAAGAATCAATATTGTGAAAATGAGTCTACTACCCAAAGCAATCTACAGATTCAATGCAATCCCTATCAAACTACCACTGGCATTTTTCACAGAACTAGAACAAAAAATTTCAAAATTTGTTTGGAAAAACAAAAGACCCCGAATAGCCAAAGCAATCTTGAGAACGAAAAACGGAGCTGGAGGAATCAGGCTCCCTGACTTCAGACTATACTACAAAGCTACAGTAATCAAGACAGTGTGGTACTGGCACAAAAACAGAAAGATAGATCAATGGAACAGGATAGAAAGCCCAGAGATAAACCCACGCACATATGGTCAACTTATCTTTGATAAAGGAGGCAGGAATGTACAGTGGAGAAAGGACAGCCTCTTCAATAAGTGGTGCTGGGAAAACTGGACAGGGACATGTAAAAGTATGAGATTAGATCATTCCCTAACACCATACACAAAAATAAGCTCAAAATGGATTAAAGACCTAAATGTAAGGCCAGAAACTATCAAACTCTTAGAGGAAAACATAGGCAGAACACTGTATGACATAAATCACAGCAAGATCCTTTTGGACCCACCTCCTAGAGAAATGGAAATAAAAACAAAGATAAACAAATGGGACCTAATGAAACTTCAAAGCTTTTGCACAGCAAAGGAAACCATAAACAAGACCAAAAGACAACCCTCAGAATGGGAGAAAATATTTGCAAATGAAGCAACTGACAAAGGATTAATCTCCAAAATTTATAAACAGCTCATGCAGCTCAATAGCAAAAAAACAAACAACCCAATCCAAAAATGGGCAGAAGACTTAAATAGGCATTTCTCCAAAGAAGATATACAGACTGCCAATAAACACATGAAAGAATGCTCCACATCATTAATCATTAGAGAAATGCAAATCAAAACTACAATGAGATATCATCTCACACCAGTCAGAATGGCCATCATCAACAAATCTAGAAACAATAAATGCTGGAGAGGGTGTGGAGAAAAGGGAACACTCTTGCACTGCTGGTGGGAATGTGAATTGGTACAGCCACTATGGAGAACAGTATGGAGGTTCCTTAAAAAACTACAAATAGAACTACCATATGACCCAGCAATCCCACTACTAGGCATATACCCTGAGAAAGCTAGAATTCAAAAAGAGACATGTACCAAAATGTTCATTGTAGCTCTATTCACAATAGCCCGGAGATGGAAACAACCTAAGTGTCCATCATCGGATGAATGGATAAAGAAGATGTGGCACATATATACAATGGAATATTACTCAGCCATAAAACGAAACGAAACTGAGCTATTTGTAATGAGGTGGATAGACCTAGAGTCTGTCATACAGAGTGAAGTAAGTCAGAAAGAGAAAGACAAATACCGTATGCTAACACATATATATGGAATTTAAAAAAAAATGTCATGAAGAACCTAGGGGTAAAACGGGAATAAAGACACAGACCTGCTTGAGAATGCACTTGAGGATATGGGGAGGGGGAAGGGTAAGCTGTGACAAAGCGAAAGAGAGGCATGGACATATATACACTACCAAACGTAAGGTAGATAGATAGTGGGAAGCAGCCGCAGAGCACAGGGAGATCAGCTCGGTGCTTTGTGACCGCCTGGAGGGTTGGGATGGGGAGGGCGGGAGGGAGGGAGATGCATGAGGGAAGGGATGCGGGAACAGATGTATATGTATGACTGATTCACTTTGTTATAAAGCAGAAACTAATAAAAAAATTAATTAATTAATTTTAAAAAAACATATATTGGTCCCCTTGACACAATAATGCTGATTTTTATTGAAATATTATTTTGGGGTATAAATTTAACGTTTTCTAAAGGCTCAAATCCATGGTAAAGATGAATGCAATGCATCCAATTCATAGTATTTATCCTGGAGAGTGGCCAAGATGGCAGAGTAGAAGGGCCCTAAACTCACCTCCTTTAATGAGCACACCAAAATCACGACAATCCACAGAACAACCATCGGTGAAAAAGACTGAAACCGACCAGAGAATATACTGTACAGCTAAAGACATAAAGATGGAACCACAATGAGACTGGTAGGAGGGGCAGGCTCCCGATATAATCAAATCCCGGTAGTATTTATCCTGACAAGCAATGCACATTTCCTTTCATTTCCAATGGTCCTCAGCTGTTTGGCTTTGACTTCAATTGACACATCCAAATGCAAAATATTTCCACTAATTAGCACTTCCAGTTTTCCTTAAGATACTCTCTCCATTTTTTCTACCTTTCATAAGATGAAATCAAGTGTCCATTTTTCCCTTTTATTATTAACAAACCATTGATAAATTTAGATCCTTCTAAGATTTGTATTCTCCTTTATTTTTACTAGACAGTGTAATCCTCATCATTACAAATTCTGTGACTTTGTCATTTAGCTGAGGCTTCTGTACCTTTATTCTGTAACTTTGGAAAATGTTGCTACCTCAGGAGTTTTTTTACCATTCAATTTTGAAACCTGGATTAATTCCTCTCTATTTTATTGAAATTGCTTATTATAATTATCTTATAATTGCCAAAGCCAATGCTCTTGTCTCAGTTTTCAACTACTTTTAAAGACTGTGGCAGGCATGAGACAGTGTTGACCAATCAATCCTCAATGTATAAATTTCAACCCTAATTAAAATCTATTTTGAATTTTTGAAAAGCTCTGTAGTAGTCAGGGAACACAAAACAACAAGGATCTGTCACTTTCTACCTATTAGCTTTGCAAAAATTAGAAAGCAGGATAATAATAATTATTGACAGAAGTATATAAACATAGGAACCCTCAGGCATTGCTGATGTGAAGATAGTTTATTGTAGTCATTCTGTAGAACGATCTGACATAATTTAAAGGAAGTCTAGTCTAATATAGCAATTCAACTATGGGATATAATCCTAAAGTATTTCCCACACAGGCTCTTCAAAGAACACATATAAGGCAGTCCACTGCTGTACTTATATATAACGGAAGAGTTTGAAGCAATGTGGATATTCGTCAGTCGGAGATTGAATAGGTGAAATGTAGTAGATGTAAGGGGGTCAAGGGCCTTGTATCCCTGCATCGCCCAGGCATTTTCTGCAGACTAGCTCACATGAGAAGGGGTGCAACCCTGGGAAAAGTAGCTTCATGAGTCTCTAGGGGATGCAAATATGAGCCTTCAGCAATTTGTATTTTCAGTAGCTGGGAAATGGGTGCATTGGCCTGCAGAGGGGATCTTTTGTATCCATTACACTATACTTTGACAACATATCTGAAATGTAACCAATTCTCACCAGGTCCCCCACTACCATCCTGGCCTAATCCATCATCATCTCTCACCTGGCTTATTGCCATAACCTTCTAACTGGTCTTCCTGCTAACATCCCAGTGCCTCTATTTCTTCTCTACACCGTACCTTGAAATATCCTTCTAAAATGTCAGAAGAAGATGTGGCACATGTATACAATGGAATATTACTCAGCCATAAAAAGAAACGAAATTGAGTTATTTGTAGTGAGGTGGATGGACCTAGAGTCTGTCATACAAGAGTGAAGTAAGTCAGAAAGAGAAAAATAAATACCGTATGCTAACAGATATATATGGAATTTAAGAAAAAAAATGTCATGAAGAACCTAGGGGTAAGATGGGAATAAAGACACAGACCTACTAGACAATGGACTTGTGGACATGGGGAGGGGGAAGTGTAAGCTGTGACAACGTGAGAGAGTGGCATGGACATATATACACTACCAAATGTAAAATAGATAGCTAGTGGGAAGCAGCCGCAGAGCACAGGGAGATCAGCTCGGTGCTTTGTGACCATCTAGAGGGGTGGAATAGGGAGGGTAAGAGGGAGGGAGACGCAAGAGGGAAGAGATATGGGAACATATGTATATGTATAACTGATTCACTTGGTTATAAAGCAGAAACTAACACACCATTGTAAAGCAATTATACTCCAATAAAGATGTAAAAAAAAAATGTCAGAGCATGCCACTTTTCAGCTCAAAGCTCATCAGTAGCTTCCATTTCACACCTAGACTAATTTGCAAAACTCTAAACATGACCTTTATGACCCTGCTTGGTCTGTCCCTTACATATTTCTCTGACCTCACTTCCCATGTCTCTTCCACTTGCCACCCCACTCCAATTTCTTGCTATTCCTCAATATCCTAAGCACACTCACATACCATATTTTTGTATGTAGTTTTCTTTTAGCCTGGAATATTCTCCAAGACATCTATATGGCTCACTCTCTGTTTCTGTTCAGACATCTATCACCTTGCCAGAGACAACTTCTATGACCAACATATATAAAATAACATTCTACTTCTGTCATTTTCCATCCTCTTAACTTGTTTTTTTTCTTCCACACAGTACTTATCTCCACCTGACATATTCTGTATTTATTGGTTTATTATCTTTCTCCTACCATTAGAAAGTAAAGTCCATGGAGTCAAGAACTTTATCTTGTTCTCAGCTGTGTCTTCGGTGCCTGACCCATAGTAGATGCTCAAAAAGTCTTAAAAGAATGAATCAAGTGGGAAGCCAAAACTCTTAAAGAAAAATTTCTTTGGAGGGGTCTTTTGAGGCTTGTTTCCCCAAATTCTGTATATCAATAATATAAAAGGGAGGCTAACTATGGGAATGAGTTTCTGAGGCCAGCCCCAGAACCTTCTTTGAAATGCAATCTGCCAATTTCCTGATGAAACATGTAGCAGAGAATAACTTTTCACCAAAAATCAGTCTCTTCTTTATCTTGCACACACAGATAAACTACTTTTCCCAGCCCTCCTTGCAGTTAAATGTTACCATGGGATGGAGTTCTCACCACTGGAATGTGTACAGAAATGATATATGACATTTTGGGGCCAACATTTTTAAGAAGTGGGTTTTCCCCTCCATGCTCTTTCCCCTTTTGTTAGCTGTATGCAGATGATGATGAGACATAATGATGAGAAAACTAGAGGATGGAAAGTCTCGAGGTCCTTGGAATACCACATGGAAGAGAGACATCCAGGCCAGAAATACCCACCTTGGACTGTCACATGAATGAGAAATAAATTTCTATTGTGTTTATATGTTTGAGGGTCTATTTTCTATAGAAGTTAACCCTACACTAACTGTGTTAGTTTGCTAGGGCTACCATAACAAAGTACCATAAGCTGAGTGGCTTAAACAACAGAAATTTATTGTTTCACAGTTCTGTTGGCTAGAAATCTGAGATCAAGGTGCTTCTGAGGGCTGTGAGGGAAAATCTTTTCCATGCCTCTCTCCTAGCTTCTGGCAGTTTGCTTGCTATCTTTGGCATTCATTGGCCTACAGATGATGTTCTCCATATGTATTCACATCATCTTCCCTTTGTTTGTGTCTCTTTCTCTTCACATGACCTTCTTTTTATAAGGACACCAATCTATTGGATTGGGGCTATCCTACTCAACTAATTACATCTTCAACCCGGTTTCAGAATAAGGTCAGATTCTGAGATACTGGGGACTTCAACTTAGAATTTGGGGAACACAAACCTATAACACTAACTAACCAAAATCTTCTTGCAATACAGTTGTAGAGGTGAGTATACCTCTGGATATAAACTGCTGGACATGTTTCCAGGTCTTAGAGCATAGGCTGCAGCAGGGTGGAGGCTAGGAGCAAGTATAAGGAGGATTCTAGGAGGATTCTAGGAGGCTTAAGAAGGATGAAACCTTCTATTTCTTGACTCATATACTTCCAAGTATATGTGTCTCATTTTTCGTGTGCTGTTGACCCCAGGAACTTTTCTACCTTCTTCCTTTCCCATAAGTACTAATTTTGCAGATGTCATTAAGTAAAGGATCTTGAGATGAAATGATTATCCTGGATTATTCAGGTAGGCCCTAAATATGACCACGTGTATTCTTATAGAGAGGTAGAGGGATATTTGATGACAGAAGAGGAGTAGGAGAGGGGACCATGGAGGTGAGATTGGCGTGATGTGGGCACAAGCCGAGGAGTGCTGGCAGCCACCAGAGGCTGGAAGAGAAAAGAAACATTTTCCTCTAGAGCCTCTGGAGAGAGCATGGCCCCGCTGACATCTTAAATTTCTGACCACTGAAAATGATCTCAGACTTTTGGCCTCCAGAATTGGCAGAGAATAAAGTTCTGTTGTTTTAAGCCACAAATTTTGTGGTAATTCGTGACAACAGATACAGGAAGCTAAAACACATGACAATAATATCAAATAAGGATGATAAAATCTACCTCAGAGTATAATGGTAAGGATTAAATCAAGTAATATATTTAAGTTTTCTTTTTTTTTTGAAGTATAGGGGATTTACAATATTGTGTTAGTTTCAGATGTACAGCATAGTGATTCAATATTTTTGCAGATTATATTCCATTACAGGTTATTAATTTTAAAAGTTCTTAATAGAAACAAGCATGTACCACATACTTCATAAACGGTAGCTATTTTTATAATAACTACTACTATTAATAAAACTGGATCTAATTATTTGGGGACATTTTTAGAAAAGGAATTTGGGTTCTGAGATGAGTAGCATGATTGGACTTGAGTGTAAGTGCTTGTCAGGAGGTGGGATAGGAGAGTAGTGAAGAGTTGGGGCTGGGATAGAATTGCTTCTGATTTTAGACTAGAAAGTGTAGTAATCACTCTCCTTACTTCATGATCAGTCCTTCCTCCAGTCATGTCCTACTCCAGCCCTGGGCAAGGTAAAGAGGAAAATGAAAATTAGGGGGGAAAAGGACAAGGAGTTTCTTTAGGAAGTAGCTCACTATAAGAGACATGGAGAATTTAGCCTAAGGGCTGCTGCCACCCTTGGGCGATTAATATAGGTAAGGCCAGGGGCTTCCCTGGTGGCGCAGTGGTTGGGGGTCCGCCTGCCGATGCAGGGGACACGGGTTTGTGCCCCGGTCCGGGAAGATCCCACATGCCGTGGAGCGGCTGGGCCCGTGAACCATGGCCACTGAGCCTGCGTGTCCGGAGCCTGTGCTCCACAACGGGAGAGACCACAGCAGTGAGAGGCCCGCGTACCGCAAAAAAAAAAAAAAAAAAAAAAAAAAAAAAAAAAATATATATATATATATATATATATATATATATATGTAAGGCCATTCAGAATTTAGTCACATAGATGTCAGCAGTCAGAGATAGCGTATTTTTTCTTGACAAATAAATGTGTTCAATTGTTGACTAAAACAATTATTTTTGCTGTACAGCCCTTCTCTAGATTCAGTTCATCCACTTTTCATCTTGGGATTATATAATCAATTTATTGCAAGAGTAGTCCAAAGGACTGATCATTTCATGGCAAAATTTCTACTTGTCTATTTTTGTTTGTGGCATTAATTGCTATAAAATAATGGCATTGCTTTGTAAAATCTGGACATTTTACCCCTGATGTACCTCCTAGGGAAAACAAAATCATATTATCAATAATACCTTGTTTTCCTCAAATAAATACTACTCTAAAACCTATCAGTGACATAAAATATTATCTAATAAGCTAGTTGCCAAAATTTGAATTGAATAAGTAGCTGAATCAGCAGACTGTAATTGTATTTAATGGAGGGAAGACTTTTCAGCTTTCTAATAGGTTGTTATGGAGCATCCAGTTATTTGACTCTCCTCTGACCCCTTATTCTTCTCCTTCTACCACCATGTGGGATGGGAGCCCATAGAACTGTACATATTCAAAACAAAACGAGGAAATGGAATTCAAATTAACATGACCATAATAATAGAACATTTATGAGACCATTTCTCATATTCCTAGTCTTTCCATATTTCAGTATGTCAACAAAGTACTGAACTATGAGTCAGGAGACCTAAATTACTATCTTCAGGTCTGCAACTAGCTAACTAGGTGATATTAGACAAATTGGTTTGCCCTTATGAACTTCAGTTTCCCAATTTTTAAAATGACATGGTAAACTAAATGATCTCCAGTAGTGCTTTCAGGAGCCAACATGCTATCATTCTGTATCAGTTAGATTTTAGGGTTCCTTCCCAAAAAATACTTTTGACTTCCAAAGTGTAAATTGGTACATACTGGGGCAGAATTACTCTGACCAGAAGATTCAATGAATCCCAATTTCCCAAGAACTATTTCTATATTTTTTCCAAAATTTGATGTTCAACAACTTCATTTCCTTCTGCCTTGTTTCTTCATTTGTACTATAGCATATGGTCATTGGTTGTTGTCTTAGTTCAGGCTGCTATAAAAAATTACCATAGACTGGGTGGCTTAAACAATAAACATTTATCTCTCACAATTCTGGATGCTGGGATGTCCAAGATCAGGGTGCAGGCAGATCTGGTGTCTGGTAAGGGCCCACTTCCTGAGTTGCAGATGGACCTATTTTATTGTATCCTTACATGATAGATAGCAAAGAGAAATTCTGTGTTTTCTCCTCTTGTGTAAGGGCATTAATCCCATCGTGAAAGCTCTACCCTTATGATGTAATTATCTCCCAAGTGTCCCACCTCCAAATACCATGGGGATTAGGCTTCAATGTATGAATTTTGTGGGGACACAGACATTCAGTCCAAAGCAGTTGTAATTGGCAATCAGAGTCATGGCACAACCATTGTCAATAGCACATTATTAGTAGCCCATACCAAGGTGCACATGGTAGGGTCCCTTTCCATACTCCCAGCAGTTTCTTACTATAGTGAAGTGAATTAGAGAACTAAATAAATCTAACTGGTCTCCCTGCCCTTTTAATACTACCTTTTAAAATCTGTCCTTTAAATGAACCAGCAAATGCACTTGATCTTTGCTGATCATTTCTCCCCCAGGTATAAACCCATGAGTTGAACCCTAGGATCATGTGAAATGTCCAAACTCCTTACATGAGAAATGTATTCTCCAGCAGGATCCTGCACAACTGGGGCAGCTGGGCACTCACTCACCACTCTCCTTTCCCCATAGGAGAGGTCACTGCCGGCTAGTTCAGGCCTGTGCTCTGTCACCTTGGGGGAGGAGTGGTACTGGCAAAGATTCTCTTACTCTCTCCAATGCATCCAAACTCATACATGCTCACACACACACACACACACACACACACACACACACACACACACACACACACACACACACACACAGAGCACTCTCCAGGTTTTTCCCAACCACAGCCGAGAGGTTGGAGCAGGTTCCCTGGCTCCTGCTGGTTTCACGGCCCATACCAAGATCTGTATGCCAGATCACAGGTGGTTGAGATTCCTACTTGATCCCTTGGCATATGGTGCTGGATCCCACAACTCCCACAGAGGCACTTTTGTTTGTGGGTGAATGCCTGATTAGTTGTTAAAAAGGAAGACAAAAGGGAGGAATGTCTTCACTAGCATGATGCTGATGTCACTCAGGTCTTGCCCATTTTCCACAATGACCGGGCCCTACATGCAGTTTCCTGGACTGATGTAGCTTTGACTTCCTCCATAAAGAAGTGAAAACTGTAGAGTTGTGGTCACACATTATCCAGTTCTCTAGAATGGGGCAACACTTTATATAGCAACTTTGGGAAAGTATGCAAAGTTCAGCAAGAAACATTACAAAACGTGCTTAGGATTGAATTGAAGGAAATGCTAACTTGCAAATCCTGAGTCGTGAGAATTAAGACAGGCCACTGGGTTTATTGCTTCTTGCTTTACATTAACAGGTTATGTGCAGGTATATTAGTTTCCTAGGACTCTTTAACAAATTACCACAAAATTGGTGGCTTAAAGAAACAAATGTATTTTCTCCCAGTTCTAGAGGTCAGAAGTATGAGATCATTTTCAGTGGTCAGAAATTAAGGTGTCTGCAGGGCCATGCTCTCTTCAGAGGCTCTAGAGGAAAATGTTTCTTTTCTCTTCCAGCTTCTGGTGGCTGCCAGCATTCCTTGGCTTGTAACCACTACTCCAGTGTCTGCCTCCGTGGTCACATTGCCTTCTCTTCTCTCTGGGGCAAATCTCTCTCTGCCTCTCTCATAAGAACAGATGTGATTGTATTTAGAACTCACCTAGATAATACAGGATAAGATATTTAGCTCAGTCACATCTGAAAAGACCCTTTTTCAAATCAGGTAACATTTATAGGTCCAGGCATAAGGAACCAATACCTTTTTGGACCATTTTCTAGACTATTACAGCAGATATCTGTACTTCTTTTTCTTATCTCTTTTTAAAGTGATTCTTCTACTTGATTCCTTTTTCTCTAAGATCTTCTCAAGCATGAAGGTCAACTTGCTGTGTATACATGCCAGGCAATATGGTTTATCAGAGTGGTAGATGCATCTTTTAAAGTGAATGCTTGCAGAGAAAGTAGAAACTCCTTGCTTGGGAACAGAATTCTTCTAGGAGAATTATGGATGGAAATAGCATTAAACTTGGCTAGTAAGACCTTGGATCTTAAAAAATATTTTATATCCCTCTCATATCTTGCAAATTTCATGTATGTTAATTTGAAAAATGTCCCCTCATCTATCTAACTGAAGATTCTTTTTCTGTAAAATTAATTAAGCTCTAGTATACTTCCGGCTTTGATTTTCTTAGATTCCATGGTGCTTAACATAATGGGCTTGCTTTGTGGCAAGTCTTCTTTTCCCCTAGCCATTGAGAAGATTTGCTTTCCTCTTTTTCTTTCCAGGTACGTCAATTTTTGTGCTCCCTTCCAGAACTGTGCCCTTTACATGTGGCAACCAAATTGTGCTCATTGTTGTAGTGTTAGTTCTACAAGCTAAGACATTATTAACAGAATTGGTTAGAAATATTGACATCTGAGACCTCACATAATCAAGCCTAAAGCCACTTCTAGAGGAATTTTAAATCCCAGGGCAAAAGCAGACTACCCCTGAATAAACAATCCTTTATGAATGAGAAGTTAGAGAGTCAAATCACACGTCTTAAAAATAAAATTTATTGCCAATGAAATCAGAAACCTCAACGGACAAGGTAGAGATGAAGAATTAATGAACTAAAAGAGCTGAGAAACTGCCCAGAATGCAGAGAAGTAAAAGTACAACTTAAAACCACAAAATTATGTGAAAAAGAGGCACCAGAAATGAAGTTAAAAGACAAGCTATAGTTAGGAAGGAGATACTTAGAAAACATAAAACCAACAAAACATTAGCTGGTGTTGTTTACTGATATGGAGAACATGGTGGAGAAGTAGAGGGTAGGAACAGATTTGTGGGTAGGTGGAAACCAATAGTTTATGTTGGTCATGTTAAACGAGATACACACTTAGAGATATCAAATGGAGATATCAAGTATGCAGCTAGATCTTGATATCTGAAGTTCTGTGAAGAGGTCCAGTCTAGAGTTATACATTTGTAATCTTTGACACGTGAACAGGATGGGTTAAATACATACAGGCATTTCTGAAGGACTCAGACCCTAAGTGGTGGGCTGTGGGGAAGACTACTGAACAAAAGCCAGGTTATGGGAAGTACAATCGGGTTTCTAAGAGAGAATTCAGCGTAGAGGAAGATCAAGCCTGGCCTGGTTATACAAGACTGAACAAAGGAAAGAAGTAGTTCTAGTTAGAGCACCATGGAATAATTTTAAGTAAAATCAATGTTTATGGAGTTGTCTATAATTTACCAGGCACAGTGTTAGGTGTAATGTATATATTAACTCATTATGTCTTTAGATGAACCTATGGTTAAAGTATCATAATTAGTCCAGTTTTAACAATTGAAGACACTGAGACTTAGAGCACTCAATACTTTGCCTAAATTCATACAGAATTGAGAAGCAGGGCTGGAATTTGATCTCAGAACTGCTCTAGTGACCAGTGAATGCCCCTAGCATTAAGCTTGTCATTGTGAAAAAGAAAAAAAGAGGCTGTGTGTAAACTGGTCTCAGTAAACATTAATACTTTGGAGTCCAAAGAACGCTGCTATGAGACCTTTCTGCAAATTGATCACAACTCAGAAGGAGGGAGCATAGATCTATGTTTGGTGATAGGACTTGGAGCTAGTAATATGAATGTGACCTTATTCATACCTGCAGGAGGATAAAACTTGGGGACATCTGAGTTATGTTGTAAGGATATAATTGAAGACATTTTTATTGAACAGAAGAGCTGCATCTGGAGATAAAAAAGGGCTCACTTTAGATGAAGCATAGTTAATGAAATACAATCCACATCTACCATATTTTTGGTGGAAATTCTCATATTTGAGGATGAAGGAAGAATCATATAAGCATCTAAGCAAAAAATCAGGTTACCTACAGCTGAAAAAAGTCAGGATATGTGCTTCTTGGAAAAAATATTTGAAGAAATAAACCAGCTAACTGAGAAATGATAAAAAAATATAGGTTTAAATCCAAATTAATATGTAAATATGGTTATAAAACAATGCAAATATAATTCTTGAAAGGGAACATAGATAATGGAAAAATAATATAATAATAACATGTAACTGGGACAAAATTTCCAGATCATAGTAACCAAAACTGGAAAGTGTCAGATCTCGAGGGGTTGGAGGGCTGAAAATTGAATGTACTCATTTCCTCAACTTACCTAGGGGAAATCATTAGAAATGGTTTATTATTAATATTTATAATTAGAGAAATGGAGGTTTAAGTATGTATTTCAAAAGCTAAAATAAGAACTAGTTGAACTGAAAGGTTACTGTCTACCTTCCAAATTAATTTTGGAGTGGAGAGGAATGCAATACAAAACGTCCCATAAAAACAAAAGATTTATGACAAAAGGGTGTGCAAGAAAGCTCTCAAAAACAGGAAATACTTGTTAATACATATACATTAGATGCATTCAGTAATTAAAATAATAATTTATCAGACTAAGTCAGGATATAAAATCCAGCTACATGCTGTCTACAGAAGCATACTCCAAACAAAGTGACTCATGAAAATTAAAAGTAAAAAGTTGGACATTTAAGTATTTTAAAGTAAAAGGATCACTGGATTTACTATATTGATATCAGACACAGCAGACACGTCTGACAAGTGGAAAACATCTTTTGTTCCCAAACAACCATGTAATCTTGACAAAGTTGGTCATTTATTAAGCCACAAGAAAACCAATAAGTTATAAATAGAAATAATATAGACTGCATTCTTTATCAACAATACAATAAACTATGAAAATGAATAATGTCAACTGAAAAACATGCACAACCTAGAAGTTAAGAATTATGTTTTATTCGGCGGACAAAACTGAGGACTTAAGCCCAGGAAACAGCCTCTCAGATAGCTCTGAGGGACTGTTCCAAAGAGGTAAGGGAGGAGCCAGGATATACAGGAGTCTTTGCAACAAAATCCGGGTAGTCAGAACATCAAAAGATTACTGTTAATTAAAGAAAACCAGACATGTCAAGTTAATGAATTTAGCGCTTGGGCTTATTGAAATCTTTCCTTTGATTCGCACCTTAGCTATCTAGGGCCAGTATCCTGTTCTTTCCCATCCTGAGCCCCGTTAGGGTACACCATTGGGGGTGGCTGCAGTGGCTGAGGGCTTGGCATGGGCAGCCCATTTGTCTCCATCCTGAGTTCCCTCAGGGCTCACCATCGGGGTGGGGATAGTGTCTGATGGCTTGATTGCCACACCATCCTTTTTTTGCTGATATGGCAGGCAACATTTTTTATTAACAATAATAAAAGTTTTAAATGCATTTCTAAGGGAATTATGAGACAATAATGAGAAATATGAGACTCCAATGCAGACCACTTATAAAATAATAGTGTTGAGATCAGTACATATATGAATTCATAGGATGAGACCAAAGCTATACCAGAGGTTGTGTTAGGAGAGTACAGCAAAGTCATTTGACATCAGAATCTTATCTCTCATTATTTTAAGAGCCTAACAAGAATTTGCTCTTTGCTTTGACACTTCCTGTGTAAGCCCTGGCTAATGTACAGAGACGACCCCATGTTACATTTGCCTGACCGCTTGTTGCTGTGGTTGCTTCTCCTGGTACAGATGCCACCTTTGCTACTGCAGTTGATGCTAGAGGTACTACTGGTGCTGCTGAATATGGTGGCTGACAGAAAACAGAGTTCTCCCCTGGCCCTATTCCGTTCATAAGTTGCAGCCTGGGGATGCTCTGTTGTTTATTGGTTGTTTTTGCTACTGTGAACAGCTGTTACACTGAGACAGATTATGCTGTGAATATTCTAGCCTCCCTACCGCCCCGTTTCTCACACTTGCTGCCAAGGTGATCTCAATCTGAGCATGTCACTTTCCAGTTTAACATTCTTCCTTGGTCTCTCATTCTCTGTAGAATAAAATCCAAACCTTTTAACTAAGCATACAAGGCTCAACATGTTACAGTGTTTTGCATAATTTCCTCTCTCTCTTCCTACCACTCCCCAACCCCACATCCCTTTGCAAAGCTCTCTGCTTTAGCTCTGCTAAAGTACTTGTTTTTACCTCGGCTTGGAATGATTGATGCTTTAATTATTATGCAGAGAATAGCACATTAAGTTATAAGGAATCTGGGGAAAATATTTGTCAGGAACATGACAAAGAGTTAATACCCTAATGTATAGAGTCACTACAAGTTAGTAGGGAACACAAGAGAAACCACAGTAGAAAAATGGACAAAAAAGCATGAAAAGATAATTAACAGATGTGACAACAAATTACTGATAAGCAGCCAAGGTGTAAAGAAAAATAATTTCATGAATAGTTAAAGAAAGAGAAATTAAAATACCATGTTTCACTTCATTTCAAATAATTTAAAAAAAAACAACAGTAAAGTGTCTTGTTCTAGCAAAGTCAGCGTATTAGAATGATTTTCTAACAGATGGAAGAAAAGTGTCTTGAAGAAGGAGGACCTTTTCCTAGTTTGCACCAAGACACCATATTTGCTAGCGGCTGCCCTGTGCATAGTACTTCCTATATGCCGGGTAATATCCTAAGAACTTTCCATGTGTTCATTCCTTTAATCTTCAGAACATATCCTTTGAGGCCAGTACCATAATTTTCTGTATGTTACAGGTGAAGAAACTGCATCTTAGAAATGTCAAATAACTTACAAAAGATCAAACAGCTTATGAAAGGTGGAGCCAAAGTTGGTCTCTTAACAGTCTGACTGTAACGTTTTCCCTTTTAACTGCTGTGCTTACTGCCTCATATATTTGTAGTTTTCAGACTGTGTCTGTTTTCATTGTATCTCACAGATATAGACAAGTTATATTCATTGCTACCGTTTATAAAACAATTATTTTGTGCCAAACATTGGGGCTAAGCATCTTAGCCCCAATTGTTACATCATATGATGTAACAATCATATGAGGTAGATATTGTTAATTCCATTACTCATTTGAGGAAAATGAGGCCTAAAGAGTTCATGTAACACGTCCATTGTCATTCATATAGCAAGTAGCAAAGCCAGGATTTGAATCAGGTATGTTACACTTCAACACCTCATGCATTTCAATGCTGTGTAATACAAGTGCGCAAAATATTACCTTATATACCATACTTGGGATTAAACCCAAACTCAGGTCCTGCCTGCCTCTCCATCCTCATCTCCTGCTACTCTTCTTGTTGTACTCTAGCCACATATGCCTCCTTGCTCTACCCTAAACACACTAGGTGCACATAGACCTTTGGGACAATTCATGTGCTTTCCCCTTTGCCTCAATTGCTTTTGCATGGCTCACTCCTTCACCTCCTTCAGGGATCTGCTCCGCTCTTCCTTTGACCATCACGTCTAAAATTGTGGCCTTCATCACTCTCCACACTCTTGTTTATCTTTCTTCATAGCACATATCACAACCAGACATTATATTATAAACCTACTTGTTTATTGTCTGTATTCCTCATCAGACTGTAAGTCCTAGGAAGCCAAGACTTTGCTTTGTTCACTATTATGTCCTCAGAATCTAAATCAGGAGTTCGTAATATTTTTTTTGTAAGGAGTATGATATTAAATATTTTAGGCTTTGTGAGCTGTACAGTCCCTGCCACAACTACTTAACTTTTCCACTGTAGCACAAAAGCAGTCATAAAAAATATGTAAGTTACTTAGTGTGAAATTGAGAAGGCTGTGTTTCAATAAAACTTTATTTACAAAAATAGGAAGTAGTTGGATTTGGCATATGGGCCATAGTTTGCCAACACCTGGTCTAGAACATTACCTGGCTGGCACTCAAAACATATTTGTTGAATTAATTTATATGTTTATGTAGTACACATACACACACACATATGCATATGGGTGTGTGTGTGTGTGCACCAAAAGGATACTTGGAAGGAATCAAATAAAAATATCTCAGTAGTTATCTTTAGTGGCAGGATTATGGCTTTTTAAAATTAAAATTCCTCCTGTGTATTTTCTGAATTTTCTAATTTTTTAGTGAATATGCATTAATTTTGCTTTTAAACTTTTAAATTAAAGTATGATATAAATACAGAAAAATGTACAGTGCATAATTATACAGCTCAAAGAAGTTTTACAAGTGGAACATAATTATATAAAAAGCAACCAGATAAAGATGCACATCACATCTCAAAAAAGAATTTATTTCACATCTTCATCATGCTGTGTACTCTGATTCCCAAACCTAGGATCCATACCTACCAGAAAACTAAACAGTTCACCTTGGTTTTTAAAACATATAATTTTGAAATAAGATGAGATCATGGTCCTAGAGACTCAGGAAGTACTTAGATTTGGTAATGATCTATAAAAGGAACCAGAAAAATTATTTTTTAGATCATATCCTAGGAGCCCCTGTTGTACTCCCTTTCAGTCATTTGTGCACACTACCCTGACTTCTAACAGCATAGATTAGTTTGCCTGTCTTTGCACTTTACGTAGATGTAATCATATGGCATATATTGTGCGTGTGACTTCTTTTGCTTAACATTATGGCTTTTTTAAAAACAATTTTTATTGGAGTATAGTTGATTTACAATGTTGTGTTAGTTAACATTATGGCTTTGAGATGTATCCACAGAGGTGTATAGCTGTGGTTCATTCATTATTGTTGGTCTATAGTATTCCATTGTTTGAATTTATAGCATATGTTGCTCATAAGAAATTAATTTGTGTTCTTTTCTTATTTTCCCATTTCCTCTGTTCTATGCAAGAATCTAGGATCCCTCTGTTAATAGTTCTTAAGTTCAAATGTTTTTATAGGACTAAAGACAGAAGCACCCCCAAAGTTAATACCTTTCATAAAAACATAAGCCCATTCAAAAGGACAATGAAGGGAGGGGTGAGGGGAATAGGGAGAGTATATTTGAGAAAGAAAAAAACTTGCCCCAAATTTGGGAAGGGAGAAGGGAGAGTGCCCTGTTAGAGCTGGGAGTCACATGCAACATAGTTATAGAGCGCTAAAGAGATGGCAAATTCCCTGAGGAAATGTTTGTTTGGAGCAATTAAGGAGACTGGACCCTAGGCATCATGTTTTTATCTCATCATGGAATGAATGAATGTCTGAACATAAAGGGGTCACTGTGGGCATAAAAATGATGGCAGAATGATGACCACAGTAGAATGGAGATTGAGTCCTTTTACTCATTTTGGAGGCATCACAGAAAAATCCTGCATTCTAGTTCAGCTCTAAAAAGATAAATGTTCCCAGGAAAGAAAATTAAATTTCCTAGCAGTCTGACAAGTTGGAGGATCAAATTGAGATTTAATTTGATCTAAAAAATAATTCTTCTGGCTCTTTGTATAGACCATTATCAAATTTAAGTACTTCCTGAGTCTTTAGGACCATGATCCCATTTTATTTCAAAATTATATGTTTTAAAAACCAAGGTCAGCTATTTAGTTTTCTAGTAGGTATGGATCCTAGGTTTGAGAATCAGAGTACATAGCATGATGAAGATGTGAAATTACTTTCTTTCTTCTTTGAGGTGTGATATTTTCCCTTGGTTCCCAAGGTAAAACATGGAAAAGCCACTGTGTTTCCCCCCCACCCCCCTTTCCAACTCAGTGGGAAATTCCTTACAGATACTGGTAATGGTGAGTCAGTTTTAGTTTTATAGTTTTTTTATAGTTAATTAATAGTTAATTTTTATAGTTTTTTCCTTGTTACCTTACTAGATGACTAGGAGAGACTGCCTCTTCATTTCTTTGCCAGATATCATTTTAAACTGAACATGACCTGGATTTCCTGGCTCCTTGTTTTAAGTCCTCTCATGTTACTGTTTCCTTGGAAATACACCTTTTCTAGCAAAACAGGTGCTCATACCCCCCACATTAGTTTTCTAGGTCTCCTATATGGTGATGAATTGAAAAAAAAAAGTACTCAGAGGAAATCTTATATCCTTATATAGTTTAATATCAAACATAAAAAATGGAAATAAATCATTTAACTCTAAAAAAGTAGCAAAATGATAAAACTAGGGAAGTCTGGATAAAGATATTAAAAATAATAATATAAAAATTCAGTAGACTGATTACATGAATATAAGAACTGTCTTTTTTAAAGACTGACCATAAAATCTCTAGTAACTCTAATCCAAAAAAAAAAGTGAAAACAACTCCAGGAATAGGAATTAATAAAGTGTCAGATCCCTCCAAATTAACTACAGATTTTATGTAATTCCAATTAAAATTCCAACAGTATTTTTAAAATTTGACAAAATGATGTCAAAGTTCCCTAGAAAAAAATTCATGTGAAATTAACCAATAAAATCCTAAAATTGAGCAGCAATAAATGATGACTTACATTAGCAGATATTTAAAAATAATTTAGTAATAAAACCATCTTGAAGTTTCGACACTAGGTTAGGAAATGCAGAGAAATCACCTGAAAAGAGTAACAAATACAGAAAGAGCCAAGTATATATGAGGGTTTCATCTAGATGAAGGTAGCATTTTATATTGTTTTGATGGATTATTCAGTGAATTATCTTGAAGCAGCTCTCTATCCATTTGGACTAGCTAGGTTATGCCAGGATTAGCAAACTCAAATGCCTTCAGGAGCTAGGCAGATAATACATATGTACAATGAAATGTTTGAAGAAGAGGTAAAGAAAACATTAAAAATAATAGAAAGTCTGGACACAGCTACCTATGTGTGAGCTAGGTGAACATATATTCATGAAAACTATGCAAGTATAAACCAACTGAGTATGGAAAACACTACTTTCCAATAAAAGAACGTTCCTAACAAGTACCTCTCACTAAAAAATTAAATAAGAACAAGAATACAGCAAGGAAGTACTCAAAGAAAGATGATAAAAGATGATAAATCATCAAAATGAGTTGAACAGGGAAGTTGGAGAGATAAGTGGACAAATTGAGATTATATATATATATATATAAAGTATAAAAAGTATATATATATGTATATATACTTTGTCATATCAAGGTATAGAATATAGTCATATAATAAGCAAAGGAATTATTAATCATTCATCAATCATCACCAATAACCCTTCTCTATTAGGCAATATCCGCATAACACAGATATGTTGTATTAACACTCATCAAACATGAACAAAACAAAACAAAAATCCTCCTTTGACCCCCCCCCACTCTTTCTAATATTTCTTGATCCCTTTTCCTATCATTCCTTTATGAACACAGTCTTCTCAGGCTTCTGACTGCACCACCCTACCAAAACAGCTCTTATCAAGTTTACCAGTAACCTCTGCAATCTTTTCCCTAAACTCCAGATCACTATATCTACCTGACTAGTTGACTTTTCTTAGAGTTCTAATAAGTGTCTCAATTTTAACTTGTTTAAAACAGAATTCTTTGGCCTCTAAACCTAGACTTCCCTCACCATTCCCAATTTTGATAAGTGAAACCACCACATTCATCCTTACTAGGACCACAAAATTTGGAACTATCCTTGATAATTTTTCTTATACACTATATCAAATATACCATTAAATCTATAAGCTCTAATTTAAAAGTACATTCCAAATCTCCAACTTTATCTCCTACTGCTCTTAATCTTCAATTATTCTAGCACAGACTTACTTGCTGCCTTGCTGTTTCTGGAACACATCAGGCAAGCTTCCAGCTTAGGACCTTTGTATTATTGGCTGTTCACTCTGCCTGAAATGCCCCTTCCCTGCCCTAAGTCTATACCTCCTTCAAGTCTCTCTTCAGATATCATCTTCTCTGGCCACTCTATTATAAATAGGACCCACCTCATTGTTTTTTATACCTCCTTACTCTGCTTTATTTTTTATGCCATTTACCACCACAGGGCATAGCATAATTATTGTCTTTCTTCATTATAAAGTAAATTCCATGAGTGCTGAGGTCTGTTTTTTTTTTTTTAACTATGGTCTTGTATCAAGTATATCTTGTATCTGTTGATTTTTTTTTCTAAGTAGATGATTATATCAGATTCAAATTTTTGACAGTTTTATTTCTCCCCTTCAATTCTTATAGCTTTTATTTGTTTTCTTTCCTTATAAAGTTGGCCAATACTTCAACTGATATTTTAAACATTAACACTGATAGTGAATATGTATCTTGTCTCTGATCTTAATGGGTTACATATAACATTTCTCTATTAAATTTAATATTTGAGGTGGGCATTTTCCATGTAAATTTTACCAAGTTAGGAAGTTTCTATGATTTCCCACATTGCTGAGAATTTTGTTTTTATCATAGACAGGTTTTGAAACTATTTGCACAGGGATGAACATATGATTTTTTTCCTTCAGTCTATTAATGCTTTTATTTGCAGTTATTTTTGATGTTGAAATCATCATTTTATTTCCGGGTTAATTTTATTTCCTAGTTAATCATTATGTATTGTATCCATCTTACACTGTTAAACTTGTTTAGTTCATATTTTATTTAGGATCTTTGCATCTGCATTCCTGTCTGAATGGGGCTTAGGTTTTCCTTTTATCATCATCTGGTTTTAGAGTCAAGATTAGAGATGCCCAGTAAAATTTGTTTGGCAGCTTGTCTATTGTCTGTGAAAAAAAGTGTATAAGATTAGAACAAGCTATTCTTTTATATTTTGATATAATTCACCTGTAAAATTGTCTTACTCTTAGCTTGGGCATTAATTTTGAAGGGAATTCTTTGACTGCCATTTCTATTAATTTAATGGATATTGATCTATTTAATTTTTTCTTTCATCTTACAGTGTGTTAATATTTTATATTTTTTTCTAATGATTTATGTATTTACTCTAGGTTCTTAAATATTTTATCATTATTTTTAAATGCTTATATTTGTTTTTTCTTTTGCATTATTATTTATCCATATTTTATCATTTTTGTAGGAATCAGCCTTGCCAGAAATCTGTCAATTTAATTAATTTTTTCAGAGAACCACCTTTCTGTTATTAATTTTATCACTTTTATCATTGTCATTAATTTCTGTCATTATCTTTATTATTTTATTTTTCCTTATCTAGATTTTCTCTGTTGCTCTTTTTTCCAATTACCAGGGTTGCTTCATCTTTTTTAAATGTTTGTTTTATGCTATTTTAGAGTAATACATGGTTATTATAAAAATTAGACAATAAGAAAAAATAAAAAGACAGGAGATATCAGAAACATGGCAGAGTGAAAAGCTACTTTTGTCTCCTCCTTTCAATCTACAACCAGTGAAACATCTACAACTCAACAAAGGTGCCTCTTCCCAACACCACAGGATGCTGGAGAACTCCACACATCTGTATATCTAAAGGTGGGTGGACTGGAACTGAGGAAACATAGAGAAGGTAGAAGTAAGGGAACAGCAGAATTGGTGCCTGCAATCCAGGCCCTCTGACCACAGCAGCTGAGCCCACAGCTTCAGAGAACCCAGCAGCAGCAGGGGAAGGAGTGCACATGACTCTGGCCTCCTGACTGCAGAAGCACCCACAGCCACAGGCAAATGAGCAGAAGCAGCAGTGGGGCTTGGAACCCTTCCCCTCAAGCCGCCTGGGCACCCATGACCCTGGCCCCTGCCCCATTCACAGTGTTGGAGTCTGTGAACCTTACAAAACTGGACATGGTATAGGTGCCTGTGTGATCCTGGCTTCCCCACCACTGTCCCTCTCCCCGCACAGCAAAGCCCATGTCTCAGGGGATCCAGGATGCAAGGGTAGAGGCCACCATCCCAGTGATGACAGGGGCTCTGGCAGAAGCAAGGCAGCAGTGACCCTGGAGGTGCAGGAAGCAACAAGGTAAGCAAAGAGCCATACCTCTTGCAGACATTGCGGAGGCTGGAAAATGCCAACTCTCAAATATAACCAGAAGCAGCTCAGGTAAGAGAAACCAAAAGCTTCTGTGATAGCACCACCTACCAGAAAACAAAAGAAAGGACTCTTAACTCCTAACGTGTCATTTAACTTTGAATGTGCTGACAGAGGAACCATTCTTCAAGCCACATGAAAATCCACAGTACAGTACATCACAAAAAAGAAAATGACAATTCTCTAGAAACCACACTTAAAGTCACAGAATATTGCAATCTATGTGATAGAGAATTAAAAATAACTGTCATGAAGAAACGCAATAAAATACAAGAAAACACAGAAAGGCAGTCTAATGAGCTCAGGAATAAAATTAATGAACAAAAGGAATACTTTACCAAAGAGATTGAAACTCTAAAAAGGAAACAAATTCTGGAGCTGGAGAACTCAGTAAACGAGATGAGGAATGCATTAGAAAGCATTGGAAATAGAGCAGACCATATGGAAGAGAGAGTTAGTTAGCTCAAAGATAGAAATCTAGCAATGATATAAGTACAAGAAAAAAAAGAGATCAAGATATGTAAAAAAAATGAGGAAATCCTGTGAGAGCTATCTGACCTTTTAAGAAGGGCAACATTAGGATAATGGGTATCCCAGAAAGAGAAGAGAGGGAGAAGGATGCAGAGAGATTATTTAAAGAAATAATAGCTGAGAACTTCCCAAACTTGGGGAAGGAACTGGATATACAAGTCCATGATGCTAAGAGAAAACCTAAATTACCTCAATGCAAAAAGACCTTTTTTGAGACACATAATGTTGAAATTGTCAAAAGTCAATGTCAAAGAAAGAGTTGTAAAAGCAGCCAGGAAAAGAAGGATGATGGGGAGGGTGGGAGGGAGGGAGATGCATGAGGGAAGGGATGTGGGAACAGATGTATGTGTATGACTGATTCACTTTGTTATAAAGCAGAAACTAATAAAAAATAAAAAAAAAAAAAAGAAGGATGGTAACCTACAAAGGAACCCCCATTAGGCTATCAGCAGATTTCTCAGCAGAAACCCCGCAGGACAGGATGGAGTGGAATGACACTCTCAAAATACTGTAAGATAAAACTGTCAGCCAAGAATACTCCATCCAGGAAAGTTATCCTTCATATATGAAGGAGAAGTAAAGGCTTTCCCAGACAAAAGCTGAGAGAGTTCATCACCACTAGACCTGCATTACAGGCAATGTTGAAAGGAGCTCTTCTGCCTGAAACAAAAACAGCAAAAGTACACAAAACTTTGAGCAAGGTGATGTAGAGAACTAGAAAATTGCAACTCTTCATCAAAATAGCTTTTAAAACACTTCAATAGCCTTTTAAACACTTCAGTATCCACAAATCAACCAATGTGATACACCACATTAATGAAATGAAGGATAAAAACCATATGATCTTCTCAATAGACACAGGAAAAAACACGTAAGAAGATTCAACACCCACTTATGATAAAAACTTTCAATAAAGTTGGGATAGAAGAGATGTACCTCAACATAATAAAGGCCATATATGACAGACCTGCAGCTAACATCGTACTCAGTGGTGAAAAATTGAAAGCTGTCCCTCTAAGATCAGGGTCGAGTTTGGCCTATGGTTTGTAGACATAAATGACATTAGTCAGTGTATGTAGTCAGGAAACCACTCGATATATCAACCAGAGATTGTAATCAAGGAATTAATTATAAATACATTGAAGGACTGGAAGAGCAATGGAAATGAGAGGGGATACTCCCCGCTAAGGTGATGGAGGTTGTCACTGCCATACCACAACTGCTTAGCAGGAACTCAGGAGCCTGCGTTCCCGTTAATGCTGCTGAAATTGCTACTGCTGCTGCCTTTTGTAACAAATGCAACGGTATCTTTCATAACTTCAGTATCTCAGCTTTCCTTTTTTTATGCTTGATCTCTGTGTCTAAGAAGGATGTTTAAAATATCCCTATATTTCTGTCAGTTGTTCTTTATAAAAAGGCAATACCTATATTTTGAGATAGTATTGTTTGGTCCATACATGGTATTAATTGTCATCTTGCTTAATTTTCCCTTTTATCAATGTATCATATCTTTATTTTTTATCATGTTTTGGCTTGATTTATATTTGTGATCTATTAAGATTTCTATCTTAGCTTTATTTTGATTCATACATGGCTAGCACATATTTTTTACCCATTTTAAAAAGCCTCTATATGTCTTAATTTTAAGGAAAGTTTTGGTAGTTTTTGTAATACATTTTTTTAATCCAAACTGAGTACTTCTGTGTTTTAATTGACACAAGTAACCAACTTATATTTACTTTTTTAGGCTTAATAAGGATTATATTTGCCATCTTATTTCATATTTTCCATCTACCTTTCCATTTTGAACAAAGGGGTGGTTAGGGGTGCTGACCCTCCTCAGAGTTGAAAATCCGAGTAAAACTTTACACTGGGCTCTCTGTATCCGTGCCTTCATACATATACCTGGTTCCATGTTCACAGATTCAACCAACTGCAGATCATGTAGTACTGAAATTTACTATAGAAAAAAATCCGCATATAAATGGACCCACGCAGTTCAAATCCATGTTGTTAAAGACTCAACTTACTTTGAATTAAAGATTCAACTTTTATTCTGCTGATTTAAAAGCTATACATTTTATTTTTGTTAATATGGCCCATATAGCATAAAGCCCATACTCATGTTCATTTTCCTCTATTGATTTCTTGGACTTATCAGTATCTATATATTCCTCCTTAACAATATAAATATGCTCTCATACATCTTTACTCCTTCCTCCATTCTTTACTTTATTAATATTGTACTACAGTGTAGCCCTAACTTGCTCTAAATGTTCTTTTTAAATGTTTTTTGGTCCTAGCTTTGTTAGCCAAAAAAATTAAAGATATTTGATCACCTTTAATTCACATACATCTTACAGAATCCTCCTGAATTTATGTCTCTTCTCACTTAAAATGACAACTGCCCCTTCAATATTTCTATACTCTTCTCTACATTATATATATATACAGATATGTATATATATATACACACATGCACATACTATACACATATATATGATTATTCATATATGTATATGTTCATGTGTATATACATTGTATATATATACACATATATATACATATATATATATACTCAGTTTGTTGTATAATAGGTTGATCAATCAATAGATCCTTACCTTTTAGAACATAAGCTTCTTGAAGGCAGGGTTTTTCTTTTTCAAATTTATTATTATTTTTTTTTTTTGACTGCATTGGGTCTTTGTTGCTGTGTGCAGGCTTTCTCTAGTTGTGGCGAGCAGGGGCTACTCTTCGTTGCAGTGCATGGGCTTCTCATTGTAGTGGCTTCTCTTGTTGCAGATCACAGGCTCTAGGCACACGGGCTTCAGTAATTGCAGCACACAGGCTCAATAGTTGCGGCACGTGGGTCCTAGAGCACACGGGCTTCAGTAGTTGCAGCATGTGGTCTCAGTAGTTGTGGCGCACTGGCTCTAGGGTGCGTGGGCTTCAGTAGTTGTGGCACACAGGCTCAGTAGTTGTGGCTCGTGAGCTCTAGAGTGCAGGCTCAGTAGTTGTGCCGTGCGGGCTTAGTTGTTCTGCGGCATGTGGGAGCTTCCCAGACCAGGGCTCGAACCCGTGTCCCCTGAATTGGCAGGCGGATTCTTAACCACTGTGCCACCAGGGCAGGGGTTTTTTATCTGCTTTATTTTGCTGCTGTATTACTAGAACCTCACAGATACTTGGTACTTGATAAATATTTGTTGAATAAATGGCTGAAATTGAGTATTTACTTTATGAGTGATTTTAAAGTGAGTCATTGTGTGGCAAACCTTCTGAGACCTTGCGTGACTGAGAAATATTTTATTACATGCTCACAGTGAAATAATAAATAGGCTGGACATAAATTTCTACATATAATCTTTTCTTTCAATATTTTAAAAATATTTCATTCTCCTGAAATCAGTGTTGCTGGTGAGAAATCTGATGTCAATCTGATTTTTATTCATATTGTATTGATCTGCTGCTCTTTCCTGGAAGTTTTTAGAATTTTATTTTTGCTTTTCATGATTTTTAGTTTTATCTTAATGTGTACAGTGAGATTTTCCCCTTATATTTCTTGTTTTGCACTCTTAACCCTTTACATACCTGGTCTTTAAACTTCATTTCTGAGAAGATTCTCTTCATAATTTCTTCATACATTTCTGTGGCACAGAATGCTAATAGTCATACTATAAATGTTTTTTTTTTCTTTCCCCCATGCACACTGGTAAACCACAGTTTTCAGGTGGCTAGGTGGTTAGGTGAGTTTTGGCCAATGGAATATGGGCAGAAGCGATGTGTGGCACCTCCAGACCTGGCCTCTAAAGTATCTCAAGTATCTCACATGAGTATTCTCATTCTCTTTCTTCACTCATTATCAGGCTGGAAACAAAGGATCTGGCAGCAGACTTTGAAGATCTAGAAGGGGAAGGAATCACTGTATATAGTAGGAGCCCAAGTCCCTAAATGGCTTTATTAAGGAGAAGAGCTAACTCCACCCCTTTGATCTATAGTTTTCTTCACTTGTATTCTGTTAGGCCACTGAGGTTTGGGGTTGTTTGTTATAGCAGATGACACTGCTTTCCCTACCTAATACAATCCTCTTTTCTTTTTTTTCTTATTTTGGTGCATCTATTGGCAATTCTGCCTGTATCCTCCATGTCTCTTTGCCCTTCTTATATATTTTCTACTTCTTTATATTTCTGTTTTCTGGAAAAATTCTTCATTATGATTTCCCACATCATTGAATTACTATTCAGCTGCATCCATCCTCTGTTCCATCTATTGTGCTCCTGATTTCAAATATTATATTTTTAATTCCTAATATTTCCACTTGGATCGTTTTTTAGTATAAATTTTTGTTTCTCTTTTATTTAGATTGCTAGTGCCTTTCATTATATCTTTAAGAATGTTTGAATGTATGTATCGGTATAAATAGATACATACAAAATTCTTGGTCTTTCTGTTATAATAATTGTATTTCATTTGGTATATGGTGTTCAGCTCATATCTGGTGAGTTTCAAAGGAGAGGTGAGGATATGCTCCTGGAGAACCCAAAGCACTCCAAAACTGCTGTTTCTACTTCTCTTTGTTGCCACTTCATCAGGACGCTTCGCTGTTCACAAAAACAATATTGGAAAAAGGCAGTTTCCACAAGTCCTGGGAGCGTAGAGCGGAGGATGATGAGAGGCAGAAGGTCATGGCTGGAGGGAAGAGTCAATGCCAGCAGGCAGTTGGTAACCCCATCTGTTTTGTATTTTGCACTGGTCTGATATCTCTCTTGACACCTGCAGCCTGGACTTCTGCTCCTGATCTCAATGGGAAATGGGCAGGTAAAGGTAACTAGGGAGAAAAGGGGAGAACTTAGGAGCCTACTTCTAACCTATCTCCTCACCACCATCCTGCCCTTTATTGCCCTCTGCCCTGAGCTGCAGTCACTCGCCTCCACACACACTTGCACACTCTCACAGTGACACCATCTGAAGTCAGCTTTCCACTTTACTAGGACTATCTCACATTTTGTTTCCTTTTTTATTGGTTTTAGTTCCTCTGATTGATGTTTCTCTCTAACTTGTACAGTTTCTCCAGGGTTACTTTTGAAGAGGTGTCTAGCAGTCCATGTTATTCACCATCTTAACAGGAAATGGAAGTGAATTAGCACTTAAAGAGTGTGTTGAATGATCCCAATTTTGTAAAAATATTTGCCTCTCTACTCTCCTTTCTATATTTATTCAAATACAGTTGTGTAGGATGATAATATTCTCCTTTTTAAAAACTGTGCTTTTTTCTGGGCGTTGTATTTGGGGTGATATTTTACTTTCCCCTTTGTAATTTTCTCTGTTGTTCTGACTACCTATAATGTGTGTTTATCATATTTATGAAAGCAAGTTACCCTTCTTAAAAGAAAGAAAAGACTTAAGTGATGAATAAGCTGTGTTTTGTAATGTCATTTAAAGTTCTCCCATTATGGTCGTATTATTTAAGAAATTATCTTAGGTTTGTGTTGAGCAATATGCATTTGAGTTTCTAAATAAATATTGGCTGGTAGCTACTATTTCCAGAATTTCTTTTACTTCCAATTTCACAAAAATGTTATCAACTATTTTTCATCTTTTGCTTCAATTCATCGTATTTTGAGCCCTTTCCATGTGCTGAAAAGTGTTAGCAACAACACATATATATGGAATTTAAGGGAAAAAAATGTAATGAAGAACCTAGGGGTAAAACAGGAATAAAGACACAAACCTACTAGAGAATGGACTTGAGGATATGGGGAGGGGGAAGGGTAAGCTGTGACAAAGCGAGAGGGTGGCATGGACATATATACACTACCAAACGTAAGGTAGATATCTAGTGGGAAGCAGCCGCATAGCACAGGGAGATCAGCTCCGTGCTTTGTGGGCACCTGGAGGGGTGGGATAGGGAGGGTGGGAGGGAGGGAGATGCAAGAGGGAAGAGATATGGGAACATATGTATGTGTATAACTGATTCACTTTGTTATAAAGCAGAAGCTAATAAAAAAAAGTGTTAGCAAAAAGATGACATGAAGAATATAACATCATTCCTTGAAGAAATCCTGGACAAATGGGAAAGAGTTTTGCATAGACCACTAATTGTACTTAATAAGAATAAAGGAAAACATTCTGTGATAGTGTGATAAACAGTGTTCTATATTAGTCAAAGAAAGAAAACCCTAACTGTGATTGCAAGGTATTTGTTCATATGTGGCAGAAGTTGTAAGATTTGAGCATACAGAGGAGACAAGGAAGGATGACATCATAAATAGAGGGGAGAGTATGAGGAAAGGCATGGAAAGGTTAAAGATGATCATATGTTCAGAGTTGGTGGGGCTAGTAGCACTGTTTTCAGGGGAAAGTGGTGAGAAGGAAGCTGCACAGGTAAGAATCATATTATAATGGGCCTTGGATATTTTGATAAGGAATTTGATCTTTATTCAAAGTAATGATAGCAACCAACATATGTATATTTTATTGACTTAAAAGGATCTAGAAAGATTGGAGGAGGAGGACGGGGAAGTTGTTAGGCTTGTAATGTGTTATTTGTTCAGTCATTTAACAGTTTATTAAGTGCCTGCTGTCCTCCAGGTACTATTCTAGGCACAAGATATACAGTTGTGAGCAAGCCAGAGACAAATTTCTGACCTCATGTAGTTTATATTTTAGTGGCAGAGAGAGAAGATAAATTAGTAAAATAGTATATTAGATAGTGGTAGATGGTCAGAATGAAAATTATAGAAAGTATTTGGGAAGCACTTTGTGGTATTTTTAAAAATAAGGTGTAGTAACCTGAACAGTGGTGCCTCAAATATGTTTACAGCTTAGTCCCCAGAAATCGTGAATATATTAACTTACATGGGAAAATGTACTTTGCAGATGTAATTAAGTTAGGGATTTTGAGATGGGAAGATTATTCTGAATTGTCCAGGTTGGAGCCAGGAAACACTCTCAGCAACTAAAGACCATCCACAGTTCCTTTTCAAGTGCCACCCCCCCCCCACCATAGGCAGTTCACAGCAGGGCTATTTACTGTCTTCCAGGACAGCAGGAGCACTTATCTCTGACTTTTAACCCCCCTTCAGTAAGCTCTGATGGAGTCTTATATAACGTAATTTAGTCAAAGGAGAGACTATTCCTATACTCAAAGGGAGAGGGGTTTATATAAGGCATGGAATCTTGGGGGCCAACTTAGGCTTCTGTCTATTGCATTGTGTTAAAATTGGTCTGTAGGGGAACAAAGATGACATCAGGTAGCCCAATCAGAAGGCTATTGCAATTTCCAGGCCACAGTTGATAGTAGCTGGGCCAGGGTGGTACAATGGAGGTGGTAAGAAGAAGTGGTCAGATTCTGGATATATTTTGAGGTTTGATCTATTTTGAAGATAGAGCAGAAAGGATTTTATAACAGATCATATGTGGGAAAGAGAAAGGAGTCAAGGATGACTCCAAGGTTTTGGGCCTGAGCAATTGAAGAATGAAGTTGCCACTTACTGAGTTGGAGAATACATCAAAAGGAGCAGGTGGGGGGAAGGGACAGTGACACTAGGAGTTTAGTTTGGGACATAACAAATTCAAAATGCCTATTAAGACATCCAGGTACAGATGGGGAATAGGTAGTTATTGCATCTGGAGTTCAGGGAGAGATGCAGATTAGATGTATGAGTTGGAGCATTATCACCATATAGATGATATTTAAAGGCATGACAGTGAATGGGACAGCAGATGGAGTGAGATAGAGAAGACATCTAAGGACTGAATTCTGAGACAGTTCAACTCCATTCTGGGTTGGGGAGATGAGGAGAGACCTGCAAATGATCCTGAGAAGGAACAGTAAAGTGAAATGGGAGACTAAAAACAGACAAGTTTAGTGTTCTCAAAGGCCAGTGAAGAAAGTACACCAAGAAGTAGGAATGGGAGCATCTGTGGCAAATGCTACTGATGGGTCAATTGCACGTAGCAATGTACAGTTCACTGGTGATGGTAGTAAGAGATGTTTTAGGAAGCATGTCAGGGGTAAAAGGTACACATTTGAGAATGCTGACTGGCCAGTATCCTCCAGGAATCTTTACCTGACTCCTTAAATCTACATGTTCTGTGCCACCACAGCACCCAGTTCTTACCATTTTCATTGTAAAGTGTTTGTATTAAACTTACCATGTTACAACTGTGTACCTGTCTTTCTCCCTCCCTTGGTAGTGAGTGCCTTGAAGCTAAGCTGTTTCTTTTAAATCAGCATCTTTAACTCATTGTAGGCCCTCAGTAAACAGGAATTGAAAGAAGTAATAAGCGAATGAAAGGCACTGATCTTTCATATTCCTTGAAAAAAATCCCTTTGCAATTCAAGACAATTGCACTCTTTGAAAAATGCTTGGCTGGTCATTCAGCACTTCTGAGGCAGCTCCACGACTTATAGTAAATGAAATACAGCGCTGCCTTAAAAAAATAAAAACAGAGCCACATATTGCAATAAAGAAGATTGATTGATCTTGTGATTTGAGGAATGTCCCCAGAGTAAGTGACTTGGGGTGGGCTTCTTCCATCATATTGGTCTATGCTATTGTGATAAAATATAAGGAGACATGGCAGATGAAACTAACTGGTGATTCTGAATGAAATTATTCCACAAAGAAAAATTGGAATATTTCTGATCAAAAAGATAAGAGAAAACATAGTTTTAGGTTCATTTTTCAAGGTTCCTTTTCATGATAAAAAGTTGAATATGAAAACAAGAAAATGATCCTGTTTGAGAGAAAGATAATGGGAAACTTTGACCCTTTCACTTCTAAGTTTCCTGGTGCATCTGTGCTATGTTATGAACAGCTCTTATTTTTGTTCAGTGTTAGGATTGTTTCAGTTATTTCAGAACAAGAATACTGAACTTCTTAGAAAGACTGACAGCATAACACCCAAAACATTGATGTACAACTTAGGATAATAAAGGAAAAGAGTAATAATTTTCATAATTCCCACATAGTAGTTAACACATTATGCATTTCATTGTGCATATTTAATCGATGGCCTTCAGAGATTATTTGTATGCTTGAATTACTTGAATAATAATAATAATGATAATAATACAGAAGCTGGCATTCACTGAACACCATCAGTATGCCAGATACAACATAACATTACAATGATGAACCAAACTGTATAGATTAAGAAAGTTGAGTAATTCATCAAAGATCACACAGCTCATAAGTAGTGGAACTGGGACTTAAGCCCAGGCATCTCAGGCTGTAGAACACAGTTTCTCAGTTTTGTCACTGTTGACATTTAAGGCCAGAAAATTCTTTGTTGTGGATGCTGTTTTGTGCATGGTAGGATGTTGAGCAGCCTCCCTGGCCTCTACCCACTACATGCCAGTAGCATCTTCCAGTTGGGGCAACTAAAAATGTCTCCAGACATTTCCAACTGTTCCCTGGTGAGCAAAATCACCATCAGTTGAGAATCACTGCTCTGAATAATAGCCCTAGCCACAATGCTCTGTGGTTTTCAGAGTAAACTTTTTAAATACAAAAGAATAGACATGGGGGCCTCCCTGGTGGCGCAGTGGTTGAGAGTCCGCCTGCCGATGCGGGGGATGCGGGTTCGTGCCCCGGTCTGGGAGGATCCCATATGCCGCGGAGTGGCTGGGCCCGTGAGCCATGGCCACTGAGCCTGTGTGTCCGGAGCCTGTGCTCCACAGCGGGAGAGGCCACAACAGTGAGAGGCCCGCGTACAGCAAAAAAAAAAAAAAAAAAAAAAAAAAAAAAAGAATAGACATGGGATCCAGATGTAATCTTGAAACTTAATTGTCCTCAATGATCCAGCCAGTTTTTAACATTGTAGCTCTTAGAGGTGAACTCAGTCTTTCAATCAACAGTATTCAAATGCCTGGCATTTATTGTCCATCTTCATTGTCCCTAGTGCGGGAAGGGGAGCTAGGATTCTACTTTATGTGTTATTCCTGCAGGAAGTGTAACCCCAGCCCAGTGGTGAAATGCTTTTAACAGAGTCTTATAGTTTCAGAGTTATATGTGTCATTAGATCCTCAGAAGGTATTTATTTCCATTTTCTCAGTCTGGGATATTTGTAGTGAAAGATCAGGAAAGTCCATAGATGACAAAACATTTAGGTGGTTGGGGAAACATCTTCCAGTCAGGCCTATGATAGAATATATTATTTTCCCAGCTTAAACAAATCTATAAAGTCCTTTCCTCTGCCAGCAAGCCCGGACAGTCCAGAGTACTTGGAAATCCTGTATTCTCTGCATTACCCAATTCGTATGTAGCTGGCAGGGGCAAGAATATCTCATAAACTTTTTGGAGTTGAAGCAGAAAGATAGTAACTTACTCAGTATCATAATCAGAGCTTTATCAATATGTAGGAGTAATAATAATAACAATAGCTGATATTGAGTGCTTACTATGGACCAGACACTCTGCTAAGCATTTCTTTAAACCTACTCAGCCATCCTATCTGCTGGGTATAGTCATCTTTTACAGATGAAGAAACTAAAACACAGACTAAGTAAGTAACTTCCCAAAGTCATGCAAGCAATAATTGGCAGAATGGAAATTTGAATGGAGGCAGTATGACTCTAGCCACCACAACAGGGCTATTACTGCTTCTAAAACATTACTGTTAATATACTGAATACTTTCATATACATGTGGGTACATAAACAACATGTGCACTCACACACACACACTATATCTATCTATCTATCTATAGAGAGAGAGGGAAAGAAAGAGGAGAAGAGAAAATAGAGTAGAAGAGAGGTTAGGTATGCTAAAGTATAGCCATTCTACAAAACAATCTGCACTTACCTTGATCAGCAGTTGGTCAAATTAAGTATATATACCCCTTTTTAAAAATTAATTTTTATTGGAGTATAGTTGCTTTACAATGTTGTGTTAGTTTCTGCTGTGCAGCAAAGTGAATCAGTTATATGTATACATATATCCACTCTTTTAAATTTCCTTCCCATTTAGGTCACCAGAGAACACTGAGTAGAGTTCCCTGTGCTATACAATAGGTTCTCATTAGTTATCTATTTTATGTATAGTAGTGTATATATGTCAATACCAATCTCCCAATTCATCCCACCACCCCTCCTTACCCCCTTGGTAGCTATAAGTCTGTCTTCTACATCTGTGACTCTGTTTCTGATTTGCAAATAAATTCATCTGTACCATTTTGCTAGATTCCACATATAAGTGATATTATACAATATTTGTTTTTCTCTTTCTGACTTACTTCACTCTGTATGACAGTCACTGGGCCCATCCACGTCTCTGCAAAAGTCATTATTTCATTCCTTTTTAAGGCTGAGTAATATTCCATTGTATGTATATACCACATCTTCTTTATCTGTTCCTCTGTCGATGGACATTTAGGTTGCATCCATGTCCTGGCTATTGTAAATAGTGTTGCAGTGAACAATCGGGGTGCATGTATCCTTTCGAATTCTGGTGTTCTGTGGATATGTGCCTAGAAGTGGGATTGCTGGGCCATATGGAAGCTCTATTTTTAGTGTTTTAAGGAACCTCCATACTGTTCTCCATAGTGGCTGTACCAATTTACATTCCCACCACCAGTGTAGGAGGGTTCCCTTTTCTCCACACCCTGTCCAGCATTTACTGTTTGTAGATTTTTTGATGATGGCCATTCTGACCAGTGTGAGGTGATACCTCAAAATGACTATACTACCCAAAGCAATCTACAGATTCAGTGCAATACGTATCAAATTACCAAGGGCATTTTTCACAAAATTAGGACAAAAAATTTTACATTTTGTATGGAAACACAGAAGACCCCAATTAGCAAACACAATCTTTTTTTAATTTTTGAATTTTATTTTATTTATTTTTTTATACAGCAGGTTCTTATTAGTTATCCATTTGCAAAAGCAATCTTGAGGAGAACGGAGCCGGAGGAATTAGGCTCCCTGACTTCAGACTATACTACAAAGCTACAGTAATCAAAACAGTATGGTACTGGCACAAAAACAGAAATATAGATCAATGGAACAGGATAGAAAGTTCAGAGATAAACCCACACACCTATGGCCACCTAATCTATGACAAAGGAGGCAAGAATATACAATGGAGAAAAGAAAGCCTCTTCAATAAGTGCTACTGGGAAAACTGGACAGCTACATGTAAAAGAATGAAATTAGAACACTCCTCAACACCATACACAAAAATAAACTCAAAATGGATTAAAGACCTAAATGTAAGGCCAGACACTATAAAACTCTTAGAGGAAAATATAGGCAGAACACTCTTTGACATAAATCATAGCAAGATCTTTTTCAATCCACTGCCTAGAGCAGCGGCCCCTAACCTTTTTGGCACCAAGGACTGGTTTCGTGGAAGATAATTTTTCCCTGGACAGGGGATGGGGATGGTTCAGGCAGTAATGCTAGCGATGGGGAGTGATGGGGAGCAGCAGATGAAGCTTCTCTCACTCACCTGCTGCTCACGTCCTGCTGTGTGGCTCAGTTCCTAACAGGCCATGGACCGGTACTGGTCCGCAGCCTGGGGGTTGGGGACCCTCGGCCTAGAGTAGTGAAAATAAAAACAAAAAATAAACAAATGGGACCTAATTAAACTTAAAAGCTTTTGAACAGCAAAGGAAACCATAAACCAAACAAAAAGACACCCCTCAGAATGGGTGAAAATATTTGCAAACAAAGCAACTGACAAGGGACTAATTTCCAAAATATACAAACAGCTCATGCAGCTCAATATGAAAAAAACAAACAACCCGGGACTTCCCTGCTGGTCCAGTTGGTAAGACTCAGTGCTCCCAATGCAGGGGGCCCTGGTTCGATCCCTGGTCGGGGAACTAGATCCCGCATGCATTTTGCAACTAAGAGTTTGCATGCCACAACCAAAGGATCCTGCATGCTGCAACTAAGAAGCCCGCATTCCGCAACTAAGAAGTCTGCATGCTGCAACTAAAAGATCCCACGTGCCGCAACTAAGACCTGGATCAGCCAAGATAAATAAATAAGTAAATAAATAAATAAATACTTAAACAAACAAAAAACAACCCAATCAAAAAATGGGCAGAAGACCTAAGTAGACATTTCTCCAAAGAAGACATACAGATGCCCAACAAACACATGAAATAAGATGCTCAACATCACTGATTATTAGAGAAATGCAAATATATACCCCTTTTGACCTAGCAGTCTCACCTGTGTGTGTGTGTGTGTTTGCATCCAAACAAATTCTTATGTAGGTCCATAGGGAAATACATGCAAGGATGTACATTGCAGTGTTGTTTTGGGATTGGGGAGTTGGAGGCAATCTCAGTATTTATTGCTGAGCAAGTTGCTAGGTAAAATGTGGCATGCCCATAGTACTATGCAAGAGTAAGAAGTTTTCAACTAAATGTAGATATATACATGGATGGTTCAGAAAACAGCACTGATTGAAAAATGAAACAAAATGAAGTTTAGTAAAAATAACATTTTCATAAATCTAAAATGCATGCACAGGGAACAAAAATGCCCTTTTTGCAAAATCATACAAACAAAAAGGATGTATGTTAGATAGATTAGAATAGTTTCCCTATGGAGGGAGGGGAATTGGAAACAAATGCAAATAAGATGGAAAAATAAATAAAACAGAAGAGGGTGTCTTGCTGTGTCATATGATAACATGAATACCTCAACTGTCTGTACGTAAGTCCAAAAACAAAAGCAAGACAAAAATATTATCTAATACTGGGTTCCAAACTAATTGAATATGAAAATATGAAACATTGGAAAATTACTTCCCCAATGAAAATATAGTGGCACATATTTTCTTGACTATAGCATCATTCTGGTATGTGTTTTACACATGTGGGGAACCGTATGGGCCTGTAGAAGAGGGACTCACTACCTGGTTAGCTATCCCTTTAAATGCTTATCTTGTTCCACCCCTGGTGCTCCAAACATATCTACTCTACCTATGCTATAAAGAGTACATAACCTACCTGTTATACTGCACAGAGCTTTGGATGGGGAAGTAGCTTCCATCTGATGAATTTACCTAGAAATTCCCTTCTAATTCTCTGCTTCAGTCATTCATCTCTGCTCTTCTTTCCCTGGCTCTTCAATCTAATTTTGTTGATCTTAATCATTAAGTTCTATGCTACTCATTTAATGGTGTTCACCAAATATTTTTAGTTCTTCCCCATTCTGGGTACACAGAGCCATTTTCTGGCTTCCTTTGGGTTGGATGGGACTGACCTGAACTGGCCAATGTGTCTGACCTTTCTTTGAAAGTGCAAGATCCTCCAAAGCTGCTTTTTTCATCTGATACAACAACCAGCAAATTTTGCCTAAATCTCTAAGCAACTAAAACGCACATAGAGCCCATCCCACGCTAGACGTGTTATATGCGTTCCTAAGAAGTATTTCTTATCTTAAACCACTGAGATCTGGGGTGTTGCTTATTTTGCTGAAGTGTACCCTAATATAGCCTTACTGATAACAATTTCCAACAATTAAATCATGGGTAAAAATAATCATGGGTAAAAATAATCACTTTGATCATAGGACTGTTTCTATTGTAGTATTAGTTGATATGGCTAATGAGTTTATACTTACTGAAAACTGGAAAACATCAGCTTAGGCCACCTGATCCAGTCAGTGTTGATTGTCTTATATAGTATACCATGAGAGCATGAACTCAAGTCTAGATGGAGAATATTTTACATATTGCTCCTTACTGATTTAAGAGCCTTGTTCTTCCCATATATAAAAGACAGATTGATAGAAAAAAGAGAGTGGTTCTTCTTAAAGTGTCATTAATCATTTCTGAGATTTTTAACAGACTTAACTGATTTATTTGTGGATAATTTTTAAAAATGTTTTCCCCCTTAAGAAAGAATATTAAGGGGCTTCCCTGGTGGTGCAGTGGTTGAGAGTCCGCCTGCCAATGCAGGGGACAGGGGTTCGTGCCCTGGTCCGGGAGGATCCCACATGCTGCGGAGCGGCTGGGTCCGTGAGCCATGGCTGCTGAGCCTGCGCGTCCGGAGCCTGTGCTCCACAACGGGAGAGGCCGCAACAGTGAGAGGCCCGCGTACCGCAAAAAAAAAAAAAAGAAAAAAAAGAAAGAAAGAAAGAATATTAAGCCAACTAGCCTGTCCCTTTCTTGCTAAATTTGTCAGAACGTGGCACCTGGTTCAATTTATCCAGTCTTGCCTTTTTTTCACCGTGAATTTGCAACGTAGCAGATTTTCACTATCATTAAGAGATTCTTTTATTCTCAGTTGAATGAAAAATAATTTGCTGTTAATTTGAGTTACAAATGAACATGTTCTCTTTTGTCTGAGAGGCCTGCATAAACACTGCTTTTGAGCAGTATCTTTAGTGAAGGAAAATGAAGCATAGCCTTTTAAATTAACATGCCAAGAGGGATTGAAAACTTACCATTACCTAGTTGGCATTGCAAAGACACCAGGTATATAGATGGGCAGTATGTGTTTGTTTACTCTTTAACAAGAGTCAGGTAGAGTCAGTTGAATACTTTTAAAATGTATCCTCTAAAGATGGTATGTATATATGATTATGTAAGGGGTAGTAAGTGTGGTATTTACTGTTAGGTTCAGTGTGCTTCAGAGAAACTTGTCACTCCTCCATGAGAAAGTGAAAACTCTGCCCCTTCCTGAAACCGGGTGGGGTTTTTTGTGACTGCTGTATCTAATCAGATATGACAACAGTGATACTCTGTGACTTCTGAAACTCATAAAAGATGAAACAACTTCCACCTGGTGCTCCTTCTCTCTCTCGTTCTCACTCTCTCACTCTCACATCTCTCTCTGCTCACCCTTGGAATGCAGGTGCCAGGCTGGCAGGAAGTCTAGGCCACATGGAGAAACTACCTGTAGGTGTTTCAGCTAACAGACTCCTTTGTGGTCCTGACCAACAGACTATATAAACTTCTAGACATGTGAGTGAAGAAGCCTTAAAGGCGAACCCAGTCCACTTCTCATTTAACTGCAATTGCGTGAGAGATCCCAGGTGAGAACCATCTAGCTGAGCACAGTCAATCTCCAGCATTATGAGAAATAATAATAAATGTTGTTGTTTTCTACCATTAAGTTTGAAATGGTTTATTTTGGAGTAATAGATAACTGGAACAGAGACCAAGTGGTAAAGTGACTTGCTTATGGTTACACAGCATTTGGGTTGCAAATCCTCAAGGTTTGCTTGTCATCTTGTAAATGTAGATCTTCAAATTTTTGTACCTATGACCTATTCTTTGGAGAAAAGAAACTGTGTATGTATGTATGGATGCTCATAGGAAAATACTCATGGATCTTCATGACCCTTATCCACTGATAATAAACAGCAAGGATTTTAGAAAAACGCTTCTAAGCTTCTGTTGTAGTCCATCCTATAATATTTCATCTTTTTTTTTTGATGGTGGTGGGTGGGAAGGGGTTGGGGATAAAGCTGGAATTTAGAGAGTATGCTTTCTTTTATCTGATAGTCCCAAAGGATCCCATAAAACGGCAAGTTTAGAGCAAAAAATAACCCAGATTGCGTGTCAGACCTGTGTATGGATAACACTTGCTAGCTCTGTGACTTTTGAATGAGGGCCAAATGAACCAGTACTTACTTTTACAGATGAGTAATCTGAGGTCGAAGAGGTGAACTGACTTTCCCAAGGTCATTTATCAGTTCTTCTAAATTCAAATCAGGTGCTCTGTCAATTATACCATGCTGTTCTGTTGTAAAGGTATTTGTTTACACTAAGGAGAGGGAAAGGGAATAAGAAAAACATTTATCAGTTGCTTAGAAGAACACCATGTGCATATCATCCAGTTTAATCCTTACAAAGACCCTTTGGAGTTGGTGCTGGTGTTAGTAAACCATTGAACACTTGAATTAGCTGAGATTACTAAAGCTAGCTCAAAGTCACAGATAACATGTATAAGAGGCAGCATTTAGATTTATTCTTGAGTCATTATGTACCTATTTACTCTGCCATCAGATCATTGTACCATATTCTTTGTTTTTTGTTTGTTTGTTTTAACATCTTTACTGGAGTATAATTGCTTTACAAGGGTGTGTTAGTTTCTGCTGTATAATGAAGTGAATCAGCTATATGTATACACATATCCCCATATCCCCTCCCTCTTGCGTCTCCCTCCCACCCTCCCTATCCCACCCCTCTAGGTGGTCACAAAGCACCGAGCTGATCTCCCTGTGCTATGCGGCTGCTCACATGTACCATATTCTTGATTGAATTTATTTTACTTCCCTTAACGTTTATTTTAAAACTTGGGATCTTTTTCATTGTTTCATTGTTTTTCAGATTAAAAGTTTTCTTCCTCTTCTCTTTCTAAAACTTAAATTAATTTTGGTATTCTTTGCTTTATATAGTTCTGTTCTGTAATTAAAAATACATCTTAAGTGTCATGTCTTTCTAAAAATCATGAAAAGTTATTTCGTTTGAAGTTTCTGAAAAGACAAAACCTTAACTGAAAAGTACTTTTCATCCATCTTGTTGCTCTGTATTCTTTACCTCCAGCCTTTCTGTTTGACTTTGCAGAAAGAATCTAGCTCTTAGCATTGAAAGGGCAAAGCTCCCCTCTGAGGACCACTCCCCAGTGCCTTCTTACCTTAGTACCAGAGAATCATTCTGGCAGACCTCAAACAAAAATCAACCCGATAGTGATATGGGGGAACTGGGCTATTAATTAAGCTACAAATCCTCCTGTAAAAACTTGGCTATTGACTATACATCACGGGCATCCAGGAATATGATCTACATTCCATCCATTCCCTTACTTTATGGGAAGAAGAGAGATGAAATTCTAGATATCAGAGACCACGAGGAGCATAATTTCTGAATTTAATTTTAATCATGAAAATACTTGGTGAAATTTAGTAGAAGACATAATGGAGGAATAATGACTTCCAACTCCACTTAAAGTGAGTTATTGATAACAGCTCTTGGGTACTTTAAAAATAAAGTAAAATAAAAAGTTCATATTGAAAGGTGGATTTATTAAAAGAATACATGCTTTGAAGACACACAGATCTGGTTTTGGTGAACAGGTGGTTCAATGTTTTTGAAACTCAGCTTCCTTATCTATCACATAGGATGACAAATCTACCTTACCAAGTTTTGATTAGAATAAGAAGAGATAATGCTTTTTTTTTTTAATTTTATTTATTTATTTATTTTTTGCGGTGTGCGGGCCTCTCACTGTTGTGGCCTCTCCCGTTGCGGAGCACAGGCTCTGGATGCGCAGGCTCAGCAGCCATGGCTCACGGGCCTAGCCACTCCGCGGCATGTGGGATCTTCCCAGACCGGGGCACGAACCCGTGTCCCCTGCATCAGCAGGAGGACTCTCAACCACTGCGCCACCAGGGAAGCCCAAGAAGAGATAATGCTTTTAAAAGATTTGACATATACTTACTAATGTATAATAAGTACTCAGTAATTTCTAGAAAATAATATTACAAATATAAGTTAGATCTGAAAGCCCCAGTTTTAAATATATTGACAGGAGTCATGAACTGAAATGTCTTAAGTTCTCTGGTGGTCCAGTGGTTGACTCTGCACTTCCACTACAGGGGGCACAGGTTCTGTCCCTGGTCAGGGAACTAAGATACTGCACAGCGAGGCCCCCCCCCCAAAAAAAATCACAGACTGAAATGTCTTCATTGGCTAGGAGGATCAAGTAAATGCTTGAGGTGGCTGAGTGTAATACAGGAGGGAGTCAAGGGGTCTGTGGAGACCTGAAGAGAGATTTGCTGACTCAGGGTTTTCCAGTTCAGTTTTTAAGAGAAGCTCTGTACTAACAAAGTGTGTATGCTTTGTTTGCATCCCACTGACCACCAGCTCAATACCCATGACGTACAGAAGTATTAAAGATAAAATTCCTACTTCTCCCTAAATCTAAGCAGTCTTTTTAAAAAACAAAACACTTTTCTATTTTCTACCTAATTTAATATATAGAAAACCAGTTTCCAGCAACACGTCAGGCTCTCATTAGAAATAGATAGTAATATGAGATTAAATATATCAAAATTAAAATTTCATTTTTGTAAGTTAAAAAAAAACCCAAAACTCCAGGTACTAGAAATTGAGATAATTTTAAAGTTTGGTATTAAATTAAATATGAGCTGATACTGCAGTGGCCCATAAAGTTTTCAATGTTCCATATATGTTTTAGTAGGAGGATAGGTTTCTAACAGAAATGGGCATAAGATACGTGACCCAGACTCTCCAGGAGGAGAAGAAACTATAACTCTTAACATAAAGCAAAAGGACTTCAAGAACTTTTCCATCTGACAAAATAGACTACAATACCTTTCACTAGTGCCCTGAGGATATTGTGAGGAAGCTTGCCATCTGTCCAAAGCCTTTGGTATGTTTCAGCCTCTAAAATCTATCCTTTTAAGTCACCACACTAACAGATTAAAAGATTAAGAGAGAAAAAACATAGTACATGTAGGAAACTATCTGATCAAACATAATGCCCATTTATGATTAAGAAAAAAACTCTTAGTATACTACAAATAGATTGCCTTAACCTAGTAAAGGGAATCTACCAAAAAAAATGTAATGTTATTCAACATTGTAATAGAAGGCCTAACTATCCCAGTAAGAGAAGGAAAAAGTTTTTAAAATGTAAGAGAAAAGAAGGAATAAAAAGGAAGAAATAAAATGGACTTTATTCATACAGGATAAAGTTATCTACACAGAAATTTCGATGACCTCTACCAATTATTAGAACTAAATAGAGAGTAGCAATGTTTGGGGTAAAATAATTGAAATAATTTATAACTCTCCTGTATACTGAATTAGCAACAGCCAATTTGAAGCTGTCATAATAAAAAGGTCCTATTTGTAATAACAAAACATTTTAAGCACCTAGTAATAAATCTAACAAAGGTTGTGGAATATTTTATGGAGAAAATTACAAACATTATTGAAGCCAATGTATTAGGATTCTCCAGAGAAATAGAAGAAGTAATGGAATACATATAGAAAGAGAAAGAGATTTATTATGATGGATTGGCTCACATGATTATAGAGGCTAAGCCCTACTATCTGAGGTGTGCAAGCTGGTGGTTCAAAAACGCTGATGGTATAGTTCCACTCCTAGCCTAAGGGACTGAAACCTTATAGTGTAAGTCCCAGTGCAAGTCCCAAAGTTTGAGAACTAGGAGCACAAATGCCTGAGGACAGAAGATGTATATTCCAGCTCAAGCAGAGAGCAAATTCACCTTACTTCATCTTTTTGTTCTATTCAGGCTCTCGCGGTATTGGATGAAGCTCACCACATGGGTGAGGACTCTCTTCTTTACTCAGACTACTGATTCAAATGCTAATGTCTTCTGAAAATTCCCTCACAGATACACCCAGAAATAATGTTTTACCAGCTATCTGGGCATCCCTTAGCCCATTCAAGTTAATGTGTAAAATTAATCATCACAGGCCATAAAAGGAGACTTTTGTATCAGTTAGGGATTGTGTTCAGGTGTTCATGACAGGAAACACTGAGTGAACTAATTTAAAAAAAAAGAAAAAAAAAAGGAAAATCTTTTACTCCTCCCCTGTAAAATGAACCCTAGAGGTAGTTGATTTAGGGTGGTACAATGACTACATAATGTTCTCTGGGACCTAGGCTTCCTTGAGCTTTCCGCTCTGCCATCCTTAGTACGTGACCTTAATCATCCTCATAGTCAAAGGATGGCTGCTTAGTATCTCGTATAGCATAAGTTTGAAGAAAGGGAAGGATGAAGGGGAAAAATAGTTAGTGCCAGTGAAGTCTGACTTTTTCAAAGAGCTTTCCTAGAAATGTTGCCCAGCAACTTGCACTTATATTTTATTGGCCAGAACTATGTCACATGGCCCTCCTTACCTGCAAGGAGGCTGTAAGGCTGTACCCTTTCCCCTAAGGGTATTGCTACCCTGAACAAAACTGGAGTTTTGTTACTTAGGAAGAAGGCAATATGGATATTATACAGGAACTAGTGGTTATGCCACACTCGGTAACTAGAAAATGATTCCTAGTTTATACATGTGAAGGCTCACTATCAAAATGATATTAATTCTGACCTAATTAATATATGAATTTGGTGTAATTTTAATTAAATTTATAATTGGATTTGTTTCATGGATATTGAAAAATTCACACGAGAGAGAACACTGCATAGTGATTAAGATCACAAAGTCTGGAGCCAGACTGACTGGCTTCAAATCCAGCCTCTGTCACTTACAAGCTCTGTGGCCTTGGGCAATTAATTAACCTCTCTGTGCTTCAGTCTCTTCATCCATAAAATGCAGATGTTAATAGTAGTACCTCATGGTGTTGTTCGTTGTAAAGAACAAATGAGTTACTGTTTTTAAAGCACATTGAACAGAACCTGTCACATAATAAGTACATTGCATTTGTGAAACATATATTAACATATAAAATTAAAAAGAGCCAATGAGATCCAAGATAATTTTGAAGATGACTGAGTCCTATTACATATCACAAATTATTACAAAATGGTAGTAATTAACACGTATTATCAGTGCAGGGATAGACAGGCCAATGTAGTAGAATTAGAGAGCCCAGCAACTGACAGAAGCACATCAGGGAACTTGGTGTATAACAGAGGTGGCAGTAAAACTCAGTGGGGAAAGAAGAATATTGTCAATAAATGCTTGTAGGGCAATTGCTTCCCATATGGAAACAATCATATCCTACTTACGGCATACTCAAAGATAAATCACAGCATACTCAAAGATAAATTTCATATGTATTAAAGAAATGTTTTTTAAAAAAGCAACCTTTGAAGTCATTAGATAAAAATGTTAGAGAATATCTCTGTGATCTCCAGGTACACAAAGATTTTTTAAGCAGAATAAACACAAACTGCCAAGGAAAAGACTGGTAATTTGACTACATGAGAATTTGAAACCTTTGTTTCAAAAACAAAGGTTTTGTTTGAAACCACAAACTTGGAAAAGAAATGTGTGAAGCATATTACTGATAAATATTAATAACCACAATATATAAAGAACTCCTACAAAAAAAAAAGAAACAATCAAACAACCCAAAAGAAAATAGGGGGAAAATATATAATTCGGCATTAGATAAGAGAACAGTGGTGGGTCTGTATTTCTCAGTATTTATGAAGAGATGCTAAGCAAATTAGAGCAATGCAGTATCATTTCATATTCATCAGATTGGTAAAATTAGAAGATCTGATACTTCCTTTGGAGGGCAATATGCCAGTTTCTTGTTAAGTTGAAGTTACATATACTCTACGGCTCAGTGATTCTTCTTCTAGGTATCTCTTGCAGGTAAAAATTTATGGAGGGATGATTATATGCCAAGAACTATTTTGAGTGCTTAATTGTCTCACTTAGCCTTCACAACAACTGCATGAGATAGGCACTGTTGTTGTCCCTGTTTTACAGATAGTAAAGCAAGGAAGAAAGAGATTAAATAACTTGCCCAGGTATGCTTAGCTAGTAATAAGCAAAACACCTGGGATTAAAACACAGGAAGTCTGGCTCCAGAGTGCATTCTTAGCACTGTCGTATGTTTCATACACAAATGTTCAATATTGTTGGTAATAACAAAATAATAATAGTAATAATAATAATTATTATTAATAAAATTACCTAAATGTTTTTTAGTATAAAATGGCTAAATAAGTTGTTAATCATTGTATGATAGAACACCACATGCAAATTAAAATTAATGAAGTAGATCTACAAGTATTAACACAAATCTCAAAACATAAAATTAAGTGATAAAACTGTGGTTTCGCATCCGCGATTTCAACCAACTGTGGATTGTGTAGTACTGTAGTATATATTTAGTGAAAGAAATCCTTGTATAAGTGGGCTCACACAGTTCATACCTGTGTTGTTCAAGGATCCACTGTAGTGGTCACTTCTGGCTGAGTTTAAGGAGTGAGATTATGGGATTAGGGAGGACTCTAGAGGAGGTTTCAACTAGATTTTTAACATTTTATTTCTTTAAAAATCTCAGGTAAACTCCTACAGTTCAACAACAAATAGGCTAACAACCCAATTTTAAAATAGGCAAAGGACCTAAATAGACATTTCTTCAAAGAAGGTATACACATAGACAACAAGCACATGAAAAAATGCTCAATATCATTAGTCATTAGGGAAATACAAATCAAATCCACAATGCAAATTAAAACCTCTTCATACCTACTAGGATGGCTGTAATAATATTAATAACAGGTATTGGCAAGGATGTAGAAAAATTGGAACCCTTGTACATTGCTGGTGAGAATTTAAAATGGAGTAGCTACTGTGGAAGACGGTTTGATTGTTCCTCAAAAAGTTAAACATAGAACTACCATATGACCCAGAAATTCCACTCCTAACTGAAAACAGGGACTCAGAGAGGTACATGTATAACAGTGTTCACTGCAGCATTATTCACAGTAGCCAAAGGTGGAAATAACCCGTGTCCATCAACAACTGAACGGATAAACAAAATGTTGTATATACATACAATGAAATATTATTAAGTCATGATAAGGAATTAAATTCTGATACATGGGACAACATGAACCTTGAGGACATTATACTTGGTGAGAGAAGCCATACACAAAACGTCAAATGTTGTATGATTCTCCTTATATGAGGTACCTATAATAGGTCATAGAGACAATAAGTAGATTAGTGGATACCAGGGGCTTGGGGGAAAAGGGAATGGAGCATTATTAGTGGGTACAGAGTTTCTGTTTGGGATGATGATAAAAATTTGGAAATGGGGAGTAATGATGGTTGCACAACATTAATTACATTGTGAATATAATTAATGCCACTGAATTGTGCATTTAAAATTGGTTAAAATGGCAAATTTTATGTTATATGTATTTTACCATAATATTTCTTAATCAGGCAAATATGGCTAAATATGACCATTTTTACATTTAGATGATAGATACTTGGGTTCTATATTATTTGTATTTTCTGTATTCTTGAAATGTTTCAAAATAATAGATATCAATGGTGGATTTATTCAGAAGGAAAAAGGAATATACTATTGGAAAAGAAAAACACCAACTTGGGAAGGTTTAAGATTTCTGGATATAGGGACTTCATTAATTCAGTGACCAATGATATCAAAATGAATTGAGTTAAATATTAAAATTAATGAATTAAAACAACCCAAATCTGCTCAAATTATTTGGAAGCTGAAGCAATGCATGCTTTTATGTGTGAAAAAGTTTTAAATTCATTTGACTGTCAAGCAGACAAAGGGTCATACACCTTGACAATCTCAGCAGTTTGGGGAGAAAGATGCATTTAAATTGTAAAAGGCAAGCAAAACAGACGTACTACATTTGCACTCTTCCCATTAGAATTGGAGGCTACGAATCAGCAGGAAAGAATGCTATGCAGGCTACTTCCAAGTCTATGTCTAATTGTGTGAAAATTCCTCATATTTCATGTCCTATCCATATATTCTACAGTAAGGAGACTTTTTCTGAGGTGAATTTTATGCGGGAAATAACTAGTGGTTCATTTTCAACTGTTTGATGTTTTCAAAACAACTGAAGCTTATGTTTCTATGGTAAGAAAAAGAACAATTTGGAAATAGTTTTTAAGTGTGCCATGTTAATAAGAAGAAATTCGAATCGGGTGGCAGAACTGAATTGAGATTTTGTCTCTATCATTTATTAACAAGGTAATGTTGAGCCAGTTGCTTACTTTGTCTAGTTCTCCATCTCATCATATAAAAAGGAATGGGTTGACATCAGATCGTTTCTTATTTTACAAAGTAAGGTAAAAATGATTCCAGAATCTTGAAGTAAAAGTCAATTCAAAAGAGTGTATTCCATGGGCAATACTAGTTATGTCAAATAATACTTTTATTCCATTTTCTTTTGGATACATTTAAATAGCAGGATGAACACAAGAGGAAGGCCAAACTGATAGCAGGTTCATGATGAATAAATACTCTTTATTATACAAAATATTATGTGCCAGGTTTCAGTTTTCATACACCAGCCTATTTGCTTGCTTATTCTGATGCAAAACTCCTTTATGCACACCAAGAAAGTGGGGATATAGTTTTGTTTTGTTTAACTTTGGGTTTTGGTCTTAGAAGTCTGTATTTGTCCTTCAAAAGTAATAAGCAGAAACACATATATATGGAATCTAAAAAACAAAATGATACAGATGAACCTAGTGGCAGGGCAGGAATAAAGACGTAGACATAGAGAATGGACTTGAGGATGCAGGGGGGAGGGGGAAGCTGGGGCTAAGTGAGAGTAGCACCGACGTATATACACTACCTAACGTAAATAGCTAGTGGGAAGCAGCCGCATAGCACAGGGAGATCAGCTCGGTGCTTTGTGATGACCTAGAGGCGTGGGATAGGGAGGGTGGGAGGGAGGTTCAAGAGGGAGGGGATATGGGGACATGTATATGCATATGGCTGATTCGCTTTGTTGTACAACAGAAACTAACACAGTATTGTGAAGCAATTATACTCCAATAGAGATCTGTTAAAAAAAAAAGTAATAGGCAGAAATAAGGCAAGTAGGTATCCATTATTCTAGAGCAGCCCTGTCAAAAAGAAAAATAATGTGAACCACATATGCAATTTTAAATTGTCTGGTAGCCACATTGAAAATTAAAAAGAAATGAAGTAAATAAAATAAATAAATGAAATTAATATTTTAATGATATGTTTTATTTAACACAGTATGTGTAAAGCGTTACCATTACAACGTGTAATTAATATTACCAAGAAATGTATTAGTGAGATATTTTGCATCCTTTTTTCTTACTTGGTCTTTGAAATCTGATGTGCATTTTATACTTAGGGCACATCTCAGTTTGGATTAGCCACATTTCAAGACCTTGTGGCTACCATATCGGACAGTACAGGTCTAGAATAAGGTTGCATTATGGCTTTAAAAAATGATTTAGCAAGCGCTATCTCCAGCCTTGACATGCCGAGCAGGTCACTAGTGGAGGAAGTGCACTGATTTGTATAAAGATCCCAGGCCAGCTGGTGAAGGAAAGATTTTTAGTCCATCTTCTGTTCCCCAGGATCCAAATGTTAAGGAGATCTCTCAGGGTAGACAAAAATGGCTAAGTTAGGGCTTACTTGCAGGTAATTTCAATGCGGAGTAGTTTTGCAAAATTAATTTTTGCCAGAGATGATTTTGTTGCAAACTTCAGATGAACTCAGTTCCAGTGAATTTGATTAGTTGACTAAGTGTCACAATATCTGTAAGAGCTGTTGACAGAGGATGGAGCATGATTTGTCATTTTCTTTTGCTGGGGTGTCCCCTGGATGAAGTGTACGTGATGGAAATAAGTAGGCTGTAGGCAGGCATTGCACATTTATGCATGGTCTTTCATAAACTCGGAGGTGGCTCTTAAGGGGTCTTTCAGCTTCCGTAGATGCAAAAAAGAAAAGAAAAAAAGAAAAAAAGTCTGAGAAACCTTGACAGATGTCAGAGAGTCCTCAGGGAGTCCTATGCCCTTTATTTCAGAGTAGAGCCCCTCAGGCCATCACTCAAGAACTTTTCCTTTCTTAATTTACAATCCCACATATAATAAGGATGATTATGATGATGTTACCCTCTGCTTGTATTTCATTTTCATTTTTGACATCCCTTTCACATATATTACTTAATTTTATTTCCGTAGACTTTCTGCAAGTTAAAGAAAGAGATCTATCCCTACTCCCTAAGGCCTTGGACCTTGAGAAAATCAGTTCAGGTCCCTGAACCTCACTCTTCTTATCTTGTAATATGAATAATACCACCTTTCTCATATAGTCTTAGGTTTAAATAAGAGCATATTTAAAATGCACTGCATATTGTATGTGATCATTAGATGTTAGTTAGCCACATCAATAGATATTTAGAGTAACAATTTAGCAAACTTTATGGTCAGCTTTAAACATACCACAATCATAATAGCTAAAGTAGACATTTTGCCATATAAAGTCATGGACTCATAGACCTAGTAGGATCTGAGGTTCTACTCACTTATTACATGCTTTGAGGAGCTACAGTATGCCAGGCACTGTGCCAGGCACAGATAATCTAACTTGCACTCTGCACTGCAAGAGACAGAGGCGGAGGAGGGAAAGTTGTGCGCTCAAAGTCACATGGTTAATACATAATGACAGTGGCACTAAAATATAGGTTTTCTAATAAGTTCAGGTACTTTTCATGACACTACTTCCATCTTTTCCTCCCCTAAACTCTTAACAGTTTGTTATTTAGTTCATAAGCCCACAGAAACAGCACATTGAAGGCAGGCTGAACAGTACATGAGTCAGACATACTGACAGCAGTAGTGACAATTGACATCCTGGGCTCAAGGGAGGAAGCAAAAACACTGCATTCTTATAGTCCATGACAGTGTCTTATGCTCAAAATCGTGACCCTGGGTCTTCTAAAAATGGAGTTGAACATGTTAAAAAAACAAAAAAACTCTTTAAGTCAGAAAGATTTTCATCAAAATGGTTAAAATAACATGACACTAGAAAGGATATTAGACAATATCTAGTCAAGTGGTTTTCAACTGCTATTTTTTTTCAGAAGTGTGTGGGAGGCCACTGACTACAGCTTTCATATAAGTTTTCATTTGATGAGAAAGTTCCAAATACACACACACACACACGATATATATATACCTACACGTCATATATATATATAATGTACAGTATGTATGCCATATATGTCATATATATACACTCACACATATGTTTATATCTATGATTAATCAGTCTATCTATTTATCTATCTATTTCAACAGTCTTGTGGTTCAGCCACTTTGTGTTGCCCTGCAAACCTCCCCTGCTCCCCATTTCCCTGGGACTACTAGGCTGGACCACTATACTAGCTCCCAGGATTTCTAGGCTGGGCACATGACTCAAGATGGGCCAAGGAGATTCCCTATCTCAGGAATTTAAATTTTGCACAGAGATATACAGAGACAGAAAGTGGCTGGAAGTAAGTCATCTGACAGCAGTACCCTGGAGAGGAAGTTCATGAGTTCCTTTTGCTCTAATCTCCAGAGCTACTCGGATTCCCATCCTTCCCAAGGTTTGATTATCTAGCTCTTCCTTTAATTTTTGGTGAGTTAGCCCAGTATCCTCTCAATCACTTTTGTTTAAGTTAGTCAAACTTGGTTTCTTTTGTTTGTAACAAAGCTGCTTAAATGATAGCCTTAGGGAGTGAATGTGATTTAGTTAAAGTCACACAGTGAATGGTAAAAACTTGACAGGATGACAATTTCTTGATCACCAACTTGGTCTCTATAGCTAGATGCACACCCCCTCCCCCAATGTAGAAACCCCCTTTTCAGAATGATTCTAAATGAATGATTCTGAATGATTCTGGATGAATGAGGTATCACTTTTTCAGGCCAACACAAAACTGAGGGTTAATATTAAGCAAGAACTTTGCAGTCCTTGTGCATAAAATATACCCACATAATATAAATATGTTCTTTCCATAGTATTTTCTCTTCCAGACTTGCTCAAAGATAAAGTGTCCAGAAGTGAAACTTTGGGTTGCTCTCCTGGCTTTGTTACACTAAACCTGACCCTATCATCTAACCTGAGGAAGGGATAACTGTGCTTCAGCTATCTATCAGTCAGGATTGTCCAGGCTTTACTGTGATAACAAACAAATCCTGAAATCTCAGTGGCTTAATACATAAAAGTATTCTCATTTACATATGAAATAGACGGCTGCCGCTCTGTCCACTCTGCAGACCAGTTCCCTTCCAAGAGTACTTCAGACAGCCAGTTGGTTTCCATCTTGTAGCTCTGCCATCTCAACAGGAGGCCTCTGTGATCACACTGAGGGTTAGAATTAAGCAAAGGCTTTTCACTTCTCAGCTCAAAAGAGACAATGCACTTTACTTCTGCTCAGAGCAGTGGTCTACCTAGTATATTTGATGCCTGGGTTGGATAATTTTGAAACTATTTTCAGGAATAATAAATTTTATTATTAATAAACAATAATTTACTTATTATTAATAAATAATAATTTTCAATAATAAAATTAATAAAATATGGCCAGAAAATAAAGCAACCAGTGAAGTTCTTTTTGTGATTTTCATATCAAACCAATAATAAAAAAAAGTAAAATATTTTAGTGCAAAAAACAGAAAAAAGTCATGGATTAATACTTCATATTTATACAAATGTGGTTTTTGAAAAGAGGGAGAAATTATAATTGCATATTGGTATGATCCAGCAATAAATAATAACTAAAAATAGTATTACAGTTTGTGACTTTGATTTCTGAAAATATGTCAATGATTCATCAAAATCAGTCTTCTCATATTCATTTTCACTCATAGTTGATTGAAGAATACATTTATTAGCTTCAGTTTTAAAGCTTTTTAGTAAGAAATGACAGATTTATACATAATTAGGAAGCATCTTAAACATAAGGATAAGTTTGGTAGAGATTTTTTAATTAATTAATTAATTGATCAATATATTTATTTTGGCTGTGCTGGGTCTTTGTTGCGGTGCATGGGCTTCTCTAGTTGCAGTGCACAGTCTCAGGCCCCCTACATGGGGAGCGTGGAGTCTTAACCACTGGACCACCAGGGAAGTCCCTGTTAGAAATTTAAAGAATCTAATTTCACAGTAAATTGTAGAAATTAGAATATTATCCATGTCTTTGTTCCTTTAAGCTTGATTCCAGGAGCCGTTCAGTATTTCTGCGGTGAAAAAAAAGTTTTAAACACGAATTAAAATGTTCAGTGGTCACACAGAATGAGAGATTTGGGATAACTCAAGTTCTAAGTCTTTGTCTTCACAGTCACTGTGCTATCATGGTTTATTTTGTATCCACTGCTTAAACACAGGGATACGTAGCACCACAGGAGACAAGAACTCTGCTCTGAGGAGTTCAAATGATTCCAAACTCTGACAGACTCTACTTAAAAGGAATTTGTGTAGCTGAGTCTGTGTGTCAGAGCTGACTGTATACCTGGCAATCCTCCAAATTAACTTCCACGTAGAATATAATGTTTCTTAAAGAATAAGTAATAACAAAGTGCTGACTTGAAACTAAGCTATATACTATTAAAACTCAACAGTAACCACAGCGATTATTTACAACTTTAAGGCTACCAAAATATTTTTTTTTCAGGGAGGAGTGATATATTACTGACAGTGTTTATAATTGCTGGAACGAGGTAATAGGTTGATTTTAAAGCCTCCTCGTTAGGTGTGCCCTAACAGACTGCTTCTGTCACTATGGTTTTGGTAAAACCACTTGCCCACAGTCAATTGACCAGAACTGGTCCCTTGGCCCTCCTCAATTGCAAGGGGTCTGCGAAGAGTGGCATAGTGATTTTCAGTGCTCCAGCTGGGCCTGACCCAGTTTGATCAGGACATTTCCAATCAAGCTGTGTATGAGGGCAGTGGAGGGTATGTGTAGACTCAGAAACAGCTCAGACAGCAGTGAGTCAGGCTCTCTTGGGTCTAGCAGAGATCGTGAGGGTAGATACACTTTAATGGATATGTTTTTCTAAATAAGGGGAATTAATTTTCCGATTGCTTTCAGGGCCTCCTTCTATTCTCAGAATTCAGTGCTGCCTTCTGGGGTTTGACCGTATGCCAGATAAGTTGAATCCTGTTATCTGGAACAGATAAAATTTGCAAAATATGCAGTAGTGTAGTGTTTTCAAAATGTGTTTGCTAAGAATCACCTGGGACAACTTGTTAACTACGTAAGTTACCAGACCTTTCCCCCAGGAAATTCTACTTCAGTAGTTCTGGGTTGGGGCCCAGGAATCTGTAACGAGTATACTAAGTTTTATTTTCAGGCAATTTTGGAGAACACTGTGGTAGCTGAGTACCCTGTCTATAGTCAAACAGACCTCAGTTTGACTCTTTAAAGTTTGAGTTTCCCTGAGTCTGGAGAGATAATTTTTAGTTGTTCAGTTCTTACAGCTTCTTGCCTGACCAAAGGCAGTCCCAGAACTCTTCAACCACTGCTCTGGCTCACTTGGTAGGCAAGGTGTAGTAAGCAACAGAAGAAATTTTCTCAGGTTGTTTGTGGGGATAGGTAGGAGGACAGAGACCTGTAAGACTGTTTTCAACATAGCTGGGGAGAGATGCATTCTAGTTTAAAGGAATTTTCCAGTTGTGTTTAACATGCATTTCTCACCTCCTAAATCAGTGAATTTCAACGTTGGTTGCACGTGGATCACCTGTATAGTTTAAAAAAGAATGATGCCTGGGCCCCACCCCCGGAAGTTCTAATTTAATTTTTCTTGGGTGTGGCCCAGGCACTGGATGATTTTTAAGCTCCCAAGGTGATTGTAATATTCATCCAAAATTTAAACCTACTCTCCTAGATTGAAAACCAGTGATCCATTTCCTCCACCTGGCAGGTAGTGATTGGAGTTTATCCTGTAGACAGGCATGCCACTGATAGGTTGTAGCAGCAGAAAGTATAATCAAGGTTTCACTTGAAACCAGGGTAGACTGGCAGCAAGTTATGGTGACCCATATTTGCATACAGAGATCAGGTCAGTATTCCAGACTCTGAAAAGTCTTGGAGGAAAGGACTTGGAAAAATGCTGGCTCAAAGAAGACAATGTGAAATAAGTGAATGACAGTGGAATCTCATACCTGGAAGAACTGAAATACTTGATAGTGAACAGAAGAGGGTGCCCTGACACAAGAATCATATTGCATCATGGTTTCCAAACTAGGTATGAGGTGGGGGCTTGGCATGAGAACAGGCAAAAGCCCCGTTTGTGAAATCAGGTTTTATCAGTTAAGATGATCTGGATGCAAGTAATAGAATACCCAACTAAAAGTAGCTTAAACAATAAGTGTATATTAATCTCATAACTGGAATTTTGGGATAGGCAATTTCAGGTTAATCCAGCTTAATGATTTCAGGGCTCTAGACTGGCTCTTCTATTCTGTGAATATCTTTGCTTCCCCCTTGCACACAAGATGCCTGCCACAGCTCTAAGCATCCTGTCTTTGCAGCTGCATACAAAAGCAGGAAGAAAGAAGTTCAATCTGAGCTGCTCTATCCTCAGAAAAAATCAGGAAAAAAGTTTTTTCTGGAAGCCCCCCACACCCAGCCCCCTCAGCCCCTGCAGACCTTCCTTACGTTTCACTGGCCAGAACTGAGTCACATGCCAACCTCAACATTAGTCACTGTCAAATAGGTATGGATCTACCTTATTGTCTTAGATCATGCTTCATTGCCTGGGACCTGTACATTGCCATCACATATCTTTGCCAAGGAAAAGGGGATAAATATCAGAAGGACGTGTACAACATGGTTGACTTTAGGTTGAGTTTAAAAGATCAGGATGTAACCCTCTTTATATTTTCCTTGTCTGAGAACAGTTTGATCTCAGGATCTGGATTACTTTGCCCAAGAATGATGACTGAGGTGGCATTGGCAAGTAGCCAAGGCAGTTATTACAGTATTGGGTACTGAATTTTGTATAAATTGGCAAAACTGCTAACTATAGTTCAGAGTGCATGTGTATTATGAACAAAGAGTGATGAAAGACATGTCCTTATATACAAAGAGACTTTACAGGAAATGGTTCAGCCAGCTGGAAGGTTTATTTTAATGGCTACCATTTAAAGGCTGGTTGGGCTGGAAAGCTGCCAAGATGTATTTTCATACACACACAAACACACCCCCACACACACACACTCAGAAGCACACGGAGCTTAGGAGGGGATTTGGTCCTATTCTTGTTTGGAGATGTTTATCAACATATGTAGGGATATGCTGGGGTCAAACAATTCGTCATTTGATCCTTCTTTTCCTCTCTGCATGAATTTTACATGGCTCTGAGAATCTCATCTGAGTAAAGTCAAGAGAAGTGGGCTGCTGTATGTATTTGATGAAAAAAGGAATGGAAATCATGCACTGTAGTTTTATAATTCTGAGCTTACTCCCAGTAGCAACATTAACACATTGTATATTTCATTATAAGTATCTTCTAGTAAGTTTTTGGATTAATCTGATACATGATTACTGTCTGAGATTGCTTTTGTACTGAACTTGCTGAGAGCTGTAAAATGGAATTCTCTTAAATGAAATGTGAATGAATTCTGGTGACTTCAAAATCTTAGAGATGGTTGTAGCTTTGTTGAGGCTTATCATTTCACAGAGTAGATTTCAATCCATAGAAACTTTGATTCATTTTAGAGAATAAGAAATCACCTTTTCAGTATTTCAGCAAATATATCCCATAGAACACTAGTTCCGCATAATATTTCATTTAAAAAATTGTTTCATGACTTTAATGGTTTCATGGTTTAAATAGAAAATCGTCTGTTCAATACCCTTCTTGATGTTGTCAATACATGTTAAAATCTTTGAAGTTTTGCAACAGAGAAAGCTGCAAACTTTCTTTATCCCGGTGTTTTCTAAACATATTTAAGAACAGAATATGTTTTTTTTGTAATATACCATGAAACAAGTCTTAGGAGTACATATGAGAGATGCTATACTCCTTGATATTTAGAAAAATGGTAAGACACTTTCAGAAATTGTCAATCCAGAAGTCAGTCCTAGAGAGATTAAGGTACCAACACAAGCAAAGGACCAGAGGCAGGGAACAGCACAAAGTATTTGAAGAATTAGTCCAGAGAAGGGATTGACATCCTTGCTATGAAAGGGGAAATGGGACAGCAAAAGTAAGCAAGGGTCAAGAAGGGCCTTGAATGTTAAGTTAAAGAGCTTGGATTTTTTTTTTCCTTTGGCTGTGCGGTGCAGCATGCAGGATCTTAGTTCCCCCACCAGGGATCGAACCTGTGCCCTCTGCAGTGGGAGTGCAGAGTCTTAACCACTGAACCTCCAGGGAAGTCCCAAGAGCTTGGATTTTATTATGAAGTATTAATTACTGAGGTTTTTGAAACGGGGTATCCCTTATGTATTTCAAGAAGATAACTCTCCTCAGCATGATATCTGGCTTGGTGGTATAAGACCCATTAAGAAGGTAATCGCAGTGGTCCACATGAGAGATTACGGGGCATGAACCTAGGCAGTAGCAATGGGCTGAAAAGAAAGGGCCACTTAAAAGAGTTATTGGAGAAGTAGAATCAGCAAACCTTGCAGATCAGTTGTACATGGAATGTACATGGGGTTGCTGAAGATGTCTTTGATGTTTCCTTTGTGGCTAATTGGGAGAATGGTAGTATTGTTAATTAATGAAGAAAACCAGAATATATTCAATATAGATCATATATTACTCCGTGCTCAAACCCTTCAAGGCTGCCCATTATTCTCAGAATAAAATCTGTCCCTCTAACTCACTACACTCTAGCCACAGTGATCTTTTGGCTTTTTCTTAACTACTCCGATCACACTCAGGGCTATTGCATTGGCTGTCCTCTTTCTTCTTGGAATGCTCTTCTCCCAGACCTTCTGATGGCTTCTTCTATCCTTTCATTCAGGCTTCTGCTCAAATACTATTTAATTTAATGGGCCTGTCTGTATTATAATGTTCTACAAAGAATTGTGATGTTGGCCGTCATTTATCACGTTAGTACCTTTTTATTTCTCATTTGCTAAGGACTTTGTCAGGAGCACGTTTTAAATTTTACCAAAAATATTTTCTCTATTGAGAAGGTTTTCTCATTTTAAACTTTCCTATGGGGGTGATGTCAGCAACATGGCTGAAGAAGACATCCTGCATTGTATCCCCCCTCTCCAACATCAACGATTCTGTACCTATCCATGGACAAAAGCCCCTTTGTGGGAACTGTGGGATCCAGCACCATACGCCAAGGGAACTCAGTTGTTTCTCTGCTTTGGCACTATTGACATTTTGGACTGGGTGACTTTTTGTTGTGGGGATCTGTCCTGTGCACTGTAAGATGTTTAGCAGCATCCCTGGTCTCTACCCACTAAAGGTCAGTAGCACCCACTCCCCCAAATTGTGACAAGCCCAAATGTCCCCTGCGGGGCAACTCCCCCAAACACACACTCACCAATTGGGAACCATTGGTGTAAAGTTGTTAAAGAACTCTACCTCTAACTGTGTGGGCCTGAAGCCTTTTTTGGGGGGGGGCGGCCCTGAAGCCTTTTAAAGGAGCTTTGATAGCATTTTCTATTCCTTTCATGATTATTAGTCTTTCCAAGTTTTCTACTTCCTGTGCCAATTTTGATAGCTTTTATATTCTCACAAATCATTTGTTTCCTAAAGAATTTCTTCAGTATTAACAAAATCTCCTCTATGTCTATTATCAGTAGTAGAATCTTTCCTGTTTCCATATTTTTGTATTCGAATTTTCTCTTTGGTTTTCATTACATTTCCCAGAGGTTTGTCTATATCATTGCTCTTTTTAAAAAAAAAATTCACAAAGTCATTTCCTGATTTCTTACCAGGTACTAGGTACTCTACCATATGGATCAAACAAGTTCACTGCCATAATAAATTTCTGAGGCAATTTCTGGATACAGATTTACAAATCTCTAATTACAGTATGTTAAATGTTAGAATAACAGCATAGATTGGGTACTATGTAAAGAAAATCAGGGCAACTAAATAATTCCCTTCCTAGGGTCAGTGAGGGCTTACCAGAAGCTTGAGTTGAGTCTTGAAGGATTTGAAGCAAAATAATCTTAGGTGTTACTAAGTGGGACTGCTTATAACTGTGCTAGAAATTCTATGAAAGGACAGCTGAGTATGGGAAGATGTTGGAGATACATTAGGTTTGGGGCAGATGGGTGAGTGTAGAGGTAATTTCAGGTGGGGAGAACTGCAGACATAAAGCTTTAAAATGAAAACTCAAAGAATTGAAGTCTCTTTTTTATATTGGAAATTTAAAAAATGTTTTTAAAATCTCCAGAATGAGTGACAGGAGTGTGTGTGCTGTATGAAAATCAGGATGCTGAAGTAGTTGGCAAAAACATCAAAGTCCACTTTCAATCATACTTATCCATTATATGCCTGCACATATCATACACTTGCCAACTCTGCTTTTCCCTTTATGACTGTCCTTTCTTGAAGTCCTACGTTGACTTACATAACTAGAGGGATTTTTCTGGTGCCTGAGGAAACTTGCTCTTAATGTGAAAATAAATGCTCCACACCCCTTAGCATTAGTGTTATGGTCATTGTACATACACTTCCCAAATTACTTTTATGAGGAATGGCAGGTCTTTCTTTGGATCCATCTGATTTCTGGCATGATTCATAGTCCTGCCAGGCAGTGCACCAATGGGAGGGGTAGTCAAGGTCAGGGCCACTGAAGAGGAAAGGGTTGAAGTGATAATGTTGTGAAATGAATTTGAGCTGAGAGTTTGGCTTCTTTTTATCTTACTAGAAATTAGAATTACCAGTGTTGTGAACTGGAAATGTGTACATTGCTTTTCAATTCATTTTTTGTACTGTTTCCAAAATTGTAATGTGACATGTTCAGTTCTTTCCCTGTGTTCATGTCCCTAAACAGAACTAGTAAGTGGTATTGTACCTTGCCAAGAGGCAAGTGTACCAGCCTTGATAGGGAATCCCAGGTGACCTTAAAGAGGTAGGCCAGAAACAATGAAGCTAATCAAAACATTTTTTACTAGGGGAATCTCTGAGGCAAAGCACAGAAGTTTTCAAAGACCTGTGCCAAGAACTAAAATCACTTAGTGTACCATTTGGCTATTTTAAGAGCGTGACCTGTATGTAGTTAGTCACTGTGGGGTGAGGTAGTACTCTCACTGGCTAGCAGTTCCTTGTGGTTACACAAGCATACTTAAAAAATTTTTTTCTTCCAGTTTTCTTGAGATATAATTGACATACAGTATTGTATAAGTTTAAGGTGTCCAGCATAATGATTTGACTTACATATATCATGAGATGATTACCACAGTAAGTTTAGTGCACATCTGCACCCATCATCTCATATAGATACAAAATTAAAGAAATAGGAAAAAATTTTTTTCCTTATGATGAGAACTCTTAGGCGTTACTCTTTTTTTTTTTTTTTTTTTTTGGGTACGCGGGCCTCTCACTGTTGTGCAGCACAGGCTCCGGACATGCAGGCTCAGCGGCCATGGCTCACGGACCCAGCCGCTCCGCGGCATGTGGGATCTTCCCAGACTGGGGCACAAACACGTGTCCCCTGCATGGGCATGCGGACTCTCAGCCACTGCACCACCAGGGAAGCTCTAGGCTTTACTCTTAACAATTTTCATATATAATGTACAGCAGTGTATGTTTCTTCAGTGACCCAGTGGTTATTTAGTGGTATATTGTTTAGCCTCCATGTTTTGTGTTTTTGCATTTTTTTTTCTTTTAGGTGCTTTCTAGTCTCAAACTGCTGTGGTCAGAAAAGATTCTTGATATGATTTCAATCTTAAATTTACTGATACTTGTTTTGTGGCCTAGTATATGATCTATCCTGGAGAATGTTCCATGTGCCGTTGAAAAGAATGTGTATTCTTCTGCTTTTGGATGGGGTATTTTCTATATATCTATTAAGTCCATCTGGTGTAATGTGTCATTTAAAGCCAGTGTTTCCTTATTGATATTCTGTCTGGGTGATCTGTCCATTGACGTAAGTGGGGTGTTAAAGTCTTACCCTACTATTATTGTGTTATTGTTAATTTTTCTCTTTATGTCTGTTAGTATTTGCTATATATATTCAGGTTCTCCTATGTTGAGTACATACATATTTACAATTATTGTATCTTCTCCTTGGATTGATCCCTTGATCCTTGTGTAATATCTTTCTTGTCTCTTGTTACAGTCTTTGTTTTAAAGTCTATTTTGTCTGATATAAGTTTTGATACCCTGACTTTTTCTTCATTTCCATTTACATGGAGTAACTTTCATCATCCCCTCACTTTCAATATGTGTGTGTCTTTAGATCTGAAGTGAGTCTCCTGTAGGCAGCATACATATGGGTCTTGTTTTTGTATCCATTCAGCCACTCTGTGTCTTTTGATTGGAGCATTTAATCCATTTAAGTTTAAAGTAATTATTGATAGATAAGTATGTATGCCATTTTGTTAATTGTTTGGGGCTTGTTTTCATAGTTCTTTTTTGTTCCTTCTTTTGCTTTCTTCTGTTATGATTTGATGACTATTTTTAACGTTATGTTTGGACTCCTTTTTGTGTGTGTATCTATTATAGATTTTTGGTTTGTGTTTACCATGAGTTTTATATATAGCAACTTATATATATATATACATATATATATATATATATACACACACACACACAACAAACACACACACATACATATATATGATTATTTTAAGCTATTGATCTTAAGATCAAATGCATTTTAACAACGCTGCATTTTTACTCCCCCGTCTCATGTTTACTGTTTTTGACACATGTTTTGTGTCTATTTTGTGTATTCCTTAACTAATTATTGTGGATATACACTATTTTACTACTGTTATCTTTAACCTTCCTACAAGATTTATAAGTGGTTGATCTACTACTTTTACTGTGTATTTGCCTTTACCCATGAGTTTTTTCCTTTTATAATTTTTATATTTCTAGCTGTGGCCTTTTCTTTTTCACTTAGAGAAGTCCCTTTAACATTTCTTGTAAAGCTGGTTTGGTGTGCTGAATTCTTTTAGTTTTTGGTTGTCTATAAACTTTTGATCTCTCCATCAAATCTGAATAAAAGCCTTGCCAGGTAGAGAACTTGCTGTAGGTTTTCCCTTTCATCACTGTAAATATGTTGTGCCACTCCCTTCTGACCTGCAGAGTTTCTGCTGAAATGTCAGGTGATAGCCTTATGAGAGTTCCCTTGTACATAATTTGTTGCTTTTCCCTTCTGCTTTTTATATTCTATTTTTATATTTCATTTTTGCCATTTTAATTATAATGTGTCTTGGTATGGCCTTCTTTCAGTTGATCCTGTTTGAGACTCTCTGTGCTTCCTGGACCTGGATGTCTATTTCCTTTCCCAGGTTAGGGAAATTTTCAGCCATTATGTTTTCAGATATGTTCTCTGCCCCCTTCTCTCTCTCTTCTCTTCTGGGACTCCTATAATGTGAATGTTAGCATGCTTGATGTTGTCTCAGAGGTCTGTTAAATTATCCTCATTTAAAAAAATTCTTTATTTTGTCTGTTCAGCTTGAGTGATGTCCAATACTCTATCTTCCAGTTCACCAGTTCATTCCTCTGTATCATTTAATCTACTATTGATTCCTTCTAGTGTACTTTTATTTCAGTTATTATATTATTTAGCTCTGTTTGGTTCTTCCTTATATTTTCTAACTCTTTGTTAAACTTCTTACTGTGTTCATCCATTCCTCTCCTGAGTTCTTCGAGCATCTTTATAATTATTACCTTGAACTTTTTATTAGGTAGATTTCTTCACTTCACTTAGTTCTTCTTCTGAGGTTTTATCTTGTTTCTTTGTTTGGAACATGTTCCTCTGTTGCCTAATGTTGCCTAATTTACTGTTTTTATTTCTATGTATTTGGTAGGTTGGTTACATTTCCCAGTCTTGGAGAAGTCACCTTATGTGGGAGATGTTCTATGGGACCAAGCAGCACAGTCCCCTCTGGTCACCACAACTGTATGCTCTAGGACTGTCCCCTATATGGGCTGTGTGGGTCCTTCTGTTGTGGTGGGCTTACTACTGTGTGCTTGCTGGTAGGCATGGCTGGTCACTGGTCTGGTTGGTTGCCAGGCCCTGCCTTGTGTAGAAAGCACTGGATGCTGGTGAGCAGGGCTGGGTCCTGGCACAGCTGGCCACATGGCAAAGGGAGTCCTGGCTCTGGTGCCAGTCTGCTGGTGGGTGGGGCTGAGTTACAAGCAGCTGGCTATGGAGCCCAAGGGCATCCCAGGAGTGGGGCTGGCCTCCTGGGTGGAACCAGGTCCCAGGGTGGCTGGTTTTGTAGCCATGGGTCCTAAGGCTAGTGTTGGCCTGCTGGTTGGTGGGCCCTGATCCCTGGTGGGCCCTGATCCCAAGGTGGCTGGCTGAGGTGCCCAAGTTGTCTCAGAGTGGTGTTGGCCTGCTGGTGAGTGGGCCATGGTGGTCCCAGGGCTGGTGTCTAGCCCACTGGTAGGTGGAGCCAGGTCCCAGGGTCTCTGGCTACAGGGCCCTGGGGGTCCTGTAGTTGATACTGCCCAGGTGGTGGGTTGGGCTGGGACCAGGGGGTCCTGGGGCTGGGTCTTTCCCACTAGTGGGTAATACATGTCCTAGGGCTAGTCCTAGACCACTGATTAGCAGAGTCAGGTCCTGGGGTCTCTGGCTACAGGGCTTGTGTGTTCTGGAACTGGTGTTGGTCTGTTTTCAAGCAGGGCCAGGTCTGATAGCAGGTGTCATAGGGCTAGTGTCAGCCCACTTGTGGGTGAGGCCAGGTCCTGGACCCTCTGATGGGCAAAGCTGAGTCCCAGAGCACCTGAAAGCTCATGGGGTCCTAAGCCAGCTGGCCTGCTGGTGAGTGGGGCTGTGTCCCTGCCTGGCTAGCTGCTTGGCATGAGGAGTCCCAGGACTGGTGCAGATCAGCTGGTGGGTGGGGCCAGGTCCTGGCACTAATAAGCTAGAAGGAGGATTCTAAAATGGCACTTGCCAGCACCAGTGTGCTCATGGTAGGAGGAGCTCCGAAAATGGCATGCTGTCAACATCTATCCCCCAGGGTTAGCTCCAGTTGCCTCCTGCCTCTTTGGGGAGGCTCTCCAAGATCAGCAAGTGTGTCTTACCCAGGCTCCTTTCACATTACTGCTTCTACCCTGGGTCCTGGAATGTATGAGATTTTGTGTGTGCCTTTTAAGAGTGGAGTCTCTATTTTCCCCAGCCTCTGAGTCTCCCCAAAGCTCTGCTTGCCTTCAAAGCCAATTTTTCTGGGGCTCATCTTCCTGATGCAGGACCCTCCCCCCCAGGCTGGGGAGCCTGATGTGGGGCTCGGACCCCTCACTCCTTGGGGAGAACTTCTGCAATTGTAATTATCTTCCCTTTTGTGGGTTGCCTACCCAGGGCATAGGTCTTGAATATACCGTGTCTCTGGCCCTCCTACCCATCTCATTGCAGTTCCTTCTTTATATCTTTAGCTGTGGAAGATCTTTTCATTCCTCAAGACATTATCACAGTCACTTAGGTTGGGAGGCTGTCTGTGATTCTTTTCTCTTCTCTCAGGTAGAGTTCGTTACCCCTTTTTTGTGCCCCCACTGTAACATGTACATTCTTGTCTCATTGAACTTATCACACTTTATTGTAATATGTTTTTTTTAACATACCCTAGTAACTACTAAACTCTTTGAAGGAAGGAACTGTGGTGTTAATCTTTAAAGCTGAATGCTTGGCATGGTTCCTATGAAGTGTTTGGGGAAATGAATGGAATGTTGTTCTCTCAGACCATGTACCTGACTGCTACATGACTGTCACATGTTGTTCAGTCTTCAATGGTAATGGAAAACTTTCCTTTGGCTTGGGGTAAAGACCCCACCTATGACCCTCTAGAGCACCAAGTACTGTCTAATAGAATCTAATGCACTGTATTATAATTTTCTTTTCCATGTCTGTTTCTTCTGACCTTTTAAGTGCAGAGATTGTTCCAGATTCATTTCTGTATCCCCCAGAGCCTGGCGTTTACCTGGTTTATAATATATGCTCAATAAATGTTGGATGGATGGATGGATAGGTAGATGACCACTGGAAATAACATGATGGAACAGTGACTTAGAATCACAATATCTTGTAATTCCAAGCTCTGTCCATTATTAGCTGTTTGATTTTAGGCAAGTCACTTCATTGTTTGAAGATTTATATTCCTCAGTTATAAAGTAGAAACAATGCTCCTTATTCTGCCTTACTCAGTGGGTTAGTGTGAAGAGAAAGATCAAAATAAAATAATAACTGAGATTTTTAAAAAAACTTTTAATGGTCTATGCAAAGTTATGCGTGGTTAAAAAAGAAAAAAAGTCAATGACCTAGCTTTATCTTTCCTATGTAAAGCTAGAATAGTCTTTCTTATAATATTTAAAGATTCTTTTGATCATGGACCACAACACACCGACACTGGGACAGATGAAAGGAAGAACTCTTTGTTACTTACAAGTCTGAATGAGAGAAGGCTGCCAGCCAGGGCCACACAGTAGGTTGTATCTGGGAGCAAGGTAACAGCAAGCTGGAGTTCTAGAGGGAAGCTTATGTATGGCAAGTGGAGTGGGGTTAGCTAGGTTTTTGGGGCTCCCTGTGTATTGGTGGATTTGAATAACTTGTACTTCTGGGAATCAGGGCTGTCCCTAGTTGTCTTGTACCTGGGCCCAGGGGTGATAAGAGCAGGTTCATAGTGGCCCAGAGTGTGAGAGCCTGATAAAGAAAGTGGTCAGGGTGTGGACTTAAGTAGCTACTCAAGAAGGAGAACTGACTAGCCTCTAGCCAGAGCCTCAAAATTGGGTTAATACAACCTTTAAAAAACATGTTAAAGTCTAAGGATCTCTAATGCACACATTTTACCTATAACATGTACGTGAGAAATGTTTTCCCCGCAGAAACATCTAGTCTCTATCTAAATGAGTGAATAATAGATACTGAGGACAGTGGTGGTGGGGGCTGTCATCTAAACATGTCTAATTCTGAGCTCTGTTTGACTCAAGATTCCTGGTAGAAGTGAAGCATTATAGATATAGCCCAGACTTTGGATTTTAATCCTCTGCTTTCAAAATTTGGTTCTTTTATTAGCGTTCTGATTATATAATACCAAAATACAAGGTTGTTGCTGACTGAAGATAATATATATAAAGTGCCTCTCACAGAGATTTTAACTATTTAGTAATCCTTAGTGAATAACTGGATCTAAGCAATACTTAACAATAGGTGCTAAAAAAAATTACAAAAGAGAAACAACCTGAGATAATATACCATTAGTAGAGGTATACAAAGCACTTATAAAATCATCTTGCAAAAGAAATATCAATGAACAGAAAATAAAGAAACCAGAAGAACATATTAAAGGATCAAAGGGAAGAAGTCAGCAAAAAACAGACTATAAGGAATCCTTCAGGGAAAATATATTAATTTACTATGCCAACTGTAACAAATATCCAGATATTCAGTGGCTTTAAAAAAGAGAAATTTATTCTCTCACAGTTCTGAAGGCCAGAAGTTTTAAATAAGTATCACTAGCCTGAAATCAAGGCATCAACTGGGGCAAATCCCCTCTAAAGGTTCTAGGAGAAAATCTGTTCTTTGTCTCTTCCAGCTTGTGGGTGCCAGCATTCCTTGGCTTGTGGCCACATGACTCCAACCTCTGCCTCCCTGGTCATATAGGATTCTCCTGTTCTGTATGTGTAAAATCTCACTCTGCCTCTCGAATGTACTGATATTTGTGATTGTATTTAGGGATCACCAGATAATGTAGAATAATCTCCCTTTTCCAAGTTCCTTGACTTAGTTATATTTGCAGAATCTTTTTCTTTTTCTTTCTTTTTGTTTTTTTCTATATAAGGTAATGTTCCATGGTTCCACAGATTAGGATGTGGATATCTTTGAGAGGAGGTAATTTACAGCCTACCATGGAAAACAGTCCAGTTTCATCAAAAATAATTTAAGAAGTGGGGGAAACTATACATTAAAAGAGATTTAAGATATATGTCAACCAGGGGGTGGAGTCAAGATGGTGTACTAGGAGGACATGGAATTTGCGTCTCCTCACAACTAGGGCACCTACCAGTCAGTGGTGGGGGACCACACATACCTAAGGGGATAGGAGGAACCCCCAGCAACCGGCTTGTGGGATCTTGGTTCCCAGGCCGGAGGTCGGGCCCAAGTTCCTGTGGTGGGAGCTCTGAGTCCAAACTGCTGGACTAACAGAGAACCTCAGACCCCAGGGAATATCAGTCAGAGTGAGGCCAGCCAGAGGTCCTCATCTCAGCACCAAGACCCAGTTCTGTCCAACTGCCAGCAAACTCCAGTGCTAGATGTCTCAGGCCAAACAACCAGTAAGAGAAGAATACAGCACCACCCATCAAAAAAAAGAAAAAAATGAAACAAAAAAAATATATGTTACACACTAAGAAGCAAGTTAAAAACCTACAAGACCAAATAAATGAAGATGAAATAAGCAGCCTGCCAGAAAAAGAATTCAGAGTAATGATAGTAAAGATGATCCAAAATCTTTGAAACAGAATGGAGAAAATACAAGAAACAGTTAACAAGGATCTAGAAGAACTAAAGAGCAAACAAACAGTGATGAACAACACAATTACTGAAATTAAAAAAACTCTAGAAAGACTCAATAACAGAATAACTGAGGCAGAAGAATGGATAAGTAAGCTGGAAGATAAAATGGTGGAAATAACTGCCAGGGAGCAGAATAAAGAAAAAAGAATGAAAAGAATTGAGGACAGTCTCAGAGACCTCTGGGACAACATTAAACGCAACAACATTCAAATTATAGGGGTCCCAAAAGAAGAAGAGAAAAACAAAGGGCATGAGAAAATATTTGAAGAGATGACAATCAAAAACTTCCCTAGCATGTGAAAGGAAATAATCAATCAAGGGCAGGAAGCACAGAGAGTACCATACAGGATAAGCCCAAAGAGAAACATGCTGAGACACATACTAGTCAAACTATCAAAAATTAAATACAAAGAAAAAATACTAAAAGCAGCAGGGAAAAGCAACATATAACATATAAGGGAATCCCCATATGTTTAACAGCTGATGTTTCAGCAGAAACTCTGCAAGCCAGAAGGGAGTGGCAGGACATATTTAAAGTGACAAAAGGGAAAAACCTACAACCAAGATTATTCTACCCAGTAAGGATCTCATTCAGATTGGATGGAGAAATTAAAACCTTTACAGATAAGCAAAAGTTAAGAGAATTAAGCACCAACAAACCAGCTTTACTACAAGTGCTAAAGGAATTCTCTAGGCAGGAAAAACAAGAGAAGGAAAAGACCTACAATAACAAACCCAAAACAATTAAGAAAATGGTAATAGGAACATACATATCGATAATTACCTTAAATGTAAATGGATTAAAAGCTCCAACCAAAAGACACAGACTGGCTGAATGGATACAAAAGCAAGACCCATACATATGCTGTCTACAACAGACCCACTTCAGACCTAGAGACACATACAGACTGAAATTGAGGGAATGGAAAAAGATACTCCATTCAAATGGAAATCAAAAGAAAGCTGAGGTAGCACTTCTGATATCAGACAAAATAGACTTCAAAACAAAGACTATTATAAGAGACAAAGAAGGACACTACATAATGATCAAGGGATCAATCCAAGAAGAAGATATAGCAATTGTAAATATTTATGCACCCAACATAGGAGCACTTCAATACACAAGGCAAATGCTAACAGCCATAAAGGGGGAAATCGATAGTAACACAATAATAGTAGGGGACTTTAACACTTTCACCAATGGACAGATCATCCAAAATGAAAATAAATAAGGAAACACAAGCTTTGAATAATACGTTAAACAAGATGGACTTAATTGATATTTGTAGGATATTACATCCAAAAACAACAGAATACACTTTCTTCTCAAGTGCTCATGGAACATTCTCCAGGATAGATCATATCTTGCCTTGTCACAAATCAAGCCTTGGTAAATTTAAGAAAATTGAAATCGTATCAACTATCTTTTCTGACCATAATGCTATGAAATAGACATCAATTACAAGAAAAAGAACTGTAAAAAATACAAACACCTGGAGGCTGAACAATACACCACTAAATAACCAAGACATCACTGAAGAAATCAAAGAGGAAGTTAAAAAAATACTAGAAACAAATGACAACGAGAACACGATGACCCAAAACCTATGGGATGCAGCAAAAGCTGTTCTAAGAGGGAAGTTTATATCAATACACTCCTACCTCAAAAAACAAAAAACATCTCAAATAAACAACCTAACCATACACCTAAAGCAATTAGAGAAAGAAGAACAAAAAACCTCCAAAGTTAGCAGAAGGAAAGAAATCATAAAGATCAGATCAGAAATATGTGAAAAAGAAATGAAGGAAATGATAGCAAAGATCAATAAAACTAAAAGCTGGTTCTTTGAGAAAATAATTAAAATTGATAAACCATTAGCCAGACTCATCAAGAAAAAAAGGGGGAAGACTCAAATCAACAGAATTAGAAATGAAAAAGAAGAAGTAACAACTGATACTTCAGAAATACAAAGGAGTATGAGAGACTACTACAAGCAACTATATGCCAATAAAATGGAAAACCTGAAAGAAATGGACAAATTCTTAGAAAACCACAACCTTCTGAGACTGAACCAGGAAGAAATAGAAAATATAAATAGACCATTCACAAGCACTGAAATTGAGACTGTGATTAAATATCTTCCAACAAACAAAAGCCCAGGACCAGATGGCTTCAAAGGCAAATTCTATGAAACATGTAGAGAAGAGGTGACACCTATCCTTCTCAGATTCTTCCAAAATATAGCAGAGGGAGGAACACTCTCAAACTCACTCTACAAGGCCACCATCAACCTAATACCAAAACCAAAGATGTCACAAAATAAGAAAACTACAGACCAATATCACTGTTGAACATGGATGCAAACATCCTCAACAAAGTATCACCAAACAGAATCCAACAGCACATTAAAAGGATCATACACTATCATCAAGTGAGGTTTATCCCAGGAATGCAAGGATTCTTCAATATACACCAATCAATGTGATACACCATATTAACAAACTGAATCATACAAATCATGTGATAATTTCAAGAGATGTAGAAAAAGCTTTTGACAAAATTCAAGACCCATTTATGATAAAAACTCTCCAGAAAGTAGGCACAGAGGGCACTAACCTCAACATAATAAAGGCCATATATGGCAAACCCACAGCTAACATCATTCTCAATGGTGAAAAACTGAAACCATTTCCTCTAAGATCAGGAACAAGACAAGGTTGCCCACTCTCACCACTATTATTCAACATAGTTTTGGAAGTTTTAGCCACAGCAATCAGAGAAGAAAAAGAAAAAGAATCCAAATTGGAAAAGAGGAAGTAAAACTGTCACTGTTTGCAGATTACATGATACTATACATAGAGAAACCTAAAGATGCTACCAGAAAACTACTAGAGCTAATCAATGAATTTGGCAGAGTAGCAGAATACAAAATTAATGCACAAAATCTCTTGCATTCCTATACACTAGTGATGAAAACATGTGAAAGAGAAATTAAAGAAACACTCCCATTAACCATTGCAACAAAAAGAATAAAATACCTAGGAATAAACCTACCTAAGGAGACAAAAGACCTGTATGCAGAAAACTATAAGAAACTGATGAAAGAAATTAAAGGTGATACAAACAGATGGAGAGATATACCATGTTCTTGGATTGGAAGAATCAACATTGTGAAAATGACTGTACTACCCAAAGCAATCTACACATTGCATGCAATCACTATCAGACTACCAATGGCATTTTTCACAGAACTAGAACAAAAAATCGCACAATTTGTATGGAAACACAAAAGACCCCGAATAGCCAAAGCAACCTTGAGAAAGAAAAACAGAGCTGGAGGAATCAGGCTCCCAGACTTCGGGCTATAATACAAAGCTACAATAATCAAGACAATATGGTACTGGCACAAAAACAGAAATACAGATCAATGGAACAGGATAGAAATCCCAGAGATAAACCCACATACCTATAGTCACCTTATCTTTGATAAAGGAGGCAGGAATATACAATGGAGAAAAGACAGCCTCTTCAATAAGTGGTGCTGGGAAAACTGGACAGCCACATGTAAAAGAATGAAATTAGAACACTCCCTAGCACTATACACAAAAATAAAGTCAAAATGGATTAAAGACCTAAATGTAAAGCTAAGCACTATAAAACTCTTAGAGGAAAACATAGGCAGAACACTCTATGACATAAATCACAGCAAGATCCTTTTTGACCCACCTTCTAGAGAAATGGAAATAAAAACAAAAATAAACAAATGGGGGTTTCCCTGGTGGACCAGTGGTTGAGAGTCCGCCTGCCGATGCGTGGGATGTGGGTTCGTGCCCCAGTCTGGGAAGATCCCACATGCCGCAGAGCGACTGTGTCTGTGAGCCATGGCCGCTGAGCTTGCGCGTCCGGAGCCTGTGCTCTGCGGCGGGAGAGGCTACAGCAGTGAGAGGCCCGCGTACCGCAGAAAAAAGCAAAAAACTAAAAATAAATAAATAAACAAATGGGACCTAATGAAACTCAAAAACTTTTGCACAGCAAAGGAAAACATAAAGAAGACGAAAAGACAGTCCTCAGAATGGGAGAAAATATTTGCAAATGAATCAACGGACAAAGGATTAATCTCCAAAATATACAAGTAGCTCATGTATCTCAGTATCCAAAAAACAAACAACCAAATCCAAAAATGGGCAGAAGACCTAAATAGACATTTCTCCAAAGAAGATATACAGATAGCCAACAAACACATGATAAGATGCACAGCATCACAAATCATTAGAGAAATGCAAATCAAAACTCCAATGAGGTATCACCTCACACTGTTCAGAATGGCCATCATCAAGAAATCTAGAAACAATAAGTGCTGGAGAGGGTGTGGAGAAAAGGGAACCCTCTTCCACTGTTGGTGGGAATGTAAATTGATACAGCCACTGTGGAGAACAGTATGGAGGTTCCTTAAAATACTAAAAATAGTACTACCATATGACTCAGCAATCCCACTACTGGGCATATACCCTGAGAAACCATAATTCTAAAAGGGTCATGTACCTCAGTGTTCTTTGCAGCAGTATTTACAATAGCCAGAAGATGGAAGCACCCTAATTGTCCATCAACAGATGAATGGATAAAGAAGTTGTGGCACATATATACAATGGAATATTACTCAGCCATAAAAGGAAACAAAATTGAGTTATTTGTAGAGAGGTGGATGTATCTAGAGTCTGTCATACAGAATGAAGTAAGTCAGAAAGAGAAAAACAAATACCATATGCTGACACATATGTATGGAATAAATTTTTTTTTAAAAATGGTTCTGATGAACCTAGAGCCAGGACAAGAATAAAGGCACAGATGTAGAGAGTGGGTTTGAGGACATGTGGAGGGGGAAGGGTAAGCTGGGACGAAGTGAGAGAGTAGAATTGACATATATACACTGCCAAACACAAAATAGATAGCTAGTGGGAAGCAGCTGCATGGCACAGGGAGATCAGCTCTGTGCTTTGCGACCAACTAGAGCGGTGGGATAAGGAGGGAGATGAAGAGGGAGAACATATGTGGATATATGTATACGTATAGCTGATTCACTTTGTTATACAACAGCAACTAACACAACAGTTAAAGCAATTATACTCCAATAAAGATGTTAAAAAATTATTTTAATTAAAAAAGTAAAAATTTAAAAAAAAATAAAGTCCTTGCTAGTATAATAAGGCAAGGCAAGGAAATAAAATATATACAGATTGGGAAGAAAGACATAAAATTGTCTTTGCAGATGACATGACTGTAGAAAATCTGAAAGAATTGACAACTGAAATTAATAAGCAGTTACAGCAAGGTTGCAGAATACAAAGTTAATATGAAAAAGTCAATTTCTTTCCTATATACCAACAATGTACAAATGGAATTTAAAATTCAAACATGATACCATGTACATTAGCGTCCAAAACAAATGAAATACTTAGGTATAAATCTAACCAAATATATTCAGTGTCTAAATGAGGAAAACTACAAAACTCTGATAAGCAAAATCAAAGAACTGAATGAGTAGATATTCCATATTCATGGGTAGGGAGACTGAATATTTTCAAGATGTCAGATCTTCTCAATTTGGTCTATACATCCAAAGCAATCCCATGCAAAATCCCAGTCAGTTATTTTATGGATATCAACAAACTGATTGTAAAGTTTACATGCAGAGGCAGCCTTATCACCTCAGGATTGTCTATAGTTGATAGATAGTTAGAAGCTGGAGATCTCAGTTCTACAAAGAAATGAATTCTGTTAACAGTCATGCAAGCTTGGAAGAGAATCCTGAGCCCCAGGAAGGAATACTGCCTGGCTGGGACTTTAATTATAGCCTGTGGGAGATTTTGAAGCAGAGGACACAGTTACGCAATGCCTAGATTTCTGACCCATGGAAACTGTGATAGAATAAATGTGTGTTGTTTTAAGCACTAAGTTTATGATAATTTGTTACACAGAAATATGCAACTAATATAGCCACTCACTGAGCTTCTCAAAATTCCTAGTTCTTTTTTTTAACCAGTGCATTCCATATTGTTTTGGTAAATATATTATCCTCTGGAACATTTTGCAGAATATGATGAGCTGTTGAGTTTTGTGGCCTTATATAACAAATCCTACTCTATAATGCCTACTTCTCTGAGCATTTTGATTCCTTCCCCTATCATCCTCCACTGCAGTCCTAGCACTTATTTTTCACTTAGTGTGGGTGCTTTTTCCAAGTTTCCTGGAGCCATTTTAGTAGCATGTCATCACTTTCTCCTGTCTTTGCTAGATTATTCAATCCTTAATAATGGTGGATTTCTCCCATATTAATCACTACTTCCAACTATACTCTGCTCCTCTTGATTCAGTATCTTCAGGGTCTTCCTACTAGGTCCTCTAGTTAATTCAGTGTATAGTCATCATCTTTCCCTTCCTTTGCCAGCCCAGTACTTTCCCCAACCAGTTTATGTTGTGACTTCACCTTAGTTATTTTTTTGTTGGTCAGGAACGGAGGTGGGGATTGATTGCAAGAGGATCCTGAATTGACTTGCAAGGCAGAAGGCTTTCCTTTCTCTTCAAGCAGTGGGTGAATGCTACTTTAACCATCCCCTTAAGTCCTGCCAGATGGAGACTACGAATTAGAATCATCCTTGACTTAGAATTTAGTCATTATAAACATTATTTTTAAAGCTTCAGCTGCATCTTTCTGTTGTTTCAAGAAAGGCCATCAAAAAGTGTATGGCTCAGCAACCATGTTATTTCCCACTCCCAATCAGCTAAAAAAAAAATCCGAAAGGGAAGAAGGTATTAAGGCAATGAAGAGGAGGAACTAACACTTCTCTGTATAATATAATGAACTAGCATCAGTGTGAGAGAGGCTGTCTTGCAAACCATGAGCCAGCTGATAGGTTGAGACTGTACTATCCTTGAGAATTAGTGATTGTCTTTTTCCTTTTTTTAGTTGGTTTTATTAAGATATAATTTACATACAATAAATTTTACCAATTATAAGTGTACAGTTTGGCGAGCTTTGACAACTTAATATAGTCATGTAATCACCACCAAAATCAAGTTATAGAACATTTCCATCACCCCCAAATTTCCTCGTGCTCCTTTGCAGTCTATTTCCTCCCTACTGATCATATTCCTGTCACTGTGAATTTGCCTCTTTAATAATGTCATGTAAATAAAACTATGCAATATGTAGTCTTTTGCATCTGAATTTTTTTCACTAAGCATAACCCTTTTGAGGTTCAACAACAAAGACATGTATGCAAATATTTACAGTAGATTTATTCATAATAGCCCCAAACTGGAAACAACCCAAATGCCCATCAACTGGTGAAAGGATAAAGGAACTGTGTCATACTCATACAGTGGAATACTATTCAGCAGTGAAATGGACAAACAACTGACAAACACAATAAGGGTCTGCTAGTTTACGTGTATAATGTTATGGACTTTTTTTTTTTTTTTTGCGGTACGCGGGCCTCTCACTGTTGTTGCCTCTCCTGTTGCGGAGCACAGGCTCCAGATGCGCAGGCTCAGCAGCCATGGCTCACGGGCCCCGCCGCTCTGCAGCATGTGGGATCCTCCCGGACCGGGGCACGAACCCATGTCCCCTGCATCGGCAGGCGGACTCTCAACCACTGCGCCACCAGGGAAGCCCTGTTATGGACTTTTTTACTGATGAATTTAATTTTTCAAAGATAATAGAAGAAAATTATTCAGTGTCTGGATACAGCTAAGTGTTAAAACAGGGGCTTGGATTCTGAGCAACTAAGAAGTGACAAATAGCTACTATTGTTTCCATAAGAGTGTTGCCTTTTGCTAATCTATCTATATCCTATTGACTTCTCTTTCTTATGACTAATACATCCTCTTTTGTAAATTGACCTGCCAGGATTAGGGAAGAGCCAACTTGACAAATGTAAAATCCCCTATGAGAGTCTGAGATGTAGCAGTGGTCACTGGCATGGGAATTGGTAAAATACTTTGGGAAATTGATTCAGCTATAACAAGCATTATATAGCCATACATATTTACTGAGTTTACTTATGGAACTCTGTCCTATGAAAATAGAAATGCAATCCAAGATTATCACAGTGATGTTCAGTGCACTTTTATCCATTTCATTTTAATTTAAGTAATAGACTTTATTTATTAGAGTTATTATAGATTTACAGAAAAATTGAGCAAAAATACAGAGTCCCCATATACTGGCTCAACCTCCACCCCACCCACACACAATTTCCTCTATTATTAACATCTTGCATTTGTTTAGTATATTAGTTATAACAATGAAACAATATTGATATATTAACTAAAATCCATAGTTTACATTAGGGTTTCCACTTGGTGTTGTACAGTTCTATGGGTTTTGACAAATTCATAATGACATGTATCCATCGTTATAATATCATACAAAATAGTTTCACTGTTGTAAAAATCCTGTGTGCTTCACCTATTTACCCCTTCCCCTCTCATCTCTCAACCCCTGGCAACCACTGATCTTTTTACTGTCTATATAGTTTTGCCATTACAGAATGTCATGTAGTGGGAATAATATAGTTCCTTTTTTTAGATTGGCTTTTTTTCACTTAGCAATATGCTGAATGTTCCTCCATTTTTTTGTGGCTTAATAGCTCATTCCATCTTATGGCTGAACAAAATTCCATTGTATTGGTGTACCACAGTTTGCTTAGCCATTCACCTATTGAAGAAATAGGTTGTTGCCAATTTTTGGTAATTATGAATAAGGCTGCTATAAATATTTGTGTGCCGGTTTTTGTATGCAAGTTTTCAATTCAATTGGGGTAAATACCTAAGAGTAAAAATATTATATTGTATGGTAAGAATATGTTTAGTTTTTTAAGAAACTGCCAAACTGTCATCCAGAGTGACTGTACCATTTGCATTCCCACCAGCAGTGAATAAAATTCCTTTTGCTTTATAATCTCACCAACATTTGTGTTGTGAGTGTTTTGAATTTTAGCCATTCTAATAGGTGGGAGGTAGTGGTAGGTTGGTAGGTAGGTAGGTAGTTGTATCTCATTGTTTTAACTTGCAAATCCCTAACATGGTGTTGAGCATTTTTACATGACTTATTTGTCATCTGTATATCTCTTTGTTGAAGTGTCTGTTCAGATCTCTTGCCCACATTTTAATGTTTTTTTTTTCCTTATTGGTGAGTTTTAAGAGTTCTTTAAATATTTTGGATGCAAGTTTTTATTAGTTATGTGTTTTGAAAATATTTTATCCCAGTCTTTGGATTTTCTTCTCATTCTATTAAGTGTCTTTCCCAGAGCAGAAGATGTTAGTTTTAATGAAGTCCAACATATTGAAGTCCAACTTATTAATTTCTTTCTTTCATGGATCTAAAAATTCAGTGCCAAATACAAGTTCACCTGGATTTTCTCCTACATTGTCTCCTAGAAGTTTTGCAGTTTTGTGTTTTACATTTAGGCCTATGATCCATTTTGTGTTAATTCTTGTGAAAGGTATAAGGAGGTGTAAGATCTGTGTCTGGACTCATTTTTTTTTCATGTGGGTTTCCAGTTTGTTCCAGCACCATTTGTTGAAAAGAGTTTCTTTGGGGAAAAAGTGGAGCAAAATTGGCTTTGTTTCTTTGTCAAAGATCAGTTCATCTTTTTTATGCTAATGTAAATATTATTATGATTTCAAATTTCAAATGTTCATTACTGGTATATAGAAAAGCAATTGATTTTTATACACTTGTCCCTTGGTGTCTGGAGGAGATGAGTTCCAGGACTGCCTGCAGATACCAAAATCCAAGGATGCTCAAGTTCCTAATATAAAATGGCATAGTACCTATATTAACCTTGTATCCTGCAACCTTGCTGTAATTGCTTATGAGTCCCAGGAAATTTTTTTTTTGTTATTGCTGATTTGGGGGGATTTTTTTTTTACAGAGACAATCATGTAATCTGTGAACAAAGACAGTTTATTATTTCCTTCCCAATTTGTATACCTTTTATTTCCCTTTCTAGTCTTATTGCATTAGTTAAGACTTGCAGGACAGTGTTGAATAGAAGTGGTGAGAGAGGACATGCTTACCTTGTTCCCAGTCTTAGGGGAAAGCGTCTAGTTGCTCACTATTAAGTGTGAGGTTACCTGTAGGTTTTCTGTAGGTGCTCTTTATGAAGTTGAGGAATTTCTCCTTTCAGTTTCCTGAGAATTTTTATCCTAAATGGGTGTTGGATTTTTCAAATGCTTTGTATGTGTTTATTGATATGATTATATGACTTTTCTTATTTAGCCTGTTGATGTGAAGGATTATATTAATTGATTTTGGAAAGTTGAACCAGCCTTGCATACCTGGGATAAATCTCACTTGGTCATGGTGTATAATACTTTTTATAGATTGTTGGATTCCATTTGCTAAAATTCTGTTGTGGATTTTTGTATTTATGCTTATGAGACATTGGCCTGTTGTTTTTCTTTCTTGTAAGACTTTGCCATCTCTTGGTATTAGGGTAATGTTGCCTTCATAGAATGAGTTGGGAAGTATTCCCTCTGTTTCTATTTATTTTGGAACAGATTGTAAAGAATTGCTATCATTTCTTCCTTAAATGTTCATTAGAATTTACCAGTGAAACCAGCTGAGCCTACTGCATTCTTTTTAGAATGGTTATTAATTTTGATTCAATTTATTTAATAGATATAGAAATTTCAGATTATATGTTTCTCCTTGTGTGAGATTTGATAGTTAATATCTTTCAAAGATTTGCCCCATTTCATCTGGCTATCACACTTGTGGGCATAGATTTGTTTCTACTATTCCTTTATTATTCTTTTAATGTCCAAAGAATCATAGCATTGGCCCCTTTCATTCCTGATATTAATAATTTGTGTCTCCTCTCTTTCTTCCTTGGTTAGACTGGATAGAGTTTTATCACTTTCACTGATGTTTCAAAGAACCGGCTTTCGGTTTTGTTGAATTTCTCTATTTTCCTGTTTTAAATTTCATTGATTGTTACTCTAATATTTATTATTTAATTTCTTCTGACTACTTTGGATTTAATTTACACCTCTTTTTCTAGTTTACTAAGATAGAAGCTTAGATTATTGATTTTAGATCTTACTTCTTTTGTAATATATGCACTTAATGCAAACAATTTCCCTTTAAGCACTGCTTTTAGTGCATCTTACAAATTTTGATAAGTTGTATTTTCATTTTAATTTAGTTCAAAATATTTTATTTTATTTTTCTTCTGGCACTTCTTTGATCCAGGAGCCATTTAGAACTGTGTTGTTTAATCTCCAAGTATTTGGTGAAATTTTTCTGTTATTGATTTCTAGTTTAATTCCGTCGCTGTCAGAGAGCATGCTTTATACGGTTTCTTTTTTTTTTTTTTTTAATTTGTTAAGGTGAGTTTTGTGGCCCAGAATGTCATCTGTCTTAGTAGATGTTCTGTGTGTGTTTGAGAAGAATGTGTATTCTGCTATTATTAGATAAAGTAGTCTATAAATGCCATTTAGATCCAGATCATTGATGGTGTGGTTCATTTCAACTATATCCTTACTTACTAATCATCATCGCTCTAAATTCCTAGTTTAATAATTCCAAAAGCTCTGCTATGTCTGAGGCTGGTTCTGATGCTTGATTTTGCTCAACAAAATGTGTTTTTTGCCTTTTAGCATGTCTTTCAATTTTTTGTTGAAAGTCAGATATGATGTATCAGGTAAATTGTGATAAACAGACCTTAGTATGAGGTTTTATGTTTTGTTGTTCATTTGTTTTTGAAAGTACAAAGAACTCTTATTTCCTAAACCATTTGAGATGATGCCCCGAGATGCCCCATCACCCTCAGAAACTCGAGTGTGTAATTTCTACAAACAAGAACATTCTCCTACATACCCACAAAACAACCATGAGTATCAGGAAATTAACATTGATGTATCACTACTGTTTAATCCACAGACTCCATTCAAGTTCTGCTAATTATCCCAATAATGTCCTTTATCACAGGGGGCCAGTCCAAAATCACACATTGCATTTAGTTGTCAAGTCTCTTTAATGTATTTCAATTTGGAATCTTTCTTCAATATTTTCCTGATTTTTATGACCTTGATATATTTTGAAGATTACAGGCCAATTATGTAGAATGTCTTTCAACTTGAGTTTGTATAATGTTTCCTTGTGATTAGACTCAAGTAATGCATCTTTGGCAGGAATATCACAGGAGCAGTAGTGTCCTTTTGACATATCAGGTGTGGATCTGTCCCAATGATGATGATGGTCATCTTGATCAATTTGTTTGTTTGTTTTTCTGTTTCTTTTTTATTTTTATTGGAGTATAGTTACTTTACAATGTCATGTTAGTTTCTGCTGTACAGCAAAGTGAATCAGCTCTATGTATATATATATATATATATATATCCCCTCCTTTTTCAGTTTCCTTCCCATTTAGGTCACCAGAGCACTGAGTATGTGCTATAAAGTAGGTTCTCATTACTTATCTATTTTATACATAGTAGTGTATACATGTCAATCCCAATCTCTCAAATCATCCCATGCCCCCTTCCCCCCTTGGTATCCATACGTTTGTTCTCTACGTCTGTGTCTCTATTTCTACTTTGTAAATAAGGTCGTCTATACCAATATCTCCAGATTCCACATATATGCATTAATATATGATATTTGTTTTTCTCTTTCTGACTTCACTCTGTATGACACTCTCTAGGTCCATCCATGTCTCTACAAATCACCCAATTTGGCTCCATTTTATGGCTGAGTAATATTCCATTGTATATATATACCACATCTTCTATATCCATTCCTCTGTTGATGGACATTTAGGTTGCTTCCATGTCATGGCTACTGGAAATAGTGCTGCAGTGAACACTGGGGTGCATGTGTCTTTTTGAATTATGGTTTTCTCTGGTTATATGCCCAGGAGTGGGATTGCTGGGTCATATGGTAGTTCTATTTTAGTTTTTTAAGGAACCTCCATACTGTTCTCCACAGTGGCTGTATCAGTTTACATTCCCACCAACAGTGCAAGAGGGTTCCCTTTACTTCACACCCTCTCCAGCATTTATTGTTTGTAGATCTTTTTGATGATGGACATTCTGACTGGTGTGAGGTGGTACCTCATTGTAGTTTTGATTTGCATTTCTCTAATGATTAGTGATGTTGAGCATCTTTTCATGTGCCTCTTGGCATCTGTATGTCTTCTTTCGAGAAATGTCTATTTAGATCTTCCACCCATTTTTTAATTGGGTTGTTTGTTTTTTTGATATTGAGCTGTTTGAATATTTTGAAGATTAATTCCTTGTCAGTTGCTTCGTTTGCAAATATTTTCTCCCATTGTGACACTTGTCTTTTCATCTTGTTTATGGTTTCCTTTGCTGTGCAAAAGCTTTTAAGTTTCATTAGGTCCCATTTGTTTACTTTTGTTTTTATTTTCATTAATCTAGGAGGTGGGTCAAAAGAGATCTTGCAGCGATTTATGTCAAAGAGTGTTCTTCCTATGTTTTCCTCTAAGAGTTTTATAGTGTCCAACCTTATATTTAGGTCTCTAATCCATTTTGAGTTTATTTTTGTGTATGGTGTTAGGGCGTGTTCTAATTTGATTCTTTTACGTACAGCTGTCCAGATTTCCCAGCACCACTCATTGAAGAGCCTGTCTTTTCTCCATTGTATGTTCTTGCCTCCTTTGTCATAGATTAGGTGACCATAGGTGCATGGGTTTATCTTTGTGTTTTCTATCCTGTTCCATTGATCTATATTTGTTGTTGTGCCTGTACCATACTGTCTTGGTGACTATAGCTTTGTAGTATAGTCTGAAGTCAGGGAGCCTGTTTCCTCCAGCTCCATTTTTCTTTCTCAAGATTGCTTTGGCTATTAGGGGTCTTTTGTGTTTCCATACAAATTGTAAAATTTTTTATTCTAATTCTGAGAAAAATGCCTTTGGTAATTTGATAGGGATTGCATTGAATCTGTAGATTGCTTTGGGTAGTATAGTCATTTTCACAATGTTGATTCTTCCAATCCAAGAACACGGTATATCTCTCCATCTGTTTGTGTCATCTTTGATTTCTTTCATCAGCATCTTATAGTTTTCAGAGTACAGGTCTTTTCCCTCCTTAGGTAGATTTATTCCCAGGTATTTTATTTTTTTTGTTGCAATGTTCCATTGAATTGTTTCCTTAATTTCTCTTTCTGATCTTTTGTTGTTAGCATATAGGAATGCAAGAGATTTCTGTGAACTAATTTTGTATCCTCCAACTTAACTAAATTCATTGATCAGCTCTAGTAGTTTTCTGGTGGCATCTTTAGAATTTTCTGTGTATAGTATCCTGTTATCTGCAAACAGTAATAGTTTTACTTCTTCTTTTCCAATTTGGATTCCTTTATTTCTTTTTCTTCTCTGATGTCTATGGCTAGGACTTCCAAAACTATGTTGAATAATAGTGGCCAGAGTGGCCATCCTTGTCTTGTTCCTGATCTTAGAGGAAATGCTTTCAGATTTTCACTGTTGAGAATAATGTTTGCTGTGGGTCTGTCATATATGGCCTTTATTATGTTGAGGTTAGTTCCCTCTATGACCACTTTCTGGAGAGTTTTTTTTTTATCATAAATGGGTGTTGAATTTTGTTGAAACCTTTTTCTGCATCTGTTGAGATGATCATATGGTTTTTATTCTTCAGTATGTTAATATGGTGTATCACATTGATTGATTTGCATATATTGAAGAATCCTTGCATCCCTGGGAGAAATCCCACTTTATCATGGTGTACGATGCTTTTAATGTGTTGTTGGATTCTGTTTGCTGGTATTTTGTTGAGGATTTTTGCATCTGTTTTCATCAGTGATATTGGTTTATAATTTTCTTTTTTTGTGATATCTTTGGTTTTGGTATCAGGGTGATGGGGGCTTTATAGAATGAGCTTGGGAGTGTTCCTCCATATCCTCTGCAGTTTTTTGAAAGAGTTTGTGAAGGATGGGTGTTAGCTCTTCTCTGTTTTTTATTTTTTGGGGAGGGGGAGCTGTACTGTGTGGCATGTGGAACTTTCCTGACCATGGACTGAACCCATGCCCCCTGCATTAGAAGCACGGAGTCTTAACCACTGGACCACCAGGGAAGTCCTTCTCTGAATGTTTGGTAGAATTCCTCTGCGAAACAATCTGGTCCTGGAATTTGTTGGAATATTTTTAATCACAGTTTCAATTTCATTATTTGTGATTGCTCTGTTCATATTTTCTGTTTCTTCCTGGTTCAGTCTTAGAAAGTGTACCTTTCTAAGAATTTGTCCATTTCTTCCAGGTTGTCATTTTATTGGCATGTAGTTGCTTGTAGTAGTCTCTTATAATCCCTTATACTTCTGCGGTGTCCATTGTAACTTCTCCTTTTTCATTTCTAATTTTATTGATTTGAGTCCTCTCCCTTTTTTTCTTGATGAGTCTGGCTAAAGGTTTATCAATTTTGTTTATCTTCTCAAAGAACAAGCTTTTAGTTTCATTCATCTTTGTTATTGTTTTCTTTGTTTCTATTTCATTTATTTCTGCTCCAATCTTTATGATTTCTTTCCTTCTACTAACTTTGGGTTTAGTTTGTTCTTCTTTCTCTAGTTGCTGTAGGTGTAGGTTAGGTTATTTATTTGAGATGTTTCTTGTGTCTTGAGGTAGGCTTGTATTGCTACAAACTTCCCTCTTAGAACTGCTTTTGCTGCATCCCATAGGTTTTGGGCCGTCATGTTTTCATTGTCATTTGTTTCTAGGTATTTTTTGATTTCCTCTTTGATTCTTCAGTGATCTCCTGGTTATTTAGTAACATACTGCTTAGCCTCCATGTGTTTGTGTTTTTTACAGCTTTTTCCCTCTAATTCATTTCTAATCCCATAGCATTGTGGTCTGAAAAGATGCTTGATACAATTTCAATTTTCTTAAATCTACCAAGGCTTATTTTGTGACCTAAGATGTGATATATCCTGGAGAATGTTCTGTGTGCATTTAAGAAGTGTATTCTGCTGCTTTGGGATGGAATGTCCTGTAAATGTCAATTAAGTCTGTCTGGTCTAATTTGTCAATTAATGCTTGTATTTCCTTGTTAATTTTCTGTCTGGGTGATCTGTCCATTGGTGTAAGTGGAGTGTTAAAGTCCCCCACTATTATTGTGTTGCTGTCGATTTCCCCTTTTATGGCTGTTAGCATTTGCCTTATATATTGCTGTTCTCCTATGTTCAGTGCATAAATATTTACAATTGTTATATCTTCATCTTGGATTGATCCATTGATCATTATGTAGTGTCCTTCCTTGTCTCTTGTAACAGTCTTGATTTTAAAGTCTATTTTGGGGAATTCTCTAGTGGTGCTGTCATTAAGAATCCACCTACCAATGCAGGGGACATAGGTACGAGCCCTGATCTGGGAAGATCCCACATGCCGTGCAGCAACTAAGCCCGTGTGCCACAACTACTGAGCCTGCACTCTAGACCCTGCGAGCCACAACTACTGAGCCCGCATACACAACTACTGAAGCCCGAACGCCTAGAGCCCGTACTCTGCAACAAGAGAAGCCACCCCAGTGAGAAGCCCATGCACCACAAATGAAGAGTAGCCCCTGCTCGTCACAACTAGAGAGAGCCCGTGTGCAACAACAAAGACCCAACACAGCCAAAAATTAATTAATGAATTAATTAATTTAAAAAGAAAAGTCTATTTTGTCTGATATGAGTATTGCTATTTTAGCTTTCTTTTCATTTTGATTTGCGTGAAATATCTTTTTCACCCCCTCAGTTTCAATCTATATGTGTTCCTAGGTCTGAAGTGGGTCTCTTGTAGACAACATATATACAGGTCTTGTTTTTGTATCCATTCAGTCAGTCTGTTTCTTTTGGTTGGAGCATTTAATCCATTTACATTTAAGGTAATTATCGATATGTATGTTCCTGTTACTATTTTCTTAATTGATTAGGATTTATTTTTGTGGGTCTTTTTCTTCTCTTGTTTTCCCGCCTAGAGAAGTTCCTTTAGCATTTGTTGCAATGCCAGTTTAGTGGTGGTGAATACTCTTATCTTTTGCTTGTCTGTAAAGCTTTTGATTTGTCTCTCGAATCTGAATGAGATCCTTGCTGGATAGAGTAATCTTACTTTCATCACTTTAAATATATCCACCACTCCGTTCTGGCATGCAGGGTTTCTGCTCAAAAATCAGCTGATAACCTTATGGGGTTTCCCTTGTATGTTGTTTGTTGCTTTTCCCTTGCAGCTTTTAATATTTTCTCTTTGAATTTAATTTTTGTTAGTTTGATTAATATGTGTCTTGGTGTGTTTCTCCTTGGGTTTATCCTGTATGGGACTCTCTGCGCTTCCTGGACTTGGGTGGCTATTTCCTTTCCCATGTTAGAGCAATTTTTGACTATAATCTCTTCCAATATTTTCTCAGACCCTTTCTTTCTCTTCTTCTTCTGGGACCCCTATAATTTGAGTGTTGGTGTGTTTAATTTGTCCCAGAGGTCTCAGAGACTGTCCTCATTTCTTTGCATTCTTTTTTCTTTATTCTGCTCCTTGGCAGCTATTTCCACCATTCTATCTTACAGCTCACCTATTCATTCTTCTGCCTCAGTTATTCTGCTATTGATTCTTTCTAGTGTATTTTTCATTTCAGTTATTGTGTTGTTCATCACTGTTTTTTTTGTTCTTTAGTTCTTCTAGGTCCTTGTTAAACATTTGTTGTAGTTTCTCAATCCTTGCCTCAATTCTATTTCTGAGATTTTGGATCATCCTTACTATCATTACTCTGAATTCTTTTTCAGGTAGATTGCCTATTTCCTCTTCATTTATTTTGTTCTGTAGGTGTTCACCTTGCTCCTTTGTCTGTAACATATTTCCCTGTCATCTAATTTTTGTTGATGTGTGGGGCTGTGTTCCTATCTTGCTGGTTGTTTGGCCTGAGGCATGCAGCACTGGGAGCTTGCAGGCAGTTGGGTGGAGCCAGGTCTTGGTGCAGAGATGAGGACCTCCAGGAGAGCTCACACTGATTAATATTCCCTTGGGCCTGAAATTCTCTGCTAGCCCAGTGTCTCGGATTTGGCTATCCCACCACAAGGGCTCAGGCCTGATCCCCGGCGTGGGAACCAAGACCCCCACAAGCCACATGGTGTGGCAAAAAGAAAAAAAAAAACAGGCAAACAAAGCCCAAGGCAAATAATAAAAACAAAACTAACCAAACAAAAACAGAAACAAACACACACACAAAAAGGAAAGAAACAGACAAATAAAACCAAAGACAAATAACAGAAACAAATTCAAGGAAACAGAATCAACCAACAAGCAAACAACAACAACACCAAAAGAAAAACCAACAACAAGGAAAGCAAAAACCAAGAAGGCACCCAAACAAACAAGAGAGCCGAAAAACCAAAACTGATGATAAAAATGAAACTAACCTAAACAGGAAGCAAAACCAAAACAAAATCGAAAAAACAAACTAGAAGCTAAGTAAACAAAAGACAAACACACAAAAATGACAAAAACAAAACAAAAATAAGATAAAAGCAAAACTAAACAAAACAAAACAAAACAAAAATATCAAAGGAACAAACTGACAAAAAAGAACAAAAAGGAGCAGAACAATAACAAAGAATAAAAAGTAAAATAAAATTAGAAAAACTGAAAAATATATTAGAAAAATAAAAAATAAAAATGAAACAACAAAACAAAACACAACAACAGGGACTTCCTTGGTGCTCCAGTGGTAAAGAATCCACCTTACAAGGAAGGGACACGTGTTCGACCCCTGGTCAGGGAACTAAGCCTGTGTACCACAACTACTGAGCTTGCGTGCCTCAACTAGAGAGCCTGCATGCCGCAAACTACAGAGCCCATACACTCTGGAACTGTGCACCACAGCTACAGAGCCCATGTGCCCTGGAACCCACACACCACAACTAGAGAAGAGAAAACCCACGTGCTGCCACAACTAGAGAGAAGCCTGCATGCCACAATGAAGAGCCTGCGTGCTGCAACGAAGGATCCTGCATGCCTCAACAAAGACCCCACGTGCTGCAACTAAGACCCAATGCAGCCAAAAAGGAAAGAAAAAAAAACAGCAAATAAATTAATTAATTAAAAAATTAAAAATTATAATTTAAAAAATTAAAAAATAAAAAATTCCATGGTGCCTCCACTATCAGTGTCCTTGCCCCCACAGTGAGCTATGGCCAACCCCCACCTCCACAGGAGGACCTTCAAGACCTTTAGGTAGGTCTCTGGACTTGCTCTGTCAGCCCCACCTCTCTGTGTCTGCCTCTCACCAGAGTCTGCTCCTGAAGCTGGCCTTGAGCACACATACCCCCACAGGCCAACTTGGGCACAGGCTTCCATGTGTGTGACCACAGGGGCTGGTGCAGCCGGAGGAGGCTTTGGGCGGGGGGAGCAGTGCTTGGCCCACCAGGACCTGCACAGCCAGAAGAGGCTTTGTCAGGGGCAGTACGTGGGCCACCAGGACCTGCGTGGCCTGTGGAGGCTTTGGGGTGGGTGGTGCTCAGGCCCACTGGGACCCGCACGGCCAGAGGAGGCTTTGGTGGGGTGGGGCTCAGGCCCAGGGCCCTAGCAGGCTCACCGGGGCCTGAGCAGTCAGGGGAGACCCTGGCTTGAGGGGCGGGTGAGCCTGCTCAGTTGTGCACCCCTGCCATTGCTCAAGGAAGCCAGGCCGGCTGGTGGAGAAAGGCATTGAAATGGTGGCCCCGCCCTTTGTGCGCCACTAAACAATGGCGCCTCACTTACATGGTGGCCTGGGCTTCCTCCACAAACCTTCCCAGCTGTGGAGCCCTTCCCTCCTGCTGCCTCAGGCTGTCTCCTCACCACCAACAGCTTCCCCCTCCCTGGGTCCACTCTCCAAACCACACTCTCCAGCACCCAGCCCTCCTCCGCACCAGGAGACACACAACTCATGCTGGGGTGCGCAGGGCTGTGGTACAGACTACGAGCATAGGTCTTACTCTGTCCTGCCTTCCACAGACCGGTTGCTGCATTCCCCTCTGATCCCCCAATCCCCCGAATGTCTGTCTCTATCCCCGTTGATCCCCTCGCCGTGAGTGGGCTTTTCTGAATGTGGCAACCTCTGCTGTCCTTTAGATCCCCCTCAGCGGTGCCAGCCCAGTCCCGTTTCCACTTTTCTTCACCCTTTCCTTCTTTCTTTCATCCTACCCAACTGCATGGGGATTTTTCTTGTCCCCTTAGGTGTCCAAGGTTCTCCACTAGTGTTTGGTAGGAGCTCTGTGAGAATTGTTCCGATGTATTCCTGATGTACTTGTGAGGAGATGCGAACTCCGAAGCACTTCTCTTTTAACTAAAAAAAGCATTCACAATTCCTTCCCTTATCTCTCTGCACGTGAACTTTAAATATCTTTGTTTGGGCTTTAGAACTTTCCAGTAAGCAGTGTGTTGATTCACCCAGATCTTCTGTTTATTGTCAATGCTGGGAATATCTTCTGCTGATGGCTCAAAGCTGGGCCCCTCAAAGAGCGTTGCCTCCTCGTGCAAAATTTTAGTCATCTTTCTGCCAGGTGGTCTATGGACAATGATTACCTGATATGAGGGTTCAAAGGCCCAAACAGCTTTCTTCAATTTGGTACAACTCTGAAAAGCTGGCCACCCAAGCTCTAGAGATTTCTGGAATTTTCTCTTAGGCCCCATTTGCAAAGCAGTGGAGATCAGATTCTCTTTGTTCAGCCCTGTCTTCCTTACTTCCCTACAAGAACATCTCCCTGGAATACTCCCAATGAAATGCCTGCATATAACTACCCATCTCACAGTCTGTTTCCAGGAAATCTGACCTAAAATTAATCTCTAACTGGTTCTACAGATTTTCCATTGTGAAAATCTGCTTTGTATTCTGACACTTTGCTTTGGAATTCCATGTCTATTGTACTGTGGTCACTCAGTCCAAACTTCCAATTTAAAATATGGTTATAGGTGAAGTGTGCTCTGAACAAATTTAACATGGATTGAGGTAGTTCAGTACAGTTTGAGGGAAGACTATCAAGGGGCTACAATGAGAAATAAACCTTAAGAAGTAGGCACTGACCAGATCATGACATTCAGTATGGATTTTTCCCTCTAGGCAACAAGGAGCCTTTCAACAGACTTGAAACAGGAGAATAACAAAATCAGATGTACACTTCAGAAAGATGTCTCTGGTGGTAAAGGGGAGCAGAATTTGCTACCCCAAAATATGTCTCTATGGCATATTCATTATTTTAAGCTGGTTATTTCCTAAGAAACAGCAGACATGGGAAAAACTCTGAAAACCAAGTAATTAAGAGTTACCCTTTTGTGAGAAGCATTTACATTTATAAGGGAAATCTCCATTTGTAAGGGTGTCTCCCTCTCTGGACCAGGAAGAGGAGGATGACTAAATCTCTAGAAACTCTTATCAATGGAGAAGGCAGTGACCTAAATCTGAATAACAATTTTACTCTTGTTCACTGTGCTTTTCCTGGTCACCTCCCATAACTGGGCACCCTGCCTGCAACTTCTTTTGTCTTTAGCTGGAGATGGTAGTTAAGGTGGTGGCTCGAGCCATTCAGGGGAGTTATTCAGTTTTCCTGGGTCTCTCCCATGTGTACAGGAGGGATACATGTTATTAAAGTTCTGTTCATTTTTCTCCTGTTAATCTGTTTTTTTTTTTAATTACAAGGGAGTCTCAGCCAAGAACCTAGAAGGGTAGAGGGAATATTATTTTTCCTCCTCCACAGCATGAAATGGTGTTGTTATACTGTTTATCTATCCAATCTATCTATCCATTATATATATATATATATATGTATATATATATATATATATATATATCACTATATTATGTGAGTTATAAAACAAATGAAACATAAGAATTAAAAGTGATGAGATCAAAAATAAAAATAAATAGAATTTATATTATTGTCTTCCAACACCTCAGTGGATGGTATTTGTTTAACTCATCTTGGAAAGCTCCTTTAGTGAAAAGTCTTTTATGAGGAAGAAATGAAGTGCTTTTACTCATTCTTCTATTTGTGCAAGGAGATCTTTATTATTTCCTGCCATTATCATCCCACTTATAAGATAATAGCTTTTATCAGTTCTTATAATGAATGTTCTTCTCTACAATTACATTATATGCTGCACTGTATTGAATGGACATACAATGGAGTATATTTTATACAGAAAGATACATAAATTTACTACTGTTGGTGAGATGCTTGAGTCCTTTTCAAGTGATCATGAGGACCTACAGGTTTCAGTGAAACCCAAGGACTTCTCTTATCACACTTAGTATTCCCTCTGTTCAGTTCTTTTGTTTTAATTGTAAACTTTGTCAAGATCATTAACTATAAAATGGCCTTCAAATGGTGTTTTGAAAGTTTATAATGAATCCAGCATTAGCTAATTATCATCCTAGCTTCACAGTTAAAATGAGGAGCAGGAATGACATTTCCCCATTTTGGGCCAGCAGCAAATCTTGTTGGATCTGGATCCATATCCCAAATGCCCTAAATCCTAATTCAGTGCTTTGTTGAAAACCTGTGTTAACTATTCCAAATTTCATGTTAAAAAAATCTGTTTTCTCTTCTGCATGAAACTATAGATTATTCTTTAATTAATCTTTGATTATTTTTCAAGTACCCACAGGACAGCAATAAGAAATAATACTATATAGAATATCAGTCCCTTTGACTCATACAACATTTTTTTTTTTGCGGTACGCGGGCCTCTCACTGTTGTGGTCTCTCCCATTGCGGAGCACAGGCTCCGGACGCGCAGACTCAGCGGCCATGGCTCACGGGCCCAGCCACTCCGCGGCATGTGGGATCTTCCCAGACCGGGGCACGAACCTGTGTCCCCTGCATAGGCAGGCAGACTCTCAACCACTGCGCCACCAGGGAAGCCCCAATACAACATTTTAAACAGTCATTTCTTCACTGATTTTCTTTTTTCACTCTATTAGAAAAATAACAACCAGAATCCTTTAAAGTATTCAGTAGAAATGATGTGATATTTGCCTGAGCCCAGGATGCAGAATCTTTTGCTTCTTTTGTTTCTTTTTGCAGAAGAGACTGGATAGACAGTTCAGGAGAGGAAAATTTGCCACCCCAAATATCTCCTTGGCATGTAGGTTATTTCAAGCTGCAAACAGTCAAGGCCCAGAAAACTCAGGAAGAAACTTTGATCTTCCCCCTAACTGCCTAAAGAATATGGATAGAGGACCTGTTTCAGGAAGGGAACTATCAACATATATAACTGTAGTATGAACTAGGTGTGTAGACAGGGAGGAACCTAGCAAAGTCTATTTGTTAAAATTCTTCTCTGTGTTTCATTGTCTCTGCCTGACCCAGCAAACATTTGTTTACCAAACATTTGCTTTTCCATCTCCATGTGAATTCCCTTCCTCCCCTTTGAAGTCCCAAATCACTACCCCTTCTGTCTTTAGCTAAAGATGGTGTTTAAGGTGAGGGTTTCAGCCATTTTGTTGAGTTACTCAGTTCTCCTGGGTCTCTCCCATATATACATGTAATTAAACTTTTGTGTGATTTTCTCCTGTTAATCTACCTTATGTCAATTTAATTCTTAGACCAGCCAGAAGAACCTAGAAGGGTAGAGGGAAATTTCTTCCTCCCGGACAAAAACAATGAATTCATCCTAGCTCATAGCAAAATTATTCTTCATAATATTTCTTGGACAAGAATGTGCCCTTATTGAAAATGCCACCCTATAGATGAACTATCTGAGACAGTGAGTAGTGTCTGTGAAAAGTGTCTCCAAACTGCTAAACTCTGTGATTCCTTGGATGGAAAAGTGGCAGAAAGGATGTAGAAGGGCCTGTCTTATATCCTTTCCTATAGAAGGGCATCAAGGAGATGAAGGAATTCAGGAATGAAAGCTCCTATTGTGTTCTGCTTTTGTTTCTGAGTCAAGTAGGAGGGGGCTTACCTGAGTCATACCAGGTTATAACTCCCATCTGAGTAATTTTCATAAGAGGTGGCTTTTGTCACCTACTACTGCAGAAATGATGTTTTACCCCCAATAGCCTATTAGATAAAAAAAAAAATAAGATTCATCTGTGGCGTCATGACTCTCCCTATCACTCAGTGTTATTGTTTTGTTGTTCTAGATTACTTCATGAATCTTGTTTAATATCCAAGGTACCTTCTAGTCCTCTCCTCTCAGTCACCGTGCCACTTTCCACCCCAGCTGACTGACTCTGTCTCTCTCTCTCTCTCTCTGTGTATGTCTCAATCTCTGTCTTTCTTTCCATCTGTCCAGAATTCTTGATTCCTTTATTGCTGTCTACCTCAGCTCAACCTAGAACTAGCTTCCAAACTAAATCCTGTGTTGTTCTCTACCCTACTCAAAAAGTCCAGTTAGTTCCACTTGAATCACAGTTGTGTCTGTGTGTGCACAGGCACGTGTGTGTGTGTGTGTGTGTGTGTGTAGGAAGGAGTTTAAATACACAGAAAACTGAAAAAACATAAGATGCTAATATCGACACTCATATACTTACCACCAGGAATTAATGTATGTTAACATTTGATTCAGATTTTATTTTTAATAAAATTAAAATTTTGTAGATAGAGCTGATCTCCTTTTTGTATCTTTCCACAGTGCAATTTCCCTTTTTTCTAACCTGAGACAGTCACTAACAGGAATTTGTTAAATTCATCTAGTACTTAATTTTATTCACGTGACAGTAGTTGCCTCTATTTAAAATGTAAATTTTTGGCATTGGCCAGCTATTGTTAATCTGCTCTACTTTACATTTCTACACGCCTTTCACAAACATTTATGAGGTTTATTTTTTTCAAAACCTTAGATGATTGTTTTGTTTTTCTACAGATTGCTAGTGAGGTTGAGCATCTCATCTTTTGTTTATTCTTGGACATTCTAATTCCCTCTTCTGCAAGATAACCATTTTCTATTGTGCCTCATGGATTTGATTTTCTTTATATTCCAGATGCTAAATACTAAATGCATGTCACGAATAGCTTCTTCAAATCTATGATCTGTCTTTTAACTCTCTTTATGCTGTTTTTTATACAGAAGTTTAAGATTTTGACACAATGAATTCCACCAATTATTTTTTCCCTCTGTTAGGCAAGGAAACCTCCTTCCTAAACATTTGCTTTTTTTCATTTCTATGTCAATTGCCTTTCTCCCCTTTGAAGTCCCAAGCCTCTGTCCCCAATATCCTCTTTTTTCTTTACCCAAAGATGGTATTTAAGGTGAAGGTTTCAGACACTTTGGCAAGTTACTGAGTTTTTCTGGGTCTCTCCCATGTGTACATGTTATTAAACTTTGTTTGATTTTCTCCTGTTAATATGTTTCATGTCAATTTATTTCTTAAATCAGTCAGAAGAACCTAGAAGGGTAGAGGAAAAATTTTCCCCTGACAATGGCAGAATCAAGGGCGTGTCCATCTAGTGAGAAATCAAGTTCCTTTTCACCTGGCAACTTGTGCTTAGAAAGAGTGCATAAGCAAGCTACCACCTGGCTTCCAAAAAGTCTGCCAAGTGGCTGTCAGAACTTCTTCTCCTGCCAAAATCTGCGTTAAATGGTTTCTGAGTCTAAATTTCCTGGGACAGTCCCCTCTGTTACAGACTCTCTAGCATCTGTGTAAATGCAGATAACTTTTCTCCAGCCCTCTGATGTGTATTTAAGAGGCCTATCTAGTATGCACTCTGGTTTTCAGCAAGAAGGTAAGCCTCTTCTAAAGCTCTCAAAGATTCAGCCAAAGTCACTTGTATACTTTGAAAGCCCAAATGCCTTTAGGCATTCAATCGGGTTCTGTAGTTTCTTGGCCTTAGATGCCTACCATTGCTATAGCATATTTTGAGCAAGATCCAAAAGTCTTTTCTCCCTGAATAGAATTTACATTGCTACAAGCCTCCTCAAGTTTCGGTAGGTTATCATTCCCATAGCAGGCAAAATATTCTGTCCAAATAAGATAATCTCTGTCTTGAGCAGCATGTCCAGGCAAGGGGCAGTTGGAGAACTTTTATACGCCAGGACCTGCCAACATCTGCTGCTATATGCCACTCCTTTTCAGGAAAGAATTTCTTATTCTGTTTCTGGTTTTAGTTTAAAGCAATTTAAAATCTAATACAGGGCATTAAACAAAAATTCATACCCTCTCCCTTTCTATATATTCTCCTGGGAATCTCAGGGAAGTCAGTCCCATCAGAAAGATCTTGTATGAATGCGTTCATCCTCTCCTCCTCCTGAGAAGCCTTTCTAAACATCATCTTGCCAACCTAATTCTGCAGTACTCTGTCAAACTTCATGCTGTCACAGCCCACTATCACATATAGAAGTAGTGACTTCTGAGAGGCCACATTCATCTCTGCATGCCAGCTTGTTAACAATCATAGCCTTTGTCTTAATTGAACCTTCTTCAATTTGGTGAGCTCTAATGAGGTAGGCTGTGATGAAAATGGGCACATATTCTTTGAAATCCAAGAAGAGGTTCTCCCCATGGGGCAAGTTTAAATTTCAGTACAAAAGCTCGGTTGTAGAAGATATGCCACATTCTTTAGTTTAATTAATGTATGTTTAATTTAGAGCCTCCATCCTGCCAGCCAGGAAGGGAAACCTATTTCTGTCATTCTTGAGGCCCAGACCAATCAGGGAAGTTCAGAGTTCCTGAGGTCTTATATCAAGGCACTTGGAAGGTCCCTCCGACCCCTAATCATTAGCCCACTGTCATTGTCATGGAGGCACCACACTTGGGTATCCATTCCTCTCTGAGGTCTGCCATCTCCCCAGGGAGATTCCAGGGATCAGAGTGTGATTCCTCACTTTTCCTTGATAAGTTGCCCTCTATTCATCTCCCAATCCCAAGTCATGGGGAATATTTCTCTCTCTTCCTATATCTCTAGCCCACTCCTCACTCCGTTCCCCAAATCCAACCTTCCTCTCCTCTCTATTTAGTAAAAGTGTCTCCAAGGGGTTTAGATTTTTGACAAACAAAAGTTAGGGAAAAAATTGTCTTAGAAATAATGTCTCTGGGTGTATTTCCTTCCCTAGGTTACTTCTTAACCTCAACAAACCTCCATAGGGTCCTGGAAACACAAACCCGAGCTGCTTGTTTCCTTCTCTGTAATAGCAGTTATCACATGCATGGCACTCTTTATGTACCATATACAGTTTTAGTTGCATTTATGTATGTATGTATGTATTTACACACACAGCTACCAGTGTGATATGTCCTCATGTTATGGAACAGTAAACTGAGACACTGAGAGGTGAAAGAACTTGTCCAAGCTCACACAGTTAGCAAGTGGTGAAGGAAGGGCATTCAGTTCCAAGTGGTCTAGCTCTACAGTCAATGCTCTTAACTACTGAGCTATTGCAATAATAACAGCACATACCTCATGAGATGATTGAGAGGATTACTGAGTCAATATATATATATAAAGTGCTTGGCATAGTTTCTGGAGTATTCTTAATAATTGTTAGTTATTATTGTTACTATTACATGTTTGGGTAGATACAAAGGAAGGAGACAATGCATATAGGAAGAAATATAAATTACCACAGTATATTTTTTTAAATGACCCTACACTGCTACAGTGCCTGTCCAATTCTTTTTTTTTTTTTTTTTTTTTTAATTTTGCCACTTAAGGATATTTTAATTGCTATTTATTACTACCACTGTTTAACAGGATAAAGGATAAAGCCAAGAAGAATAGGAAAGAAATAATCTAAGAATAAAGGATATTTTTTTTTTTTTTTTACAGCTTACCCTTCCCCCTCCCCATATCCTCAAGTCCATTCTCTAGTAGGTCTGTGTCTTTATTCCTGTCTTACCCCTATGTTCTTCATGACATTTTTTTTTCTTAAATTCCATATATATGTGTTAGCATACAGTATTTGTCTTTCTCTTTCTGACTTACTTCACTCTGTATGACAGACTCTAGGTCTATCCACCTCATTACAAATAGCTCAATTTCATTTCTTTTTATGGCTGAGTAATATTCCATTGTATATATGTGCCACATCTTCTTTATCCATTCATCCGATGATGGACACTTAGGTTGTTTCCAGCTCCGGGCTATTGTAAATAGGGCTGCTATGAACATTTTGGTACATGTCTCTTTTTGAATTATGGTTTTCTCAGGGTATATGCCTAGTAGTGGGATTGCTGGGTCATATGGTAGTTCTATTTGTAGTTTTTTAAGGAACCTCCATACCGTTCTCCATAGCGGCTGTACCAATTCACATTCCCACCAGCAGTGCAAGAGTGTTCCCTTTTCTCCACACCCTCTCCAGCATTTATTGTTCCTAGATTTTTTGATGATGGCCATTCTGACTGGTGTGAGATGATATCTCATTGTAGTTTTGATTTGCATTTCTCTAATGAGTAAAGATGTTGAGCATCCTTTCATGTGTTTGTTGGCAGTCTGTATATCTTCTGTGGAGAAATGTCTATTTAGGTCTTCTGCCCATTTTTGGATTGGGTTGTTTGTTTTTTTGTTATTGAGCTGCATGAGCTGCTTATAAATTTTGGAGATTAATCCTTTGTCAGTTGCTTCATTTGCAAATATTTTCTCCCATTCTGAGGGTTGTCTTTTGGTCTTGTTTATGGTTTCCTTTGCTGTGCAAAAGCTTTGAAGTTTCATTAGGTCCCATGTGTTTATTTTTGTCTTTATTTCCATTTCTCTAGGAGGTGGGTCAAAAAGGATCTTGCTGTGATTTATGTCATAGAGTATTCTGCCTATGTTTTCCTCTAAGAGTTTGATAGTGTCTGGCCTTACATTTAGGTCTTTAATCCATTTTGAGCTTATTTTTGTGTATGGTGTTAGGGAGTGATCTAATCTCATACTTTTACATGTCCCTATCCAGTTTTCCCAGCACCACTTATTGAAGAGACTGTCCTTTCTCCACTGTACATTCCTGCCTCCTTTATCAAAGATAAGGTGACCATATGTCCGTGGGTTTATCTCTGGGCTTTCTATCCTGTTCCATTGATCTATCTTTCTGTTTTTGTGCCAGTACCATACTGTCTTGATTACTGTAGCTTTGTAGTATAGCCTGAAGTCAGGGAGCCTGATTCCTCCAGCTCCATTTTTCGTTCTCAAGATTGCTTTGGCTATTCGGGGTCTTTTGTGTTTCCATACAAATTGTGAAATTTTTTGTTCTAGTTCTGTGAAAAATGCCAGTGGTAGTTTGATAGGGATTGCATTGAATCTGTAGATTGCTTTGGGTAGTATAGTCATTTTCACAATGTTGATTCTTCCAATCCAAGAACATGGTACATCTCTCCATCTATTTGTATCATCTTTAATTTCTTTCATCAGTGTCTTATAATTTTCTGCATACAGGTCTTTTGTCTCCTTAGGTAGGTTTATTCCTAGATATTTTATTCTTTTTGTTGCAATGGTAAATGGGAGTGTTTCCTTGATTTCACTTTCAGATTTTTCATCATTAGTATATAGGAATGCCAGAGATTTCTGTGCATTAATTTTGTATCCTGCAACTTTACCAAATTCATTGATTAGCTCTAGTAGTTTTCTGGCAGCATCTTTAGGATTCTCTATGTATAGTATCATGTCATCTGCAAACAGTGACAGCTTTACTTCTTCTTTTCCAATTTGGATTCCTTTTATTTCCTTTTCTTCTCTGATTGCTGTGGCTAAAACTTCCAAAACTAGGTTGAATAAGAGTGGTGAGAGTGGGCAACCTTGTCTTGTTCCTGATCTTAGTGGAAATGGTTTCAGTTTTTCACCATTGAGGACGATGCTGGCTGTGGGTTTGTCATATATGGCCTTTATTATGTTGAGGAAAGTTCCCTCTATGCCTACTTTCTGCAGGGTTTTTATCATAAATGGGTGTTGAATTTTGTCGAAAGCTTTCTCTGCATCTATTGAGATGATCATATGGTTTTTCTCCTTCAATTTGTTAATATGGTGTATCACGTTGATTGATTTGCGTATGTTGAAGAATCCTTGCATTCCTGGAATAAACCCCACTTGGTCATGGTGTATGATCCTTTTAATGTGCTGTTGGATTCTGTTTGCTAGTATTTTGTTGAGGATTTTTGCATCTATGTTCATCAGTGATATTGGCCTGTAGTTTTCTTTCTTTGTGACATCCTTGTCTGGTTTTGGTATCAAGGTGATGGTGGCCTCGTAGAATGAGTTTGGGAGTGTTCCTCCCTCTGCTATATTTTGGAAGAGTTTGAGAAGGATAGGTGTTAGCTCTTCTCTAAATGCTTGATAGAATTCGCCTGTGAAGCCATCTGGTCCTGGGCTTTTGTTTGTTGGAAGATTTTTTATCACAGTTTCAATTTCAGTGCTTGTGATTGGTCTGTTCATATTTTCTATTTCTTCCTGGTTCAGTCTCGGCAGGTTGTGCATTTCTAAGAATTTGTCCATTTCTTCCAGGTTGTCCATTTTATTGGCATAGAGTTGCTTATAGTAATCTCTCATGATCTTTTGTATTTCTGCAGTGTCAGTTGTTACTTCTCCTTTTTCATTTCTAATTCTATTGATTTGAGTCTTCTCCCTTTTTTTCTTGATGAGTCTGGCTAATGGTTTATCAATTTTGTTTATCTTCTCAAAGAACCAGCTTTTAGTTTTATTGATCTTTGCTATCGTTTCCTTCATTTCTTTTTCATTTATTTCTGATCTGATTTTTACGATTTCTTTCCTTCTGCTAACTTTGGGATGTTTTTGTTCTTCTTTCTCTAATTGCTTTAGGTGCAAGGTTAGGTTGTTTATTTGAGATGTTTCCTGTTTCTTAAGGTGGGATTGTATTGCTATAAACTTCCCTCTTAGAACTGCTTTTGCTGCATCCCATAGGTTTTGGGTCGTCGTGTCTCCATTGTCATTTGTTTCTAGGTATTTTTTAATTTCCTCTTTGATTTCTTCAGTGATCACTTCGTTATTCAGTAGTGTATTGTTTAGCCTCCATGTGTTTGTATTTTTTACAGCTCTTTTCCTGTAATTGATATCTAGTCTCATAGCATTGTGGTCGGAAAAGATACTTGATACAATTTCAATTTTCTTAAATTTACCAAGGCTTGATTTGTGACCCAAGATATGATCTATCCTGGAGAATGTTCCATGAGCACTTGAGAAAAATGTGTATTCTGTTGTTTTTGGATGGAATGTCCTATAAATATCAATTAAGTCCATCTTGTTTAATGTATCATTTAAAGCTTGTGTTTCCTTATTTATTTTCATTTTGGATGATCTGTCCATTGGTGAAAGTGGGGTGTTAAAGTCCCCTACTATGATTGTGTTACTGTCGATTTCTCCTTTTATGGCTGTTAGTATTTGCCTTATGTATTGAGGTGCTCCTATGTTGGGTGCATAAATATTTACAATTGTTATATCTTCTTCTTGGATCGATCCCTTGATCATTAGGTAGTGTCCTTCTTTGTCTCTTCTAGTAGTCTTTATTTTAAAGTCTATTTTGTCTGATATGAGAATTGCTACTCCAGCTTTCTTTTGATTTCCATTTGCATGGAATATCTTTTTCCATCCCCTCACCTTCAGTCTGTATGTGTCTCTAGGTCTGAAGTGGGTCTCTTGTAGACAGCATATATATGGGTCTTGTTTTTGTATCCATTCAGCCACTCTGTGTCTTTTGGTGGGAGCATTTAGTCCATTTACATTTAAGGTAATTATCGATATGTATGTTCCTATTCCCATTTTCTTAATTGTTTTGGGTTCGTTATTGTAGGTCTTTTACTTCTGTTGTGTTTCTTGCCTAGAGAAGTGCCTTTAGCATTTGTTGTAAAGCTGGTTTGGTGGTGCTGAACTCTCTCAGCTTTTGCTTGTCTGTAAACGTTTTAATTTCTCCATTAAATCTGAATGAGATCCTTGCTGGGTAGAGTAACCTTGGTTGAAGGTTTTTCTCCTTCATCACTTTAATTATGTCCTGCCACTCCCTTCTGGCTTGTAGAGTTTCTGCTGAGAGATCAGCTGTTATCCTAATGGGGATTCCCTTGTATGTTATTTGTTGTTTTTGCCTTGCTGCTTTTAATATGATTTCTTTGTGTTTAATTTTGGACAGTTTGATTAATATGTGTCTTGGCGTATTTCTCCTTGGATTTATTCTGTATGGGACTCTCTGTGCCTCCTGGAGTTGATTAACTATTTCCTTTCCCATATTAGGGAAGTTTTCAACTATAATCTCTTCAAATATTTTCTCAGTCCCTTTCTTTTTCTCTTCTTCTTCTGGAACCCCTATAATTCGAATGTTGGTGTGTTTAATGTTGTCCCAGAGGTCTCTGAGACTGTCCTCTGTTCTTTTCATTCTTTTTTCTTTATTTTGCTCTGCAGCAGTTATTTCCACTATTTTATCTTCCACCTCACTTATCCGTTCTTCTGCCTCAGTTATTCTGCTATTGATCCCATCTAGAGTATTTTTTATTTCATGTATTGTGTTTTTAATCGATGCTTGATTCATCTTTAGTTCTTCTAGGTCCTTGTTAACTGTTTCTTGCATTTTGTCTATTCTATTTCCAAGATTTTGGATCTGGGAAATAGAATCTTGGATCATCTTTACCATCATTATTCTGAATTCTTTTTCAGGTAGACTGCCTATTACCTCTTCATTTGTTAGATCTGGTGGGTTTTTATCTTGCTCCTTCTCCTGCTGTGTGTTTTTCTGTCTTCTCATTTTGCTTATGTTACTGTGTTTGGGGTCTCCTTTTTGCAAGCTGCCGGTTCGTAGTTCCCGTTGTTTTTGGTGTCTGTCCCCAGTGGCTAAGGTTGTTTTAGTGGGTTGTGTAGGCTTCCTGGTGGAGGGGACTAGTGCCTGTGTTCTGGTGGATGAGGCTGGATCTTGTCTTTCTGGTGGGCAGGTCCACGTCTGGTGGTGTGTTTTGGGGTGTCTGCGGACTTTTTATGATTTTAGGCCACCTTTCTGCTAATGGGTGGCGTTGTGTTCCTGTCTTGCTAGTTGTTTGGCATAGGGTGTCCAGCACTGTAGCTTGCTGGTCGTTGAGTGAAGCTGGGTGCTGGTGTTGAGATGGAGATCTCTGGAAGATTTTTGTCGTTTGATATTATGTGGAGCTGGGAGGTCTCTTGTGGACCAGTGTCCTGAAGTTGGCTCTCCCACCTCAGAGGCAAAGCACTGACTCCGGGCTCCTCAATTTGGGATGATGTGTTGTCTATTCATGTATTCCACAGATGCAGGGTACATCAAGTTGATTGTGGAGCTTTAATCCGCTGCTTCTGAGGCTGCTGGGAGAGGTTTCCCTTTCTCTTCTTTGTTCTCACAGCTCCTGGGTCTCAGCTTTGGATTTGGCCCTGCCTCTGCGTGTAGGTCGCCGGAGGGCGTCTGTTCTTCGCTCAGACAGGACAGGGTTAAAGGAGCAGCCGCTTCGGGGACTCTGGCTCACTCAGGCCGGGAGGGAGGGAGGGGCACGGAGTGCGGGGCGAGCCTGCAGCGGCAGAGGTCGGCGTGACGTTGCACCAGCCCGAGGCGCGCCGTGCGTTCTCCCAGGGAAGCCGCCCCTGGATCCCGGGACCCCGGCAGTGGCGGGCTGCACAGGCTCCCGGAAGGGCGGTGTGGGCAGTGACCTGCGCTCGCACACAGGCTTCTTGGCGGCAGCAGCAGCAGCCCCAGCGTCCCACGCCCGTCACTGGACTCCGCGCTTTCAGTCGCGACTCGCGCCCGTCTGTGGAGCCCCTTTAAGCAGCGCTCTTAATCCCCTCTCCTCGCACACCAGGAAACCAAGAGGGAAGAAAAAGTCTCTTGCCTCTTCGGCAGCTCCAGAGTTTTCCCGGACTCCCTGCCGGCTAGCTGTGGCACATTAGCCCCCTTCACGCTGAGTTCTCGCCGCCAGCCCCAGTCCTCTCTCTGCGCTCTGACCGAAGCCCGAGCCTCAGCTTCCAGCGCTGCGCGCCCCGGCGGGCGAGCAGACAAGCCTCTCGGGCTGGTGAGTGCCGCTCGGCACCGATCCTCTGTGTGGGGATCTCTCCGCTTTGCCCTACCCAGGTATGTGGGGAGTTTCTTGCCTTTTGGGAGGTCTGGGGTCTTATCCCAGCGTTCAGTAGGTGTTCTGTAGGAGTTGTTCCACGTGTAGCTGTATTTCTGGTGTATCCGTGGGGAGGAAGGTGATCTCCGCGTCTTACTCTTCCGCCATCTTACCCGGAAGTCCCAATTCTTATTGACAACATGAATTAGAGATTTGCTGAGCTTTTCTGATAATTCCTTGATTAACTCTTTCACAAGGGTGAGTTTGCTGTGATTTCTCAGATTGTTCCTCTTTTATGGAACTGCTTTTCCTATGAACACTGACTTTTCTCTAGTTGCTTGTGTAAGGGCAAATACAAAATAAAAATACAAGGCTTAATTCTCATTGTCAAAAAATAAGGGAAGAGACTACCCCTTCCCTTTTTTTAGAGTATTTACTTTAGAAAACTTGTAATTGTGAATTCTTTCTCTGTTTATTTGAAATGTGTGTAAATCTTTTTAAAAGCTAAAAAACAAACAAAACAAAAAACAAAAAAACCTTGCCAGCTTTCCCACCCTTTTTCTCAAGGGTCTGGGAAGCATCTTTTAGCAGATAAATATCAAGGAAGATAGCATCCCTATCTCCAAATTTCTGGAGGAGAGTAGGAGCCTAACTTCAGTTCATGCCTTGTTCCACACTGCAAAACTTCCTCTTGTCATAAAGACATGAGAAGTTTGTTTTTCCTTTGTGTGTGTGTGTGTGTTTTTTTTTCTTTTTTTTTAAATTAATTTATTTATTTTTGGCTGTGTTGGGGCTTCGTTTCTGTGCGAGGGCTTTCTCTAGTTGCGGCAAGCGCGGACCACTCTTCATTGCGGTGCGCGTGCCTCTCACTGTGGCGGCCTCTCTTGTTGCAGAGCACAGGCTCCAGACGCGCAGGCTCAGTAGCTGTGGTGCACGGGCTTAGTTGCTCCGCAGCATGTGGGATCTTCCCAGACCAGGGCTCGAACCCGTGTCCCCTGCATTGGCAGGCAGATTCTCAACCACTGCACCACCAGGGAAGCCCTGTTTTTCCTTTGAATAAGGCCAATTAACTAACACAGATGGTCCCCCAGTTTAGGGGATTTAGGGTGAACTGTCTGTGACAAAGTGTGCTGTCATGTCCTCTTGAGGACTAGTTATTGTTTATCTTTTCTTTTATATATAAATTTATTTATGTATTTATTCATTTTTGGCCCCATTGGGTCTTCATTGCTGCAGGCGGGCTTTCTCTCTAGTTGCGGTGAGCGGGGGCTACTCTTCATTGTGGTGCTCGGGCTTCTCATTGCGGTGGCTTCTCTTTATTGCAGAACACAGGTTCTAGGTGCATGGGCTTCAGTAGTTGTGGCACACGGGCTCAGTAGTTGTGGCTTGTGGGCTCTAGAGCACAGGCTCAGTAGTTGTGGTGCATGGGCTTAGTTGCTCCATGGCATGTGGGATCTTCCCGGACAGGGCTGGAACCCGTGTCCCCTGCATTGGCAGGCAGATTCTTACCACTGCACCACCAGGGAAGTCCCTATTATTTATCTTAAGGACAGTATGTAATAGGTTGTATCTACTTGGCTGTATGAAAAGGTAAGACTTCTGTCTTTGCAATCTCTTAGAGGATTTCAGTCTTGCCTGTGATATGCATCACATTCTGGCTTAATGCTTATTAAATAATAGAAGAGTTTTTTTCCGTCTTCTACCTTTGCAGAGGGGTTTTCTGGATTGGAAGATTTTGTTTGTAATTATATTTCCACAACATTTTTCCCTACAAAGGGAGTGGGGATAGTCCATTTTAAATTTGACCTTGATAGAAATTTTGTCAGAGATTGTGTGATATCTGTTAAAATCTATTTGTTGTTTTTATTATCCAAATTATCCCTCTTGAAATACCAGTACTCTTATTTTTCTTCAGGGAACCAACTCCTCTGGAACTGTCATTGCATGTGACACAGATTCCAGTGATAAGCATGTAACTACTGTAACTATAACCAAATAAAATCAGAGCATCACATCTTCTCTGATGACTTATTCATGAATGAATATGTGTGGCCCCAATTGGGGCTTATTAGAGTCTATAAGTATCATAGGATTGAGTCTTCCTTGCCTTCCTATCAACTGTTCCATGGCTTATACTCCTGCCCCTGACTAAAAGATGTTAGTTGCTATTGGCATTTCCACCCTAGACATGCCTTTCCAACCAGTGGACATCTAACCAAAGCCTGGACTGGATCCATAATGATCCTACATTACTTCTCTTTTGTGTGTTTCATTGCCTTTGTAACTTCCTATGGAGACATAACTACATAAAATTTCCAGGCATGTTTCTTTATGGTACAGAGTGTGTCTGCTTTCCCAGTTATAGTAATGGTGTTACTTTTGAAACCCACCTAGAAAAACCTGACACATTCTGTGTTGAGTGTGTCCTATCCTTATGTAACATTATGTAACTATGTCTGTCCAGGTCTTATGTAATCATCTAGTGAAGTTTATCTAGCTTCAAGGGAGTTTATCCCTCAAAATGTTCAACTGTTTGACTCCTTATCTGATGCTTTCCTAAAGCACTTCTCAATAGTTTCCTGGATCTGGACTCCCACTGGGAGTCATTCTAATTAGCTCTCTGAGATCTTTCCTCATGCTTTGTGTTAAATTTCTTCCATCTCTCATCACACTGTCCAGTCTAGTAATGGCCAAAATTTCCCCCCTCTTTCCCAGTCTCATCTCTAATAGCACTTGGACTTGAATATATGTCATTTCTCTTTATTTTCTATCTCAACTTGCCACTAAGATCTCTACATGTTCCTAACGCAATATCTTTTCCTTCAGCTCATTCAGCATGATCCCTTCTTCTTTCTTTCTTTTTGTTGTTCTTCTTGTTCTGGTTATAAGAGTTAATTCCATTCCTTCCTGAATCTTCAAGCAAACATAATCCTAGAATGAAAGATTGCTAGGCATGTGCCTTTTTAATGTTTTTTCAAGTTGTTTTTTTCCAGAAAGAGATCTGATAAATCCCTTTATTTTTATGAAGTAAATAAGTCAATATTTCTAACTTCTCAGAAATAGTTCAAAATGCTTCTCTGGTGCAAGCAGAATTAGTAATGCAATGTAACCATTCCTAACCCTGATATGTTATATATTAAATACATATACGTGTATGTATACATATATTTTCAAATATATATGTATTTTATTAACACAATCTTAAAACAACAGAAAGTTGCAAATATAGTACAAAGAACTTTTTTACCTGAAGCATCTGAGTAAAGAGTTGACATTTCCCTTTCTCCCTGAATACTTTAGTGTGTAATTCCTATAATCAAGGATATTCTCCTGCATAACCACAATACAATCACAAAATTAGGAAATTAACCTTGATGTATTACGATCACATAATCCTTAGACTTTATTCAAATTTTGCCAGTGTCCCACTGCTGAGTATCCTTAATGCTGAAAAAATCCAGTCCAGAATCACATGTTGCATTAACTTGTGTGTCTCATCTGTCTCTTTTAGCCTGGGATGGCTCCTTGGTCATTTCTTGATTTTCATTACCTTTGATGCTTTTCAACATTATAGGCCAGTTATTGTATAGAATGTCTCTCCATTTGAGTTTTCTGATAATTCCTCATGATAAGATTCTTAGTTTGGCTCTTGGCAAGAATATCACTGAGGTGATGTTGTGCTCATCTCAGTGCAGCCTATCAGGAAGGACACAATTTCTATTTAGTCCATTGCTGGTAATGTTAATTTTGATCATTTTATTAAAGCATCTTAAGTCTCAAGATTTCCCAAGCTTCCTCACTGTAAAGTTACTCTTTTCTCTTTTGTAACAAAAAGTTTTTTATAGAAAGGTATTTTGAAACTGTCTTAGTCAGTTCGGCCTGTTCTAACAAAATACCACAGACTAGGTGGCTTATAAACAACAGAAATGTATTTCTCACAGTTCTGAAGGCTGGGAGCCTGCTAGCAGGGTGCCAGCACTGTGGGGTGAGGACCTTGTTGCAGGTTGCAGACTGCTTATTGTATCATCCCACGGTGGAAAGGGCACGGGAGCTCTCTCAGGCCCCTTTTATAAGGGCAGTAATCTCATTCATAAAGTCTCTGTCCTCATGACCTCATTGCCTCCTAAACACCCCACTCCTTTCCTAACGTCATCACATTGGCCATTAGGATTTTAACACATGAATTTTTGAGGGGACACAAATATTCAGACCATAGCAGAAACCATGTAAATATCTTGTTCTTCATTAAACTTTCAATTTATTAATTTATTTATATCACATATCATATTATTGACTTCTACTACATTCGAGTTATAAACCAAAACTGTAATTATTTAAACACTCAAATTGTCCCAGCTTTGACCAATAGTAGCCCCTTCAAATCCCTTCCAACTGGCTTCTGTGCCTTTTGACATGTCCCCATCTTTTTTTTTTTTTTTTTAGCATTCCTTACTTTCTGGTGCATCATGTTCCAGGACCATCTTGACTTTCCCTTTTCCAGTCCTAGAGTCAACCATTTCAACAAGGATCCCTGGTTCCTTTAAGTGGAGGATCATATTAGAAACCAAGATATGAGCACTAGGCAGTCTCACAGCTATTGGAGTATCGGTGATCTCAGAATCTCTTAGTGTACACACACACACACGCTCACACACTTTTAAATATTATTTATATATCTATATTTACATATCCATATTTTTGACTGCCTTTTCTGGTTCCATTATCTTTAATATATTTACATATGTGATCAGTCCCTCCATATGGAACCAATCTCCCATCACTGCTACCTCAGTTCTCTCATTAGTCTAAATGCCTTCTTCACCTCTTTTGGGCTCCAACAGACTGCGCCTGGCCAGTCTCTTGCATGAACGCCCCTTTTATCTCATTTAGGTTATAACACCTTAAACCAGACTACTGCTGGTGCCACCACCCCACATGGAAACCTCCCTCGCCCTCCTCATACCTCACACTGGGATGCTTTTACAGATGGAAGCCCTCTTCATCCTGCTTGGCTCTGACACCCCACATTGAGCTCCACCCACCCTGGCTGTGTATGAATTCTCTTCTTACCCAACTCAGGCTCTGACCCTCCTATGTGAGGGATGGGCTCCCCTCCCTCAGGTATATCTTCCTCACCCACTTGCTCACTGACATCCAGCTCTAGGCCATTCCGCTTCATCCGTTTATTGGTAAAATATACTACCCTTGTGTGTATGGTTAAACTGGTAGTCTGGTTATCTCAAATCAACACTCATGATTGGTGTTGCTAATGATCAATCCACAGTCATCCTAAGAGTATGTGGATGGGCAGAAGTCTTTGGATGTACCATATAGGTTTAAAAGGTTAGTTATGTTATGATTCCTTTCTTGACCCGGATGCAGTTCTAAACAAATAAAAAATAACAGAAATCTGGGTTGATGAACTACTGTGATACAGCAGTATGCAGAACCAACAATATGAAGGCTAAAATACACAGTTGTTAAAAAGTTTGGAATGAGCTCCCATAAGCCTTAGAAATGTATTTGAAGCTTGCATGTTCCAGATAGAAATCTGACATCTGGAAATGGCCCATCAGAACATTCCAAAAACTAAGGATTTAAAATGCAGTTAAAATAAAGAGAAAAGCTTAAATATTGAAAGCACTAATGCCATGTCTATTTTCCTCAAATTGTTACAGAATGATGCTTCTAAAAATGTCTACATTTTAATTCAATGAAATGCTTTTATGGAATAATTGAAATTATTCTTGCAGTTTCTAAACTGGATATAAGCACCCAAACAAGAATTAGGCAGAGATATAATACTGGAAATACTGTGTGATTTAGGTAACCTAGAATATAACATAGAACATAAATGTCTGGTTCTTATTCTTCAGTGATGAAGGTAGTTTAAGCCTTTTCCAGGTTAAGTCACTTGTTTTTGCAATCATTCTATTGTTTAAAGCAGGGGTTGGTAAAACCTTTTCTATAAAGGGCCAGATAGTAAATATTTTACTTTGTGGGGCATGTACAAGTCTCTGTCATATATTCTTCTTTGTGTGTGTATATGTTTTTAACAACCCTTTAAAATTGTAAAAATAAAACAAAAAACTTATAGATCATGGGCTGTACACAAACAGGCTGAGGGTGTATTGGCCAGCTGACTATAGTTTTTTGACCCCAGGTTTAAAACAATGCTCAATGGTTCTCAAAGTGTGATTCCTGGAGCAGTATCTTTAGCACTCCTTGGGAAGTTGATAGAAACAGAAATTCTCTTCCCACACTGACCTGATCAAAACTCTGGCAATCTGTAGTCAACAAACTCCCCAGGTGATTCTGATGCTTCTTCAATTTGCAAATCACTGATTTAGACTCAAACAACAGCCCTTTAGCCAGTGTTATGTTAGATTCTAAAGATATAAAGATGAATAAAATCAACCTTTATCTGCTAATAACTTATAATTTATTAAAAAAATAACTTCTGCCTAGAAATATGGCAGATTGACGATTCACACCTAGAACATCTGACACAAATCTAGTACTCAGTCCAGGTTACCGTGCTGCCTCTCTGAGGTCAGATATTTCCCTGAAGATAACTCTTCTCTGATGGTAATACTTTTCCTAATTTCTTATTGGGAATCCCCCTCCTCTTTTCCTATTTCTTCCTCCTCTTGCCTTTCTCACAGCTGGGGTCATTTGACACCAGTTGACCTTCAGAATCCTCTGGGTTCTGGGACCAATTCTGACTTCTGTTAGCTGGAACTTAAGAACTAAGGCAAGTATTTGATTTTGTATCAGTCTGTAATTGCTCCTTCTTCCATCAATGAGCCAGAGTTCTAAGAACCAAGTGTCCTCTTGTGCTAAAGCTCTGGTGCCTGAATATTTTCTCTTCCCATGTCATTTCCTGAATTCTTTAACTATACATGTGATGTGGTACCCATGTGCCCTTATCATTGCAGCCTTTCTTTTTCTTTTTTTCTTTTTTTCAGTTCCCCGCATTCCTGGCTGGTCATATCAGGAAGTCCGAATATCACATTTAGTTGAAATCCTTGCTAAAGGTAAGAAAACAACCCTCAGCACATGGGATAAAAGGGGAAACAAAAGTGAACAGTCATGAAAAGTTGCAGCATTTTTAGAGAGACCTGGCTTCACTGGAAATTTATTAACCCAGATATGGAAAAAGGTTTAAACCAGATATGATAGATGGTCTCCAGCTCCCTTGTCTCCAAACACTGCTTCCTTTCCTTATTTTTTCCTTTCACCTTTTTTTTCTATCTCCCCAGCCCCTAACCTTGACTAATAGAACAAATGCAGGACTTAAAAGAAACAGTTCTTGACAGTTATCAGTATGAGATTGTACAAATGCTCTTGAGCAAGAGGCAGGAATACTGGAACAATCTCCAACTGTTCCAACCATAAGTCTTGCAGCAGTTAGAGATGCAAACTTACCTGAGCCAAAAGTCAAGCACATACATCTCTTTCTCTTTTCCTCACCCTATAAAAGTACAGTCTGCTTTCAGCAATGCATTAGGTGACTTAACCTGGTTTTCAGGTGCTTCCTGGTGTGAATCAGCTCAATAAAGTCTTTTACTTCTGTTTGAGTCACTTAAACTCTTTTTTTCCTTGACAGGCATATACCAGTACTATGTAGGAAAAAAATTAGCAATTTCTGAAATTAAACATTTTGTTTTTAATTTAATGTTAAATAATAAAGCTAATAATGTATTAAACAATAAGCATTATGCTATGAATTTTTTTTTTTTTTTTTTTTTTTTAGCGGTACTTGGGCCTCTCACTGCTGTGGTCTCTCCCGCTGCGGAGCACAGGCTCCGGACGCGCAGGTCAGTGACCATGGCTCACGGGCCCAGCTGCTCCGCGGCATGTGGGATCTTCCCGGACCGGGGCACGAACCTGTGTCCCCTGCATTGGCAGGCGGACTCCCAACCACTGTGCCACCAGGGAAGCCCTATGCTATGAATTTGAGAGGTATTTCCTAAATGATGCTGGCATGGAATATCCACATTTCTGTTCCCTTTTTTTTTTTTTTTTTTTTCCTTTTTGCGGTATGCGGGCCTCTCACTGTTGTGGCCTCTCCCGCTGCGGAGCACAGGCTCCGGACGCGCAGGCCCAGCGGCCACGGCTCACGGGCCCAGCCGCTCCGCGGCATATGGGATCCTCCCAGACCGGGGCACGAACCCGTATCCCCTGCATCGGCAGGCGGACTCTCAACCACTGCGCCACCAGGGAGGCCCTCTGTTCCCTTTTATTAGCACTGCTGGTTCACAGAACTATATGCACTTGGTATGAAGTTCAAGAGAGGACAAAGCTACAGTTTAAATAATCTGCCTACCAGCCACTTCAAAACGCTTATTCCCTTAAGTCAGCATGACTGTCACTCACTGTTTTTTAGGACCCTCTCATTTCCTACATGCCTCTTAGGGTGTAATCAGCTCACCATGCTGAGTGTGATTTAAGGATTTAAAAATAAGCATGTCAGGGCTTCCCTGGTGGCACAGTGGTTGAGAGTCCACCTGCTGATGCAGGGGACACGGGTTCGTGCCCCGGTCCGAGAAGATCCCACATGCTGCAGAGCGGCTGGGCCCGTGAGCCGTGGCCGCTGAGCCTGCGTGTCCGGAGCCTGTGCTCCGCAACGGGAGAGGCCACAACAGTGAGAGGCCCGCGTACCGCAAAAAAAAAAAAAAAAAAAAAAGGCATGTCATATAATATTGCCTCTGAATGCAAGGCAACTCCTTCGTCTGGTTCTCAACCAAAGAAGCAAGGAACTGTTCCAATGAGGGAGAAGGAGATGGCTGTAATTTTGGCCTTATTAGCTTGCTTTAGAACTTAACTTTGGCCATAAGATGCAGGTCTACTGTCTATCTGGTACTGAATACTAGTTTATAGTCTCAGTGTGGAATAATGCCTAGCAAGCCCACTATTCAGCGTATGCCAGACTTTTCAGTTTAGAAAACTGTATTCTTAAATCAGACTTTACTTAGGCCTTGAACTTAGCCCATGGATGTGTCCAAGCATGGCTTCTAGATGTGAAATGCAGGGCCTGTGAAATCTAAAGCTATGTGTTTTCCTTTTCTTAGTGACAACTACAACTATGGAATGAATGAAAATTTCCTGAGCTAAAAAAGCAGTTTGCACAGAATATCAGTCAACTATTCGTTTTTTTAACCAATCTGATTATCAAAAGTTAAGAAAATAAAACAACAATATCCCGTATTTGCAAAGCATAGGGAAATCAGTACTCTCATACAACGTCTTTGGACATACAGATTGACATAACTGTTTTGTGAGAACTGTTTGATGGTATCAACACGTCACATGTAGAAACCCTTTGATGTGCCATTTCTATTTTCTAATTTTTTCCTTCAGAAATACTGATTAATATGCTGAAAAATATATGGACAGGGGATTTCTACTGCAGCACTGTTTATAACAGCAAAAATATTGGAAACAACATAAATGCTCAGATAGAGGAATGGCTAAATAAATTATGGTATATCCAATCTATCACATTCAATGTCTCATGAAAAAATAAAATGAGATAGAACTATATATAGTGACAGATGTCCAAAAGATGTCCAAGATACTTGGTTAAGTGAAAAAACAAGCTTTAGAATCCTGTGAAATGCTGCACAGTTTCCTCCCCAAACTGCTTGCTTTCTAGTATCTGCTGATGTTATCACTTTATTCCTAGGTTGTACAGAAACTACATTTGGATACTTGAATGTTATTGTTCTCTGTCTCTCAAGAAAATTAAAACAGCTGTTCAATTATATGTCATTCTCCTTCTTTATGTGACTATATGTGTTACAGAAAAGCACCAAACCCTGATAAACTATGTCAATAAATAGGAAAGAAATCCAGATGTTTTCTTTTTGGGGAATATAATTTTAAAAGTGAACTTCCTTAAAGAAAGTAAACAAATTACAAAGGTAACACATGATTTTTACCTCCTCAAATGAAACAGGTCTGAAATATATAGAGTTATAAGTTAGAATGCACCTTAATCTTATTCCAAATCCAAATTCTCTCCATAGATAATCACTCAAAATATTCTGGTTTGGAATATTCCAGACCTCTTCCTAGGCATCTACTTACTTATACCCATATATAGGTAACTACAGTCTTCTGTAGATAACTACAGCTTTCTATAGCTAAGTATTCTTTTTCTGTTTTTAACAAAAATGACATTATACCACACATGCTATTCGGCAGGGATTAATGGACACTCTCCTCAGCATACCACAGTTAGATAAGATCCAAATGTTTTTCACCCTTGTGTCACGACTCCATATTCAAATCATTGCAGAATGACAGATCAGTGAGTCACATGTTCTCCCCTTGCCCAGGAGATAGCAGACCACCTTTATTGATCATTCCACCGACACTTTCTGAAATGATAGAGGAGTACTTTGCCAAAAGAAAATTCAGGTGTCAAAAGGTAGAAAAAGAAATATTAAGTGGGCAACAACCATAGAAGGCTGCATCTCTGTAGTAGACTTGCTCAATATACTAGGGAGAACATACAAGCAAACAAAATCTAGACAATAAGAGAGAGGAACTATGACGTACCATGGGTGCAAAGATGAGGAAGCAACTAACTTTACCTGGAATTTTAGGGAAATCTCAACGTGGCTTAAGTGATGGTTAAGAATTTCCCAGTCAGTGAATGGAATTCCAGCACTGAAGCATGGAAATAGGGTAAAATGGTGAACATGCAGAAGTTACTCCTCTTTCAAAGTCCAAATCAATTCTCATAAATTACTTGAAATTATTTGATTTTCCAACTACCTACCGTATGAATTCCTCATTTAGAATTTCACCAAATAATATACTACATTTTTCCTAAGACGTTTCATGCATATGTATCATGTTTTGGTATTGAACATAAGTATTAATAGATGTTTCATTTATTACACAAACTAAGGTCATTTGAGAGATTCATTATGTCTAGTCTTTATATGGTCTAATATGTGTAAGACCTGAATTGCTTCTGGTATTATTAATTTTACCTTTTACTTTTATGGATAACACTACTTTGAGGTAAGGAACAAGGACCTCTCCTATTAATTTTGTAACCCTACAATAAATATTTCACTGTCTTATGACCTGATTTTGTGGAAATATTAAATTGTCACTATAACTGGTAAGATTACAGCTTTTTCCAAAATTGCTAAGGGAGAGGTATTTGGTCACTGAAAATATCAGTGTCCCAACTATAGTATGATGAATTTTATTTCAATAATCTTTCCATCTCTGAACTAAGAAAATAATATTCTGTCACCTCTTATGTCCTTGGGACTTATGAACAACTGTACATTGCTAGCAGAGAGATATTTGACAGCTGGGATTAAGACAGGTGGATGGAAAAGGAAGGATATATACAGAAGCCCAATTTAGTTCTGTATCTCATAACCTAATCTCAGAAGAGTAGTAAGATTAAAAGGAGACACTAAAGAATCCTAGAGTGGATGGCAAACTTTCCCAAAGCATATTGGTTAATTTCTGACTGAATTTTAAAGGGAAAAATAATAGTATCAATTATACATTTATAATTTTTAGAGTAATTGAATCTTTAGAGTAGAGGAATATTATGTTAGGGACTGGGTGTTTGGGTCCTCCTCAAATTCATATCTTGAAGCCATAACCCTCAATGTGATGTTATTTGCAGAGAGGTCTTTGGGAGGTAATTAGGTTTAGATGAGGTCATGAGGTTGGACCCTCAAGGTGGAATGAGTACACTTTTAAGAAGAGGAAAAGACCCCAGAGCTCTCCTTCACACCCACCCATCCCCATCCTTGAGGATATAGCAAGAAAGCAGCCATCTGCAAGCCAGGAAGAAGGCCTTCACCAGAACCCAGCCATGCTGGCACCCTCATCTAGGACTTCCAGCCTCCAGAACTATGAGAAATAAATGCTTGTTGTTTAAACCACCCAATCTATGGTATTTTTTATAGCAGATCAATCTACTAACATGTCATATTAAGGTGCAAAATATAAGCTTTTCTCATATAAAGTTATATTCCAAACCTTTGCAAATAGAGTTTATGTAAAAATATCAGGACTTCTGATTTCAGCTCCAAGATATAAAGAGCTTGGAAGTTGTCTCTCCATCCTTACAACAAGAAAAAGCTGAACATAGTAGAAATCAATACATTTTCTTGGAACTGTCACAGCATTGAGATCTCAAGGCAAACTGCCATCCTGAAATCTGGAGGGACAAGGGGAATCCAAAGAGTCACAGCCAATGTTTCCTTACCTGAAGTAAGCCACTGCAGCTATAACTGGTAACAATTAAATGGAAACTTTGACAAATATGTAGAGACTGAGTGTGTACCAGTATGAGAGTGAGAAACTCCTATAGGCCACAGTCTTATGTTTCCCCCCACACTTTTGTGGTTTTAATTCTCATCAGGTTCTGGTGATGTATTAGTTTGCTAGGGCTTCCATAACAAAATACCACAGATTGGGTAGTTTAAACAACAGAGATTCATTTTCTCTCAGTTCTGGGGTCTGTAAGTCCAAGATCAATGTACCATAGGGTTGGTTTCCTCCGAGGCCTGTTTCCTTGGCTTGCAGATGGCCACCTTCTGGCTGTGTCCTCACATGGTCTTTCCTCTGTGTGAATGCACCCCTGCTATACCTTTCTGTGTCCTAATCTCTTCTTTTGAGGACACCAGTCAAATTGGAATTGGGCCCACCCTAATGGCTTTATTTTAAGTTAATTACATCACTTAAGGCCCTATCTCCAAATACAGTCACATTCTGAGGTATTGGGTGTTAGGTCTTCAACATATGAATTTTAGAGGGGACACAATTCAGCCCATAACACATGGCCAAGAGCTGAGAAGGATACCCTCATAGCTCTGGCAGGAAATAGGGAACAGAAACCATTTTGAGATATATCCATAACAAAGGCCAACTCTCCAGGGGAAAATTTTACCTAACCCTTTCCCACCTGGGGAAAGGGAATTTTTCCACTCCAGGCCCCCCTTGCCTTCTTGTAACACCTAAGGCAGGGATGGTAGCTAAAAAATACTTTTAAAAGTTACAGCTGAGGGATACAAGCTCTCTCAGTAACTTAGATTTAATTATAAGATTATAGAATTCTTCTGCTACCCAACATCTTACCACCACGCTGACAGGGCTCCAGTATAATAACCGTGGTTTGGAGCTAAAAGAGCTTCAAAATGTGGACTCTCTTGAGGAGTACTTGGGGAACTCAAAAGTGAACAGTGAGGACAAAAACTAGGACAGTAGAAGAATTTGAAGACTCTGGAATCTACATCTATAGGAAACTTTAAACACAGCTTAAATCCTGACCAGATTAACATAAAACCTCACAGTGAAGGTCTGTTTATCTCAGTTTGTATTCCTGATATATCATAGCCACCTTTCAACAAAAAGAGTAAAAGGAATACTAAAAGGAAAGAAAATACATGTTCTGAAGAGACAAAGAATCATACTTAGATATGACATAGAGTTTGGAATTATCACACTAGGAACTTAAATTAACTGTAATTAATATAAGAAGGGCTCTAATGGGAAAAGTGGATAAAATGCAAAAACAGATGCTTAATATAAGCACAGAGATGGAAACTCTAAGAAAGATTCAAAAAGAAATGCTAGAAATCAAAAACACGGTAACAGAAATGAAGAAACCTTTGATATCTCATCAGCAGACTGGACATAGCCAAGGAAGGAATCAGTGAGCTTGAAAACATGTCAATAGAAGCTCCCCAAACTGTAATGCAATGATGAAAAGAATGAAAAAAAGTGAACAGAACACTAAGAACTATGGGAAAAATTCAAAGGTGCAGTAATATGTAACTGGAATACTATTATCTACTACATATATAATAGTATATATGTAATTAGAAAAAAAAAAGGAGCAGAAGGAAGTAATGAATTAATAATGGTTGAGAACTTACCAAAAGGACAGACACTGAACCACAGATATAGGAAGCTCAGAGAACACCAAGCAGGATACATACCAAAAAAACAAAAGAAAACTACACCTAAGAATATCATACTCAAACTGAAGAAAGACAAAGACAAGAGAAAATCTTGAAAGAATTCAGAGGGGAAACACCTTCTATATTGAGAAACAAGGGTAAGAAGTACAAAAGACTTTTCCTCAAAAACAAGCAATAAGAGAGTGGACTGAAATACACAGTGTTAAAAAAAAACCCTGCCGATCTAGAATTCTATATCCAGAAAAAAATATTCATCGAAAGTGAAATAAGGATAAAGGGTGAATAAAAGGAGAAATAATTTCTCAGACAATACAACTTGAGAGAATTTGTATCAGCAGACCTGCCTGGCATGAAAGGTTAAAAGGAGTTCTTCAGAAAGCAGAAAGTTAGGGCTTCCCTGGTGGCGCAGTGGTTGAGAGTCCGCCTGCCGATGCAGGGGACACGGGTTCGTGCCCCGATCCCGGAAGATCCCACATGCCGCGGAGCGGCTGGGCCCGCGAGCCATGGCCACGGAGCCTGTGTGTCCGGAGCCTGTGCTCCGCAACGGGAGAGGCCACAGCAGTGAGAGGCCCGCATACAGCAAAAAAAAAAAAAAAAAAAAGAAAACAGAAAGTTATATAGGTCAGAAACAGGAATTTACATAAAGAAAGGAAGAGCATCAGGAGAGGACTATACGAAGGAGAGATAAAATCTCCTATTTTTTATTCTTAGTTGTCCAAAACATACCTTTTTCTTTAAAGTAATAACAGTAACAATGTATTGAGTGATTACAGTGTATGGCTAAGTGAAATGAATTATAGCAATGCCATAAGGTATGAGAGTAAAGAATTAGGAGTCCTCTGCTATAAAGTACCTGCCCTAAATGTGAAGAAGTATAGTGTTATTTGAAGACGGACTTGGATTAGTTAAAAATGTGTATTTCAGGGGCTTCCCTGGTGGCTCAGTAGTTGAGAGTCCGCCTGCCGATGCAGGGGACACGGGTTCGTGCCTCGGTGCGGGAAGATCCCACATGCCACGGAGTGGCTGGGCCCGTGAGCCATGGCCGCTGAACCTGCACGTCCAGAGCCTGTGCTCCACAGCGGGAGAGGCCACAACAGTGAGAGGCCTGCGTACCACAAAAAAAGGCCTACGTACTGAAAAAAAAAAAAAAAAAAAAAAAAAAAAAAAAAAAAATGCGTATTTCAGACTTTAGGGAAACTACTAAAATTTTTTAAATAAATATAATTGATAGGCTAATAGAAGAGATAAAATGGAATCATATAAAATGCTCAATTAAAATCCCCAGGAGAGCTCAGTAAAAGAGGAGAAAACAAAGAAATAAAGAACGCATGCAATGAAAAAAATGGCCATAAATATGGAATATATTTCTACAACTATATCAATACTATATTTAAATGTGAAAGGTCTAAAAGGTATGTCTGTCAAAAACATACAAATTGTCAGAGTGGATTAAAAAAACAAAACCCAACCAAATGTTGCCTATAAGATACCCATTTTAAATATAAAGACTTAGATATGTTAAATGTAAAGTGAAGGAGAAAGCTATACCATGCTAACACTAAAAGAAAGAAAGCAGGAATGGTTGTATTAATTTCAGACAAAGAAGATTTCAACATACACCAAAAAAATCAGGGATAAGGAGGGATATTATGTAATGATAAGGAGTCAATTCTTCATGAAGACATCACAATCCTAAATGCATATTCACCTAAAAACAGAGCATCAAAATTACATGAGGAAAAACTGATGGAACTGAAAGTAGAAGTAGACAAATGTACTATTAGAGTTGGAGACATCAACACACCTCTGTGAATAATTCACAGATTCAGCAGGCAGAAAATCAGTAAGGGTATAGTTGACCTGAACTGTATCATCCGTTAACTTGATTAATTAACATGTATAGAATACTCCATACAACAACAGCAGAATACACATTCTAGTCAAGTTCACATAAAACATACACCAAGATAGATGAATTGGGCTATAAAACATACCTTAACAAATTTAAAAGAATAGAAATCACATGAAGTATGTTATCAGACCATAATAGAGTTAATCTAGAATTCAATAACAGAAAAATAACTGGAAAATCCTCAAATATTTGGAGATTAAAGAACACACTCTGAAATAACACATGGGTTAAAGAACAAACCTCAAGATAAAACAAAAAAAATTTTGAACTAAATGAAATGAAAACACAAGTTATCAAACTTAGAAATACAGAGTGCTGAATGCATATATTAGAAAAGAAGAAAGATCTAAAATCAATAATCTAAACATCCACCTTAGGAAACTAGAAAAAAGAAGAGCAAATTAAATCCAAAGTAAACAGATGAAAATAAATAGTAAGAATTAGAGCAGAAATAAATGAAATTAGAAACAGGAAATCAGTAGAGAAAATCAGCAAAAACAAAATCTGGTTCTTTGAAATGATCAATAAAATTGAGACACCTCTAGACAGTTTAATAGAGAGAGAGAAGACACAAGTTATTGATATCATAATGAAGGAGAGGCATCACTGCTAATGCCATGGATATTAAAAGGAATATTATGACCAATTCTATGCTCACAAATATATAACCTAGATGAAATGAACTTATCCCTTGAAAGACACAATCTACCAACATTCACGCAAAAGATATAGATGATCTGAATAGGTCTCCCCTAACAGAGCACAGGACAAGATGGGTTTACTGATAATTTCTACCAAGCATTTAAGGAAATTATACCAGTTGTCTTCAGAAATCTCTTCCAGAAAACAGAAGCAAGGGAACACTTCCTAACTCATTCTGGAGGTCAACGTTGACCTCATACTAAGAAAAGTCAAAGGGATTATAATAAAGGAAAACTATAGGCCAATATCTCTTGAGAACAAAAATGCAAAAACCCTCATCAAAATATTAGAAAATAGAATCTGACAAGATGTAAAAAGAATTATACCTCATGACCAAGTGGGATTTATTCCAGGTATGCGAGGCTGGTTCACCATTCAAAATGCAATTAATCTAATCAACAAGCTAAAGATGAAAAGTCATATGATCATATCAGTAAGTGCAGAAAAAGCATTTGACAAAATACAACACCCATTCATGATAAAAACTCGCAGCAAACTAGGGATAGAGGGGAAATTCCTCAACTTGATAAAAAAAAAAAGACCTACAAAGAACGTATAGCTAACATCATACTTAATGGTGAGAAACTAGTTGCTTTTTCCCTAGGATTGGGAACAAGGTGAGTGCATCCCCTCTCACCACTCCTATTCAACATGATACGAGAAGTCTTAAGTAATACAATAAGACAAGAAAGAGAGATAAAAGGTATACATATTGAAAGGAAAAAAGAAAACTGTCTTTGATTGCAGGTTACATGATCGTCTTTAAAAAAAAAATCCCAAAGAATCAACAACAAAAATCTTCTGGAATTAGTAAGCAAATTTTAAGCAAGTTTGTAGGGTACAAGGTTAATATACAAAAGTGAATTGTCTTCCTATATACCAGCAATGTACAATTGGAACTTAAAAACACACCATTGACAATGGCATGAAAAAATATGGAATACTTTGGTATAAACCTAACAATATATATATCAGATCTATGTGAGGAACCTACAAACCTCTCTTGAAAGAAATCAAAGAAGATCTATAGAGAAATATTTCATGTTCATGAATAGGAAGACTCAATATTGTTAAGATGTCAGTTCTTCCCATATGATCTGTAGAGTCAATGCAATCCCCTCAAAAATCAGAGCAAGTTACTTGTGGTTATTGACAAACTGATTCTAAATTTTGTATGGAAAGGTAAAAGACCTAGAATAGCCAACACAATATTGAAGAATATCAAAGTCAGAGGATTGACAGTACCAGCTTTAAGACTGTATAACACTACAGTAATCAAGACAGTGTGGTACTGGTGAAAGAATAGATCAATGGATCAGAATGGAGAGCCCAGAAGTAGAGCCACACAGATATAATCAACTGATCTTTGACAAAGGAGCAAAATCTATTAGGTGGAGAAAGGGTAGTCTTTTCAACAAATACTGTTGGAACAACTGAACATCTACATGCAAAAAATAAATAAAAGAATCTAGACACACATCTTATACCTTTCACAAAAATTAACTCAAAATAGATGATAGACCTAAATGTAAAATGTAAACTATAAAACTCCTAGAAGATAACGTAGGTAAAAATCTACATGACCTTGGGTTTGGTGATGACTTTCTGATATGACAGCAAAAGCATAATCCACAAAGAAAGAAATTATAAGTAGGACTTAATTAAAATTTAAAAACATCTGCACTGTGAAAGACACTGCTAAGACAATGAAAAGAGAAGCCACAGGCTGGGAGGACTATTTGCAAAACATACACCTGATAAAGGACTAGTATCCAAAATATACAAAGAGAACTTAAATATAAAAAATAAAAAGACAAATAACCCAGTTCAAACATCGGTAAAAGATATGAACAGACACCTCACCAAAGAAGATTCAGACATACTTCATTTTATTGCAGTTTGGTTTATTGTGCTTCGACGATACTGTGTTTTTTTACAAATTGAGGGTTTGTGGCAACACTGCATCAAGCAAGTCTGTCAGCACCATTTTTCCAAGAGCATTTGTTCACTTTGTGTCTCTGTGTCACATTTTGGTAATTCTCACAACATTTCAGACTTCATTATTATTATTATATTTGTTATGGTGATATGTGATCAGTGATTGTTTTGGGATGCCAAGAACTGCGCAGATATAAGATGGCAAACTTAACCGATAAATGCTGTGTGTGTTCTGATTGCTCGGTGGACCGGGCCTTCCCCCATCTTTCTCCCTCTCTTTGGGCCTACCTATTCCCTGAGACACAAGAGTAGTGAAATTAAGCCAAATAATAACCCTACAATGGCCTCTAAGTGTTCAAGTGAAAGGAAGAGTCACATGTCTCTCTCTTTAAATCAAAAGCTGAAAATGATTAAGCTTCATGAGAAAGGCATGTTGAAAGTTGAGATGGGCCAAAAGCTAGGCCTTTTGAGCCAGTTAGCCAATTTTGAATGCAAAGGAAAAGTTCTTGAAGGAAATTAAAAGTGCTAGCTACTCCAGTGAACACATGAATGATAAGAAAGCAAAACAGCCTTATTGCCGATATGGAGAAAGTTTTACTGGTCTGGATAGAAGATCAAACCAGCCACAACATTCCCTTAAGCCAAGCCTAATCCACAGCAAGGCCCTAACTCTCTTCAATTCTATGAAGGCTGAGAGAGGTGAGAAAACTGCAGAAGAAAAGTCTGAAGCTAGCAGAGGTTGTTTCATGAGGTTTGAGGAAAGAAACAGTATCCATAACACCAAAAGTGCCACGTGAAGCAGCAAGTACTGATGTAGAAGCTGCAGCAAGTTATCCAGAAGATCTAGCTAAGATCATTAATGAAGGTGGCTACACTAAACAACAGATTTTCAATAGAGATAAAACAGCCTTCTATTGGAGGAAGATGCCATCTAGGACTTTCATAGCTAGATAGGAGAAATCAATGCCTGACTTCAAAGCTTCAAAGGACAGGCTGACTCTCCTGTTCAGAGCTAATGTAGCTGATGACTTTCAGTTGAAGCCAGTGCTCACCATTCTGAAAATCCTAGGGCCCTTAAGAATTATGCTAAATCTACTCTTCCTGTGCTTTATAAATGGAACAACAAAGCCTGAATGACAGCACACCTGTTGACAACTATTAAGCCCACTGTTGAGACCTACTGATCAGAAAAAAAGATTCCTTTCAAAATATTACTGCTTGCTGACAAAGTACCAGGTCACCCAAGAGCTGCGATGGAGATGTACAATGAGATTAATGGTGTTTTCATGACTGCTAGCCCAACATCTGTTCTGCAGCCCGTGGATCAAGAAATTATTTTGACTTTCAGGTCTTATTATTTAAAAATTACATTTTGTAAAGCTGTAGCTGCCATACATAGTGATTCCTCTGATAGATTTGAGCAAAGTAAATTGAAAACTTTCTGGAAAGGATTCACCATTCTAGATGCCATTTTTTATGGCTGAATAGTATTCCACTGTATATATACACCATCTCTTCTTTATCCATTCATCTGTCAGTGGACATTTAGGTTGCTTCCATATCTTGGCTATTGTAAATAGTGTTGCTATGAACATTGGGGTGCTTGTATCTTTTTGAATTAGAGTTTTCTCTGGATATATGCCCAGGAGTGGGATTGCTGGATTATATGGTAGCTCTGTCTTTGGTTTATTAAGGAACCTCCATATGATTCCCCATAGTGACTGCACCAGTTTACATTCCCACAACAGTGTAGGAGGGTTCCCTTTTCTCCACACCCTCTTCAGCATTTGTTATTTGTAGATTTTTTAATGATGGTCATTCTGACAGGTGTAAGGTGATACTTCACTGTAGTTTTTTGTTTTGTTTTGTTTTTTGTTCATTTGTTTGTTTTTTGTGGTACACGGGCCTCTCACTGTTGTGGCCTCTCCCACTGCGGAGCACAGGCTCTGGATGCACAGGCTCAGCAGCCATGGCTCACGGGCCCAGCCGCTCCACGGCATGTGGGATCCTCCCTGACCGGGGCACAAACACGTGTCTGCTGCATTGGCAGGCGGACTCTCAATCACTGCACCACCAGGGAAGCCCTTCACTGTAGTTTTGATTTGCATTTTTCTTATAATTAGTGATGATGATCATCTTTTCATGTGCCTGTTGGCCATCTATATGTCTTCTTTGGAGAAATGCCTATTTAGGTCTTCTGCTTATTTGTTTTATTGGTTTGTTTGTTGTGGTTTCTTTTTTTCATATTGAGCTGTATGGGCTGTTTGTATATTTTGGAAATTAATCCCTTGTCAGTAGCATTGTTTGCAAATATTTTCTCCCATTCTGTAGGTTGTATTTTCATTTTGTTTATGGTTTCCTTTGCTGTGCAAAAGCTTTTAAGTTTAATTAGGTCCCATTTGTTTATTTTTGCTTTTATTTTCTTAACTTTAGGAGATGGGATCCAAAATGATCTTGCTGTGATTTATGGTAAAGAGTGTTCTGCCTATGTTTTCCTCTAGGAGTTTTATCGCATCTGGTCTTACATTTAGGTCATTAATCCATTATGAGTTTATTTTTGTGTATGGTGTTAAAGAATGTTCTGATTTCATTCTTTTACATTTAACTGTCCAGTTTTCCCAGCACCACTTATTGAAGAGGCTGTCTTTTCTCCATTGTATATTCTTACCTCCTTTTTCATAGATTAATTGGCCATAGGTGTGTGGGTTTATTTCTGGGTTTTCTATGCTGTTCCATTGATCTATATTTCGGTTTTTGTGCGAGTACCATACTGTTTTGATTACCGTAGCTTTGTAATGTAGAATGAAGTCAGGGAGCATGATTCTTCCAGCTCTGTTCTTTTTTCTCAGGATTGTTTTGTCTATTTGGGGTCTTTTGTGTTTCAGAACAAATTTTAAAATTTTTTGTTCTATTTCTGTGAAAAATGCCATTGGTATTTTGATAGGGATTAAATTGAATCTGTAGATTGCCTTGGATCATGGATAAATTTTAAATGCATGTTGCTAGGTGAAAGGAGCAATTCTAAAAGGCTACATATTGTGATTCCAACTATATGGCATTCTGGAAAAGGCTAAACTAGTATGCAGACATGTATTTTATTGCACTGCTATCTGAGATGGCCTAGAAGCAATGACATCCCAGGAGCAATGAGCATATTTAGTGCCCTGATCTTGGTTTCTAATGGCATTGTCCAAGAAAAGGGCCCTTGGAGAAATGGCTGATTCTAAGACTGAAGCAGGAAATGCATAAGATGAATCTGGGCCATCTTGTAGCTCCAGAAATTAAATTCTTAAAATACCCCACCATGTTGGGGTTATATTCAAGGGACACTGGGAAAAAATTGAAAGAGCTACCAATGGCTAAATCTGGAATATTTGACCAATGAAGTAAATAAAGTAATATTGGATTATAATGTTAATAAATTAATAATAATTATTATTAAATATCCATGACTCCATACTGGTATAAATGGTTGAATAAATAAATGAAGTAAATAGACAAATCTCCCAAGCAGAATAATTCCAACAAATTTACATAGATCCTCTGCCCTCAAGGAAGTGGGATGTAACTTCCCACTCTCTAAGTGTGGGCTGTGCATCATGTCTTTTCCTCAGAGTACTGTATACAAAGGGAAAAAGAAGAGTAATTTTACCATGGAGAATCCTGACAAACACTACTAGGCCAGGTGATCAAAGTCAGTACTAACTGTAGTAAGTTATATTAATAGTATATACTGTGGATATGATGCAATGAGAATGGCTCTTTACTTCTCTGGTCTTACAAAAACACATAACCCCAGCCAAATCTTGAGGAAGATATCAGACACATCTCAATAGAGAGCCATTCTACCGAATAACTGACCACTACTCTTCAAAACTATCAAGGTCATGAAATACAAGGGCGTTCTGGGAAACTGTCAGAGCAAGATGAGCCTAAGGAGACATGATGTCTAAATGTAATGTGGTATCCCAGAGGGGATTCTGGAACAGAAAAAGTGATTAGATAAAAACTAAGGAGATCTGAATAAGGTACTAATAATGATTTGGTATTGGTTCATTAGTTACAAGAAATGAAGCATACTAATGTTGTAGATGTTAATAGTAGGGGGAACTGAGTGTGGGGTGTATGGGAACTGTGTACTATCTTTGCAGTTTTCCTTTAAATCTAAAACTGTTCTAAAATAAGACTTGTTTTCTGAAAAAGGAAAAATTATATCACACTAGAGTGGCAAGTTTAGAAAATTTAGAAATATTGATAGGAAGAGCATTTATATGGTATCATCTCTAGAAGCCTTCTATAACTCCACTTCCTCTCCAGTAAGGCAGAACGAAATGTTTTTCTTTGTGGTTCTGTATTTTCCAGTACTTTTTTCTTTTATGACATCACATGTGTAGGCAGTAAGTTTATTATTTGATTCTAAGCTCATTGAAGACAGGAAGTCTTACTTATTTTTATATTCCCATCATCTACTATAGTGCTTGGCAGATACTACATCTTTTATGAATGTTCGTTGAATATACAAATAAATAAATGAGAAGAACTATGGTTCCTCTGCAATAATTAATACAACTTGATTCTTCAATGTGTCTAAATCCTTAGCATTCATAATATATTCAATGCATACAGTCAATCAGTAAGGACATTCAGAACGTGTCTATAGCTAATAAAAATGAGTGAAAGCTAATAGTCATTGCTCAGTTGCTTTTTATTGAAGAATTTCAGTTATCGTCCCTAAAGTTTTTTTCTCCATATCCTTCCACAAAAGCAAGGGGATGTGAATGTCCAGTTATTTGTTAGGAAGAGATGCCAATGAAACTAACAAGTATTTCAACAAGATTTTTGACCCATTTCTATTTATGTTGGTTTAAAATCAACTGCATTTTTATTCTGTCTTTGAAATAGTTGTTCATTATCTTTTACTTATTATAAACCATGCCACTTTTAAAAATCTTTCAAATAAATGTATGAATCTGTTCTGTTGAGATAATAAAGAGCTAAATTTTGTAAACCATGGTTTATAAAGACCTTTACAAAGGTCTTTCTGTGCTGTCTTCTTTTAATATTTAATTTTCTTTCAGCTTTGCCTGGGCGTTTCTCAAAACAAAAATCACTGTTATTACTGTTCCCATAAGTTTCATTTTGATTTAGGTTTTTAATCTTGTTATTATGCATTAGTGATTCTGTACTCTCTTTATTGTTCACTAGTCATTAATAGGCCACATTGTTGGGTAACTACTAATTTTGGCAAGTGAGAAACAGATATTCTGTTTTAAAGTAAATTGTTAAAGGGAGCAAAACAGAATAGTCCCTTTTGATTTTTTTTCCTATCTGATATTTTGCAAGCAGAACTCATATTTTCTTCATTAAGCAAATATTTATTAAGTACCATATTGAGTATATTCTGGCTGCCTAGCACTGTATTTTATAAGGTTGGAAATACAAAAGCTCTAAAGTAGCCACAAAAATCTTCTAATTATTTATTAAATGTATCAAAAGGTTGCTTTTTTTATTGATTAGCTCTATTCAGTTATACAAGTAATACATGATCATAATAAAAATTGAAACAATAAAGAAGGGTATAAGGTGAAATGTCAGTCTCCCTTCCTGCCTTCCTGATATCTCCATCCCCCTTACCTGGAGACAAATGCTTACCATCGTCTTGTATAATCTTTTAGAAATCTCCTATGTATATTTAAGCATATATTACATACACATACACACACACACCATTTTTACTATAAAAATGGGACCTTATTATATGTATTTTTCTGCATTTAATTCTGCTTTTGAAATTTCTAAATCAGAATATAGATGGTTTACCTCATTCTTTTAAATGGACATACAGTAAGATACCAAGTAAAGATATGTTTAAGGCATATAGATTTTATGTAGAAATTGCATCTATGACAAATGCAAATAAGTACCTATAAAACAAGGGAGAATTTTTTATATCAAATATAGAACCAGATACACTGTTAAAGTTTTAAATTTTGTTTATTCACTGTAACAAATTTAGCCCTTTACACAGGGAGGAGGCTTTTATAAAAATATCATGAAATTATTTATGTAGATTAATATTCATATACATTATTCATTGAGCACCATCTATAAGCAAGAATTCATTCTAGTTGCTTAATAAATATCATGTTATCTAGTGCTCAGCAAAGACATTGTAATCAAGGAAACTTGGGTTTCATTCCCTAAGTGGTTTAACAACTATATAATTTGGGGTATTGCTGCCTCTGTTTCCTGATCTTCAAAATGAGAATAATGTTACTTACCCAGATGGATTTATGCACTAATTAATGATATACTATATGTAACTACCTTGAGGGTTGTTATGAAAATTAAATGAAATAATATATATAGAAGTGCTCAGAGCAGAGCCTAGTAAAGAGTAAGTTCCATACAAGTTTGCTAAATAATAGCGGACTATGTATTTAGCACAATACCCATAGATCATTTAACCAATAATATGAGTCACATATTATGCTAGAACTTACAGATATAATAAAATATTCTGGCTAATTGAAATTGGAAAGAGTATTGGCAGGGGATTTCACATTATTTGTATATTCCTTTACTGTTTAAATTATGAATATTATTTAAAATGTGAATTAATTTATATTTTACCAGTTATACATGCACATAGTTTTAAAAGATAAAAAACAAAAAGGTTTATAATGAGAATCTGTCTTCATCTGTCCCACCCCTCCCTGTCCCTTAGTTCTGCTCTTGAGAGGCAATCAATTCAATTATTGTAGCTGTTTCAACTGGTATTAACTGCCATATTTGTAAGTAATGTACATACATTGCTCTTTTTGGATTCATCAGTTTCAGACATTATCTACTGACTATTGAAAACATTATGATAGTTGAAGATTTATCTTTTTATATTACAGTCCTCCCCACTTTGCCAAGCCAATTTCCTCATGTGGTTATATCGTAGTTTTTTTGTTTTTGCTATGAAATCAGTACAGTTGCCCCTTGGTATCCACAGTTGGGATTCGTTCCAAGACCCCCCCCACACACACACACACACAGTGAGGAAACCAAAATCTTCAGATGCTCAAGTTTTTTTGTATAAAATGGTGTGGTATTTGCATTTAACCTATACACATCCTCCCTTATACTCTAAATCCTCTCTAGGATACTTATAATATCTAATACAATGTAAATACTATGTAAATAGTTGTAAGTACAATATAAATTCTATGTATATAGCTGCCAGCTTTTTGGAACTTTCTGGAAATTTTTAAAAAACATTTGTGATCAGTGGTCACAGATGTAGAACCCCCAGATAAGGAGAAACAACTGTATTCAATATTTGCATTAATACTGATGTAAATATTGTTTAATGCTGACCATACTTTGAACAATTGTTAATGAATTAGTTTCGTGGACCCCTACTTGGGCCCTAGCCCAACTCAAGGCCCCCCTCTTGAGCCCCTTGCTGAACCAAAACCCCTCTGGCTCAGTTCAGGGAGGTTTTTTTCCATTCGGATTCACACAGCCAATAAGGAAACCAATGCTGAGGCTGCAACAGCAGGAGCTTTATTCAATGGCCAGAGAATGGAGAAGTGGGAACTTAGTTCACAAATCAACTTCTCGTCAGGGGGCGATCAAGTCAACATTTTTTAAGGCAATGTTAATGAGGGGGAGGCACATGTATTGGTTTTCTAGGAAAAGGCGATGTTCTTCCTGGTACTCGGGTGCCAACTCTTTTCTGCCCTTGTATGGTCCTTTGGCATCTGGGTTGGAAGCTGGTTGAACCATCATGATGTGGATGGGTGGAGAACTTACTATTATAATGAGATGGTAATGAGCTGCAGGGCAACCTTTGTCCTACTTTTGGAGCTGAATCAGCTTGCACCAGTTTTCTTGTCATTAGGCTCTTGTTCCTGCTATGTTAGCACAGCTAGAGGATATGGTTAGTTTTGGTTTTCTGCAAGTTTACCTGGAGGAAGGGGCAAGGGTATGGTTCTGAGGCAACAGCCTTGGTAACACTGACTACACTTACTTTCTCTTAAAACATTTCATTTGTCCTGAAATTAATAATCTCCTCCTTGTTCTCCATTATTTGATTGTCTTTTAAGTACCTGTTCTTCCATTTTTCTCCCAATACTCCAACATATCTGTAAAACATCTATTAATAATTTCTCCAAATGTTGCAAAACATCATGTAACCCATAAATTTCCATATTTTTTAAACTTAGAGATTTTCCTCCCAGAGGTTTTAGTTTCCCCTTTTATAACCTGGATTAGTTGTTCCTATGCCTGCTTCATAAGCTGTTATTCTGGGAGTTCCCTTCACCATTCCCCAGGCTTGGATCTCCTATATTTTGAGTTTCGTGTCTTCTCTCAGCTTATTCTTTTGTTCTCTGAAATACATCCTCCAGTGCCTTTCTCAGTTAGAGTACACAGTATACAAATTTTTGAGTCTTCCCATGTCTGAAAGTGTTCATTCTGTTTTCCACTTGATTGATAGTCGGATTGGTATAGAATGCAAGGTTGAAAATATTTAGTATCTGAAAGTCTTCTTCCTGGCTATTCAGTGTCTTCAGAGAAGAATTCTTCAGCTACCTGATTCAGGATGCCTATGCCTGGCTGCCTGTATTCTAGGAGCAAAGATAGAGGATGAGGCCACAAGTTTAATAATTTAACTTCTACTTAATTCTCCTTTAGGTCTGTGTCTCATTCATGTTTTCTTCTTCACTTGGCATCTCCAAGTTGAGAGATTCTCAGATTTAATTTCTCTAAGAAGTTAGGGGTCACCTGCCTGACAAGGTAGGAGAGGAACTAATTTCTGATAATATCCACACAACTTACTTTCACTTTCTGCATTAACTAATGACTTTATCCCTAAGCATTGAGGCCCTCGGGGTACTTCGGGATGAATTGTTCTTTTTTCATCAATGTCTTCCTTTATTGGCACTTAATTCTAGCCTCCTCTGTCCTTGTAAATGAACTATCATGCTCCTGTCTTTGAAAACAAAGTTACTCTCTCATCTGTTTTCTTCTTTCCTGTTTGTTTTATCTTTATGGGTTTATGCCTTACAGGCTGTAGTAGGCAGAATAATAACTCCCCCTCAAAGATATCCACATCCGAATCCCTGGAACTTGTATATATATATATATATAAAACCTTCCATGTTAAAAGGGACTTTGCAGATGTGATTAAATTAAGCATTTTGAGATTGGGAGATTACCCTGGATTATCTAGGTGAGCCCAATGTAATCACAATAGTCCTTATAAAAGGGAGGCGGGAGGATCAGACTTATTAGTTAGAGATGTGAGGATGGAAGCAAGAGGTTAGAATGATGAAACAAAGGGGCCACGAGCCAAGGAATGCAGACCTCCTCTAGAAGCTGAAAAAGTCCAAGAAAAGGAACTGTAAGAGAGTAAATTTGTGTTGCTTTAAGCTACACAAGAGTGGTAATTTGTTACAGCAGCAATAGAAAACTAATATGGATTGTGCTACCAACTGTGGGGTTTTGTAACAGATATCTAAATATGTAGAAATGGGTTTGGAACTGAGTAATTGGCAGAGGCTGGAAGGATTTTGATGAGCATGATAAGAAAAGCCTAGATTACCTTGAAGAGACTGTTAGAAATATGGGCATTAAAAGTGTTGCTGGTGAGGACTCAGAAGGAATATAGTAAAGAAAACTTATGCTGCCTTAGAGAATACCTAAATTATCATGAGCAGAATGTTGGTAGAAATGTAGGTGTTTATAAAAAACGCTGCTGCTAAGGTCTCAGAAGGAAATGGTGAACATGTTATTGGAAACGGGAAGAAAGGGGACCCTTGTTATATCATTGCAGAAAGCTTTGCTGAACTGTGCCCTATAGTTACATGGAAAGCGGAACTTGTGAGCAGTGAACTTGGATATTTAGCTGAGATTTCCAAGCAAAGTGTTGAAGTCGCAGGCTAGTTTTTTCTTGCTGCTTATAATAAAATACAAGAGAAAAGAGACAGATTGAGGGAAGGACTATTATACAAAAAAGGAACCAGAACTTGATGATTTGTGAAATTTTCAACCTATCCAGATTATAAAAGTAGCTAAAATGAGGAGATTCAGTACCAGGAAATCATACCTGGAGAGAAAGCAAAGGGTGTGGCTAGACAACCTTTTGCTAATGCTGCCTCGAAAGGAATAAGAGAGCAGAGTATTTACTCAGAGGGATCTTTGAAAAGATTTCTCATGTGATTCATGGACCCCCTCAGCCATTTCAGCGGAGCTGAGCTGAAAAGAGATATGGGATTACCTAGGAAAGAGCTTTGGAGTAGCTTCCTCTGTAATGGAGTGTATCCTTTTGATATACATGGCAGACTCACGTTTTTTGTAAACGTTATATCAGAAGAAATACTGCCATCTGTACTGAAAGAGACAGAGAAAAGATGAAATAAAAGAAGGCTAACAGACTCCCCAAAATCTACAAATAAGAAGCATTGCTGGTAAAACTGCTTAACTGCAAACACATGCTGTGGTTCATAAAATGGAAGGATGATTTCAAAGGCAGAGTGGAGGGCTCTGAGGGTGGAGCCGCGGACTCAGAGGGAGGAGCTAGGAGCCAAAGAGGATTATTCCCTAGTGTATTCTGGATTGGATTTTAAATGTTCTTGGTACCAGTCACTCCTTTTTTCCTTTTACTTTCTCCCATTTTGAACAGAAATATGTATAGCTGTTATACTGTACCTGCCCCTGTCATTGTATTTTGGGATCAGATGACCTGTTTCTTGAGTTTCAGAGGTTCACAGATGGAGAGGGATTTTGCTCCAGTATAGAATATACTGATAGTCTCACCCATACGAAATTAGGGGATTTCAATTATGAGATCTGTGACTTTTGATATGATGGAGACAACTTGATGAGATTTTGGACTTGAGTTGATGCTGTAATGAGTTGAGACTTTTGTGGACCTTGATATACGATGAATGTAGTTTGCATGTGAGATGGATGTGCATCTTTGGGGCCTAGAGGGAAGACGATGGAAGGCTGAATAATGAGCCCCTGAAGATGTCCATGTACTATTCCCTGGAACATGTGACTATGTTTCCTTACATGGTAAAACAGACTTTGCAGATTGATTATATTAAGGACCTTGAGATAGGAAATTATCCTGGGTTATCCTGGTGGACCCAATGTAATCACAAGGGACCCTATAAAAGGGAGGCAGGAGAATCAGATTCATTAGTCTTAGATGTGAGAATAGAAGAACTAGGTTGAAGTGAAATGAAGAAAGGGCCATGAGCCAGGGAGTGCAGCCTTCAGAAGGTGAAAAATGTAAGGAAAAGGATTCTTCCCTGAAGCTTCCAGAAATAACACTGCTGACACCCTGATTTTAGAGTTTTGACCTCCAAAACTATAAGAAAATAAACATGTGTTGTTTTAGGCCACTAAGTTTGTGGCAGCAAAAGGAAACCAGTAAAGATTTTAATACATTTTAATGAGATTTTGTGAGGGGTTAGAGAGAAGAAGCATGTGTGTTTAGTTTCCCATGTTTTAACTAGAAATAAGTTGTATTATTATTATTAGAAAAAATATTTAAAATATGTCCCCTTCAATAAAATCCTGCCTGTCCTTTATAATCTAGCTAGCATCTAACCACTTCTGTGAAAACCTTTTCTTTTTAACTTCTCTAGCACTCAGTGGCTTATCTTTTTTGAACCTGTGTAATATTTACTATTTTTACTGCTTAATTTTATACTTAACCCTATATAGTATTAGTTTAGTGACTAAAGACTTCATATATTAATCCCTAAACAATTTGTCAACATATCTTAAATATATTGAGTATCTTCTAGTGCCAGGCACCATGCTGAGTGTTGAGATGCAAGATTCAAAGAGGAATCCAAGAGACAAATCTTGCCTTGAAAAGCACAAATAGTATCCACTATTATAATTTCCTATTACCTTGTAAGACTCTGTCACTAGATTGTAGACTCCCTGAAGGCAGGGCATTTTATATTCCTCTAATATGCTTGACATGATATTAGAATCTTAGTAGAACTTTATCTGTGAGGAAGATAGGAAGAAAAAAAGGAAAGAAAAAAAATACAGTAATCTCTTCTAGGACAGGATGGAATTCTTTCTGTTCCCCACTATCAGAATGCCATTTAGGCAATCTTGCTAGAATAATCTATTGAAATAGTTTATTCCTCTTGGTAGGCAACTCTAAACAGTCACAAAATTAGCCTGAAATCTATTGTGTAGTTTCATTTAGAATGAGTCTCCTTAATTCTTGATCTGTGTGTTATAATTAAAATTAAAACATCTACAGACATTTTATATTGATGATAATTTAGAATTTTTGATTTGGCCTTTTATAAAGGTTGTTTAAAGTCAAATTGCCTAAAATACATTTTATGTTTCCTCCCTTGACCTTTAAGAAATTCATTTAGGCAATTAATGTCTATAATTAATAAAGTTAGTGATTTTAGCTCTTGTGCAGCAGAATCTCTAAGAAAAGGCCTCGTACCTAGCCAATAAGAAAAAGAACATGTTTTAATTTCAGTACATGCCTTTGGTTCCCATGGAAACAGTTCAGTAAAAGAAGTTTGAAATGTTACATATTATTTAATATCTTACATTCATATAAATATTACCAGAAGGTATGTCATATCTATTCAAGTGTAATGTATCAGGGGAGTTAAACAAAGGAATATGTTAAATTGAAAGTCATTGTGGCCCATTGCTGTTGACACTGCTGGCCTGGAAGGAACTCAAGAACTATCGTGAAAAAATAATCAGTACCTTTAGTAGAAAGTGTAGTGATTTTATTAGTGAGGACTCTTGTAATCACAGTATAAGAATTCTATTTTGTAGAAAAAGACTTCAGAATTTGAATTTTAAGGTTTTGAGGGGATATCAATTTAAAATTGGCTTACATTTTTTCACTTAGATTTATTTGGGGATCAGTAAAACTGGATGGATCCCAAATAAAAGAAGTTATTGGCTTTGCATTTTAATGAAAAATTTCAAGATGGAAACCATTCCAATAAATATAGTTTTCACTTTCAACCAATTCCATATACTATTTGCCAATCTCAACTATTAAGACTAAGCATTTAGCTATTTCAGATTACTAAGAATTCTCAGTTTGTAACTCTACAAATCGTTTAGATTAGAGTAACATTGTTGGATGGGACTTTGGAGATATTTATTTTCTTTCATATTTCTGGTTTTTTAAAATCTCAGAATATTGAAGGAATTTGCTGAACACCATGAAGTCTATATATCATACTTTCTTCTGCAGCATATTTACATTGATTGTCACATGCAGTTTCTAGTTATGGCTGCTACACATCATCCTGACCATTCCCTAATGCACTAATCCATGTGGAATCTTTCCTGGACTGCTTAGTCTCACAATGTGGAACGCTAAGGAAGGGACCACACCCACCCATGTTCCAGTAGTACCATAAACTCTTATGTTTGCTTCCTTGTATGTCAGTTTTGTCAGTCAGTAAACTCTCTGAGGCTGAGGGCCATGTCTTATTGGTTTTTAATTCATCCTTGCCTGGCCTATCTGAAATGGAGCTCAATGAATTAATATTAACATGCTTTCCTTAGAGAAGTATAACATGCTTTCCTTAGAGAAGTATATTCTTGTATTTAGCAATGTATATACTGGATAATTATTCTAAATAACTCTAGAAATAATTCTTTGCAAATATTTGAGTGTGTGGCACATGCTAAATTTCCAAAAAGCCAACTAGCCTGTTGCCACATACAGAAAAATGCCTAAGTGGCTTTTCTGTGAGAATGATGCATGACTGGCTTTTAAATAGCTCAAAGGTTAAGAGATACTGGTAGAGTGTTACAAAAAACATCCATGTGACTGCATTGCCTAAGAAAAAGATAATTTCAAAATGTATCCTTAAGCAAATATTGCCAAGTCTTTTCCAGTACAAAACAGGGTGATTTACAAGCAAAGTGGTTATACTGACAAGATCTGATGGTACCCAGGACCCTTGGTGCTCTCTGATTCATTGCCTGACCTTGTCACTAAACTTCTTTTTGTGCCTGTCAGTGTAGCCATAAAACTGCAAAAAGCAGTCTCCCTTAGAAAAGCCTTCCTTAACTGAGGGTTCTGAGAGGTATGTATCTGGAAAATAAAAGTAACTGTAAAGAAAATGCTATAAGCAATACTGTCATATCTGTAGCAAAAACTGCCCCAACGCATATTGAAATCTTTGACACAGAGAATTTTTAAAACATTTTTGACTCCCCGTCTCCCTATCCTATCCCATTAGGATGGGATTAATCCTCTTTTGTAGCATCAAACACCATGGAGTCCAATCAAAGAAGCAAGCTGCCATAATTGCTAGCAATCCAAACTACTTCACAAAAGCTACCACATCAAGTCAAGGAGCTCTGCCTTCTGTCAGTGCTAGGGTTTCCTCCTAGGCAGCAGTGGCCAAGAGTGGAAGGGATATGATGACATGGACTCATGAAATATTTAGTTTATTGATATTGACTAAGATAAAACCAGTTGAGTGATACAACAGTGTGGTATCTAAAATAAGCTATTGTATGCAGGTTCAGTACAATTCCTTTTATGTACAATTTAAATCTGTCTCTATATGATCTTATAATTTACCTATTGAACAAGACCCCTACCAAATTCCTTTCTAGTGTTTCCCTGAATGTGGAGCTGACTGGATCATATTTTACTCTGATTACTGATTAACTTTCTGATTACTATTTACTTCATTTGAATAAACTTGGTTTTCATTATATTATAAATATAAAGGGAGCAGGATATAACTAGGGCAACTAGAAATGGGGTCCGTGCAGTTCAGTCTCAGTTATAACTTCTGCTTAATTCAGTCAAACTCAACTGTGTTCTTGACTCACGTTACTCCTATGATTGTAAGAGTTCAAGTACTCTGTTACCTCCATTTCCTTTTCTTATCTGCTGTTCTCCAATATCTCACCTGTACATGTTTCTGATTTCACTGATCTAATACATTCTGTTTCTACTTACTAAAGTGATGTATTTCCCTTCTTCTATGCCAGAGATTTCTACTCTGCTTAAAAACCTGTCTAACAACCATTAAATCAATTCTGTGGTCTGGTGAGATTCACTCAACTAGGCACCATAAGGGGAATATTAAATATTTCTAACTTTACCAAACTCTTCACAAAACAACATCCAGTGTTTTATATATCTCCCACTTCTGCAGGCCATTCAGTTGAAACTCTTATTCTGGAGAAATCCAAGAGTGTTATTGCATTCCTCCCTATGTCATCCTATAGACAATTCTTTTTATAACTTTACAAATATTTTTGATAAAATGAATTGTCTCAACTCTCACTGTTTAAATTTTTAGTTCAGTTGGCAGGATAAAATATCTTCTACCTGAACATTCTAATGGTATCACACTGTGTGCTCATATTTTAGAGGTAAGATTATTCACATTTAGAGGTTGAATTTTTAGGTCATTATTATTTAGATACCAAAGTTGGCTCTAGCTATCTATGTTATACATGCTGAAAAGAAACTGTGATGCATGCTTGAATTATTTAGGCTTTTATTTCTTTTGGAAAAATGTCACGTTTGTTAAATTTTAAAATGTTCTTTTTAATGTCAACTAACATTGAGATATAAATTAAACAAAAAAGTGCTAAATGGGGGAAAATGTACTATTAGATTATTCCAAGAATATTTTAACTCCAAAAATATGTTATGAGTCACAAAAGTACAGAGTTAGCACAAGGTATACTTTAACACCATGTACATTTATTTTAAAAGGTAAGTCATTTTATGTCAAATGGTAGGTATAGTCACCAAAATGGACTCTATCCACTAAGGAACATTTAGTAAAAAGAAATATAAGTACAGAAACATATTTGCCATTCATTTCAAAGTTTGTATGCTTTACAAATCGTTTGAACAAAAAGTCTACAGATATAAGGAGACTATTATTTGACCAAAGTATTTGAATTAAAAAAAAAGAATATTTTAACCATTAAAAGAGAATATTCTGGTATAATTATATTTTTTTCATATTGCTAGGGAGCATGTTTTCTTTATTTTAGTATTTCCTAAATCACTTAGCACAGCTCAATACATATTGGTTCAATGAAGTAATTCTCTTCTTCTTTCCTGTTAATTTTCATTTTTGCTGTTGAGATTCAAAGGTCATCCTAAATGAGAAAAAAATATAATGGCAAACTCATTAAAATTCATCCCCTTCATCTGAATGTTTTGCTGAATTAATTAATCTATTCATCGATCAAAGCTACGCTGAGTGGAAACTATGTGTTATTATATGCCAGGTACCATTCAAGAACTGGCATGGAGATGAATAAAACACAAGACTTCTCAAAATATTCACAAGCTAGTGGGGAAGGCACATAATCAGATGATTAAGATATAATCAGCAAAAATAATTCATAAATAATCAATATGATCTATTTTCATCAACTTTGGGTACAAATCAATCAAATCTTTTTTCTTCTAAGTATCTACCATCTCATGTTAGCAGAAATCCCATAGTTTCTCCTTTGATCTCATTCCCCTTACTCCCATTTTAATACCCAGTAACCCAGGGGTAGTTGTTGAATCCAAAGACATCATTTTTGCTTTCAAATGTCAGGAAGAGAGAGAACTGAGAAAACGCATTTTAGTCTACCAAGTTTTCACATTTGTTGTTTCCACAAGGATCTGGATTTCTCTAACATGTTTAGGTTTAAAGTCTTAGTTCTTTTGATTCATGCTTATATGTTTAGCTATGCCACATCCTGCCCCATAGTTCTTGGGTCATCCCTGGTCACCACCTAGACAACTTCTAGACTCATGGTGAGATCTAATTTAGAAGTCTTGGAATCCTTTCTTTCCAATGAATCTCAGTAAGTATCAGTCCAGTCAACCAGAGAGTTCATATAATATTGAACCTCAAAAAGTGAGGGATAAGAATTATAGAACTTTCCTCTTAGGTGTCTACTTAATCTCTGTGCAAATTGGTTAACCTCTTTATTAGATTATTTCTGTTTTTTGAAGAATATTAGGATATTGGGAGGGGCTACTTTTTCAAGCCACACAAAGCACAACTTTCCCTTAAAGCATCAGGTACCTGAAGTCTTTGATCTCTATAACAACCGTAGGGAGTTCAAGGTCCCCCAACCTCAAAAAATATGCCTATAGGTTACTTGTCTCCACCTCTAGACACAGAATAGTGTCTTACTTATATTTTCTATTTATTTTTCATTTTGATTCCTTGCACATGAGAATATACTCTATAATATGTAAAGAAAGTAATCTGGAAATATTGGGGAAACCCCTTCGGTTTAACTAATTTAAACATAGATTAATACATTAGTTCACCCAGCAAATTTGTACTATCTACTGCTTTCTAAGTTTGGGGACAGCAGTGAATATGAGGCACCAGCTTTTATGGAATGCATATGCTAGTGGTTGGAGGTTGGAGACACACAAAATTATAAACAAATAAATATATATATAATATGGCAGATGGTGATAAGTGTTTGAAAAATAAAAAGTGGGGTAGGAACAAAGGTTAACTGAGGGTGGAAGGAGGATATTATATAGAATATTTTAATAGACCACCCAGGGAAACCCTCTTTGCAACGTGACCTTTGTGCCACCATCTGAAGGGAAGAGCACACCATGACAAATATCTTATGCTAAGAGCATTCTTTGTAGAGGGAATAGTAAGATAGGAGCATGCTTTGTTTCAGTTAGGACAATCAGCCAGCTATGGATAAAGTAAGGATGGGAAGAGAGTATCTAAACACTTTTTTTAAAAAGGTTTAGAAGATTACATGGTGTGTTGGTTTTCTATTGCTGCTATAACAAATTACCACAAACTTGGAGACTTAAAACTGCATAAATTAATTATATTACAGTTCTGGAAGTCAGAAGTCTGAAAATGGGTCTTACGGGGCTAAGATCAAGGTGTCTGCAGGACTGCATTCCGTTTTGAAAGCTTTAGGGGAAAACCCATTTCCTTGCCTTCTCCAGTTTCTGGAGTCTACCTGCATTCTTTGGTTCATAGTCATCTTCCTCTATCTTCAGAGTCAGCAACGTTGCATCTCTCTGACCATTCTTCTGTAGTTGCATCTGTCTCTGACCTCCCTATCTGCCTCACTCTTACAGTTTTTAAGGACACCTGTGATTTCACTGGGCTCAGCTGGATAATACAGGCTAACCTACCCATTTTAAAGTCAACTGAATATCAGCCTTAATTCCCCTTTTGCCATGAACTCTAACATATTGACAGGTTCTGGGAATTAGGACATGGACCACTTTGAGGGACCATTTTACACATACATAGACACACATATACACACACACATACATATATCAGAGTTGGGAAGACCTTCTTAAGCATGAGAGAACCCCTGCTACCACATGAGAAAAGAATAATATATCCTGTAATTAAAAATATAAAACTTTTTGGCAAAAACAACATACACAAAGTTAAAATTACAAAATAATACTGTACCTTATATGGCATGTAAAGGACAGTTTTTTTTACTAATATGTATTAAAGCACCAATAACCTAAAAGAAAAATGGTCAAAGGACATTAACAGGCAGTTCTCAGGAAAAGGTATACAAATGGACAAGAAACATATGAAGAGATGCTTAATGCCACTCATAATTAGTGTTGCCAGATTTAGCAAATAAAAATACAGGATGCTTAGTTAAACTTGAACTTCAAATAAACAATGTATACTTCTTCTTCAGTACAAATATGTTCCAAACATTACAAGGACCATACTTACACTAAAAATTATTTGTGATTCCATCTTAATAGCATCTGGTAAAAATTTTAAATGATTGTACCCTGTGTGTTTAATGTTGTCTGATTTCTAGGCAAGGAGTACCTCAGTTAACCCAGTCCCCTAAGGCTCATGGCCCCGAATTAGTTTTGTCACCCTAAACCTGAGTTACAGTGTACCACAGGTCAGCATCTAGGCACTATTTTGCAAACCGAAGCACAGTCTTTCTTGTTGGCCCTGTCAAAACAACCAGGCTCTTCTTTGGTATTCTGTGGGTACTCTGATTCATTTGGAGCCTAGAGCCATGTTCTTAACCCCAGCCTGCGTGCTTCAGTTCTAGAAGCCATTATCTCATCTTGTCAGCTCTCTCAGATTCACTGTGTCACCAAGACTGCTTTTCTGTGTCTTGCTCCACTTGAGACAATATGACTTGGAACCAAAAAAGCTGAAGTTTTTATTGCCTTACCACCAAACATTGTTATCAGGGGAACGTGGGCTTTGTTTAAAATGAGCTGCTGAACTGAAACTTTATGCCTGTTGATTATTAACTCCCCATTTCAGTTAAACAAGATGAATAAGCTCTAGAGATCTTCTGTGCAATATTGTACAGTCAACAATAATGTGTTATACACTTAAAATTGAGGATAAATCTCATGTTAAGTGTTCTTACCACAGTAAAATAAAGTTAAAAAATAATAAAGTGAGCTGCTGAGTGTTGCAGCCACTCAGACATTTTGCATGTCATCTTTAGCTGAAGAAGAAGGACTCTCACAGACATGTTACATAGGAAAGGAAACAGCAAGAATAACTATGAGAACAGAGGCAAAAGTATAATCAGAACCCTACAACTCACTGAGAAAACCATTACTGCTGGTAGTATAGTAAAGCCTTGCCAGGTTGGGAAGCTTTATCAGCTTTATGCAGGAAAACCCCATCGAGAATAAGTGCAGGAGATTCTTCTGTGTGTTCAGCAATAAAAGAAGGCATGGGAAACAGGAAGTCTGTGTTCTTCCTGCTCTTGCCATATAATACAATCAATGTGCATATCATTTTCTGATCCAACATAACACTTTGATTGTTACATACACAGAAGTACTGTTAGCAGAGCCTGTCTGACTGTGCAAAATAACTTGAGAGGTAAGTGATTGGGAGGTACAGGATGTTTCCAGGACCTTATAGTCCAAAGCAACTAAGACTTATAAAAAAGCAAATAACAGAAAAAAACTAGTAATTTACAGAATAACCCTAGGCCTTTTCAAAGGCCAAGATAAATTATCACAAAATGAAAAAGTAGGTGTGATGAAGATGAAAAAGTAGCAAGAGCCTTAATAAATAAAGAGCTCTAAGAATCAATATTAACAGTTAAATACTTCTGCAGTGTTGCTCTATATTTGCTGCTTTAGATCCATTCTTTTGCCATTTTCTGCTCTGCTTGATACTCTGAGGACTAACCTCTGAGAAACATTAAGACTCACTTAAATGCTGGCTTTCAGTTGAGTTCAGCCAATGGAACACTCTGAGTGCAAGAGAAAAATGATTCCCCACTCCCAACCTACCTTGCAGTGGCTAGATCCCTCAAACAATTCCTTCCACAACTGTTGAAGGAAAATCTGGAAAATCACTGAATGCTTTAAAGCCAAGATATATGAATACCTGGGGAACTACAACACAGATTGGTGGGACATTCTTGACTCTTTAGATTCTGCTTTCCTGAAGGTCACACAACTTTCTGCCCTAAGTAGAGAGGGCAAGTGCTACACATTTCACAAATCAAAACATAGCTAAGGCAGTTTCTTATTTTCCAAAATCCCATTAAGTAACTTTTCAGTTCTAAGACTTTAGGCATCCAGTTTCTAACGTGTTTAGAAAGGACTTGTGGAGTTTTATACAGTTGTCAAATTTTATTCAGGGCAATATATTTGCTGTACTTTAAATTTTTATCCAAAACTTTTTCTTCCACTTATTAGAAGTTGTTTTTTTTTTTTTTTTTTTTTTTTTTCTTTTTGCGGTATGCGGGCCTCTCACTGTTGTGGCCTCTCCCGTTGCGGAGCACAGGCTCCGGATGCGCAGGCCCAGCGGCCATGGCTCACGGGCCCAGCTGCTCCGCGGCATATGGGATCCTCCCAGACCGGGGCACGAACCCGTATCCCCTGCATCGGCAGGCGGACTCTCAACCACTGCGCCACCAGGGAGGCCCTAGAAGTTGTTTCTTAAAGATGAGACACTCCAGGCCTTTCCTCCTTTTAAAGAATGGATAGGATGAGGACTTCCTTGATCTGACCAAGACAGGCATGTCTTCGCATGGAGAAGTGCAGGCCTCAGGACACTCACTGCCTCCATGCCACCAGTGCAGTACCCACATCTCTATTGTGGAATTGGTCAGTTTTACCAGAGGTGGGAGTGGAGAGGGCTGAATAGGTTAGGAAAGGCTGGTGATTTTTAATATCTTATATCCCATCTACTTCTAAAATTAATTAATTTGTGCATAAAACATGGATTAAAAGAATGGTAAGAGAAACCATTAAGAAAAGGAGAGATAAGTGTACAAGGGTTGAGAAAATTACTGTAACTATTACATTCAGTTCTGCACATTTTCAGAGTCAGTAATGGAAAGAAATCGATATAGGTCTCACCACCTGATTTCTGAAAAGCAGAGAAGTTTTTTTCACAAATAAGGAACCTGTATTCTGCAAGTCTGTCTTGCACCTCACTTGCTAAACAATCCGAGCTTAATATTTGCATCGGGAGAATGGATGACAAAAAAGACTCAGTTTTTATGGACTGCAAAGGGTTGTTGCAAGGGCCAAATGATCAAATGTGGAAAAAGTACCTTGTGAATTATAAAATCCTGCATAAGTGGGAATCCTTAATATGACCACTGAACTGTAGGTAGGAGACACCAAGTGTTCCTTCACCTTCAATTTTAAAAGAAAATTGTATTGCATTAGAATTTTCTAAAAGATATTAAGTCAGTATTTTAACAGCAGTTTTGAAGAAGACATGGAAATGTTTTCAACTGGCTGACTCAATGTTGAGCAACACATATGCATAGTGCTTAATTAAGTAGCAGATGTTTGATGCAAAATTGAAAATGTGCAAGTGCAAGTGAATAAATGGAAGTGTTAATTAACTGTGTATGTATGTATTTATATGTATATATGTACATGTATATTCATATTTGTGTGTGTATATTCATATGTTTATATGAATAAATGATTATATGCTGTGAGTGGCATCATATAGGCTTATTTGGCTATTCCTCACACAGCTGGATACCTTGAAATTATTTTGGTTCTCTAGGCTAAGAAGTGCTGTGATACATTTTTTTTTTCCTAAATGCACTTTATTTGTAGTATATGCTTTTTAAAAATTTTAAGTTGTATTTTTATTCCCAAGATTACAAAGTGTTGGGGTTTTTTTTCGCTTTATTAGTGGTGTGTTAGTTTCTGCTTTATAACAAAGTGAATCAGCTATACATATACATATATCGCCAATATCTCCTCCCTCTTCTATCTCCCTCCCACCCACCCTTGCTATCCCACCACTCTAGGTGGTCACAAAGAACCGAGCTGATCTCCCTGTGCTATGTGGCTGCTTCCTACTAGCTATTTTACATTTGATAGTATATATTAGTCCATGCCACTCTCTCACTTCGTCCCAGCTTACCCTTCCCCCTCCCTGTGTCCTCAAGTCCATTCTCTACATCTGCGTCTTTATTCCTGTCCTGCCCCTAGGTTCATCAGAAACATTTTTTTTTCTTTTTAGATTCCATATCTATGTGTTAGCATACGGTATTTGTTTTTTTCTTTCTGACTTATTTCACTCTGTATGACAGACTATAGGTCCATGCACCTAACTACAAATAACTCAATTTCGTTTCTTTTTATGGCTGAGGAATATTCCATTGTATATACGTGCCACATCTGTCAATGGACACTTAGGTTGCTTCCGTGTCCTCACTATTGTAAATAGAGCTGCAATGAATATTTTGGTACATGACACTTTTTGAATCAGGGTTTTCTCAGGGTATATGCCCAGTGATGAGATTGCTGGGTCGTATGGTAGTTCTATTTTTAGTTTTTTAAGGAACCTCCATACTGTTCTCCATAGTGGCTGTATCAATTTACATTCCCACCAACAGTGCAAGAGGGTTCCCTTTTCTCCACACCCTCTCCAACATTTATTGTTTCTAGATTTCTTGATGATGGCCATTCTGACTGGTGTGAGGTAATACCTCATTGTAGTTTTGATTTGCATTTCTCTAATGATTAGTGATGTTGAGCATCCTTTCATCTCTTTGTTGGCAATCTGTATATCTTCTTTGGAGAAATGTCTATTTAAGTCTTCTGCCCATTTTTGGATTGGGTTGTTTGTTTTTTTGATATTGAGCTGCATGAGCTGCTTGTAAATTTTGGAGATTAATCCTTTTTTCCTTGCTTCATTTGCAAATATTTTCTCCCATTCTGAGGATTGTATTTTTGTCTTGTATATGGTTTCCTTTCCTGTGCAAAAGCTTTTAAGTTTCATTGGGTCCCATTTGTTTATTTTTGTTTTTATTTCCATTTCTCTAGGAGGTGGGTCAAAAAGGATCTTGCTGTGATTTATGTCATAGAGTGTTCTTCCTATGTTTGCCTCTAAAAGTTTTATAGTGTCGGGCCTTACATTTAGCTCTTTAATCCATTTTGAGTTTAGTTTTGTGTGTGGCGTTAGGGAGTGTTCTAATTTCATTCTTTTACATGTAACTGTCCGGTTTTCCCAGCACCACTTACTGAAGAGGCTGTCTTTCCTCCATTGTATATTCTTGCCTCCTTTGTCAAAGATAAGGTGACCATATATGTGTGGGTTTATATCTGGGCTTTCTATCCTGTTCCATTGATCTATATTTCTGTTTTTGTGCCAGTACCATACTATCTTGATTACTGTAGCTTTATAGTATTGTCTGAAGTCAGGGAGCCTGATTCCTCCAGCTCCGTTTTTCTTTCTCAAGATTGCTTTGGCTATTCGGGGTCTTTTGTGTTTCCATACAAATTGTGCAATTTTTTGTTCTAGTTCTGTGAAAAATGCCATTGGTAGTTTGATAGGGATTGAATGGAATCTGTAGATTGCTTTGTGTAATATCATCATTTTCACAATGTACATTCTTCCTATCCAAGAACATGGTATATCTCTCCATTTGTTTGTATCATCTTTAATTTCTTTCATCAGTTTCTTATAGTTTTCTGCATACAGGTCTTTTGTCTGCTTAGGTAGGTTTATTCCTAGGTATTTTATTATTTTAGTTGCAATTGGAAATGGGAGTGTTCCCTTAATTTCTCTTTCACATGTTTTCATCATTAGTGTATTGGAATGCAAGATATTCCTGTGCATTAATTTTGTATCCTGCTACTACACCAGATTCATTGATTAGCTCTAGTAATTTTCTGGTAACATCTTTAGTATACTCTTTGTATAGTATTATGTCATCTGCAAACAGTGACAGCTTTATTTATTCTTTTCCGATTTGAGTTACTTTTATTTCCTTTTCTTCTCTGATTGCTGTGGCTAAAACTTCCAAAACTATGTTGAATAAGAGTGGTGGGAGTGGGCAACCTTGTCTTGCTCCTGATCTTAGTGGAAATGGTTTCAGTTTTTCACCGCTGGAACAGTGTTGGCTGGGTGTTTGTCATATATGGGCTTTATTATGTTGAGGTAAGTTCCCTCTATGCCTACTTTCTGGAGTGATTTTTTTATAAGTGGGTGTTGAATTTTGTCAAAAGCTTTTTCTGCATCTATTGAGATGATCATATAGTTTTATCCTTCAATTTGTTAATATGTATCACATTGACTGATTTGCATGTATCGAAGATTCCTTGCATTCCTCGGATAAACCCCACTTGATCATGGTGTATGATCCTTTTAATGTACTGTTGGATTCTGTTGCTAGCATTTTGTTGAGGATTTTTGCATCTATGTTCATCAGTGATATTGGCCTGTAGCTTTCTTTCTTTGTGACATCTTTATCTGGTTTTGGTATCAGGGTGATGGTGACCTCATAGAATGAGTTTGGGAGTTTTCCTCCCTCTGCTATATTTTGGAAGAGTTTGAGAAGGATAGATGTTAGCTCTTCTCTAAATGTTTGATAGAGTTCGCCTGTGAAGCCATATGGTTCCAGGCTTTTGTTTGTTAGAAGATTTTTAATCACAGTCTCAATTTCACTGGTTGTGATTGGTCTGTTTATATTTTCTATTTCTTCCTGGTTTAGTCTCATAAGGTTGTGCTTTTCTAAGAATTTGTCTATTTATTCCAGGTGTCCATTTTATTGGCATATAGTTGCTTGTAGTAATCTTTCATGATCCTTTGTATTTCTGCAGTGTCAGTTGTTACTTCTCCTTTTTCATTTCTAATTCTGTTGATTTGAGTCTTCTCCATTTTTTTTCTTGATGTGTCTGGATAATGGTTTATCAATTTTGTTTATCTTCTCAAAGAACCACCTTTTAGTTTTATTGATCTTTGGTATCGTTTCCTTCATTTCTTTTTCATTTATTTCTGATCTGATCTTTATGATTTCTTTCCTTCTGCTAACTTTGGGGGTTTTTATTCTTCTTTCTCTAATTGCTTTAGATGTAAAGTTAGGTTGTTTATTTGAAATATTTCTTGTTTCTTGAGGTAGGATTGTATTGCTATAAACATCCCTGTTAGAATTCCTTTTGCTGCATCCCATAGGTTTTGGGTCATCATGTTTTCATTGTCATTTGTTTCTAGGTATTTTTTAATTTCCTCTTTGCTTCTTCAGTGATCTCTTTGTTATTTAGTACTGTATTATTTAGCCTCCATGTGTTTGTATTTTTTACAGATTTTTTCCTGTAATTGATATCTTCCCCTGATACAATGCTCATCTGTTATTCCACTTAGGAACATCTGACTTTCCAATGTATCTTCAGGGGTCTGGGGTGTGGGGGACATGGGGAGCTGCTGGTCAAAGGGTGCAGACTTTCAGTTATAAGATGAATATGTTCTGGAGATCTAATATACAGCATGGTGAATACCGTTAATAGTAACAGTATTGTATTATATATTCGAAAGTTGCTAAGAGAGTAAATCTTAAGTGTTCTCGCCACCCCCCACACACACACAATAGGTAATTTCAGGCAGACCTTGTTTTATTGCACTTTACATTATTACACTTCACAGATACTGTATTTTTTTACAAATTGAGGGTTTATGACACCCCTGTGTCGAGCAAGTCTATCAGCACCATTTTTCCAACAGCGTTTGATCACTTCATGTCTCTGTATCACATTTTGGTAATTCTAGCAATATTTCAAACTTTTTCATTATTATATTTGTTATGGTGATGTGATCTTTGATGTTGCTATCGAAAAAAGATTACAACTCACTGAAGGCTAAGATGATGGTTAGCATTTTTTAGCAATAAAGGATTTTTAAATTAAGGTTTGCACATTGTTTTTTAGACATAATTCTATTGCACACCTAATAGACTATAGTATAGTGTAAACATAACTTTTATATGCACAGAGAAACCAAAAAAATTGTGTAACTTGCTTTATTACGATATTCACTTTATGATCATGGCCTGGAACCAAACCCACAATATCTCCTAGATATACCTGTATGTGAGGTGATGGAGGTGTAACTAACTCTTTTGTGGTAATTGTTTAGCAGTATATACATGTATCAAATAATCTTATTGTATACCTTAAACTTACATAATGTTATATGTCAGTTATATGTAATAAAGCTGGAAAAAAAAAGAAAACTTCAGTGAAGCTGGTATACTTTTAATGATGGTGGTATAAATGGATATAAATCATTTGGAAAGTAAATTGTCAATATTAATTAAACCATAAAATAGACATGCTCTTTGACCCAATAATTCTATTACCAGAAATGCAATCTAAGTAAATAATCAAAAAACAAAAATAGGAAATTTTCCAAGTCCAACTATGTAAATCGCTACCTAATTTGTAACAGGAAAAAGTGTATCTAATTGAGCTAGCAAGAGGAAAATGAGAAAGTACATCTATACTGAATATTATGCAGTTATTAAATATGGTGATTAATAACATTTTGGCACAAGGCTCATAATTTAGGTTTTAAATGTGAACTTAGTGACATTTTAATGGTATTTAATAGGTTCCAAATTCAGCACATAAAAATTACCTTCTCTTCCCTACCCTCATTTTAACCATCCCTAAGCAACATTTATCCCCCTCTGTTCCTTATAATGGCTAACAGCACTACCATCCACTCAGGCATCTACGCTAGAAACCTGAGAATTATTTTTGATTCTTCTGTCCTCATCATCCTCACTGTCAAGCAGTCATCTATACTTTCTGACATGCACATTTTTTTCTTTGTGTCTACTTTGAATCAGGCCTTCATTGTCTTTCAACTGGACTTTTAAAATAGCCACTTATTTTGTTTGGTTTCCCAGTCTAGATTTTCTTTCTCCAGATCTTGAAAACACCTGCTGTCAATCCTTGTCCCAAAATATAAGTTTGATTATGCCATTCCCTGGTTCAACAACCTTCAGTGACTTCTCATCCCCTGTAAGAGATTTTCTTAGTACACTATTCTAATTTCCACACAGTTTGACCTGAATGCAGGAGCATGCTGAAATTGGCTCATAACAGCTTGCAGGAGCCCATTCTGAGCATCCCTTCCCAATTCTGTGTTCACTGGCATATGATAGAAGTTTGAAGTTGGCCATGATGCTAATATTTATACCACATAAATTGGCAAATCCTACATATCCAATCTGTTCATTTTGTCAGGAACTCTCTCCTCCTACCCCAGTCCTTTCCTGTCTATGAAAATCCTACTTATCCTTCAAAACCAATTAAAATACTCCTATGAGTATTACAAGATACCCTCCCCAACCACCAAACTGAAATGTGTCTTTCCTCTGTATTCCCAGAGAATAGTCCTTGTCCCTCTGATAAAAACAGGTAGAATTGTTGGTCTTATTTGATACTTAATTGTGTATGTAGTTGCTTCCTTTACAAGTGTGTGAATACTTACACAGCCTAGACAGTTTTATTTTCATCTTGCTTTCATCCCCAGCACCCAACAGAATGCTTTGTAGTATAGAAAGTGAATAATAATAATAATAATAATTGAATTAAAATGAAATGGAGTGAAAAAAGCATGACTCATGATCTTATCATGGTGCAGATACTCGAAGATCTTCTAAATGACAAAGGGAAAAATAATACAACCGTTGAAAACAAAACAAATATTCCCTTTTTAAGACTGTACCCTGATCATTTACTCATGGATTCAAGCAGCATATTTTTCCAAACTGCATGATAAAATATTTTTAGTGAACTTGCTAAAGATTTCTTTATATCACAAAGTATTTTTCATAAGAAATTTGGCATTCATCCAGGCTCAAATAATTCAGTTATGCCCCCCTTCCATTTTAGTTATTGTTGACATGTGAATGATACTTAGACAATTTAGACTTACCATTATTCATTTTTCTACTCATCTTTGTCAGTTGGTCAATCAGCATACCTCTCTTTTATTGCAGTGACAGCTTCAGAAATACAGAAAATTGATTTATAAATGGATGAGCAGTACATTGATTGGCCTTTGGATTCAACTGCTTTATCCACTTGGGAGTATGAACTGTGAAGTTTTTAATGGAAATAACTTTAATTACATTTTTCTTATTGCAAAATCAATAAGTTCTCATTAACTAAAAAACAAAGATGCATGTAAGCAAAATGAAGTAACAAAAGTGACCTACCATTTAATCTACCCAGAGAGAAATACAGTTATATATCCTTTCCCTGTATATGCATATATTTACTCATTCATTCAATCGTCCATCAAATATTTATGTGCCAAGAACATTTCTAAGTCTTAGAGATAGACAATTGAACAAAACAGACAAGGCACCTCCACTAATGGAACTTAAACTCTAGAGATGAGTACAAACAATAAATAAAGTATGCATATATTTACAAATATTAGATAGCTTCTAAGAAATAAAAAAGACTAATGCAAATAAAGGAATAGAAAGTAGGGTGATGGGATGTTAGATAAAGTAGTCAAGGAAGGTCTGTCTAAGAGTGTGACATCAAAGTAGAGATCTGAATAAAAAGAGAAGGCCATGTGGATATCTGAGGGAAGGGCACTACAAGCAGAGAGAACATCATGCAAATGCAAAAAGGTAGAAATGAACTTGTTATGTTTAAGGAGGAGTAAAAAAGTCAAATGTGTTTGGAGCACAGTAAGTGAAAGGAGTGACTAATAAGAGATAAAGTCTGGAATATGCTTAGTACCAGAATATGTAGTGCCCTGTCTGCCATTTTAAGGACTTTGTATTGTATTTTAACTGTTTAAAGTTTTAAATGGGCATGGGATATAATCTGATATATATTTTTAAAGGGATCAGATGGCTGATCAGTGGGGGCGGTGAAGTTGAAAGCAAGGTGATGAGCTGTCTCTGGACACCTTTTGAGTTGACAGAATTTGATAACTGGGCATGGAGTATGAGAAGTAAAAAGGAAGTGAAGGATAAATTCTAGGTTTTTGGCCAAACAACAGGTAAAATGGAGTTGCTATTGGAGGAAGAGCAGACTTGAGTGAGAAAATCCTGAATTTTAATTTTGGACATATTAAGTTTATGATCCTTATTAGACATCCAAATGAAAAGGTTAACTAGATAGTTGGATATAGAGACACAGATCTGAGTGGAATGTCACTAGCTGGAAATAAAAATTTGAGAATCATCAGTGAAAGGATGGGATATAAAGTCATAGGACTTGGTGACTTCACCTAGAGAGGGGAAATAAATAGAGATGAGAAGATGTCTTGGGATGACCCTTGGAATACTCCAACATTTAGAAATCTAAAAGAAATCAGGAGAAATTAAAAACGAAACAAACAAAAACTGAACCAGACTAAGGGAGTGGCAGTAAAATAGGAAGAAACCAGTGGATTTGATATCATGGACACAGATGAAGGGAGTGATTAACTCCATCAAAAGAACTTAGATTGGTAGTTGGATTTGGCAATTATGGCACTCATTGGTGAAATTGTCAGAATCATTGGAGTTAGTTTATATTTTTGGCATGTTATATTTACATGTGATGTGGTTAGATAGAAGTGGATATATTAGAGTTGTGCAGTTTTTGTCACCTGCTTTAGTAGAGTTAGGTAAGTCCATATTGAATGTTCTAGAAGTGTTTGAAACAGAAAACTGACCTCATTAATTCAATAAATATTATTGGTGTTCACTATCTGCCATATACTCTTCTGGGTGCTGGGAATGGGGCACAGGCAAATAAAACAAAAGTCTTAATATAAGGAGCTCATATTCTAATGAGGAGAGACAGACAATCAACAAACTAAATAAGTAAAATAAATGGTATGTCAGATGGCAATCAGTGTTATGGAGAAAAATGAAATGGGAAAGGGGCATGCATAGTGAATGCCAAGGTGAAGGAAAGGTTGTAATTTATTTACTTTTTTTATTTTCCCAACTTTATTTAGGTATAATTAGCAAATAAAATTGTAGTATATTTAAAGTGTACAATGTGATGTTTTGATATACGTTTACATTGTCAAAGAATTCCCACGATGAAGTTAATTCACATATCTATCACCTCATATAGTTACCTTTGGTTTGTTTCGGTTTCTGTTTGGTGAGAATGCTTAAGATCTACTTTCTTAGCAAATTTCAGTTATACAATACATTATTATGAACGATTGTCATAGGATGGTCCAGGAAAGCTTCTCTGATAAGGTGAAATTTGAGCAAAGACATGGGAGAGGTGAGGTGTCCGGAGGAAGAATTTTCTGGCTAGAGGGAACAGCAAATGCTAACAGTCTGAGGAGGGAACATGCTGGACTTGTTCTAGAGAAGGTAGGGAGACCAGTGTGACTGGAGTGTAGTGAGGAAGAGGTAGAGTAGTAGTAAGTGAGATCGGAGAGCAAGGGAGGGGCAAAAGCAGGAGATAGGGCAGATCACTTAGGGCCTTTTAGGAAACTGTAAGATGGCAGGTCAGGACAAATAACAACACCCTGTGAATGGTGCTTTTCCACGGAGATGTGAGACAGGACAGATGCCGACAGTACTCACAATGCTGGGAGGTTGGGTCTTTTTGTGGAACTCCATATCCAGCCTGACCCCTCCAGTGGGTGCAAGACTGCAATTTTTCACAGCAACCATGATTTCTAGGCTGCAAAAGAATGGGATTGGATGAGATCAAGTTAAAGTTCCACAAACCCTGTGATTTTAACCAAGGTTCAGCAGTTTTTCTTAGATAAACCCTCAGATTATTGCAAGCTTTTGATTAATTTCCAGAGTTCTGAAAAAGTTGATTTTGACAATTCTGCCAGTATTTTCATTGCTTTTATAGAGGAGCAGATTATGGAGGTTCTTACTCTACCATTCAGGAAGTCTTCACTTGTTCTATTAGGTACTTACAATGAGGTGTTTAAATTGCCAACCATCTTAGTGGACTTGTGTATTTATCCTTTCACTTCTTCATATATTGACCCCATTATCAATGTGCAATAACTTCCCTTATCTCTGGTAATTTTCCTCGTTCCAGTGTCCATTTTCTCTGATATTAATGTAACGTCCACAGCTTTATTTTGATTTGTATTTGTATGGTATATATTTTCCCCATACTTTGGTTTTTATTCTCTCTGTCTTTATATTTAAAGTGGGTTTCTTGTATATATAGGCATACCTCAGAGATACTGCAGGTTTAGTTCCAGGCCACTGCAATAAGGCAAGTATTGCGGTAAAGTGAGTCACATGATTTTTTTCCAGTACATATAAAATTATGTTTATACTATAGTGTAGTCTATTAAGTGTGCAATAGCATTATGTCTTAAAAAGCAATGTACAAACCTTAATTTAAAATACTTTATTGCTAAAAAATGCTAACAATCATCTGAGCCTTCAATGAGTCATAATCTTTTGCAGTAGTAACATCGAACATCACTGATCACAGATCACTATAACAAATATGATGATAATGAAAAAGTTTGAACCATTGCGAGAATGACCAAAATGTGACATGGAGACAAAAAGTGATCAAATGCCGTTGGAAAAATGGGGCTGATAGACTTGCTTGATGCAAGATTGCCAGAAACCTTCAATTTGTAAAAAATGTAGTATCTATGAAGCACAGTAAAGTGATACACAATAAAACAAGGTAGGCCTGTAGCATATTTCTGTGTTTTATTTTATTATCTAGTATGACAAACTGACTTTTACTTATGGTGTTTACATCATTTACGTTTAGTGTAATTATTGATAGGTTTGGGTTTAAACCTACTGTGTTGCTGTATATTTTCTATTTGTCCCATTTGCTCTTTATTTCATTTTTCCTCTTTTTGTGCTTTCTCCTGGACAAATTTTTATGATTTTATTTTCTCTCCACTGTTGGATTGTTAGCTCCTCCTCTCTGTTTTTTCTTTTTGTCAATTTATTTTCTGGTTGCTTTTGAGATACAACATAACATTTTAAACTTATTCCTGTCTACCTTTAAATAATAGTATGTAACTTCAAATATTGTGAAAGAACCTGACAATAGTATATTTCCATTTTTTTGCCATTTCATTATGACTTTTTAAAAATGATAAAAAAAAGTATTTTATATTTACCACACATTTAGTATTTTTAGAGCTCCTCCTTTGTGTAGATACAAATTTTTATCTGTCATTTTTCTTTATCCTGAAGAACTTCCTTTAACATTTCATGTAGTACAAATATGCTGGCAATGAATTCTATTGCTTAAAATGAGATAGTAGAAAAATTAAGATACTGAAAATGTCTTTATTTTGCCTTCATTTTTTTGAAACATATTTTTGTTAGATAAAGAATTCTAGGTTGACAGATTTTTTTCTTTCAATAGTTTAAAGATGTTCCTCTACTTCCTCCTGCCTTCATAATTGCTGATGAGGAGTATACTGTCATTCTTATCTGTGTTCCTCTGTACGTGATGAGTCATTTAGCTCTGACTGTTTTAAAGTTTTCTCTTTATCACTGTTTTTCAGTAATTTGATTACTGAAGTGTAATCAGTAGTGTGCCTTGGTGTGGCTCTCTTTAGTTTTATTTTCCTTGGCATTTGTTATATTTCTTAGATATGTGAGTTTATAGTTTTACTCAAATTAGGAAAATTTCCAGCCATTGTTACAGCTTATCTCACAGTTCACTGATGTTCACATTTATCTTTATCTTATCACAGTTCATATTTATCTTTCATTCCTTTTTTCTCTATGTGCCTCAATTTGGATAAATTCTATCGCTGTGTCTTCAAACTCACTGATATCTTCTTCTGCAGAGTCTAACTTGCTAATAATCACATTCAGTGTATTTTTCATTTCAGATATTTTTTATCTCTACAAGTTTCATGTGATACTTTTTTCTCTCCTCATCATGCTCCTATTTCTGTCTACTTACTTGCATATATGAAGCATATATGCATGTATAAACACACACACACACATATATACACACACATTAGTTGTTTTGACATATCTCTCTGCTAGTTCTATTATCTCTGTTAATTCTTGATTTGTTTCTGTTAATTAATATTTTTCCTGTTTGTTGTGGTGGATCGTATTTTCCTTCTTCTTTGCATGCTTGGGGAATTTTATCTGTTTAGATACTGAGTTTGTTGTAAGTTTTAAATAGTGCTGAGGTTATTCTGGCTTGCAGTTTAGTTACTTGGAATCAGTTAGATTGTTTCAAGGCTTGGTTTCAACTTTGTTAGGTGTGATTCATAGCGACTTTTAATCTAGAGCTAATCTAGCTTCACTACTAAGGTGATACCATTCTGGGAATTCAACCCTATGATCCATATATTATGAAATCTTTCTCTTCTGATTTGTGGAATCATGAACTGTTCCTAGTTGTGTGTGGAATTTAGTAATTCCACACACAACTAGGAACAGTTCATGATTCCTCTCTCTACTCCATTCTGCTTGTTCTGCTCAAGACCTCAGGTAATGTCCTGTCATGTGTGCATATATCAGTACTCAGTCAAGACCCAAGGGTTCATCTCGGCCTATCTCCAGAGCCCTTTCATTCTCTTTATGCAGCTCCCTATTCTCCAGTGATATGTCCCACAAATTTTCATCCCCTTGGTCTTCCCAGCTTCTTATTTTTATCTTCTTAGATCAGCATGACTGAAGGCCCTGATTGGGTTCCCCCTCCCTGAAATGTGACCTAGAATCTGCTCCTAGGAAATAAATTGGTGAAATAATAGTGTTACCTTGTTGTCTTTCTGTCAGGGATCACATTCCTGACTGTCTGTTGTCCAATGCCTGAAAACCTTTGTTCCATTTTTTTTCTTTTTTCCTATTGCTTAAAATAGGAGGATCAATCTGATTCTTGTTACTCCATCTTGACTGACATTTATTTTGAAAAGATCTCTCTGGCTGCTGTGTTGACAAAAGACTAAAGGGGAAAAAGAGTGCAGCAGGGAGAACAATCAGGAGGCTGTTATGTATAAGTCCAGACTAGATAAGATAATAGCTTGGATCTCAATGGCAGCAGTGGAGGTTTAGAGGACTGGTCACAATTTGGATATCCTTTGAAGGTAGAGACAATAGGATTTTCTTACAGAGTGAGTGTGAGTTGTGAAAGAGAGGAATCAAGAGTGACTAAAATATTTTGTTAACATTTATTTGCCAATTTATTTCATGATTATTAGTTTACTTGAATTTGCTAGCTCTTTTTAACTGGTCACTTATTTTCTTAGAAAATTGTCCGTTTGATTGGGATTTTCGAAGGTTTTAGCATAGAGTTATAAAATATTCTTTACTTCCTGAAATCTCTAACTCTATAATTATACCCACTTTTTCATTTCTAAAAACATATAATAGTTTTTCTTTTTCTTGTTCTCAACTGGATTTCCAGGGCTGTGACTGTTTTAACTCACATCTGTTACACAGTATGTAAAAGTTATTAACTACAGTAGAATGAGGAGTCCACAACATGATGTGGGAAACTCCACCAGAGTTATGCAGTCTGTAAAATTGTGTCCTATGAATGTATAGATTCATTCTAGAAATATTTTTGAGTTGGCTCTATATCCAGACTTTTGGAAGAGAAAGGCAGAAAAACAAAAATCTTAATGTGTATAGCACTTTGTAGTTTATGCAATGAACATTCTAATTATTTTCTTTAATTATCTTAACAGCATGAAAAACCATTTTCCTCAGTGTTTTACAAGGTAGAAACTTAGACTCAGAATGGTTAAATTCCTTTGTAATATTATATCTAGTAACTGGCAAAGCCTATGCTTTTTTCTACCAATAACATTCTTCTTTCTGTATAAGGGAGTATGTATATACTGACTTTCGTGTGTGTGTTTGTGTGTGTGTGTGCGCACGCACATGTAGATGTTTGTAGTTAGTTATAGTTTTCTGGTGTTTTTGCCATTAAAATATGGATTGGGATTATGATTTATAGACCTACAGTAAGGATGAAAATAAAAGGTCTCTGATGCTATATAAAATAATTTTCATGTATTAGACTGTCCTGAAATTTCTACTCTGTTTTTATTTTTATTAATTACCTATTATAAAAAGCTTTTGAATATTAAGTTTCTAATTAAGTATAATGAAACTATTTGTTATAAACTTGGAGTAATTTGAAATAATTATTTAAGCCATTGTACATCTCTGCTTTTTATGTGTTTATTTCCCCATGGACCTGAATGGGGATATTTGTGAGTAAAATGAAAAGAACACAAATTATTTTGAAGCATGTTGGAGTAAAACATGATTTTGCTGACAGAGAACAGTGAGAAGGGAGAGACGGAAGGACATGTTTGATTTTTATCAGGTCCCTATGTACATTTATTCTTATAGAGTATTGGAAAATAGTGATCTTGGCACATGACATGGTAGCGTACATCCACAGGTGTGGTAGTGAATCAAAATTAAAAAGACCCTTTTTGAAAAATTACCTTTTAAAATGATACCACTCTTGTATCCTAAGGCACAGTTTGGTTTCCATGTTTGTATTCAGGTTGTTGCAGTTCAGAATTTCCACATATGACTAATACAATAGCAATTTTAATTTATGAAAAATTGCTATATACCAGACAGATACTGCTCCCTATTCAGCCATCTCAGAGAGAATTTTTATGATATCACAAGATATAAAACACTAAAATCATTTTATTGTATTTTAGAAAAGACATAATGTACTTGAATCTGTGAGTCAGAGAATATGGTTTGCAGAGAACAAAGCATTTTACAGGAATTCTCTTATGTTCTCTTTGCCAATCTAAGACTATTTACAAAAGTAAAACACATGATTCACATTGTGCCATATACATCTGGCTTATGTTTAGTTAACAGGAAGAGAGCAAAGTGACCTAAAATTCTTTGTATTCCACACACTGACATCATTGAGGTCCTCTTAATTGAAAATCTTTGCTAGCTTTGTTTATAACTCTCCAGGACAGTACATAAGACTCACTCACTTATACATTCAGTAGCTAGAAGACAGTATATTATATGATCCTGCAAGGGGAGGTTGGTTTACATTGTGATAAGCATCAGACCGCATTAGCTATTCTCACTGAGATGCTTACTTTACATTAGACCAATAATAGGGAATAGTTGGCCTCACTAGCACCATGCCACAGTTGGAGTGATGATGATGGGTGAAAGTTCTCAGAAACATTTGGTTAGGCAAATTTCTACTATTAACAGATTCCTAGAAATACACACACACACATCACTTTAAAAAAAAATCACATTTACTTAGTTCTGCCTGTTCTTTTTGACAATAACTCTACCAGCTGGCCTGTGGGAGATGTTTGCAAAAAATGTTTGCATTTCCCTTATGTCCCCCCCAAACCTTTGTTTCACCACAATAGTGAAAGGAACAAATGTTCACATTTTCCAAAGGTTTACCCTTTTCAAGAAAAACACAAAAGCTCATCTGAAATGAGTGGTCACTTGCTGGGAGGTAGCAAAATACAAACAGATGTTTAGCTTTTGTGAATTGACTTTTTTGTTTGTTTGTTTCTGGGCTTGATGCTACTTAGAAGACTGCATTTTGCTTTTAGACATGGATTAAGTCCTAGCATCAGAATTCTGTCATGAAAGGGATGATTAAACAGCCATGTCCTGGTTTATCCAAAAGGTAGTACACTTCCTGATGTTTGAGAGTTTAAGAACAAAATTGTGTGTCCTCGCAAGTGGCTATAGAAAGAGCAGCCCTAGACAGGAGGCCTAGACCCTACCCCTTTGCCACCAACTCCTTGTGTGACCTTGAGTAGTCATCTTCCCTCTCTAGATCTTAGTTTCCTGTGTGTATTTGAACAGATACCATCTAAGATTATGTAAATCCAAAGCCTCCGTTTGTGTCTTAATACTCATGGGGAAAATACTGACAGTTTAAAATTCATTAGGAGTAAAATCTTAATACATGAATTCATCTTTATTCTCTTTATCAATGTGCACAACAGCTTTATTTGTACACTTTGCAAGAAGTTTTAAAAAGTCCCAGTGAGGCTTCCCTGGTGGCGCAGTGGTTGAGAGTCCGCCTGCCGATGCAGGGGACACGGGTTCGTGCCCCGATCCGGGAAGATCCCACATGCCGTGGAGCGGCTGGGCCCATGAGCCATGGCCACTGAGCCTGTGCGTCTGGAGCCTGTGCTCCCCAACTGGAGAGGCCACAACAGCGAGAGGCCCACGTACCACAAAAAAAAAAAAAAGTCCCAGTGAAAGAGATGATGCCCCTGGGAAAAAGAGGCATCTCAAGTGCTATAAGCAGAGGCTCTGGAGCCAGACTGCTGGGGTGAAAATCTCAGTCTCTTCTACTTACCAGCTGTGTGAGCTGGGGGAAGTCCCGTAAATTCTCCAGAAGCTCAAGACATCTCAGTTTCTTCATCTGTAAAGTGGATATAGTGATACTATCTATCACATGTGGTCGTTGTGAGGATTAGATGAGATAATAATTATTACAAATACTCAGTTCTTAGAAGAGATAGCTCTAATTTCTGCATAGTATTATTTCATATACCAAGAAATTAGAAATCATATAGAGAATTATGAGGACAAGTTATACTTCAAAGTTAAAGTGATAAGTAGTGCAATCATGTTAGGTACACTATCATCCAACAATAGTATCTTTGTACCATGATCTAATACTTCCGCCATTACTCTCTTACAGTATACATTACAATAAACATTTCTTTTGGACCTACTATGTGCCGTGCCCTAACCCACAATGATGATATATGCTACCTCTAACAAGAAAAGTTCAAAATACCAGTATTGTTCTGCTCACTCCAAAAGTTTGCTATTGCTCCCAGAGTAGTTCAACATGCAACCCAGTAATATTTATTGAGTTTTTAGCTACGACTTAATCTTCATTTGACACCAGAAACTGTAATACTACTGATTAAATCTCAATTAACAAGTGGGTCAGCAAAGCAAACTAATTGAATTTTATAATTTATATTTTTATAATTAACATATATTAAATGTACTGAATATTAATCAGGATGTACTGTTAGTTTTACTCCAGAGTTAATCAGCTGGTCACAATAAAGATACACAGGTAATACTTTCCCCATATATCAGTAATAGCCAGTTAAAAATATACTTTAAAAATTCCATTTATAATAACAACCTAAACTCTAAAGTTTAATAAGTAACAAATAAGCTTAACAATGAATGTGTGAGGCCTACATGAAGAAAGCTATAAAACTATATTGAAGTCATCAAGGAAACTTGAATAAATGGAACAACATATTATGGTATTGAATTAGAGGTCTCAATATTATAATGCTGTTTATTTCCCTCCAAAGTAATTAGTAAATTTATTGAAGTCCCAAACAAAACCATAACAGCCGTTTTTAAACGTGACAGTTGAATTTAACAGTTGAATTCAGAAGATCATCTGGAAGAACAAATGTGTGAGAAGTGACAAGAATTATATTTCTCATGATATTTCTCTCTGTCTCTGTGTCTCTGTCTTTCTTTCTCTCGCTCTCTCTCTCTCTTGCGCTCTCTCTCTCTCTCTCTCTCTCTCTCTCTCTCTCTATATATATATATATATATATATATATATATATATAGGTGTCTAGATATATAGATATATCTCCTAGTGGTTGTTTCTCTGGCGAACCCTGTCTAATACCCTGTCTAGGGGCCTAGACTGTTATCACAACTGTCCTCATGACACGGTCACATTGTTTTCTCTGCTTAAAAAAAAAAAAGAGAGAGAGAGAGAAACAATAGGTAAGATATGGATGTATTCGCAGCTGGTGCTGAATGGTAGGCAAGGATGCACTTTCTTCAAAGCTGGGTGAAAACCTCTTTCCAAGTACCTAGAGAACAGCTGCATATAAACTTGCTTACTCGTTGCTTTTGGTTTGCAATTAATTTGTAAGAGAGGTAAAAACGAAACTTCATCCTGGCATTTTAATCATCTCTCTGTAACTTATTTAAAACTTATTTTATACATTTGGTACCTTATTTAATTAACCTTTTTTTTTTTGACTTGGCACTGAACAGACTATATGGCTCTTTATTTATCAAATACATTTTTTATTCCTAAGGTATTACTGCATTAGGGATTAATTAAAGACAACGAAAAACAACAATGATAGCAACAATAATAATGGGAGGAAATGCAATGTCAGGTATTTGAAATGAGCACGGGCCCCTTTGCATACATATCTATCTCATATAGAACCCTGTATATATAACTTACCTTACTTAAACATATTATCGCATATATCTCGTAGATACAACCTACATTTTTTTTAATACAACAGGTTTTTATTACTTATCTATTTTATACATATTACTGTATATAGGTCAATCCCAATCTCCCAATTCATCCCACCACCACCTCCCCAGGCTTTCCCCCATTAGTGTCCATACGTTGGTTCTCTACACCTATCTCTATTTCTGCCTTGCAGACTGGTTCATTGGTACCATTTTTCTAGATTCCACATACATATGTTAATATACAATATTTGTTTTTCTCTTTCTGACTTACTTCACCCTGTATGACAGTTTCTAAGTCCATCGACGTCTCTACAAATGATCCAATTTCGTTCCTTTTTATGGCTGAGGAATATTCCATTGTATATATGTGCCACATCTTCTTTATCCATTCATCTGTTGATGGACACTTAGGTTGCTTCCATGACCTGGCTATTGTACATAGTGCTGTACTGAACACTGGGGTGCATGTGTCTTTTTGAATTATGGTTTTCTCTGGGTATATGCCCAGTAGTGCGATTGCTGAGTCATATGGTAATTCTATTTTTAGTTTTTAAGGAACCTCTATACCGTTCTCCATAGTGGCTGTATCAATTTACATTCCCACCAACAGTGCAAGACGGTTCCCTTTTCTCCACACCCTCTCCAGCATTTGTTGTTTGTAGATTTTCTGATGATGCCCATTCTAACTGGTGTGAGGTGATACCTCACTGCAGTTTTGATTTGCATTTCTCTAATGATTAATGATGTTGGGCAGCTTTTAATGTGCCTCTTGGCCATCTGTATATCTTCTTGGGAGAAATGTCTATATAGGTCTTCAGCCCATTTTTTGATTGGGTTGTTTGTTTTTTTAATATTGAGCTTCGTGAGCTATTTACATATTTTGGAGATTAATCCTTTAATCCGTTGATTCATTTGCAAATATTTTCTCCCATTCTGAGGGTTGTCTTTTCGCCTTGTTTATGGTTTCCTTTGCTGTGCAAAAGCTTTTAAGTTTCATTAGGTCCCATTTGTTTATCTTTGTTTTTATTTCCATTACTCTAGGACGTGGGTCAAAAAAGATCTTGCTGTGATTTATGTCAAAGAGTGTTCTTCCAGTGTTTTCCTCTAATAAGAGTTTCATAGTGTCTGGCCTTACATTCAGGTCTTTAATCCATTTTGAGTTTATTTTCGTGTATGGTATTAGGAGTGTTCTAATTTCATTCTTTTATATGTAGCTGTCCAGTTTTCCCAGCACCACTTAATGAAGAGACTGTCTTTTCTCCATGGTATATCCTTGCCTCCTTTGTCATAGATTAGGTGACTGTAGGTGCCTGGGTTTATCTCTGGGCTTTCTATCCTGTTCCATTGATATATATATATATATATATATATATATATATATATTTTTTTTTTTTTTTTTTTTTTTTTTTTTTTGCATTACACGGGCCTCTCACTGTTGTGGCCTCTCCTGTTGAGGAGCACAGGCTCAGCGGCCATGGCTCATGGGCCTAGCTGCTCCACGGCATGTGGGATCTTCCCGGACCGGGGCACGAACCCATGTCCCCTGCATCGGCAGGCGGACTCTCAACCACTATGCCACCAGGGAAGCCCTATATTTCTGTTTTTGAGTCAGTACCATATTGTCTTGATTACTGTAGTTTGTAGTATACTCTGAAGTCAGGGAGTCTGATTCCTCCAGCTCCATTTTTGTCCCTCAAGATTGCTTTGGCCCTTCTGGGTCTTTTGTGTCTCCATACAAATTTTAAGATTTTTTTGTTCTAGTTCTGTAAAAAATGCCATTGGTAATTTGATAGGGGTAGCACTGAATCTGTAGATTGCTTTGGGTAGTATAGTCATTTTCACAATATTGATTCTTCCAATCCAAGAACATGGAATATCTCTCCATCTGTTTGTGTCACCTTTAATTACTTTCATCAGTGTCTTATAGTTTTCTGAGTACAGATCTTTTACCTCCTTAGGTAGATTTATTCCTAGTTATTTTATTCTTTTTGTTGCAATGGTGAATGAGATTGTTTCCTTAAATTCTCTTCCTGATCTTTTGGTGTTAGTGTATAGCAGTGCAAGAGATTTCTGTGCATTATTTTTATATCCTGCAACTTTACTAAATTCATTGACCATCTCTAGTAGATTTCTGGTGGCATCTTTAGGATTTTCTATGTATAGTATCATGTCATCTTCAAACAGTGACAGTTTTACTACTTCTTTTCCAATTTGTATTCCTTTTATTTCTTTTTCTTCTCTGATTTCTGTGGCTAGGACTTCCAAAATAATGTTGGATAAGAGTGGCAAGAGTGGACATCCTTGTCTTGTTCCTGATCTTAGAGGAAATGTTTCCAGTTTTACACCATTGAGAATGATGTTTGCTGTGGGTTTGTTGTATATGGCCTTTATTATGTTGAGGTAGGTTCCCTCTCTGCCCACTTTCTGGAGAGTTTTACCATAAATTGGTGTTGAAATTTGTCAAAAGCTTTTTCTGTATCTATTGAGATGATCATATGATTTTCTCCTTCAATTTGTTTATATGGTGTATCACATTGATTGATTTGCATATATTGAAGAAGCCTTGCATCCCTGGGATAAATCCCACTTTATCATGCTGTATGATGCTTTTAATGTGTTGTTGGGTTTGGTTTTCTAGTATTTTGTTGAAGATTTTTACATCTATATTCCTCAGTGATACTGGTCTGTAATTTCCTTTTTTTTTTTGTAGTATCTTTGTCTGGTTTTGGTATCAGGGTGATGGTGGCCTCGTAGAATGAGTTTGGGAGTGTTCCTTGCTCTGCAAATTTTTGGAAGAGTTTGAGATGGGTGGGTGTTAGCTCTCCTATAAATGTTTGATAGAATTCACCTGTGTAGCCATCTGTTCCTGGACTTTTGTTTGTTGGAAGATTTTTAATCACTGTTTCAATTTCATTACTTGTGATTGGTCTCTTCATATTTTCTATTTCTTCCTGGTTCAGTCTTGGAAGGTTATACCTTTCTAAGAATTTGTCCATTTCTTCCAGGTTGTCCACTTTATTGGCATAGAGTTGCTGGTAGTAGTCTCTTAGAATGCTTTGTATTTCTGCGGTGTCTGTTGTAACTTCTTTTTCATTTCTAATTTTATTGATTTGAGTCCTCTCCCTCTTTTTCTTGACGAGTCTGGCTAAAGGTTTATCAATTTTGTTTACCTCTCAAAGAACCAGCTTTTAGTTTTATTGATCTTTGCTATTGTTTTCTTTTTTTCTATTTCATTTATTTCTGCTCGGATCTGTATGATTTGTTTCCTTCCACTGACTTTGGATTTTGTTTGTTCTTCTTTCTCTAGTTCCTTTAGGTGTAAGGTTAGATTTTTATGTCAGATTTTTCTTGTTTCTTGAGGTAGGATTGTATTGCTCTAAACTTCCCTCTAAGAACTGCTTTTGCTGCATCCCATAGGTTTTAGATCGTCGCGTTTTCATTGTCATTTTTCTCCAGGTATTTTCTGATTTCCTCTTTGATTTCTTCAGTGATCTCTTGGTTATTTAGTAACGTATTTTTTAGCCTCCATCTCTTTGTGTTTTTTATGGTTTTCTTCCCTGTATTGATTTCTAATCTCATAGCGTTGTGTTCAGAAAATATGCTTGACATGATTTTAATTTTCTTAAATTTACTGAGGCTTGATTTGTGACCCAAGATGTGATCTATCCCAGAGGATGCTCCATGTGCAGTTGAGAAGAAATTGTAATCTGTTGTTTTCGGATGGAATGTCCTATAAATATCAATCACATCTATCTGGTCTGTTGTGTCATTTAAAGCTTGTGTTTCCTTATTAATTTTCTGTTTGGATGATCTGTCCATTGGTGTAAGTGAGGTGTTAAAGTCCCCCACTATTATTGTGTTACTGTCAATTTCCTCTTTTATAGCTGTTAGTATTTGCCTTATGTATTGAGGTGCTCCTATGTTGGGTGCATTTATGTTTATAATTGTTATATCTTCTTCTTGGATTGATCCCTTCATCATTATGTAGTGTGCTTCCTTTTCTCTTGTAACATTCTTATGAGTGTTGCTACTCCAGCTTTCTTTTGGTTTCCATTTGCATGGAATATCTTTTTCCATTCCCTCACTTTCAGTCTGTATGTGTCCCTAGGTCTGAAGTGGGGCTCTTGTAGACAGCATATATATGGGTCTTGTTTTTGTTTCCATTCAGTGAGCCTGTGTCTTTTGATTAGAGCATTTAATCCATTCACATTTAAGGTAATTCTTGATATGTATGTTCCTGTTACCATTTTCTTAATTGTTTTGGGTTTGTTTTTGTAGGTCCTTTTCTTCTCTTGTGTTTCCCACTTAGAGAAGTTCCTTTAGCATTTGTTTTAGAGCTGATTTGGTGCTGTTGAATTCTCTTAGCTTTTGCTTGTCTGTAAAACTTTTTATTTCCCCGTTGAATCTGAATGAGATCCTTGCTGGGTAGAGTAATCTTGGTTGTAGTTTCTTCCCTTTCATCACTTTAAATATATGGTGCCACTCCCTTCTGGCTTGTAGAGTTTCTGCTGAGAAATCAGCTGTTAACCTTATGCGAGTTCCCTTGTATGTTATTTGTCATTTTTCCCATGTTGCTTTTAATAATTTTTCTTTGTCTTTAATTTTGGTCAATTTGATTACTGTGTGTCTCGGCATGTTTCTCCTTGGGTTTATCCTGCCTAGGACTCTCTGCGCTTCCCGGACTTGGGTGGCTGTTTTCTTTCCCATGTTAGGGAATTTTTTGACTGTAATCTCTTCAGATATTTTCTCGGGTCCTTTTTCTCTCTCTACTCCTTCTGGGACCCCTATAATGCAAATGTTGGTGCATTTAATGTTGTCCCAGAAGTCTCTTAGGCTGTCTTCATCTCTTTTCATTCTTTTTTCTTTATTCTGTTCTGCATCAGTGAATTCCACCATTCTGTCTTCCAGGTCACTTACCGTTTTCCTGCCTCAGTTATTCTGCTATTGATTCCTTCTAGTGTATTTTTTATTTCAGTTATTGTATTGTCCATCTCTGTTTGTTTGTTCTTTAATTCTTCTAGGTGTTTGTTCTTTAATTCTTCTAGGTCTTTGTTAAACATTTCTTGCATCTTCTTGATCCTTGCCTTCATGCTTTTTCTGAGGTCCTGGATCATCTTCACTATCATTATTCTGAGTTCTTTTTCTGGAAGGTTGCCTATCTCCGTTGCATTTAGTAGTTTTTCTCGGTTTTTATCTCTTCCTTCATCTGTTTCATAGTCCTCTGCCTTTTCATTTTGTCTGTCTTTCTGTGAATGTGGTTTTCATTGCACAGGCTGCAGGATTGTAGTTCTTCTTGCTTCTGCTGTCTGCCCTCTGGTGGATGAGGCTATCTAAGAAGCTTCGACTACATGGCTCTTACCTTGTCTTCCTCTTGTGCCTCAGCCCTGAGATTTCAGGCAGTATTCAGAGTAAATCCTTTTATCCCTGATGTCTCCTAGTAGGCAGCAGAGTCACCAGGTGTGTCAGTACTGCCATTTCTTTCACTGCACAGCAGTGAACCACTAGAGGCTCACTTTTCACAAAATCTGTAATAGGCTGTATGCTTTGTTGTGTACTGTACCTGTAGATTTACTATCAGGCCTCTCAGGGGAGAGTTCTTTTCAGTTTTGGCATAAACTGATAGTGCAAGTGTAAATCTCAGTCCAAACATTCAAGTGTGCAAGAAAAATTACCTTTATTATTTCTCTTAAATCAGTTTAATGCTGACATTGAGGCCACACATTTCTGGGCTGCTCTGAAATTCCATCTTAATTATTATTGCTCTCCCCTTTTTAGAATAATAGGAGAATCTGTGCATCTTTAGAATTTTCCTAGAAAAATAATAATTATAGCCACCACTACCACAACAATTCGCATATATATAACTAGTGATTTGTGCCAGGAAGTGTTGCATGTGGTTTTTATATATTAATATGATTGATTTTATCTCAAGTATGTTAGACTATGTTATGGGCTGGGTTGTGTTCCCTACCCATCCCCCCAAATTCCTATGTTGAAGTCCTAACCTCTGGTACCTCAGAATGTGACTGTATTTGTAGATAGCGCCTCTAAAGTGTTAATTAAGATAAAATGAGCTGACAAAGCTGGGCCCTACTCCAGTATGACTGGTGCCCTTATAAGAAGAGGTGATAAGGACACAGACACACACAGAGGGAAGACTGTGTGAAGACTGAGAGAGAAGATGGTCATCAAAACACCAAGGAGAGAGGCCTCAGAAGAAACCAACCCTACTAGCACCTTGATCTGGACTTCTAGTCTCCAGAACTGTGAGAAATAACTTTCTGTAATTTAAGCCTCCCAGTCTGTGGTACTCTGTTACAGCAGCCCCAGCAAACAGGCTGCAAAGCCTGTGCACCTTCCATTTAGTACTCTTAACCCTATTCTCACCCCTCCTTTTTTCTAATAAAAACCCTTATAATGTATTTTAATAACAGTGACAAAGATTCAAAGAGATTTTTTGCATTATTTTAAAAAATAAAATATTCTGCAGTAATTTTAGATTTACAGAAAGTAATACAAAAAACAGAACAGTTTCCTTATACCATGCACTCCTAATGTTAATATCTTACATTATTATGGTACATTTGTAAAAACGAAGACACCAGCATTACTACTCACTAAACTTCCAGAAGTCATTTGTATTTCACCAGTTTTTCTTCTAATATCCTTTTTTCTGTTGCAGGATTCAATCAAGGATAGCACATTTCATTTAGTCATCATATCTCCTTAGGCTTCTCTTGGCTGTGACAGTTTCTCAATTTTTCCTTATTTTTCCTGATATTGACTTTTTTTAAAAAGGACTGGTCAAGTATTTTTAGAATGTCCTTCTGTTGGATTTTCTCTGAAGTTTTTCTTATGGTTAGACAGAAGTTAGGGATTTTTAGAAGAATGCCACAAAGTTAAAATGCCCTTTCCATCACATCATATGAGGGGGTACATGATATCAACATGACTCATCACTGGTGATGTTTTCCTTCATCATTTGCCTAAGACAGTTCCAATGGACTGAATGTTTCTGCTCCACAAAATTTATATGTTGAAATCCTAATTCCCAATTTGATGGTATTATGAGGTGGGGCCTTTGGAAGGTGATTAGGTCATAAGTGTGGAGACTTCCTGAATAGGATTAGTTCCCTTACACAAGGGATCCCAGAAAGCTCTTTTGCCTTCTTTCCTTCATGTGAGGACACAAAAAGAAGTTGGCAGTCTGAAACCCAGAAGAGGGCCCTCACCAGAACCCGACCATACTTGCACTCTGATCTTGGACTTCTAACCTCCAGATCTGTGACAAATAGATTTCTGTCATTTGTAAGTCAACTCTGTTATGATGGTACTTTGTTATAGCAGCCCAAACTGAATAAGGCAGTAGCCTTTGCCAGGTTTCTCCATTATAAAGTTACCATTTTCCCCTTTCTATACTCTGTTCTTCGGGAGGGAGTCACTGAATTCAGCTTATACTCAATAGACGTTGGGGATTAAAATCCACTTCCAGGAGGGAATAGCATCTGCATTTATCATTTGGGCCAACTTTCCATTGAACACCTCTCTGCTCTCATATTTGCCCTAGAGCCTATCACCCTCTTGCTTCTTTTACTGGCCTAACTTCTGTGGACCATACTTCAGGTCGTTTCCTCATCAAAAGCCACCTACATCATCATTATCTTAACACGTTTCTCTATGTTATGTGAAAGCTAAATAATATGACACTAATAGTGATTTACTTTGTTAGCCTGATCACACCACACTTCAATTTCAGAAGACTTAGGATACCATTTTACAAACAAAATGAGCAGCTCTAATAATAGACCTTTCAATCACAATGACAGGAAAATGAGCTGGCTCCAGGTAGCAAAACATTTATTTTCTCTATCATTTAGGAATCTTTGAAAATTTGAGAATTATCTTACATTTTCTCTAGTAAGATGTTGTTACATGAGGTAGTTTGTTTCCTAAAAGAAAAAAAAATCATCATTTGTATCAGTCACTTTACATTTATGATTTTTGTCATCTTTTCCTAAAAGAATAGGCTTATTCCTTTATTCTGCTTTGTAAAACTTACTGTTAGCTTAGATGAATGTGAAAACCTTAAACAGGATGCAGTATACAACTTATGTCATACTTTTAATGATTTCGCTCTCAGTAGCCCTTGATTGAAAGTTTAATCTGCAGATACAGGTGATGTGCAGTTCATTGTATGTTCTGCTCAGCAAGTTTTAAAAGATACCTTAAGGTATTGCTGATTGACAAATGAGGTGTTATTTCTTTGAAGGAGAAAGCAGTATTAGACTGTTGTTAATGTCAGACCAGTGATGGACTATTGTAATTACATATATAAGGAGATACCTGATAACAAGAAATAGCTGAGAGAAGATGGGGTTGAACCATTTACAAGTATATGTAAAGCTATCTGGATGGTTCAGGCATGTTTTTAAAGATGAGTCCCCTCTTTCTGTGATTTTTGGGAACAAAAAGGTTGCAAGGTTATGAATTAACCTTTCCAATCTGTCAGTACTGTATCACAGAGGGATTTGAAAGGCTCAAAGCAATATTTCACTCTCACTTGAAAATCACATAAAGGGCACATTCCCCTGCTTCTGTTTCTTATGTGGTCAGTGCAGCAGTAGAATCTGGCACACTTTTTTTTTTGCTGCGGAGCACAGGCTCCAGATGCGCAGGCTCAGTGGCCATGGCTCACGGGCCCAGCTGCTCCGCGGCATGTGGGATCTTCCCAGACGGGGCACGAACCCGTGTCTCCTGCATCAGCAAGCGGACTCCCAACCACTGCGCCACGAGGGAAGCCCTGGCACACCGTTTTTATGGTACATTTTCAAGTTGTTTGTTGATGAAAAACAAGTTAGAATTTGGAAGTTAGAACTATAAAAGTGTCCAGATGTTCCTATAAAGGAACTCATGAACTGATAGGATATAAATGATATTCTTTTACAATCATAGTAAAACTATTCTATGGTCTTCTTAAATCAGTTTAAAGAGAGCATTTTTAAATTTTCAACACCTAAAGCCTATCTTCTACCCTCAATGCCCTGCCATTTTTGTCTCTCTATATTTGTTTCATTCATTGATCCACTGATTCATTAAACAAATATATATTGAACACCAATGATATTCCAGGTACTATGCCAGATCTTGGAGATTCAGCTGTGAATATGAAAGATACAGCCTCGTTCCTAATGGAGATGTGACTAGCATTAGTTAAACAATCAAAAGAATGAGTATAAAATGACAACAAAGTCAAGTGGCATGATGGCAAGTGACATGGGGTTAGGAGAGCTTATAACAGGATAATTTGACCTAGAGTCTTAGTAAGCAGTCTCAGAAACAATTAGCTCTCAATGCTTAAGGGCCCTCAAAGCAAATGTCACTTTCTGAGAAGATTGTTTTTCATCGTCAGAACTTTCTTTGAATTAGTTGAAGATTGCATTCCTTTTACATAAAACTGGTTTTGTACACATAAATTATAATATAGAAGTTTGAATTCAGGTGTTAATTCCATGTTTGAAATAAAGATGTACGATTACTTTAAAAATCATTTTATTGAAGTATACATACAGAAAAATGCACATATAATCATATATCTCAAAGAACTGTCAAGAAGTAAACACATCCATTTAACCAGCATTCAGGTCAAGAAGTAGAACATTACCAGTTTCCCAGAAGCCCCTCTCATGCCACCTCTAGCTACGTGTTTTCAAAACAGATTGATGGGTACCTGTGCCTGGGAAACTCAGCCCACAGATGTCTGATCACTCTAAGTGTACCTTGGCAATGCAATCCCTGCTTGCCTGATCACTCCTGATAAGAGTCAGGATGCCACTAAATTGGTTCCATAAGAGGCAGGCCTGATGGACATCTATCTGGGGTAACCTAAAGCACAAAAGCCGAGTGGTGGATGTGGCAGTCCTCAGACCAACCAATGGCCATTTCTCCTGAGTAAACAAGGAAAGACTCTGTTTCCTTGAGAAACCATGCACTATCAGACTGGCTTTATCACCTACTTCCTTAGCTGTAAGTGTGCAGCAAACTCTACCTGGAGTGGGAACTATTTGTAATCCTTAACTCCTTTATTTGTCTAAGGAGCCTCCTCTCTTTTCTTCATGGGACTTTGGGAAGTTGGAGGCAACATCTGAGTGCAGACAATCTTTATCCACTCCCTATGACTCTGTTCTCTGTCTGAAGTCCTATTCATTATAAGGAAAACCGTGTGTTCCTAGCTCCACCAATCCAACTGGAAAATTATTTTTAAGCAGTCTAATACACCTAGACAGCTATGTCAGGGAAGAATTCTTAGGATATAAACCTTAGCTGAGATCTGAAGGATCAGCAAGAGTTAGGGAGACAAAAAGGAAGGAAGGAGCATTCCATGCAGAAGGAATAGTCAAAGCAAAAGCCTTATGGCAGGAGGGAGCAGAGTGCATAAACAGAGATTAGGGGGGGAAATGATATGAGATAAAACTGGAAAGAGAGGTCAAGCCTAGGCTTTGTAGGGCCTTGCAGGCCATGTTATGATTTTTCCCCTTTATATGAAATGTAATGGAAGCCTTCTCTAATTGGAGAAAGAACATTTGTGTAAAATGAACAACTTTGTATTTTGAAAAGATCAATCTAGCTGAAGTGTGGAGAACAGAATGTTGGGACTTGAGTGTAGAAACACCAATAATAGCTAACAAGTATTGAGAACTTAGTAATTTACATATATTAACTCATTTAATCCTCCCCTCCCCCAATAAGAATAGAGTCTATTCTTATTTTCATTCCACAGATATGGTCACACACTGGTAATAAGTAGCAAAGCCAGCATTTGAACCCAGGTGGACTGGCTTCAGAATGCATGCATCTAAATGCTAGCAGGACTGTCTTTTGTTAGTTTAGAGGCTTATTTCATAAGAGATGATGGTTACCTGGATTTAAAAGATGATGGTGGAGACAGAAAGAAGTGGACCAATTTGAAAGACCGTGGGAAGATAAAAATGACAGAATACTATGACAGGTTGAGTAGGGGGAAGTTAAAAGTGCTAAAGATGATTCCTTATGTTTTTAATATGTAACTGGATCTGTGGTAGTATCATTCACCAAAACAGGCAATACCAGACAAGAGCCAGCTTTGGAGGAGAGAGTTATGTTGTTCTGGAATGTATTGAGTTTGAGAGATTTATGAAACAATAAGCAGGAAAGTGGTGTCATATGAACAGTATTCTGTACTCTCATCTGGGCCTAGCACTCAGAGACTGAATATATTAGTGTGTGAACATTCAGCATAAAAATAATGATTACCTTGGTCTGAGACTTCAAGAACTGAAATATTAAGGGTTCAGGTAGAAGAGGATGAACCTGAAAAAGAGGTAGAGAAGTAGCCAGTGAAGTAAGAACAGGAGAGGTGAGAAAAGGAGAACAGGAGCGCCTCATAAGTCCCAGAAGTCAGGGTCTAAGTGTTACAAATATTAGTAAGTGATTTTTTTAAATATGACTTTAAAAGATCTTGATCTTCCATGATAACTGTTTAGTGAGGTGATGGAGCTGCAAGCTTGGCAGGAGAAGCTTAGGAGTAAATAAGAATTGAGGAAATGGAGCCAGGGATAACCTGCAGCCTTAAGAGAAGTTTGTATATGAAGGGAAGAAGAGATATTGGGAGGTACTGAAGGATGATGGGAAATTGGTTTTATAGTTGTTGTTTTAATGAGAGATACTTGGTTAGGCTTGACAGCCTAACAAGAGGGAGAATTTGAATAGACATTGCTTCCTTTTTCTGTTTTACCCCCACCTGAGTCCCATTTCTTTCCCTAGTGAACCAAAGTCACTGAGAAAATGCAATAGTTTGTACCTCCCACTCCCCCACTCCTGTGTTGCCCCTCCCCTCCTCCCCACTCGTAGCCACTCGTTTGTTCTCTATATCTGTGAGTCTGCTTCTTTTTTGTTATATTCCCTAGCTTGTTGTATTTTTTAGATTCCACATTTAAGTGATATCATACAGTATTTATCTTTCTCTGACTTATTTCACTTAGCATAATGCCCTCCAAGTCCATCCTTGTTGATGCAAATGACAAATTTTTGTTCTTTTTTATGGCTGAGTGGTATTTCATCATGTATATATATACCATATCTTCTTTATCCATTCATCTGTTGATGGATGCTTAGGTTGCTTCCATATCTTGGCAATTGTAAATAATGCTGCTATGAACATTGGGGTGCATGTATCTTTTCCAGTTTGTGAGGAATTTTTTGGGATATGTACCCAGGAGCAGAATTGCTGAGTCATATGGTAGTTCTATTTTTAGATCTTTGAGAAACCGACATACTGTTTTCCACAGTGGCTGCACCAATTTACATTCCTACCAACAGTGTACAAGGGTTCTCTTTTCTCCACATCCTCACCAGCATTTGTTATTTGTGTTCTTTTTGATGATAGCCTTTCTGACAAGTGTGAGGTGATATCTTATTGTGGTTTTGATTTGCATTTCCCTGAAGATTAGTGATGTTGAACATCTTTTCACGTGCCTGTTGGCCATCTGCATTTCCTCTTTGGAAAAATGTCTCTTCAGTTCTTCTGCCCATTTTTTAATTGGTTTGTTTGTTTATTTGTTTTGATGTTGAGTTATATGAACTATTTATATATGTTGGATATTACTCCCTTATCGGTCGTATCATTTGTAAATATTTTCTCCCATTCCATAGATTGTCTTTTCGTTTTGTTGATGGTTTTCTTTGCTGTGCAAAAGCTTTTAATTAGGTCGGATTTGTTTATTTTTTCCTTTATTTCCTTAACTTTAGGAGATGGATCCAAAGGAATATTACTACAATTTATGTCAAAGAGTGTTCTGCCTATGTTTTCCTCTAGGAGTTTTATAGTATCTAGTCTTACATTTAGGTCTTTAATCCATTTTGAATTTATTTTTGTATATGGTGTTAAAGAGTGTTCTAATCTCATTCTTTTACATGTAGCTGTCCAGATTTCCCAGCACCACTTATTGAAGAGACTGTCTCTTCTCGATTGTATAGTCTTGCCTCCTCTGTCATAGATTAATTGACCATAAGTGTGTGAGTTTATTTCTGGGCTCTCTATTGATTCCATTGATCTCTATTGTTCCATTGATCTATGTGTCTGTTTTTGTCTGGTACCATACTGTTTTGATGACTGTAGCTTTGTAGTATACTCTGAAGTCAGGTAGCCTGATCTGTCCAGCTCTGTTCTTTCTCAAGGCAGAACAGTTCTTTTTTTTAAATTAATTAATGTATTTATTTTTGGCTGCGTTGGGTCTTTGTTGCTGCACAAGGACTTTCTCTAGTTGCAGTGAGTGAAGGCTACTCTTAATTGTGGTGCACGGGCTTCTCATTGCGGTGGTTTCTCTGGTTATAGAGCTTGGGCTCTGGGTGCCCGGCTTCGGTAGTTGTGGCATGTGGGCTCGGTAGGTGTGGCTTGCGGGCTCTAGAGCACAGGTTCAGTAGTTGTGGCGCACGGGCTTAGTTGCTCCACAGCATGTGGGATCTTCCCGGACCAGGGATCAAACCCGTGTCCCCTGCACTGGCAGGAGGATTCTTAACCACTGTGCCACCAGGGAAGTCCAAGACAGAACAGTTCTTGTGGGTATTTTATGCCTCAGAGAGTGCAAGAAGAATATATCTAGATTTAGCCCATCCCTGCTTTGCTGCAGTACATACATATCCAACTCGTTTCATGCACTCAGGTGGCCACCTTAAGACAGCATATGGGGATACCTGCTTGTCAATTCCCATCACCCTCAGATGCTGAAAGGAGGTTCTTCTGATGGGCATTGGCATGCCCTACTTTAATGCATCTCTCAAATTCCCATAGCAATTTCCATAGGGCTATGCCCCACAGGGACATCCCTTTGATGGGCAACTTTTCTGTTGTCCTTCTGCCTGACCATATGGCCAGGTAACTGCCAATGAGTCGGTAACAACCAAAATATCATGACATGCAGCATGCAATTCAGCCCACCGAGCTGATCTGTTTTTACCTTCCGTGGTCACGGTGGTATCCTTCCAAATAGAATGTTGTCCATTCACCTTAGACCTGCTGATCATAAACCAAGCAGCTCTTTGTTGGTTACTTGAGAGCTTTTTATAGGGTAGTGTCCAAGTTACAATAAAATCCAGCAGCTCCTCATGGATTTCCAAACTTAGTGCTAGGGGAAAGAAGCCACCCTAATAGTGGGTATCCCCTCCTTGTGTTCTTGCAGTAGCATGACCCTATGTAAACCATTTCCATTTTATTGTGGAATTTCTGGGCATTGATGTCTCCATTAAAGCTTTTCTCCAACATTACCCAAGACATCACAGGTATTTCAGATTTTAAAACTATTTTTTTCTTTAGTCACAGGGACAGTTTCTGTTCAAACATAGCAGTTCTCCTCCAAACTTTCACTTTAATCCAATCATCCTTTACATTCCTAACTGTAGCCTCCGTTCAGAATTCATCAACACGTTTTGGTTTTACAATTCTAGGTAGAGGAAATGTTCCCCAGCCAGACATAACATTTATTCCTATAAAACATTTAGGCAAAAGAGTCGCAACTTTTTTACATAAAGCCTGTTTAAACATTCAACTTTTGTAATCCTATCAACCCTTTCAATTTAGTGGTAGCCCACACGAGGGCTTTACCAATAGGTTTTGCTACCACAGTGCATGGGGGTCCGGTGTAAAGGATTCCAGGAAAGTTCTCTTTTCCACCTCCTGACCAGTTTTACCCACTCTTGTGTATTAAGCTTTGGTTATGTAGTGGAAGGTTGCAGCAAGGGACACTGGCTATTTTTTCAATATTTATCTTGATTAATTGGCCTGACTATTGCCCTAAGCAATTGCAGGTCGGGTTTCTCATAGTAATTATTGCCTTCCAGCTTTTAAAATTTCTCAATATTGGAGTAAATAGAGCAGACTTGTTTGGGACCCTTTAATGTTGGGGGAACCAGCAAGAAGTCCCTTTGGTCCACCCAACCTTTGATAGTGCTCCATTAAGACCTTTGTCTCTTTTATTGTCCCATTTCTTAATAACCATCTAAAGAATTCCACCCTGCTGGGATAAGTCCCTTGACTCTCCCTTCTTTTTCCTCTTTGTTTCAAGCCTATCAGTATTGTCTTTATTCACTCCAGTTCCTAATAACCATTTAAAAATTTCCACCTTACTGTGACTAGTCTCTCTGCCTCTCCACATTCTCTTGTTAGTTAGTCTAATTATTAGCATCTGTAAGACCCATGAGAGGAAGCTGATAGCAGATTCAATAAGTCTTTACAGACTGTTGCTCAATTTTGTAGCAATAAGATTACATAAGGTACCGTGAAAAGGGGCCCCCTTAATCACAGTGTTTACCATGACCTGTGTAACAGGCTTATTCAGTAGGTGAATATCCCTATCCCACATGGTTTGCATATGAAGCATATTAGCTATTTCATCTAGGGTGTTCCACTTGACATTTTTAGGGAGAGTTGGACAGTCCCTCTTCCCAGGGTAAACAGACCTTACAGTAGCTTTTATCCAGTCCACTGGGCTGGCTGTTCCCTCATGAATAACCTGCTGTGTGTATGGATCATGTAAAGCATTTGTGATTGTACTATAGTGAGCTGTGGGTCCTGTATTAACCCAAACTTGCTCTGTCACTCTGCAGCATTCAAAACCAAAAATACTGTTCCTAAAGCAGTCACTCTAACAATCCATTTCAATGGATTCCTCAGAGAGCTCATGGTACCTACCTACAAAATTAGACAACACCTTCACACTATACTGTCAGGTTTTGGGGTTTCTTCATTTTTCCCTCCCCACAATGTGGACTATCTTCTGGATGACCAGAGAACTTAAAAGTAGTCTTTTTTTTTTCTTTTGTCCCAGCATAATGTTTCCTTTTGGGGGTAAATTTGAGGGTAGTGGCTAAAGCTCAGACTGACTGAAATCTGAGCACTCTCTGTAACAACAAAAAGATATACAATCTAATTTAAAAATCACAAAGGATTTAAATAGACGTTTCTCAAAGAAGATATACAAATTGACAATAAGCACATGAAAATATGCCCAACATCATTGGTAGTTAGGGAAATGCAAAACCAACCCACAATGAAATAGCACTTCATACCTAAGATGGCTATATTAAAAAATTATAATAATAAGTGTTCGCAAGAATGTGGAAAAATTGGAAATCTTGTACATCATTGCTGGTGTGAATGGAAAATGGAAAATGGTTGATTACTCTAAAAACTAAACATAGGATCACCATATATGACTCAACAATTCCACTCCCAGGTATATACCCAAAGGAGTTGAAAGCAGGGTCTCAAACAGATCTTTGTATTCCAATGTTCATTGAAGCATTATTCATAATAGCCAAAAGGTGGAAAGAGTGAAGTGTCCATCAACAGACAAATTGAAAAATAAAATGTGATTTATATATATAGTGAAATATTATTCAGCCATTAAAAAGAATGAAATTCTGATACATACTACAACATGGATGAATGTTGAAAGCATTAGACTAAGTAAAACAAATCAGCCACAATAGGACAGCTATTATATGATTCTACTTACATAGGCAGAACACTCTATGACCTAAATCACAGAAAGATCCTTTTCGACCCACCTCCTAGAGTAATGGAAATAAAAACAAAAATGAACAAATGGGACCTAATGAAACTTAAAAGCTTTTGCACAGGAAAGGCAACCATAAAGAAGACAAAAAGACAGCCCTCAGAATGGGAGAAAATATTTGCAAATGAAGCAGCGGACAAAGGATTAATCTCCAAAATATACAAGCAGCTCATGCAGCTCAATATCAAAAAACAAACAACCCAATCCAAAAATGGGCAGAAGACCTAAATAGACATTTCTCCAAAGAAGATATACAGATTGCCAATAAACACATGAAAGGATGCTCAACATCACTAATCATTAGAGAAATGCAAATCAAAACTACTATGACGTATCACCTCACACCAGTCAGAATGGCCATCATCAAAAGGTCTACAAACAATAAATGGTGGAGAAGGTGTGGAGAAAAGGGAACCAACCCTTTTGCACTGTTGGTGGGAATGTAAATTGATACAGCCACTATGGAGAACAGTATGGAGGTTCCTTAAAAAACTAAAAACAGAACTACCATATTACCCAGCAATTCCACTACTGGACATATACCCTGAGAAAACCATAATTCAAAAAGAGTCATGTACCACAATGTTCATTGCAAACTATTTACAATAGCCAGGACATGGAAGCAACCTAAGGTCCATTGACAGATGAATGGATAAAGAAGATATGGCACATATACACAATGGAATATTCCTCAGCCATAAAAAGAAACGGAATTGAGTTATTTGTAGTGAGGTGGGTGGACCTAGAGTCTGTCATACAGAGTGAAGTAAGTCAGAAAGAGAAAAACAAATACCGTATGCTAACACATATATATGGAATCTAAAAAAAAAAACAAAAAAAAACAAATGGTTCTGAAGAACCTAGGGGCAGGACAGGAATAAAGACGCAGACGTAGAGAATGGACTTGAGGACATGGGGAGGGGGAACGGTAAGCTGGGACGAAGTGAGAGAGTGGCATGGACATATATACACTACCAAATTTAAAATAGATAGCTAGTGGGAAGCAGCTGCATAGCACAGGAAGATCAGCTCGGTGCTTTGTGACCACCTAGAGGGGTGGGATAGGGATGGTGGGAGGGAGGTGCAAGAGGGAGGAGATATGGCGATATATGTATGCATATAGCTGATTCATTTTGTTGTACAGCAGAAACTAACACAACATTGTAAAGCAATTATACTCCAATAAAAATGTATAAAAAAATCTTAAAAAGATTTAAAAAAAGATACCTATAATAAGAAAACTCGTAGAGACAAAGTAGATTAGAGGTTACCAGTGGTTGGAGGTAAGAGAAGATGGGGAGTTACTGCTTAATGGTTTCAGAGTTTCTGTTTGAGATGATGAAAAAGTTTTAGAAATAAATAGTCACGATGTTTGCAGAACACTGTGAATGCAATTAATGCCACTGAAGTGTACACTTAAAAGTGGTTAAAGGGAATGTAAATTGGTGTAGACACTATGGAAAACCTAACAAAGAAATTTCAGAAAAAGAACCTTTCAAACCAATATCCCTCATAGATATAAAATGTCTAATCTCTGTGGACAAATAGATAACAATATATAAAAAGGTTAATGAATCATGAATAAGTAGGGTTTAACTACAAGAATTCAAGGTTGGTTTAACATTTAAAAACTAATCACTATAATTCATCATATTCAGAAAATAAAACAGAAACCACATTATCATTTTATTAAGTACAAAGTTACGAGTTATACAGGCATAATTCGTTTTATTGAACTTCAATTTATTGTGATTTGTAGATGTTACATTTTTCCAAATTGAAGGTTTGTGGTAACCCTGTGTAAAGCAAGTCTATCATCACCATTTTCCCAACAGTATTTGTATGCTTCATGTTTTTGTGTCACATTTTGGAAATTCTCACAATATTTCAAACTTTTTCATTATTATTATACATGTTATGGTGATCTGTGATCAGTGATCTTTAATATTACTATTACTGAAGGCTCAGATGATGGTTAACATTTTTTAGAAATAAGGTATTTTTAAATTTATGTGTGTACATTTTCTTAAGATACAACGTTATTGCATACTTAATAGACTACAGTATAGTGCAAACATTACTTTTATATGTACAGGGAAATCAAAAAATTCATGTGACTAGCTTTATTGCAATATTTACTTTATAGTGAATCTGGCACTGAACCCACAATCTCTCTGAGGTATTAAACAAAATTCAAAATCATTCATGATAAAATCTCTTACCAAAATAGGTTTAGTAGGTACCTTCTTCAAACTGATGAGGGACATCTATTAATAACTTACAGAAAATATCATATTTATTGGTGAAAAATAATCTAATGAGATTATTCTGGCAAGATAAAGAACCTCTGCTATATGGGCTTATTTCACAGAAGGTCAAGAAAACACTGTTCACTTTTGTTAAAAGCAGACTGAGTACTCCAGGGCCAGTTGTGAATTGCCGGTCCTTTCCTCGTTATCATACATAAGCTTCTTTTGCATATTAATGTAAACATGCATATATATGTCACACCGACACACACATACACACACACATATAATGAATAATCAGATGGCAATATTTTGAAGTTTTCAATGTTTAGCTTTAAAATATACTTAACCTTATAAGCATATTATAAGGGAAGGCATAAACCACATTAAATTTTCCATATTTATTGGAGTTTTACAGAAAGCAAAAATAGAGCAGTCTAAGTAAGTAAAAACTTTATTTGGTGACCTTTGCTTTCTCTATCTCTATGAATTTTAATGTTTTTAAAATGTTTCCAGGTAACTAAAATTTTCTTATCAATTAAGTAAATATAATGTTAGATTTAGGTTTAAAGTCATTTGATGAACTTGGAAATTATATTTAAGTTGACACAATAGAGCAACACAAACATTATTTGTTCTTTTTTGAATTTTATTTTGTTTTTTATACAGCAGATACTTATTAGTTATCCATTTTATACATATTAGTGTATATATGTCAAACCCAGTCTCCCAATTCATCACACTACCACCCACAAACATTATTGATATTAAAAATATTTCTAAGAGATGACATTTACACATTCACATCAACAGTGAAAATAGAAATTGTCTGAGGTTCATAAAAATTAATCATTGATTTAGAGAGACAGTCATTAGAATTCAATATATTGTGTAAACACTGTTCACTTATCTGTCATAAAAAGCAGTGTAGAAATATTTAGAAAGTTCAAATTAACTCGGCTTTCCATGAAAAAGACAAACCCAAGTCTTATAAAAAACTAAATATTAGCTTGTAAGTAGATGCTGTTGGTGCTCCTTGCGTATCACCTTGGCCTATCCCAGAGGTCACCACAGGGACTTCTTGTATATGCAAATAGCTTTTTGTATCTGTCTGCTTGAGGGCGTTTTGTAACCCTAGAGCATGCTAGGCCTATCTGTGAGTTAGCCAGATTTTCTGAGAAGTTAATACTTCAGAACACACAACCAGTGAAAGGAGTTGGTAAAGTAAATACTCCAGTTTCCTTAGCTCTCAGTGGATCAGTGGGATTGAGTCCCAGTTCCCCACTCTTTCACAGTGCTTCCTGAGATCAGCTTCCAAATTAACTTCTTGCAGGCAAATTCTTTGTTTCAGAATTTGCTTTTGGGGGAACCAAGCTAACACAGCTTATATTATCTTCCACAATGTAACAAAATCATAGAGAATACAGTGTTTATAAATCAAAATTTTCAGAGCAATCTGATATGTCCAAGGATTCACCTTGATTAGGAATATTACATGAACTTAGATCCAGATATAATTCTGTATTACCAAGTACTAAAAGTAAGTCACAGAAATTTTCATTAGTACAATTTTATGACACTAATTGTTAGCTTGTTACCAATTTGCATTTTCTTTCTATCTGCTCATAAATCTGTCTTTTGAGTTCTACATCAGACAAATGACAGACTTACATGCTCAATTAATCTCCAGGAGTGCCCCCCAAGGAGCCATTCATAGATACATAGCCCTAAAAACACAAGCAGATCATTGGAAATGGTCAGTTACTTCCCCTCTGTGAGGAGGAGTTAGAACTGCTCATTTTTAGAGTCGTAGACACACATAAATCTAAAATAACTATAGGTACAAATATATACATGTGATAAAGTTTTTCAGGCAAAACCAGACCAAAAAAAAAAAAGATGAAGAACCTTTACAAATAAACAGAACCCTGAGAGACTGGATAATTGCTCATTCTAATCCATTAAAAAAAAATAGAGGTTTTCACCACTCTTCAGACGTAAGACATAAAGAGAAGTAGATGACACTATTTCCTTTTCCATTCACCCTGCGACTTCGTAGCCACCAACAGCATTTCTTAAACAAAAGAAACACTTCCAGATGTCTGCAAGTCCACTACTTCACCTCACCTTACAACATTTCATGGACTTTCAGGTACAAACAGTGGTACCACAGCTGGGACACCATGCTCAAGCCTTCAGTCTTTAAACTGAAAGAAAGACAACCACAGAGGTCTTCCAGACTCTTAATCCGTAGACCATCTCTGGCACCTAAAACAGGTCTTTCAGACTCCTGGGAAGACAATCAGCAGGTTCCATCAGTTTCTAACTGGCAGACAGTTATAACATGCAAAAGCAGAGTCCAATTTTTAAAATATTAAGATGCTTAGAACAGACTTTGTCATGTGAGATCTGAAAATCAGCCCAATTTGTCTGTTCTCAGCTCAAACTCACTAGCTGGGGCTTCCCTGGTGGCGCAGTGGTTGAAAATCTGCCTGCTAATGCAGGGGACACGGGTTCGAGCCCTGGTCTGGGAGGATCCCACATGCCGCAGAGCAACTAGGCCCGTGAGCCACAACTACTGAGCCTGTGCGTCCGGAGCCTGTGCTCCGCAACAAGAGAGGCCGCGATAGTGAGAGGCCCGTGCACGCGATGAAGAGTGGCCCCCTCTTGCCACAACTAGAGAAAGCCCTCGCACAGAAATGAAGACCCAATACAGCAAAAATAAATAAATTAATTAATGTCAGATGCAGGCTTGTGACATCCTGTGTCACATAGGGGAGGACGTAAGTCAGAAGGAAAAAACACTAGCTGGCCTTGTTAGCTCTGGAAGAGGGTGGTCAGGAAGGCTTATAGGATCCTAGAGGTGCTCCTATTGCAACCTTCATTGACTGAAGTTTACTGTCTGCTCCAGTGGTTCCTCAGGTGATGATCACATCTATGTAACACTACTGTAAACTGTGAAAGTATATAACTCATTTGTTAAAAACATAATTCTCATACAAATATATAGTGAGCATGTGTCAAAATTTTATTCAATTCATTATTGAGGGAACCAGAGAAATAACAGAGCTAGCTCCAAAAGGATTCGAGGAACTTGAACTTATAGAATTACTGGGGACAGAGATGTTGAAATGCATTTGCTGGGTTAGATACAAAACTGGTTACTATCCTATCAAGGAATAAAAAACCTTTGGTATTATGTTCTCCATCAGAAAGAAAAAAACGTCATTTCACTATTTCTGTGTTCTACAGTTCAAGGTACTGTAGAACATCTGGGCCTTGATGATCAGATAAAGGTACATTTCCTGAGAGTCAGTGACTTTCAATGGGCTCAATAGGAAATGCTCTAACATTGTATTAAAAAGTAATGTAATTATATTTTTGTTTGTTTGTAAGTTTTGGATTTTTTTTCCTGAAAGCTCAGAACAAGTGGTTTCTGTGGAGTGGTATGGGGAAGATATTGGCATCTCTCAGATGCAGTGTAACACAACATCCCAAGTCTAAAACATTGAATCGTGAAGAGTGTTGAAATGTTTACTATTAATATTTGAAAGGATTTGCAGATATACCTCTAATTACATCACACTCACCTGCATTCTAATATGCATTCTTGCGTGAAAGAGAGTACTTGAATCAGAATGTCTGGGCGGAAAAATCTGCATTGATCGTTTTTAACAGCTCCCCAAATGTTTCTAATTGTGCAGCCAGGGTTAAGAACGCCTGCTCTAGAATGAAACACTATCCATTCTGGTATAAGGTTGCCCATGACTCCAGTCAGCTCTAAAGTAGTGAGGTGGATGCACCTAGAGTCTGTCATACAGAGTGAAGTAAGTCACAAAGAGAAAAACAAATACCGTATGCTAACACATATATATGGAATCTAAAAAGAAAAAAAAAATGGTTGTGAAGAACCTAGGAGCAGGACAGGAATAAAGGCACAGACGTAGAGAATTGACTTGAGGACACAGGGAGGGGGAAGGGTAAGCTGGGATGAAGTGAGAGAGTGGCATGGACTACATACACTGCCAAATGTAAAATAGATAGCTAGTGGGAAGCAACCACATAGCACAGGGAGATCAGCTCAGTGCTTTGTGACCACCTAGAGGGGTGGGATAGGGAGGATGAGAGGGAGACGCAAGAGGGAGGAGATATGGGGATATATGTATATGTATAGCTGATTCACTTTGTTATACAGCAGAAACTAACACACCATTGTAAAGCAATTTTACTCCAATAAAGATGTTAAAATAAAATGTGTTCCTAAGCATTTTACTATTTTTAGTGCTATTCTAAGTGGGATGGTTTTCTTTATTTCTTTTTCATATAGTTCATTATTAGTGTATAGAAACACAATCCAGTTTGTATTTTGATTTTCTATCCTGAATATTTACTGAATTTGTTTATTACATTCAACAGGTTTTTTGGTGGAGTCTTTAGGGTTTTCTTGTATAAGATTGTATCACCTGCCAACAGACAATTTTACTTCTTCCTGTCTGATTTAGATGTCTTTTATTTCCTTTTCTTAACTTATTTGCTGTCACTAAGACTTCCAGTAATATTTCAGTAGGAGTGGTGAGCGTGGACAACCTTGTCTTGTTCCTGATCTTAAAGGAAAAGCTTTCAAACTTTCATCATTGAATATGATGTTAGCCACAGGCTTGTCATATATTGCCTTTATTACATTGTGGTATGTTCCTGAACAAGCCATAGGATTATCCTTATTAATCTGATAAGAATCTCTATTTCTTCATGACTCAGTCTTTGTAGGTTGTATGTTTCTATGAATCTATCCTGTTATTCTAGGTAATTTGATTTGTTGGTGTATAATTGTCTATAGTAGTCTCTTATATTTTGTATTTCTGTGGTATCAGTTATAATGTCTCCTCTTTCATGTTTGATTTTATTTATTTTAGTCTTCTCTCTTTTTTCCTTAATCTAGATAAAGGTTTGTCAATTTTTTTTTATCTTTTCTAAAAACCAGCTCTTAGTTTTGTTGATCTTTTCTATTGTTTTTCTGGTGTTATTTCATTTTTTTCTACTCCGATCTTTTCTATTTCCTTCCTTCTGCTAATTTCAGGCTTAGTTTTTTTCTTTTTCTAGTTCCCTGAGATATAAAGTGAGATTGTTTATTTGAGATCTTTCTTTTACTTAATGTAGGCATTTATTGCTATGAACTTCCCTCGTAGAATGCTTTTGTTTTATCTCATAAGATTTGGTATGTTGTGTTTCCATTTTCATTTGTTTGAAGATGTTTTTTCATTTTGCTCTTGATTTCTTCTTTGACCTATTGGTTGTTCAGGAATATGTTGTTTAGTTTCCACAAATTTGTGAATTTTCAAGTTTTCCTCTTATTATTGATTTCTTGTTTCATACCATTGTGGTTGGAAAGGAGACATATGATTTCAATGTTCTTAAATTTGCTAAGATTTATTTTGTGACGTAATATGTGGTCTATCCTGGAGAATGGATCTCCATTTCTTAGGGGTCATTTACTGAACATTATTTTGTTCCTTTGGTGGTATCATGTTTCCCTGATTCTTCATGATGCCTATAGCCTTATGTAGGTGTCTGCACATTTGAAGAACCAGTCACCTCTTCCAGACTTGATGGACTGACTTTGGTAAGGAAAGAACTTCTGCAAGTGGAAGCATGCTGGAGCCTGCTGTGATCTCAAGTCTAGTGGTGTAGTGTGCCACATGAAGAGACATGGCGAGTCTCTGGGCCCAGGGGGGTGTGGTGTCTCATTGGCTTAGGCATTCGGGGCCCTACATCGACAAGTCGTGATCCTTGGTGAGAACTGTGGAGAGTCTACAGTGGCTACAAGGGCTGATGGGGTCCTTAGCAGTGCCCCCAGGTCCAGCAACTTGGAATCAGGGCAGATGGTGGTGGTGGCTCCAGTTGGTGGTGTGCACATGCTTTTCTGCAGAGGCTGCCTGCAGGTGCTTGCATAGTGGCAGGGGACAGTTGCAGACACTCATGTAGTGGCATGGGCTGGGGCCAGCAGTAGGGGCAAGGGGCAACTACAGCTGACTGAGTAGTGTGTGGGGTTTACTTGAATTTCTAGTAGACATTTTAAATTTACCTGAAATTTTGATTTCCTGTGTGTAACCTACTTGACCTTAAGGTTCCCCCATCTCTATTGATGGCAACTCTATCCTCCCAGTTGTTTAGACCAAGAACCTTAGAATATGTTGAAAGGAGAAAATTTTCCACTATAGACTTAGGTTCATTAGTTGGGGGCCTGAGAATTTAACTGAAATTGACAGATTAACAGGAGGGATAAAACAAAGTTTATTCATATGCACACAATTGAAGTAGCTAGCTTAATAGACCTAATTTAATAGGGGGAAATGGAGCAGGGAGAAAAGGCTTCTATGGGGAGATCAAATGACTTAAGGAAAGTCAAATGGGCTTTTAGAGGAACAAATGGGAGGTAAGATAGTCTGCAATAATATTTGTTTATGCAGGTGTGAGTGGTCTTATATTTTTATGCAGGTGTGAGTGGTCTTCTCTGTCTTTTCCCTGGCAGAAAAAATTATCCTAAGAGAGGGATTTACATCAGTTTTATTCTCTCTCTTTCCTGAGAGCTATGCTACTCCAAAAAGTGATGCAGTCTGACTCCCAGAAATTTCTGCCTTTAGTCAGATAATCTCTTGCAAGTTCCAGATAAACTCTGGAAAGTTTTCTTTCTGTATGTGCTGAATCTCAAATGTCTGCAGTTAAAATAATCTACTAACTCTGGGTGTCCAAGTGGTCCCCCACGAAGAGTAACTCTTTTTTTCTTTCACATTCCATATCTAATCTGTCAGCAAACCATGCTTGGTTTATCTTCAGAATGTATGCAGAATCTGACAGAGACTCACTAGGACAACTCTGGTCCACAAAAACATCATCTTTCTTCCTAACAGTTCTGCCTTATTTTGCCCTTGCCCTGCCCTCCTCCCACAAGTCTATGTTCCATCCATAAATCAGAATAGTTATTTTAAAACATTAGTCAGATCATGTCCCTCATGATCTTCCAGTGGTTTCCCATCTTACTCAGAGTAAAACCCAAGCACCCTATAACGGCCTACTTGGCCCTACACGATCTTACCACAGACTTTACCTGACCTCATGTCCCCACCATACTTCTTCTATATTACTTAATTTAATTATACTGGTTTCCTTGTGTGGTCTAGTCACGTGCTCTTTCCTGTGCATTAAATGCTCTTCTGCCAGATGGAATGCTTCTTTCACTTATTTTCTTCAGGTTTCTGATAGACTGTGAAACATATTTTTCACTCAAGAGAAAGAGAAAATGATCCATAATATATACACCTTCTAAAATGAATAATAAGAAAAAAAAAAAAACCTGGAAAGAGCCAAATAGGGAAGTGAGTAAAGATATGAACAGGAAATATAGATTTTTAAAAGTATAAAAATTATTGTAACAATATGTTCCACCTTTCTTGTAAAGGTCCATTAATGGGACACAATTTAAAAATTTAAATAATCATCCATAAAATTAAATACTTTGCATCCACTTAATCAAATAACATAGATCTCTTTATACTTGAATGTTCATGGGAGAACAATATGTGAAATATGAATTTATCTTAATAAGCCTTAAGTGCACATCTGTTTTGTTCATCTCATATTATGTTGCTCTGGGCTTTTTTTTTTTTTTTTTTTTTTTGCGGTACACGGGCCTCTCACTGTCGTGGCCTCTCCCATCGCGGAGCACAGGCTCCGGACGCACAGACTCAGCTGCCATGGCTCACGGGCCTAGCCACTCCGTGGCATGTGGACTCTTTCCGGACCGGGGCATGAACCCGTGTCCCCTGCATTGGCAGGCAGACTCTCAACCACTGCGCCACCAGGGAAGCCCACTCTGGGCTTTTTTCTATGGTGGCGTGAGGTAGCAGGGCTCTTTTGATGGATGCAGTTTGGAACTAGATTGGGTTTTGTGCCCATTGTGATCAGTCCTTGGGCCTACCATTTTGCTAGGAAGAGGGTTTATCAATTTTAATGTGTTTGAAATTTATACCCCACATACTTTGTAAAGAACTTGGGGAAACTTATAATCAAATATTTAAAGCAACTAAATTTTTTTTAAAAAACAGAGAAAGAAGATCAGAATTATATAGAGTTAAGGGATACAAAGTTGCACTTACTTTTATACTTGATCATTCATTTTATATCTAGGCTTCCTGAAAGCAAAGGCAGAGAGGAAATAAATTTTTAAAGTAGGAACAAAATTTCCTGGAAAGCCTGTCTACCCAGTGGAATTGAGAGCCTCAATTGTAATAATGGAAGGAAAAATGCTTTATACAATATGAAGTGCCATATGAATATAAAGAATTGATTTGACTGAGTCTGAAAATTCTTAACTCATCTTTTTTGGGGGGAACTACTAAATGAACCTTCCTTTGGCTATGAATTACCCTTTATGAACCTAATATAGTAGAGAAAATCTTTCTGTTGTCTCTTGGGATCATTCTTTTAGCTACTCACCAGACAGCCTTTGCAGAAGTGCTCTTTCAATCAGTAACTGTATATACAATTATATCAGGGACTAATTTGCCATTAAATTAAAAAAAAATCTTGAGAAAGACATCAGTGATTTGTATAGCCATTTAAATGAATCTAATTTATGGATGAAGTTTGTCAAGTTTAAAATTTGGTGATTATCCTCAAATCGTTGTTCTTGACACTTAAGATTCTTACACCATATAGTTAGTATCCTGGTGCTGGTGACTTCATTTGTGTTTGGTATGCTTAGATATGTTGTAATCACTTGAGACTATCAATTATCAAATTCAGTCTTTAGAAGAGGCAAGCCAGTTAGATCTTGACTTGATCAGTAGTCATTTTCTTTCAACATGAGGCTCCCAAGAAGTGTTCTACAGTTTGGGAAGAATGATATTAAATGATGATTGAAGCAGTTAAGAGCTTTTCTTTAAACTGTGTACAAACTCATTAGAAGAGTTTGCCTGAATAGCATAGTTTCTGGAAAAGGTGGGATGTTTAGATGCCCTTCTCTCTCATTAACAAGCTGTGCAGGACCTTGAGCAAGGATAGTAATAATTCTGTGACTCAGTTTCCTCCTATGTAAGCCTGAGACAATAATGATCCTACCTTAAAGCGTTGTTGTGAAGATTAAATGAGGCAATACCTATAATGGGCTTAGGATGGTGCCTGGCTGCTAGTATCCAATAAATATCAATATTAGCTAACAGTAATAGCAGCATCACATAAGTCAGAACACCACAGGCCATGCTCCAGGAGCCTTCCCTCTCTCTCAGGCCAGGTGGCTACGAAATGCTCTTCTATCAGCTTTGTGTCAGAACAGTTTCTCCAAAGGAAGGCCACCAAAGAAACTGGCACCTGGAGTTGCTTTGCAGAATCCTACTGCAGAAAGAAAGAGTGAGAATAGTTAGAGAGTTTTCTTAAAGACAGCCAGAGAGGAGATAAAAATCATTCAGTCCACAAGGCACACACAGGACTTAAAATGGGAGACAAAGGCATAGATGTTAAAAGCCAAGCAGAGGTAGAGGGGAATGGGGAAAATATGAAAATGGTGGGGTTACCCTCACTATTACTTTAGATGTGTTCAGCCCTCCTCTACTGTCACTTGGTACTCCCAGGGCCTGGATGGGCAGGTTGGCTTAAAAGTATCGGGACAGATCTATTTCTTCTGATGGATGTTTTCCACACTTCTGTTTAATGGAAAAGCGGCCAATGGCCAGAGACTGAAAATGCCAGAAAAAGAAGGATAACTGATAGCATAAGTTTATAGAAGAGGCAGGAATGAAGATATTCCAGAGTCAGATGGAGACATTAGTCTTAGAATAGTAGCGGAACTCCTCTTGCTTCAAGATAATCAGCAAGAATAATAAAGATGAGTGAACATATAGGGAGATAGTGAATTAAAGCGAGAAGACGACGGAGCTTACTCTGGAAAGCTTCCATCTAAATCAGCAGTCCCCAACCTTTTTGGCACCAGGGACCGGTTTTGTGGAAGACAATTTTTCCATGGACGGGGGAGCAGGGGGATGGTTCAGGCGGTAATGCGAGCGATGGGGAGTGGCAGATGAAGCTTTGCTTGCTCGCCCACGCTTACCTCCTGCTGAGCGGCCCGGTTCCTAACAGGCCATGGACTGGTACTGGTCTGCGGCCCGGGGGTTGGGGACCCCTGATCTAAATAAAGTAAGCAGCAATGTCAGCTCCTTCTAGTGGTCTGGCAGGTGACTGGAGAGGTTTGGAGCAACAACTATGGGGAATGTGACACGAAGTCAATGTGAGATAAGAAAAAGGATGAGGGATTGCTGAACATCAGGAAAGACCTAGATGAAATTAAATCACAAGTCTAGTGTGGATGCAGTCAAGCTTCCAATGGAATTCATGATTTTCTCCAACTCGTATTTTGCAGTGGTTTGCATTTATTTGCAGTTTTTCATATGGCTCGTACACAAATAAAAGTTGAGTAAATGACTGTAGAAGTTTAAACTCCCAAGGAGAGGATAAAGAAAAATTGAGAGTAAAAAGTGAGAGTCCATAGGGAAAAAAGTTTAAGAATAAAAGTTAAGAGAGGAATTAAAATTCTTAATGACTTTTTTTTGGCTTTCACTGATTATTTTATATTGCACTACTTTGGAAACTTAATTAGAATACTTAAAAAGAAGAATTGCAAAAGGAATTAGCTTCTCAGATAGTTTATGTGCTGAGGTGTAACTTTCCCTTTAAAAAGGCAAGTGATTGAGATAGGCCATCTGGTTGAACTTATTTTTTTAATCAATTAAAGTAAGAGTTAGTAATTAGAATAATTGAGCCAGCCTTAACAACAAATAGAGAATGATATATGGGTACTGTGAACAGAATTTGGATAGCACAATCATTTAAACTCCAATAGATACTTTGGAAATATATCAAACAAGTTTTAGTGAATTCCTTCAACATTACATGTAAGACAAGAGTCGTTCTAAAAGGTTTTATTGATTCTGTGCCCAGTTCTATTCTAATGGCTGCAGGTAATACAAAGGTATTGTAATACTTAGACCCCAGTGTTATGAGTTGACAGTACATCTGGGAAGACAAAACCAATGTGCGTGAAATAGATCGTGACTAACTGATATGTGACCTGTAATTAATAATAAATGCAGGAGATATTAAAGAATGCCTTAGATGTTCACAGTATTTATTTATATATGTAAAATATTTCATTTCTTCTTCACAACAATCCTTAGAGGTAGCAATGCAGTTATTATTGCTGAGAAATAAACGATCTCACATCTTAATAGCATAAAACAACCATTTTATTCTGCTCAAGGATTCTGTGGGTCAGGAATTCGGACTGGGTTTGGCCAGGCAGTCCTCATGCCTCATGGTATCTCTTATGCAGTTGCTATCACATGTTGTCAGGGACTTTAGCCTTATCAAGCCCCTATTGGGTTGGATGTTCAAGGTGACTCACTCATATGGCAGGCAGTTTAATGTTGGCTACTTGCTGGGATCTCAGCTGGGGTCTGTCAGAAAATTCTAGTTCTTAAAAACTCCACAGGTAATTATAATGCACAAAGAATCATTGTAGTAGGAATTGAAAAATAAAAGAATCACTGTAGTAGGTGCTCAGTAAATATTTGTTGAATAAATGAATGATTAAATTCATTCATTCATTTTGCCTCTAGAATGGGGTAGGAGGAAAAGATTTCTTTCTAATGTAACTGTAACATGAGAGAGTGGATCTAGATGAAAAGAATGATAGAGTGGCATGGACATATATACACTACCAAACGTAAAATAGATAGCTAGTGGGAAGTAGCCGCATAGCACAGGGAGATCAGCTAGGTGATTTGTGACTACCTAGAGGGGTGGGATAGGGAGGGTGGGAGGGAGGGAGATGCAAGAGGGAAGAGATATAGGAACATATGTATATGTATAACTGATTCACTTTGTTATAAATCAGAAACGAACATGCCATTGTAAAGCAATTATACTCCAATAAAGATGTTTAAAAATTAAATTAAATTAAATTAAGAAAGAAAAAAAAAGGATGATAAGTACTATAAAAGAAGAATAGGGGCTTCCCTGGTGGCACAGTTGTTGAGAGTCTGCCTGCCGATGCAAGGGACACATGTTCGTGCCCCGGTCCGGGAATATCCCACATGCTGCGGAGCAGCTGGGCCCGTGAGCCATGGCCACTGAGCCTGCGCGTCTGGAGCCTGTGCTCCACAACGGGAGAGGCCCCAATGGTGAGAGGCCCGCGTGCCACAAAAAAAATAAAAAATAAAAAATAATAAAATACCAGTCAAAATGAGAGAAAGACAATACAGAAGGTTTTAATAGTAGCATCTTTTTCTCATAATTTAGTTTTTAGGGAAAAGATGATAAAATAAAAGTTGGCTATATTGTCCTTCCTTTTGACACATAGCAGGTCAGGCTTTAGAGTACCAATGGAGCATTGAATTACCATCACCATTACTGTAGGCTCCATTTAAAGTGCTCACCTTCTGTTCATGGGCCCAATATAACAGCTTTATTATTTATTTCTTTTTCTTCTCTGATTGCCGTGGCTAGGCCTTCCAAAACTGTTGAATAAAAGTGTCGAGAATGGACATCCTTGTCTTATTCCTGATCTTAAAAGAAATGCTTTCAGCTTTTCACAGTTGAGTATGATGTTAGCTGTGGTTTCTCATTTATGGCCTTTATTATGTTAAGGTATGTTCCCTCTATGCCCTTTCTGGAGAGTTTTTATCATAAATGGGTGTTGAATTTCGTCAAAACCTTTTTCTGCATCTATTGAGATGATCATATGGTTTTTATTCTTTAATTTGTTAATGTGGTGTATCACATTGATTGATTTGCTGATATTGAAAAATCCTTGCATCCCTGGTATATATCCTACCTGATCGTGGTGCGTGATCCATTTTATGTATTGTTGGATATGGATTGCTAGTATTTTGTTGAGGATTTTTGTATCTATGTTCATCAGTGATGTTGGCCTGTAATTTTCTTTTTTGTGGTAACTTTGTCCGATTTTGGTATCAGGGTGATGGTGGCCTCATAGAATGAGTTTGGGAGTATTCCTTCCACTACAATTTTTTGGAATAGTTTCAGAAGAATAGGTGTTAGCTCTTCTCTAAATATTTGATGGAATTTGCCTGTGAAGCCATCTGGTCCTGGACTTTTATTTGTTGGGAGTTTTTAATCACACTTTCAATTTCAGTACTTGTGATGGGTCTGTTCATATTTTCGATTTCTTCCTGGTTCAGTCTTGGGAGATGGTACATTTGTAAGAATTTGTCCATTTCTTCCAGGTTGTCCATTTTATTAGCATATAGTTGCTTATAGTAGTCTCTTATGATTCTTTGTATTTCTGTGGTGTCCATTGTAACTTCTTTGTTTTCATTTCTAATTTTATTGATTTGCACCCTGTCCTTTTTTTTCTTGAAGAGTCTGGATAAAGGTTTGTCAATTTTGTTTATCTTTTCAAGTAACCAACTTTTTACTTTCATTGATCTTTTCTATTGTGTTCTTCATTTCTATTTCATATATTTCTGTGCCAGTCTTTATGATTTTTTTTCCTTCTGCTAACTTTGGGTTTTGTTTGTTCTTCTTTCTCTAGTTGCTTTAGGTGTAAGTTTAGGTTGCTTATTTGAGATTTTTCTTGTTTCTTTAGGTAGGATTTTATTGCTATAAACTTCCCTCTTAGAACTGCTTTTGCTGCATCCCATAGGTTTTGGATCCTTGTGCTCTCATTTTCATTTGTCTCTAGGTATTTTTTTAAATTTCCTCTTTGATTTCTTCAGTGATCCATTGGCTCTATAGTAGCATATTGTTTAGCCTCCACATGTGTTTTTTAGAGTTTTTTCTTGTAGTTGATTTCTTGTCTAATAGTGTTCTGTTCAGAAAGGATGGCTGATATGATTTCAGTTTTCTTAAATTTACTGAGGCTTGCTTTGTGGCCCACCATGTGGTCAATCCTGGAAAATATTCCATGTGTACATGAGAAGAATGTATATTCTGGTGCTTTTGGATGGAATGCTTAAGTTCATCTGGTCTAATGTGTCATTTAAGGCCTGTGTCTCCTTATTGATTTTCTTTCTGGATGATCTATCCATTGATGAAAGTGGAGTGTTAAAAGTCCTCCACTATTATTTTGTTACTGTCAATTTCTCCCTTTATGGCTGTTAGTATTTGCCTTATATACTGAGGTGTTCCTATGTTGGGTGCATATATATTTACAATTGTTGGATCTTCTTCTGGGTTGATCCCTTGATCATTATGTAGTGTCTTTGTCTCTTGTAATAGTCTTTATTTTAAAGTCTATTTTGTCTGATACAAGTATTGCTACTCTGGCTTTCTTTTGATTTCCGTTTGCATGAATTATCTTTTTCCATCCCCTCACTTTCTGTCTGTCTGTGTCTGAGGCTCTGAAGTGGGTCTCTTGTAGACACTATATATATGGGTTTTGTTTTCATATCCATTCAGCCAGTCTGTGTCTTTTGTTTGGATCATTTAATCCATTTATGTTTAAGGTAATTATCGATATGTATGTTCTTATTGCCATTTTGTTAATTGTTTTGGATCTGTTTTTGTAGGTCTCTCTTCTTCCCTTCCTCTTTTGTTCTCTTCTCTTGTGATTTGATGACTTACTTTATTGTTGTGTTTCAATTCCTTTTTCTTTTCTATATCTATTGTAGATTTTCCATTTGTGGTTACCATGAGTTTTTGATATAGCAGTCTATATATAAACAAGATTGCTTTAAGTTGCTGGTCTTTTAGTTTCAAATGCATTTTCAATATTCTGCATTTATGCTCTCCTCTTCTCACAATTGCTGATTTTGTTATCATATTTGTGTGTGGATGATTTCCTGCCTTTACTGTGTGTTTGCCTTTACTGGTGAGCTTTTCCATTCATAATTTTCTTTTTTCTAGTTGTGGCCTTTTCTTTTCCACTTAGAGAAGTTCCTTTAGCATTTGTTGCAAAGCTGGTCTGGTGGTGCTGAATTCTCTTAGCTTTTGCTTGTCTGTAAAGCTTTTGATTTCTCCATTGAATATGAATGAGAGCCTTGCTGGGTAGAATATTCTTGGTTGTAGGTTCTTCCCTTTCATCACTTTAAATATATTGTGCCACTCCCTTCTGGCCTGAAGAGTTTCTGCTGAGAAATCAGCTGATAACCTTATGGGAGTTCCCTTGTATGTTATTTGTCACTTTTCCCTTGTTAATATTTCTTTGTCTTTAATTGTTGTCAGTTTTATAACTATGTGTCTCAGCATGTTCCTCCTTGGGTTTATCCTGCCTGAGACTACACTTCCTGGACTTGTGTGACTGTTTCCTTTCCCATGTTAGGGAAATTTTAAGCAATTACATCTTCAAATATTTTTTCAGGTCCTTTCTCTCTCTCTTCTCCTTCTGGGACCCCTATAATGCAAATGTTAGTGCATTTAATGTTGTGCCAGAGGTCTCTTAGACTGCCTTCATTTCTTTTCATTCTTTTTTCTTTATTCTGTTCCATGTCAGTGATTTCTACCATTCTGTCTTCCAGGTCACCTATCTATCCGTTCTTCTGCCTCAGTTATTCTGCTATTGATTACTTCTAATGTATTTTTCATTTCAGTTATTGTATTCTTCATCTCTCTTTGTTTGTTCTTTAGTTCTTCTAGGTCTTTGTTAAACATTTCTTGCATCTTCTCAATCCTTGCCTCCATTCTTCTTCCAAGATCCTGGATCATCTTCACTACCATTATTCTGAATTATTTTTCCAGAGGTTGCCTATCTGTACTTCACTTAGTTGTTCATCTGGGGTTTTTTCTTGTTCTTTCATGTGGAACATATTCCTCTACCATTTCATTTTGTCTAATTTTCTGTGATGAGTTTTGACGTAAGGACACAATGATCAAGATAAAGAGCATATTCATCATCCCTCAATTATTCATCTCCATTTGTAATCCTTCTTTCTTACTCATCTCTGATCCTGCCTGGTTCCCAGGCAATCACTGACCAAACTGCTTTCTGTCACCATTGATTAATTTGCATTTTCTAGAAGTTTATGAAAATGGAATCATGAATTACATACTATTTTTTGGTATAGTTTCTATCATTCAGCAGATTTATTTGGATTCCATTCATGTCATTTTGTACAACAGTAGTTCATTACTTTTCACTGTTGAGTAGTATACCAATGTATAGATACACCACAATATCTTTATCCATTGACCTGTCAGTATACATTAGGCTGTTTTCAATTTTTGACTATTACAGATAAAGCTTCTATAAACATTCTTGTACAAGTCTGTAAATATGTGGTTTTGTTTTTCTTTGGTATATAGGTAGAAGAGAAATTTATAGGTCATATACAAATTTTATGTTTAACTCTTTTAAATCCACCAAACTGTTTTGCAAAGAGGCTGTATCATTTTACATTGTCACTAGTAACATATGAGAGCTTCCCCTTGCTCCACATCTTTACCAACACCAATACTTGATATAATCAGGATTTTTAACATTTTACACATTCTAGTGGGAATATAGGAGTATCTCATTGTGTTTTTGTTTTACATGTCTTTAATGACAAATGAAGTTGAATATTTTTCATGTGCTTATTTAATATCTATATATTTTCTTTATTGAAATATCTGTTAAAATATTTTCCCATTTAAATTGGGTTGTATATATTCTAATTGTTAATTATATAATGAGATACAAGTACTTTGTTGCAATTATTTTTTCAAATATTTTCTTCCACTTGGGGGCTTGCCTTTTGATTTTCATTACGGTATCTTTTGAAGATTAAAAAAATTCTATATTGATGAATTCCAATATATTGGTTTTTTCTTTTATAACAAATCCTTGGCAAACAGCAATTGACTGTAATTTTCTCTTATATTTTCTACTAGAAATTGTATTATTTTAGCTCTTACTTAGATATATGAATTGTTTTGTGTTAGTTTTAGAACATAGTATGAAGTAAGGGTTGATGTTCACCAATTTATCACATGACAAATTGGCCCCACATCATTTTTTTTAATGATTTCTAGTCTTACATCTAGGTTTTTAATCCATTTTTTGGTATTTTTTAAATTGTCTTTCATTTATTTTTTTATACAGCAGATTCTTATTAGTCATCCATTTTATGCACATCACTGTATACGTGTCAATCCCAATCTCCCAATTCATCACACCACCACCACCACCCCCTGCCGCTTTCCCCCTTGGTGTCAATACGTTTGTTCTCTACTTCTGTGTCTCAATTTCTGTCCTGCAAACCGGTTCATCTGTACCATTTTTCTAGGTTCCACATATATTCATTAATATGCGATATTTGATTTTCTCTTTCTCACTTGCTTCACTCTGTATGACAGTCTCTAGATTCATCCATGTCTCTACAAATGACCCAATTTCGTTCCTTTTTATGGCTGAGTAATATCCACTGTATATGTGTACCACATCTTCTTTATCCATTTGTCTCTCCATGGGCATTTAGGTTGCTTCCATGACCTGGCTATTGTAAATAGTGCTGCAATGAACATTGGGGTGCATGTGTCTTTTTGAATTATGGTTTTCTCTGGGTATATGCCCAGTAGTGGGATGGCTGGGTCATATGGTAATTCTGTTTTTAGTTTTTTAAGGGACCTCCGTATTGTTCTCCATAGTGGCTGTATCAATCTACATTCCCACCAACAGTGCAAGAAGGTTCCCTTTTCTCCACGCCCTCTCCAGCATTTGTTGTTTGTAGATTTTCTGATGATGCCCATTCTAACTGGTGTGAGGTGATACCTCATTGTAGTTTTGGTTTTTTTGTTTGTTTTCTTTTTGCGGTACATGGGCCTCTCACTGTTGTGGCCTCTTCTGTTGCGGAGCACAGGCTCCGGACGCACAGGCTCAGCGGCCATGGCTCATGGGCTCAGCCGCTCCATGGCAGGTGGGATCTTCCCAGACTGGGGCACGAACCCGTGTCCCCTGCATTGGCAGGCAGACTCTCACCCACTGCGCCACCAGGGAAGCCCTCCTCATTGTAGTTTTGATTTGCATTTCTCTAATAATTAGTGATGTTGGGCAGCTTTTCATGTGATCTTGGCCATCTGTATGTCCTCTTTGGAGAAATGTCTATTTACGTTTTCTGTCCTTTTTTGATTGGGTTGTTTGTCCTTTTAATATTGAGATGCATGAGCTGTTTATATATTTGGGAGATTAATCCTTTGTCCATTGATTCATTTGCAAATATTTTTTCCCATTCTGAGGGTTGTCTTTTCATCTTGTTTGTGGTTTGCTTTGCAAAAGCTTTTAAGTTTGATTAGGTCCCATTTGTTTATTTTTGCTTTTATTTCCATTACTCTAGGAGGTGGACCACAAAGGATCTTGCTGTGATTTCAGTCAAAGAGTGTTCTTCCTATATTTTCCTCTAAGAGTTTTATAGTGTCTGGTCTTACATTTAGGTCTCTAATCCATTTTGAGTTTATTTTTGTGTATGGTGTTAGGGAGTATTCTAATTTCATTCTTTTACATGTAGCTGTCCAGTTTCCCCAGCACCACTTAGTGAGGAGACTGTCTTTTCTCCATTGTATATCCTTGCCTCCTTTGTCATAGATTACTTGACCATTGGTGCGTGGGTTTATCTCTGGGCTTTCTATACTGTTCCATTGATCTATATTTCTGTTTGGTCCACTACCATATTGTCTTGATTACTGTAGCTTTATAGTATAGTCTGAAGTCAGGGAGTCTGATTCCTCCAGCTCCTTTTTTTCCCTCAGGACTGCTTTGGCTATTCGGGGTGTTTTGTGTGTCTATACAAATCTTAAGAGTTTTTGTTCTAGTTCTGTAGAAAAATGCCATTGCTAATTTGATAGGGATTGCATTGAATCCGTAGATTGCTTTGGGCAGTATAGTCATTTTCACAATATTGATTCTTCCAATCCAAGAACATGGTATATCTCTCCATCTGTTGGTATCATCTTTAATTATTTTCATCAGTGTCTTATACTTTTCACCATACAGGTCTTTTGTCTGCTTAGGTAGGTTTATTCCTAGGTATTTTATTCTTTTTGTTGAAATGGTAAATGGGAGTGTTTCCTTAATTTCTCTTTCAGATTTTTCATCATTAGTGTATAGGAATGCAAGAGATTGCTGTGCATTAATTTTGTATCCTGCAACTTTACCAAATTCATTGATTAGGTCTAGTAGTTTTCAGATGGCATCTTTAGGATTCTCTATGTATAGTATCATGTCATCTGCAAACAGTGACAGTTTTTCTTCTTCTTTTCCAATTTGTATTCCTTTGATTTCTTTTGCTTCTCTGATTGCTGTGGCTAGGACTTCTAAAACTATGTTGAGTACTAGTGGCGAGAGTGGACATCCTTGTCTTCTTCCTGATCTTAAATGAAATGCTTTCAGCTTTTCACCATTGAGAATGATTTTTGCTGTGGGTTTCTCATATATGGCCTTTATTATATTAAGGTAGGTTCCTTCTATGCCCACTTTTTGGAGATTTTTTATCATAAATGGGTGTTGAATGTTGTCAGAAGCTTTTTCTGCATCTATTGAGATGATCATATGGTTTTTCTCCTTCAATTTGTTAATATGGTGTATCACATTGATTGATTTGCATATATTGAAGAATCCTTGCATCCCTGGGATAAATCCCACTTGATCATGGTGTATGATCCTTTTAATGTGTTGTTGGATTATGTTTGCTAGTATTTTTTGATGATTTTTGCATCTATATTCATCAGTGATATTGGTCTGTAATTTTCTTTTTTTGTAGTTTCTTTGTCTGGTTTTGGTATCAGGGTGATGGTGGCCTCATAGAGTAAGTTTGGGGTGTTCCTCCTCTGCAATTTTTTGGAAGAGCTTGAGAAGGATGGGTGTTAGCTCTTCTCTAAATATTTGATAGAATTCACCTGAGAAGCTATCTGGTCCTGGACTTTTGTTTTTTTGGAATTTTTTTTTTCTTTTTTTTTTTTGCGGTATGCGGGCCTCTCACTGCTGTGGCCTCTCCCATTGCAGAGTGCAAGCTCCAGACGCACAGGCTCAGTGGCCATGGCTAACGTGCTAAGTCGCTCCACGACATCTGGTATCTTCCCAGACTGAGGCACAAACCCGTTTCCCCTGCATCAGCAGACAGACTCTCAACCACTGCACTGCCAGGTAAGCCCTGGAATATTTTTAATCACAGTTTCAATTTCATTAGTTGTGATTTGTCTGTTCATATTTTCTATTTCTTCCTTGTTCAGTCTTGGAAGGTTATACCCTTCTAAGAATTTGTCCATTTCTTCCAGGTTGTCCATTTTATATGCATAGAGTTGCTTGTAGTAGTCTCTTAGGATGCTTTGTATTTCTGTGGTGTCTGCTGTAACTTCTCCTTCTTCATTTCTAATTTTATTGATTTGAGTCCTCTCCCTCTCTTTCTTGATGAATCTGGCTAATGGTTTATCAATTTTGTTTATCTTCTCAAAGCACCAGCTTTTGGCTTTACTGATCTTTGCTATTATTTTCCTTGTTTCTATTTCATTTATTTCTGCTCTGATCTTTATGATTTCTTTCCTTCTGCTAACTTTGGGTTTTGTTTGTTCTTCTTTCTCTAGTTCCTTTAGGTGTAAGGTTAGACTGTTTATTTGAGATTCTTCTTGTTTTTTGAGGTAGGCTTGTATAGCTATAAACTTCCCTCCTAGAACTGCTTTTGCTGCATCCCATAGGTTTTGGATCGTCTTGTTTTCATTATCATTTGTCTCTAGGTATTTTTTTATTTCCTCCTTGATTTCTTCAGTGATCTCTTGGTAATTTAGTAACGTATTGTTTAGCCCCCATGTGTTTGTGTTTTTTACGTTTTTTTCCCTGTAGTTCATTTCTTTTTTTTTTTTAAACCCCACATTTGTTTATTTATTTATTTATTTATTTTGGCTGTGTTGGGTCTTCGTTTCTGTGTCAGGGCTTTCTCTAGTTGTGGCAAGCAGGGGTGACTCTTCATCATGGTGCGTGGGTCTCTCACTATCGTGGCCTCTCTTGTTGCAGAGCACAGGCTCCAGACGCGCAGGCTTTGTAGTTGTGGCTCACAGGCCTGGTTGCTCCGCGGCCTGTGGGATCTTCCCAGACCAGGGCTCGAACCTGTGTCCCCTGCATTAGCAGGCAGATTCTCAACCACTGCGCCACCAGGGAAGCCCATTCCCTGTAATTCATTTCTAATCTCATAGCGTTGGGGTCAGAAAAGTTGCTTGATATGATTTCAATTTTCTTAAATTTACTGAGGCTTGATTTGTGAACCAAGATGTGATCTATCCTGTAGAATGTTCCATGCACACCTGAGAAGAAAGTGTAATCTGCTGTTTTTGGATGAAATGTCCTATAAATATCAATTAAATCTATCTGGTCTGTTGTGTCATTTAAAGCTTCTGTTTCCTTATTAATTTTTATTTTGGATGATCTGTCCATTGGTGTATGTGAGGTATTAAAATCCCCCACTAGTATTGTGTTACTGTCGATTTCCTCTTTTATAGCTGTTAGCAGTTGCCTTATGTATTGAGGTGCTCCTACGTTGGGTGCATATATATTTATAATTGTTATATCTTCTTCTTGGATTAATCCCTTGGTCATTATGTAGTGTCCTTCCTTGTCTCTTGTACCTTTCTTTATTTTAAAGTCTATTTTATCTGATATAAGTATAGCTACTCCAGCTTTCTTTTGATTTCCATTTGCATGGAATATCTTTTTCCATCCCCTCACTTTCAGTCTGAATGTGTCCATATGTCTGAAGTGGGTCTCTTGTAGACAGCATATAGATGGGTCTTATTTTTATATCCATTCAGCAAGCCTGTGTCTTTTGCTTGGAGCATTTAATCCATTCACGTTTAAGGTAGTTATCCATATGTATATTCCTATTACCACTTTCTTAATTGTTTTTTTTATTATTATTTTCTGCTTTATAACAAAGTAAATCTCTTAATTGTTTTGTGTTTGTTTTTGTAGGTCCTTTTCTTCTCTTGTGTTTCCCACTTAGAGAAGTTCCTTTAGCACTTGTTTTAGAGCTGGTTTGGTGGTGCTGAATTCTCTTAGCTTTTGCTTGTCTGTAAAGCTTTTGATTTCTCCATCGAATCTGAATGAGATCCTTTCTGGGTAGAGTAATTTTGGTTGTAGGTTCTTCCCTTTCATCACTTTAAGTATATCATGCCACTCCCTTCTGGCTTGTAGAGTTTCTGCTGAGAAATAAGCTGTTAACCTTATGGGAGTTCCCCTGTATGTTATTTGTCATTTTTCCCTTGCTGCTTTCAGTAAATTTTTTTGTCCTTAATTTTTGCCAGTTTGATTACTATGTGTCTCGGCCTGTTTCTCCTTGAGTTTATCCTCTATGGGACTCTCTGCACTTCCTGGACTTGGGTGGCTCTTTCCTTTCCCATGTTAGGGAAGTTTTTGACTATAATCTCTTCAAATATTTCTTGGGTTCTTTCTGTCTCTCTTCTCCTTCTGGGACCCCTATACTGCGAATGTTGTTGCATTTAACGTTGTCCCAGAGGTCTCTTAGGCTGTCTTCATTTCTTTTCATTCTTTTTTCTTGATTCTGTTCCACAACAGTGAATTCCAGCATTCTGTCTTCCAGGTCACTTATCCGTTCTTCTGCCTCAGTTATTCTACTATAGATTCCTTCTAGTGTTATTTTCATTTCAGTTATTGTATTGTTCTCAACTCTGTTTGTTCTTTAACTCTTCTACGTCTTTGTTAAACATTTATTGCATCTTCTCGATCTTTGCCTCCATTCTTTTTCCGAGGTCCTGGATCATCTTCACTATCGTTATTCTGAATTCTTTTTCTGGAAGGTTTCCTATCTCCACTTCATTTAGTTGTTTTTCTGGGGTTTTATCTTGTTCCTTCATGTGGTACATAGCCCTCTGCCTTTTCATCTTGTGTATCTTTCTGTGAATGTGGTTTTTGTTCCACAGGCTGCAGGATTGTAGTTCTTCTTGCTTGTGCTGTCTGCCCTCTGGTGGATGAGGCTATCTAAGAGGCTTGTGCAAGTTTCATCCCTGCATCACTTTTTGAAATATTAACCTTTCCCAACTGAATTATCTTTGTATCTTTATCGAAAATCTGTTGAATGTTTGGATCTTCTTCTGTACTCTCTATTACATTTCATATAAACCTTTTTCATATATATATTTATATATATATCAACCTTTATACCGATAGTATATTTAGTTGGTTAGTGTAACTTTATAATAAATATCAGAATCAGGTAAATTGAGTTCAATTTTTTTCTTCCTTTTCAAAATTATTTTGGCTATTCTAGGTCCTGTGAATTTGCATACAAAATTTAGAGTCAGATACCCAATTTCTTTTTTTAAATGCGTGATTGGATTTTGATCATTATTGTTTGAATCCATAGGTCAGTTTGGGGGAAATTGACATTCTAACATCACTGAGCCTTTCAAGTCATGAACACAGTCTATCTCTTCATTATTTAGATCTTCTTTACTTTGTTTCATCAATGTTTTGTAGTTTTTAGTGTACAAGTCTTGCATATCTTTTGTCAAATTCATCCCTATGTATTTAGTACTTTTTGTGGCATTGTTACTGGTCTAATTTTTTAAATTTCAATTTCTTATTGTTTATTTTTAGTGCATAGAAATGCAATTTATTTTGTATATTAACCATTCATTCTTCAACCTTGTTAAACTTACATATTTTTCTCATAGCTTTGTTTTGCATAGTTGTTAAGATTTACTATAAAGATGATCATGTTATCTGAAAATGCAGTTTTACTTCTTTTCTAGTCATTATACCTTTGATTTCTTTTTCTAGCCTGATTTCTGAGCCATTACTCTAGTACAATGTTGAATAAAACTGGTGAGAGTAGACATTCATGGTTTATCTTTTTCCAGTCTTATGGCTAACTGTGTTATTCAGGATTTTCCAGAGAAACAGAACCAACAGGGTGTGTGTGTATGTGTGTGTGTAGAGAGAGATATCTCTATATATACATCTATAGATGTGTATCTATCTATGTATACAGAAAGATTTATTTTAAGGAATTGTCTCATGCAATTGTGGGGGCACACAAGTCCAAAATCTTCAGGGCAGGCCAGCAGGCTAAAAATTCTAGCAGGAGTTGTTTCAGCTTGAGTCTAAAGGCAGTAAGGAGATAGAATTCCTCTTCTTTGGGGGACCTCAGAGGTTTTATTTTAATCTCGAGGCCTTTAACTGACTGGATCAAGTGGAACCACATTATGGAAGGTAATCTGCTCTTCTCAAAATCTACTGATTTAAATGTTAATCATATCTAAAAAGAATACCTTCACAGCAACATCTAGACTGGTGTTTGACTAAACAACTGGGCACCGTAAACTAACCAAGTTGACATATAAAATAAAGTATTTAGCTTTTTCTCTTTAAGTATGATATTAACTGTAGGTTTTTCATAGATGCAGTTTATTTGGTTGAGGAGGTTCTTATCAAGTTCCTTCAGGTTTGATTAGAGTTTGTTCTACGAATGTATGTTTGATTTTGCATGTGGTTTTTGTAAATCTTTTTATATAAGCTTATGATTTTTCTTCTTTAGTCTGTAAATATGGTGATTTACATAAACTGATTTTTAAATATTAAGCAAACACTGTAATCCTGGAATAAATCCTATTTTTTCCTGATGTATTATCCGTTTTATATATTGGTGGATTCTATTTGCTAAAACTTTGTCAAATATTTTTCTGTCTATATTCCTAAGTGATATTTGTCTGTAGTTTTTTTTTTCCTTTTAATATCTTTTTTTTCTGGTTTTGGTAACTGGTTAATGTTGACTTCGGGGAACATGCTGGGGAGTATTCCCTTCTCTTTAACTTTCAGGCAATATTTTTTTAGAATTGGCATTATTTCTTCATTAAATATTTGGTAGAATTCCCCAGTGAAGCCATATGTACTTGGTGGGTTTTTTTCTTTCCATCTTTTTAAAAATACTTTATTATTAAGAGCAGTTTTAATTAGATTTATAGCAAAATTGAGAGGAAGGTAACAGAAATTTCCCATATATACCCTGACCCCCTAAATACAAAGCCTCCCCCACTATTAATATCACTCACCAAAATGGTTCATTTTTTTATGCAAGGTTGAACTTACACTGGTACTGTACTATTGCATGAGATATTGTAATGGTGAATACACAGCATTAAGAATTTGTCAAAACTCATAGAACTTTACCAAACTAAGAGAGAACATTAATGTATATAAATTTTGAGTCACTTGGGAGGTTGAAGGATCCTAAAATGAAATGTATATTGTGACCAAAAAAACCTAATATATTACAAATATATGAAACATCCTCACTGAAGGAGGAGTGGTTGGAAGGATAAGCTAGGTAACTTTGGAAATGAGTGGATTCTGTAAGACTAAAGGCAAAAGGAACTGTACATAAGAACTGTACTCTATTTGATAAAGTTGGTTCCCATTCTGGTACATGTAACAATTCTGAAACCACTTTACATGTATGCTGCAATTGAACAATTAAGTAAATGGATGGTTGATGATGGGAACCAGATTTCTTAATGCTGGAGTAGTAAGTTACCAGTAAGCAAGGGAAGGAAGCTAGAATGATCCATGTGGTAGAAGATTACAGTTGGAGATAATCAGTATGAACTCATGTTTAGCTTAATATATATGCAGATGGTTACATACCAAAATATTTATATATACATATATGTGTATATATATATACATATATATGGATTATTATACACAGTTACACCTTCTTATTTTGTCAGCTGAAGGCCCTTGAAGCATTTGGTAGCAATGAGCACATCTGGTGCCTAGATCTTGGTTTCTGATACTATTCTCAAAGAAAAGCAACTAGGGTTCTTTAGAGAAATGGCTGATTCTAGCACTGGTGCAGGATATATTGTAAGATGAACCTGGGACATCTTATAGCGTTAGAAATAAAGAATGTGCTTAAAAAAAAGCCACAAACACAGTGAATGATGGGGGTATGTCAAAGGGACAGAGGAACCAACTGAAATGGCAAAGCTGGAACAATTTGAGAAACTAATAAATTAGTTTTGAATTATAACCCAAAGTATAAAATAAATACCCCATGAGTCTATACCTACATTAATAAATGGTTGAATAAATAAGTTTGGGGGAGCAAAGACAAATCTTTCATGCAGAAGAAGTCCAAATAATTTATAGTTCACCCACCTGTAAGAATTTGGCCATAACTCCATACTCTTTAAGTGTGAGTTGTGCATAGTGACTTTCTTCTGAAGATTGCATCATGTAAAGGAAGGGAAAAAGGAGTAATTTTACAATGGAGAAAACTTACAAACACTACCTCAGTCAGGTGATCAAGGTTAACATCAACATTAAATCATGTTGCTAGTATGTACCCATGTTGTGATGTGTTCAGAATGGCACTTTACCTCTGTGGTAGAACTCCCCAAAATGCATTATCACAGTTTAATCCTGAGGAAAACATCAGACAAATACCAATTTAAGGGCATTTTACAAAGTACTTAACCAGTACTCCTCAAAACTGTCAAGGTCATCAGAAACAAGGAGAGTCTGAGAAACTGTCACAACCACAAAAAGCCTAAGAAGGCATGACCAGTAAATGTAATGTGGAATCCTGATGGGATTCTAGAGGAAAAAAAGGGACATTCCTCAGAGAAAACTGAGGAAACCTGAGTGAAGTATGAACTAGAGTAATGATAAAATATCAATACTGGTTCATTAATTTTGACAAATACATCATACTAATGAAAACCCAGAAATCCCACTTCTGGGTATTATGCTAAGTGAAATAAGACAGTCACTAAAAGAAAAATTCTGCATGATTCCACTTATATCAGGTATCTAAAGTGATCAAAATCAGAGAAACAGAAAGAAGAATAGTGGTTGCTGAAGGCCAGGAGAGGAGGGAAAATGGAGAGTTGCTGTTCAATGGGTATAGAGTTTCAGTCATGTGAGATGAAAAAGTTCTAGAGATCTTTTGTACAATAGTGTACATATAGTTAACAATACTGTAATGGACACTTACAAATTGTTAACAGAGATTTATATGATTAGTTTCTACAATAAAAAAGCAAATACGGTTTAATTCACTTTAATTTAAAAATGAGGGGCTTCCCTGGTGGTGCAGTGGTTGAGAGTCCACCTGCCAATGCAGGGGACATGGGTTCATTCCCCGGTCCGGGAAGATCCCACATGCCGCGGAGTGGCTGGGCCCGTGAGCCATGGCCACTGAGCCTGTGCATCCGGAGCCTGTGCTCCGCAGCGGGAGAGGCCACAACAGTGAGAGGCGCACGTACCGCAAAAAAAAAAAAAAAAAAAAAAAATCTTCCAGCAAACAAAAGTCCAGGACAAGATGGCTTCCCAGGTGAATTCTGTCAAACATTTAGAGAAAAGCTAACACCCATACTTCTCAAACTCTTCCAGAAAGTTGCAGAGCAAGGAACATTCCCAAACTCATTCTATGAGGCCACCATCACCCTGATACCAAAACCAGACAAATATACTACAAACAAAGAAAATTACAAACCAATATCACTGATGAATATAGATGGAAAAATCCTCAACAAAATACTAGCAAACAGAATTCAGCAACACATTAAAAGGATCATACACCATGGTCAATTGTGATTTATCCCAGGGATGCAAGGATTCTTCAATATATGTAAATCAATCAATGTGATACACCATATTAACAAATTGAAGAATAAAAACCATATGATCATCTCAATAGATGCAGAAAAAGCTTTTGACAAAATTCAACACCCATTTATGATAAAAACTCTCCAGAAAGTGGTCATAGAGGGAACCTACCTCAACATAATAAAGGCCATATATGACACACCCACAGCAAACATCATTCTCAATGGTGAAAAACTGAAAGCATTTCCTCTAAGATCAGGAAGAAGACAAGGATGTCCACTCTCGCCACTCTTATTCAACATAGTTTTGGAAGTCCTAGCCACGGCAATCAGAGAAGAAAAAGAAATAAAAGAAATACAAATTGGAAAAGAAGAAGTAAAACTATCACTGCAGATGACATGATACTATACATAGAGAATCCTAAAGATGCCATCTGAAAACTGCTAGAGCTAATCAATGAATTTGGTAAAGTTGCAGGATACAAAATTAATGCACAGAAATCTCTTGTATTCCTATACACTAACAATGAAAGATCAGAAAGAGAAATTCAGGAAACAATCCCATTCAACATTGCAACAAGATGAATAAAATACCTAGGAGTAAACCTGCCTAAGGAGGTAAAAGACCTGTACTCTGAAAACTATAAGACACTGATGAAAGCAGTTAAAGATGATACCAACAGATGGAGAGATATACCATGTTCTTGGATTGGAAGAATCAGTATTGTGAAAATGACTATACTACCCAAAGCAATCTACAGATTCAGTGCAATCCCTATCAAATTAGCAATGGCATTTTTTACGGAACTAGAATAAAAAATCTTAAAATTTGTATGGAGACACAAAAGACCCCGAATCACCAAAGCAGTCTTGAGGGAAAAAAATGGAGCTGGAGGAATCAGACTCCCTGACTTCAGACTATACTATAAAGCTACAGTAATCAAGACAATATGGTAGTGGACAAAACAGAAACATAGATCAGTAGAACAAGATAGAAAGCCCAGACATAAACCCATGCACCTATGGTCAACTAATCTATGACAAAGGAGGCAAGGATATACAATGGAGAAAAGACAATCTCTTCAATAAGTGGTGCTGAGAAAACTGGACAGCTACACGTAAAAGAATGAAATTAGAATACTCCCTAACACCATACACAAAAATAAACTCAAAATGGATTAGAGACCTAAATGCAAGACCAGACACTATAAAACTCTTAGAGGAAAATATAGGAAGAACACTCTTTGACATAAATCACAGCAAGATCTTTTTTGACCCACCTCTTAGGGTAATGGAATTAAAAACAAAAACAAACAAATGAGACCTAATGAAGCTTAAAAGCTTTTGCACAGCAAAGGAAACCATAAACAGGATGAAAAGACAACCCTCAGAGTGGGAGAAAATATTTGCAAACTAATCAACAGACACAGGATTAATCTCCAAAATATATAAAAAGCTCATGCAGCTCAATATTAAAAAAACAAACAACCCTATCCAAAAATGGGCAGAAGACCTAAATAGACATTTCTCCAAAGAAGACATACAGATGGCCAAGAAGCACATGAAAATCTGCTCAACATCACTAATTTTTAGAGAATGCAAATCAAAACTACAATGAGGTATCACCTCACACTAGTTAGAATGGGCATCATCAGAAAATCTACAAACAACAAATGCTGGAGAGGGTGTGGAGAAAAGGGAACCCTCTTGCACTGTTGGTGGGAATGTAAATGGATACAGCCACTATGGAGAACAGTATGAAGGTTCCTTAAAAAACTAAAAATAGAATTACCATATGACCCAGCAATCCCACTACTGGGCATATACCCAGAGAAAACCATAATTCAGAAGGACTCATGCACCCCAATGTACAGTGCCTCACTATTTATAATAGCCAGGTCACAGAAGCAATCTAAATGTCCATGGACAGATGAATGGATAAGGAAGATGTGGTACATATATACAGTGGAATATTACTCAGCCATAAAAAGGAACGAAATTGGGTCATTTGTAGAGACGTGGATAGGTCTAGAGACTGTCATACAGAGTGAAGTAAGTCAGAAAGAGAAAAATAAATATCATATATTAACGCATGTATGTGGGACCTAGAAAAATGGTGCAGATGAACCAGTTTGCAGGGCAGAAATTGAGACACAGATGTAGAGAACAAATGTATAGACACCAAGGGGGAAAACCAGTGGGGGGGTTAGGGGTGGTGGTGTGATGAATTGGGAGATTGGGATTGACATGTATACACTGTTGTGTATAAAATGTATGACTAATAAGGACCTGCTGTATAAAAAAATAAATTAAATTAAAATATTCAAAAAAAAAGAAAAAGACCCAACACAGCCCAAAATAAATAAATTTTTTTAAAAAAATTAATGAATACATGTGCTCTTAATTTTTATGGGAGAATGAGATGATATTGTGTTTTCAAAGTAAATGAAGAATAGGCAATCTGAAATCAGTCATTCTTTTTTTTTTTACTATTTAATATGCATCATATACTGGATTAGGTTCTATATATAAATGATAAAATTCACAGTACCTACCCTGAAAGAGTGTAATCTAGTGGGGAAGACAGATAAGGGAAAGATAGTACCATGTGGTAAGTGTTGTGATAGAGGGATGCAGGATGATTTGTGTGATAGAAGGATGCAGGTTGCATTGGGAGTGAAGAGGAGGGCATCCCCACCCAGACTTAGGGGAAAACAGGAACTTTCCAGAGGAGGTGATACTTGAATTGAATCTTAAATGATGAGTATTTTCAGGTGGCAAATGATAGAATGGAATGCCAGACAGTGGGGACAGCATGTGTGAAGGCACAGAGGTGCAAATTACCATTAGAGATCAGATGAACTGAAATGTGTCAGAGGGTGTAGAGAATGTGTCTAGAGATATGCAGGAAAGGGGTTGATTATGGGAAACTGAAAAAGATTGGTACTTTTTTCTACAGGAATGACTTCTGAGCATAACAGCTAGAAATTATGATCTAGTTTGAGAAATACTGAGGTAAAGATGTCTACCTGTATGACACATCTAGGAAATCATAGTTACATATCTCAGTAACCAGAAATACTGAGGTAAAGATGTCTACCTGTATGACACATCTAGGAAATCATAGTTACATATCTCAGTAACCATGTAAATAGAATTAATGTGCTACCAAGCATAGGGTCATAAGAAGGATGTTTAATTTTACCTCTGTGCCTTGTGAAAGGAGCTCAAAATGTTCATTGAATATGAGTGGGGCTAAGAAATGAACACAGAGGCACAAGGGGAATGTTTTATAAGAGAAATGGAAGTGTGTTGCATAGCAAAAAGCAAATGGTGATTCATGCTAGTTACCAGTGAGTATTTTGGAAAGGAAAAGCAGAAAAAAGGTGACGAAGTGAAAAAGTAGAAAAATGTTACAACAGTCAAAGAGAAAGACAGAATGATTACAATAGAAATTAAGATAGACAGTGATCTTAAAATACTCTCAGGCAAGGTTAGGAGAGGAGGCAAGCAGGACTCAAAGAGCTCAGAAATATTAATAACATATAAAGATGGATGTCATGGATGGATACATTAATTCTTCGTGCAGAAATAGAGAACTGCTAGATATCATAAAAAGATAACTTTGCTAAGCTGAGAAGAAATAGATAAGGAAATCAATTTTACACCAGAATAGGTAACCAGAAGGGTAAAACAATCATTTTTTTAAAAATTTTGTGATATGTGTTTAAAGGCAGTATTACTTCTTTCATTAAGGTGTTGAGTTGAAATAGTGTTCGAATAATTAGATGTACTCTATTGTAATAATTATTTTGAGCTTATCAATACCCTTTGTTCTGGGGGAGAGAATATATATCAATGTATTTGAGTCAAACATATCAACAAATCATTTGAACATCATTGATCAAGATCATCAGTTTGAAGTTAAAAAATATCTCTCTTTAAGCAAAGAAAATTTCAGTTGTTCAGTGTTGAATAGAAAGTAAATATGGAAAACGATTGTTGAAATTTCAACTATGATAGAATACTACAAATAATAGATTCAATTACACTGTGGAAAATGTTTGGTTTTATTTACTCTTCTCTAAAAATCAGTTTTTACCTTAAATTTAAGATTAAACTCAGAGTGAAATCTTAGTTGTAAATCATTATACGGTAATTTTGATGTTGTATGTAACATTTTAAGGGCATAAGATTCGAGTATAAGTAAATGTCCTACTGCTTAATAGTACCATGTAGGAAAATACAATTATTGAACTTAGATTAATAATGAAGTAATAAAACTGTTACTGTAACATAAAACTGTTTTTATGCTATCAACAATTTCAGATCTCAGTACCTCAAAGGAAAATTAGTGAAAAGTTCATTTGAGGAGACATATTTACCTGTTTATGACATATATCATTGTTCCTCTTTTTAAGTGAATGACATGAAAAGAAAATAGTTATACCTTAGAACTGTGTCCATGTTTTATGATAAACGGTTTTCAGCAAAATATTTTGAACATTACTTTGTGGAAGTGGACATATAGAGCTGTACGTTGCTGAATTGGTCCAGTTTAGTAAGCATTAATTAGGTTACTGTAGTCTTTGCTGCAGAAATAGATAAACTGCAGTGACTTAACACAGTAGTTTATCTCTTGCTAACATTACAGTCTGATTCAAATTAGGTCGCCCTCCTCCATCACCGCCCAGGGTGGCCTCTAAGGTTGCACTGACATGGAAAGGGAAGTCCAGCCTGGAAATGACACATTCAGTTTCACTCACAGTCCATTAGGCAAAAATTATTTCTATGGCTCTCAACAACATGCAAAGAGACTGGAAATTGTAGTGAAGCTTATGAAATATTTGGTAAGCACTAACTCTCTCCAGCTTCCAAGCAGTTATGTTCAATCCGTGGAGACCAGACAGACCCCCATCAAAATCACTTTGAATGTCAAGACTAATGATGTGACACAGCCACATGTTCGTGCATGTGAAGACATTTATTACTCACAAGCTTCTGAGGAGAGCAGGGCAGGCACCCAAGCAGGTCTCAGAATGGCTTGAGTGGCTTGAGAAGGAGTGGGAGCAAGTGACCCTGACTATTATTGCGACCAGGGAGGGAACCAGTGGGCTGTCTTGTCAGCTTGCCCAGATGTGGGGCAGAAAGAGACACAGGAGGTGGGGCTTGAAAGCTGTTGGCAGTCAAAACAACATAAATGGAGTAAGGCTCTTTATCACACCAGGGAATTAATTATTTCATTATTTCTCCTGGTTATTACTTTTAATCCAGTTCCAAAAACATTCTTAAGCACATTTTATGTGCTGTGCTAGGCACTCTCAGCATATGATTATCATTTGGGTAAATCCTCTACATTCAAGTAATTCAATTTTTTTCAGTTTCTGCCGTCTTTTATCCTTCTCAGCAAGAGCCATCAGTGTTCTTTACATGCAAGATAATTTTCTAAAACAATCCTGACCAGGGCATAGAGTATATATGAGAAACTTCAGTCCAGTATTTGGAGGAATCACAATTAGTCATCCCATCCTAGATCCAGCATTCAGTTTGTCAGGAAGACCACTTGGTACCCACATATTCACTGAATCACAAAATTTCTCCGTTTCCTCCTTTCTGTCCTACTTACTAAGTATCTTGTGGTTTTGGTTACCTGTCTCAGTCTCTAGTGTTACTATCCTTTCATCTTTTGCATAGACCACAGCAACAAGCTCATGTCTCATCTTCCTGAGCCCACTCTGACTCTTGTCCAATCCATCCTCTATATGGCTAAGCTCTCCAGCCTCATCTCATGCCACTACCCCTTCCATGTCTTCTCCTAAGCCATGCTGACCTTCTTCTAGTTCTCAAAGACTCCGTCCTGTCTCCCTCCTTAGGGTCTTTGTACATGTTATTCCCTCCTCAGGGCCTTTGTACCTATTTCCTCTTACTAGAATGCTCTTTTTTTCCCTCCCTTCACTTGACAAACTCTTCCTCATGTTTTAGCCTCAGCTCAAACATCATTTCTCTAAGGAAATCTTCCCTGATCTCCTTATTGCCCTAGTCGGTCCCCTTCTTGGAATCTCTTAATTATGCCCTTTACTTCTTCTTCATAGTACTTGCATTGTATTGTAGTTGTCTCTTTACTTGTCTGTCTTCTCTTCTACACTGTGAGCTACATGATGAAGGGAGTCTAGAGCTTTAGCTATTTTATTTATCTTGTATCCTCAGAATGTAGACAGCATCATAAGGTATACAATAATAGTACCTCAGTCCCCTTCTGGGACTAAATCCCTGCGGTAAACAAAGGTATGCCTTATATTTGATTTACTAACAGCCATCTCGAAATCTTGGACAGAATTAGTACACTGTGAGTGTTTGCTCAATGAACCTCAATCTGCACTCTGCTAGGCTGTTTTCAGTACTCTTCAGAAGCCTCGAATCTCACGTTTAGGAATTTGGTCTTTGTCCTGGAGAATTGTTAAAGAGTCAACATTTTTTAATAGATGTGTGGTGTGGGCAAGCATGCAGTTTTTATAAACCACTCTGGTAGTAGTTAGGGGTAGAGGTGACTGGTCAACTTAGCACAGAAATGATGAGGGGCTGAATATGAGTACTACCATGAGAATGTGAGAAGAGAAGGCATGATTGGGTTTTAGAAGCAGAATTGGTTCCAAATTAATTTGGGAAATCATGTAGAAGGTTATAGAACAACTTCAAAGTTCTTAACATGAGTAACTAGGATGATAATATTCCCAACGTTGGAAGAAAAATGATGCTACTAGACCAATTCTCATTATGCTTCTTCTTTGAGTATTTTGCTAGGTAGATATAAATACTGATCTGTTTTCTTTTATAATTGGTGTGGTCAGTGTTTCTCTCTAGGACTCTAATGATGTTGGGGAATATATTTTGCAGCATGAAACCGCATGATGCAAAATATAGTTCAGAGATGTGCCACACCAGGAAAAAAGCAAGTTGTATTTCTGAGTAGGGCAAAATGAGCAAGGTGTGTTTTTTTTTAAAGTTTTCCTTTTTTAAACCACTATTAATTTCTGTGTGTCACTAGAATAACAGTGTAATTGTTCTTAGATTTAAGAGGTTTAATGATCCTTTCATGGTAATTGTTAAAGAGATTCTAATATAAAGAAGAATGTATCATTTTAAAAATACTTAAATCACTTATGAAAAGTATCATAAACCATGTTAAAGGAAAACAACTCAGTTATATGAAATGTAAACCTATTTCTTCAGAATCATGATTCATATCAGATTCAGGATATTGTCTAGATAGTCAGCTCTCAGTGGAAATAATGGGACTAAAAGAAACACTGTGGACTTCCAGATGAAGATCATAGATTGACCATATTCAAATTATAGTAAAGGAATTTTAAAAATACAAATGCACATACTCAACAACAACAGAGGGCAGGCAACCTCGACACATTGTGGAGAGATAGAAAGATGGAGGAGATGTGATGTGTAGAGGAGATATCAAGGAAAAAGAGCCAGTTTATTCCATGGAGGCCAGGAGAGACTTAGGATTTAGTGGCACCAGGTAAGGTAGAGGGAAAGCAGTAATTGCAGGAAAAAAAATGGGGGGAGCCATAGACTGAAAATGTACATGTCTAACAGGTGACTTCCATCCTCACCCACATACATAAAAGGCTCGTCAGTAATGGAGCCAGTTCTTAAAACCAGGCCATGTGTTTCTAGAGGTCATGTACTTATCATCACACACAGTATCTTTCAGTATTCCTGCAGTATTTTATTTACCAAGGATATTTAGTTAGACCTCTTGTTCTAGCCTTTGTTGTATATCTCTAAGATGCAGATAATAATTTTATCTTTCTTATAGTGTTTTCATGAAGAATAAATGAGTTAATATGTATGAAACATTTAGCAAAGTATTGGGTTTTAGAAGCAGAACTGGCTCCAAATTAATTTGGGAAATCATGTAGATATGATATGTGATGAGCTACTTTTATATTCATTGAAAGCTTTTTTGTACAATTTGATTTTTTTTACCCTGGCATGTATTACTTGATGAAAGTAAAAATATTTATTATACCTTTTGATAACAAATGTATAACCATTTTCATTATTTAAAATTTGAAAAATACAGAAGAATTAAAAAGAAAGCCATTATCACATAGATATATGTTATGGGTTGAATTGTGTCCCTGCAAAACTCATATGTTGAAGTCCTAACCTCCAATACCTTGGAATGTAACTTTGTTTGCAGATAGGGTCTTTACAGAGGTAATCAAGTTAAAGTAAGGTCATTAAAGTGGGTCCTAATGTAATTTGGATTATGTCCTTATAAAAAGGGGAAATTTGGACACAGAGACAGGCATAGAAGGAAGATAATGTGAACAGACACCCGCAGAAGGCAGCCATCTTTAAGTCAAGGAGAGAGGCCTGGAACTGATTCTTCCTTCAGAGCCTTCAGAAGGAACCAACCCTGCAGAGACCTTGATCTCAGACTTCTGGCCTCCAGAAATATGAGACAATAAATTTCTGTTGTTTAAGCCATTCAGCTTGTGGCACTTTGTAATGGCCCCCCATGAAAACTAATGCAATATATTTCCTTTCATTCATTCAACAGATATTTATTGAACACCTACAGTGTGTTAGGCACTGTTCTAGGCACTGGGATGTGGAATTAACAAAACCAAAAAAAGCCAGTTTATATTAACAAAGGATGGAGACAGATAATAAACAAGTAAAAGAAGTAAAATATATAGTTTTATGGATGGTTATAATTGTTTTGGTAAAAATCAAAACAAGAAGGAGGATAGGGAATATGGCAGTGTACATGAAGAAAGTTGCAGTTTTAGAGTTCTCTAGACTTTTCTCCAAAGAAGACATACAGATGGCCAAGAGGCACATGAAAAGCTGCTCAACATCACTAATTATTAGAGAAATGCAAATCAAAACTACAATGAGGTATCACCTCACACCGGTCAGAATGGCCATCATCGGAAAAACTACAAACAACAAATGCTGGAGAGGGTGTGGAGAAAAGGGAACCCTCTTGCGCTGTTGGTGGGAATGTAAATGGATACAGCCACTATGGAGAACAGTATGGAGGTTCCTTAAAAAACTAAAAATAGAACTACCATATGACCCAGCAATCCCACTACTGGGCATATACCCTGAGAAAACCATAATTCAAAAAGAGACATGTACCACAATGTTCATTGCAGCACTATTTATAATAGCCAGGTCATGGAAGCAACCTAAATGTCCATCAACAGATGAATGGATAAAGAAGATGTAGTACATATATACAATGGAATATTACTCAGCCATGAAAAGGAACGAAATTAGGTCATTTGTTGAGACGTGGATGGATCTAGAGCCTGTCATACAGAGCGAAGTAAGTCAGAAAGAGAAAAACAAATATCGTATATTAACGCATATATGTGGAATCTAGAAAAATGGTACAGATGAACCAGTTTGCAAGGCAGAAATAGAGACACAGATGTAGAGGACAAAAGTATGGACACCAAGGGGGGAAAGCAGTGGGGGTTGGTGGTGGGATGAATTGGGAGATTGGGATTGACATTTATACACTAATATGTATAAAATGAATAACTAATAAGAACCTGCTGTATAGCACAGGGAACTCTGTTTCACTTCGCTGTACAGTAGAAACTAACACAACATTGTAAAACAACTATAAAAAAATAATTAAAAATAATTTTTAAAATAATTAATTAAATAATAAAATAAATAAATAAATAGAGTTCTCAAAGAGGAACTTATGGAGAAGGTGACATTAGATAAAAACCGGACGGAGGTCAGGGAGGAAGCTATGAGACTTTATAAGGAAGAGTCCCTCCAGTCTTTGTTTTGATTGTATGTTTGTTTACACAGTCATTTTTAGTTGGAAATATATGTTCCTATGGTAAAAATTTTAAACAATTCAAGGAATTCTTAAGAACAGAGTTTCCTTTGCAATGCAACACTCCAATCCTATTCCCCAGTCTACCTTCAGCAATATTTTTTATGCACTTCCAGAAATGTCTGTGAATATACACACATGAATGTACATAAAATATTTTACATAGATTGATTTATATAGTAGATTCTGGTTTATATCTTGATTTTTAACCTAACATACATATGCACAGACATATTACAAAATGAGATTATACTTGCCTTATTCCATACCATATGACTGACTTTGGCAATTTTGGCAGAGTAAAAGTTTAAAAGATATTAGTAAAATATAATAAAATATACATTTGAACTCCGATTATTACAATATAAATTATGTATATATGAAACTAATATACAAAAATGAACATAGTTATGGGGGAAAAAGCCAAAATATTGTAAACATTTTTCCTTGTCAATAGTAATTGCCCTTCTAAAATAGAATATGAATTAGCTAAACATTTGAACATCTAGTATTTCCAAGTTTTTTTTTTATTATTATTATAAAACTGCTATGGACTGAATTGTGTCCTTCCAAAATTCACATACATGTTGAAGCCCTTACCCCCAATGTGATGGCATTTGGAGGTGGGCCTTGGGAGTTAATTAGGGTAAGATGAGGTCCTGAGGGTGGGGCCTCATGATGGGATTAGTGCTCTTATGTAAAAGAGGAAGAGCCACCAGAGAGCCCTCTCTCTCTCTCTCTCTCTCTCTTTCTCTTTCTCTCTCTCTCTCTCTCTGCATGTACACATCCAAAAGGCCATGTAAGCACATGGTGATAAAGTGGCCTTCTACAAGATAGGAAATAGTTCTCATCAGGAAACAGATAAGCTGGCAGCTTGATCTTGGGTTTCCAGCCTCCAGATCTGTGAAAAATAAATTTCTGTTGTTTAAGTATTTGGTTAGGGCAGCCACAGCTATATAAAACAAAAGCTGTGATTGGAATGTTTATTTTTTAACTTGTTGGATTATTTTTTGTATAAATTATTAGGAGCACAATTGATATGTGTATTAATGTTTTTAGGGCTTTTAGACAAAGTAAATTGCCAGCTTTCCTTCCAAATAGTACCTATTTATACTCCCACCAGAAACATATGCTTTCACGCTTCCACTACTGATTTAAATTTGTCCTTCTGTTTAGATCTGAAAGGAAGTTGGTGAGTTAAATGCCTTATTTTAGCATTTTCTTGGGTAATCATTAATTCACTGTCTACAATCAATATAACCCCCAAAACGTGTTTATTTAACCATCTTCAGACGATGCCAGAAAAATCTGAACAAATGAGGAAGACACCCCATCACAAGTTGATACAGAAGCCATATTAGATGACCACAGAAATTTACATTTAGGCCAGATGAGTTATAATTGTGACTAGGATTCATCAACTCCTGTGTTCTCATTCTAGGTTAATTAGAAAGATAACATAGTATACAATCTAGAAGAAATATTGCCAAATTTTCCTTTTAAAATTGGTGCCTCATTCAAATTTAATATGTTCTAATTGCCAACTCTTTTACTAATGGGATGTGGTTTCTATACATGAAGTGGATGTGGAAAAGTACAGATGACGTAAGAGTACAGAAGCAGGAGTCAATAGTTGTCAATTTGAGGATAGATCATTGAGAAACTCAATGTGTAACCTTTGGCAAGTCATTTCACTGCTTTAGGACTCAGTTTCCTCATCATTCATTAGTTCACTGTTTCCAAACTCCTCATAACCCTTTATAAGAAGATCTAATGAGCACTAGAACAATTGACAATTTCAGCTTTTTCTTCTACAAAATAAGAAGACTATTGAAAATAATAGTAGAAGGTAGTATTGATATATCAAAAAGTACAGTACAGGTTTTAAAAAATATTTGAATTTGGCTACTAATAGTATATCACTATTGTTGTTTTTCCTACAGAAATTAATTCTGGATATAACATTATATTAGGTTTTAATGTAAATACAGATCCACTACAAGCTAGAAAAATGCTTCCTTAAATCATTTTACCTAGACATCAAGTGCTATTAATAAATAGCAGTTTTCATCTCTTTGCATGTTACACCAGATTTGAACTTGTATTCTTAAATTGTAAAATCTAGATCTTAATTAGTTAGAAGTTTGAAATCCAGTTTCCTAATCTATGTGTGTACCTGAGCTCATTTTTATATATTTCATATATGTAGAGTGTAAATAATTCAGAGAGTAGGGTTTGAAGTTACTGACTCGAGTTAAAAACCCAGCTGTGTCACTTACTAGCTTTGTGAACTTAGACAAGTTTTATAAACCCTCCTTGGCTTAGTTTCTTATTTTTAAAATAAGGATAATAATAACTAACTACATTCTAAGTTTGCAGGTTAATATATATATATAGTCCTTAGAATAATGCTTGGGGCATTATATAAGTTTAGCTATCATTATTGTTATTACTATCGGTATCTATTTTTTTAAGTAAAAAGCAAAGATTCAATCCTTTTGACCTTGCACACCACATTTGAAAGTGTATAGTTCTTCATTGTAAAGATAATTGCACCACTTGCAACAGTTCTCTCATTATGAAAGCATACATCTGGGGTTTCATTATTCCTTGCCTTCTGCAGTGATCCCAGTTGGGGATTGGAAATATCTTAGGAAAACAGTGTCTCTTGGGACCTTAATATGTGTTCTTGGGAATGGAGAAAAGTTTCTGTGCACAATAAGTTTGAGAATGCTGAGGAAACAAAATTAAGATTTTTTTTTTTAAATCAGGGATTCTTAGAGCTTTTAATGTATTATTGTGCATGGTAAAGTTTAAAAAAGGATGTTATATGCAGTGTTTCCAAATGTATTTGGAACTCTCAGGGAGGAATTAATTTTCCTCTACCCTTCTAGGTTCTTCTGGCTGGTCTAAGAATTAAAGCGACAAGACAGATGAACAGGAGAAAGTCACACAAAAGTTTAATAACATGTATACATGGGAGAGACCCAGGAGAACTGAGTGAGGACAAAATGGTCCAAGCCCTCACCTTAAATACCATCTTCAGCTAAAGACAAGGGAGGATGTTGATGTAGTTAGTGGTTTGGGATTTCAAAGGGGAGAAAGGCAATTGAATGGAGATGGAAAAGCAAATGTTTGGTAAATAAACGTTTGCTGGGCCAGGCAGAGACAATAGGACACAGAGAGGAATTTTAACAGACTTCACTAGGCTCCTCCCCGTCTACACACCTAGTTTATACTATAGTTATCTATGGTGCTGGCTCCCTTCCAGGATCAGGTCCTTTATCTACGTTCTTTAGGCAGTTAGGGGGAAGGTCGAAGGTTCTTCCTGAGTCTTTTGGGTCTTATTTTCAGCTCAAATAATCTGCATGCCAAAGAGATATTTTAGGGTGGCAAATTTTGCTCCCCTACAGTACCAAACTACTTAGGAAATGCCACCATGTGTAGCAAATGGGTCCCAACTAGAGTCTCATGGTATCTTAGCCTTCAATGATTTCAATTGTATTCTAATATCAGTTGATTAAGAAAATACTTAACAGAAAGATATTATGACTCAAATAATATGGTTAAATTTATTTATATTTCCCCCAAAATATCTATGTCCATTTTAAACATAGCAGTATCAGTTTTGTGTGTGTGAGACACGATTCATTCAATTTACGTACCCACTTCTTAGAGCCCTCATAGATTTTTGGATTTCTGCCAGTAACTTCATGGTCCAAGGCCTGAGAACCAATACTTCTCAGCTCTCACTATACATTTGGAGTCACCTGGGAAACTAAAAAATGCAGTTCAGATGTCTAGATATTGCCAGTAGATATTTGTGTCTATATTGTCTCAAGTGGGGCCTTGGCATTGGTATTTTTATCAGCTCTGCAGGTCATATCAATGTGAAGGCACAGCACAGCATTGCTGGTTCTAGGTGTTAGTGAAGTGAAAATAACAGAGACCTATTTCATACTGTGATCAACACGTTGCAGGAAGGAGGACCCCTTCCAGCACCCGAGAGTCGGTTCTTGTCTAACACTCGGAAATGAATTGTCCGAGGAGACACACGTGCTGACAAAGCAAGAGACTTTGTTGGGAAGGGGTGCCCAGGTGGAGAGCAGCAGGATAAGGGAACCCAGGAGGACTGCTCTGCCATGTGGCTCACAGTCTCGGATTTTATGGTAATGGGGTTAGTTTCTGGGTTGTCTCTGGCCAATCATTCTGACTCAGGGTCCTTCCTGGTGGTGCCTGCATCACTCAGCCAAGATGGATTCCAGCAAGAAGGATTCTGGGAGGTTGGTAGGACATAGGGACTGGAGTCTTCTCTCTCCTTTTGACCTTTCCCAAATTCTTATGGTTGGTAGTAGCTTGTTATTCCACGTTACTTACCAGGACCTCCTGTTGTAACATAACTCATGCAAGTGGTTACTATCATGCCTGGCCAGGGTGAGCAGTTTTGGTCAGTGGTTCCCCTAACAAACATACATGATGTCGCAGACCTAATTCAGATTTTAAAAGTTGCTATAATATATGGTCATAACTGGATGGCTTCTACTGCAGAATCTTGGGGAGGAAGAAAGGCTCAGGGGTAAAATTGTATCAATGATAATCAAAACAGGTACTTTGTGAATTCAGAGATCTGCTGTATCAGAGAACTTTGCCAATTTGCCTGTGATCCACAAGAAGAACCCTAAGTAAACTGCAACATCCATAGCCTTACAGGTGTCCCTTTTGTATCATGTTGTCTTATAGATTTATTAGAAAGGGCATTTTGCTTTCCACCCCATGTTTCCTGGCTATACTTTTCCCAGATGTTTATAAATGTGTCCTAGTTGCCTTTACACAATGCACATTCTTTAATTCTTATTTTGGCATTTTTGTGCTATTTGTTCTTGTAAGTCAACTCATTTTTTAGCTATTTTATTAAGGTAGAATTGACATACAGTGAACTGAACATACTTAAAATGCATAATTTGATAAATTTGACTACGTTTATACCAGTGAAACCATGTTGGTGAACTCTTTCCTTCCTTAGCTTCCTTGGTAGAGCTCTCTAATTTTTCATCCTCATTAATTTTCAGTAAATCATTAAATCCTATAGATTCTACTTATGCTTTTAAATCCATCTTTACCACACCATCTCCACTTCCTGCTGATCCTCATGTACCTTTGCCTTAGGCAAATTGGTTGACTACCAGGTCCAGCAGGGATATATTAATGATTGATTGAGATTATGCATTCCACCAAGGCACATAGATAAACGGTTCTAGAATTTAAATGAGCATATGATAATAATATGATGAAATTAAAATTCAGTTATTAATGGCTACCATTTATTGAATGCTCATGATGTGCCAGATATTGCACTAGGTTTTTTACAAACTCATAAACAACTCTTTAAGTTGAATGGTACCTCTCTTTTGAAGAAGAATGAACTCAAGCCTAGAAATGTTAAACAATTTGCCAAAAGTCATACAGCTAGTACATCAAAGCTGGGATTTAAAGCCAGGTCATCTTGATTTTGAATCCCATGCTCTATTCACCACACAAGAAATCTACCATGCTTAATCAATTAACACTATGTATAAAACGTTACTAATGGGGAAAAAATTACTTGCCATTTGAAAAACTTTTGTTTTTAAACAGTTTCTCTCATTTTAATATCATGATATATTATTGTAATTCTAGAAAGGCAGTAATTTTTTTTCTGACCTGAGCCATGATTATTCTATCTACACTATAGAAAATTGCAATCTTAAATTTAGCCAATGAGGCACTATGAAGAAGATAATTTACAAGATGGATAATTTCATAATAAATATATCAGCTTAAGTGCCTTAAAATTGGAAATTAGTTTTTCCACGGTGGAGGAATCAAAATGGAGTATAATATACATAGATGAGGAATAGCAGTCCACAGCCAGGCATCTTCAACTTTACTGAGAATAGTTTTCCCTTAAATTAGTCTTGCAAAAGTCAATAATAGAAGCTATTTGCTACCAGAAATATATTTAGAGAAACTGCCATTTATTATAACTAAAGTGGTTTATTTCCTTGCTAGTTTATTTGGCTGAGGATTTTCTTGAAATTGAGGACAAACCGGAAATATAATTTACCAATCTATACAGTATTACAGCATATTTCATATTCTGAGGCTTTTGTAAGTGTTTTTCAAATATCAGCAGTAACAGTACTCTGTTTATGCTAGATATTGAAAATGTGGGTTATTTAAAGCTGGGCTGGGTGTCAGAATTCATTCTGAAGCCAGTTATAAGGGGTTTAGGATGGCCCTAGGAATTTAATACTCATCACTTATGAAAGGATCAACGAGGAACTAAATTCCGTGCGATATCAAGGATTTTTCTATGTTGGTCATTTATCAACTTGAAGAAGGAAATTCAGAGAGAGATGTTTTATACTGTGTGTGCTTCTTAAGCACAGGAATCAAGTTTGTTTGCTTGTTTTTTCCTGATGGCTACATGAAGTTTCTATGAACCCTGAGTTTGAAACTGGATGATGCCACTTGTTAGCTATATGAGCTTGGGGAAATGATTTACTTCTCTCAGCTTGAGGCTGTCTCCTCACCTATTAAAAGAAGATAACAATGAACTTTCTTGCCAGTTTGCTGTGATAAAAAAAAAAGACTTAACTGCCCATAGATTGCTTAGCAGCATATTTGACATATTTTAGTTGCTCAATAAAGAGTTGGTCCTGTCTACTGTAGTCACTGGTATTTATCTATTCACCAGCCATCTGTCTTCTTCCTTGCTAACAGAACTCCAGTTTAGCTGCCACGTGCCCAGCCCCAGAGGATGAATCATGATTAGCCTAAGCTGGTGTTCCTCAATGGGGACATTATTGGCATTTTGAGTGGAGTAATTCTTCCTTGTGTGGTTCTTCCCCCAGTATTACAAAATGTTGCACATCCTTGGCACCAGGGCAATGCCTGCTACTATCATTTTCCTTTTGAAACTTTTTTCCTCTTCATACTTTCCAGTGAGAATGTTGTATTAGGAGCAATGTAAGCTATCTTGCAACCTTGAGGGGAAGGCTAAGAGATTCTTGAGAGGCTGACCCAAGGTCCTGATATCTTATAATCACCAAACCAACCCTGTATACTCCTTGGAGAATACCACACTCTCTTAATTACTATACCTTTAATTATTTGAATTACCTTGATTACTATACCTTTAATCCTCCCAATTTTTTTTTCTTCACAGTTGTCACAGTTATGCTTTTCCCTTTCAAATTCCATATAAAGTTTAGTTAGCTTTTGTCAAGTTCCATTAAAAACCCAGTTAGACTTTTGATTTGATTTAACTGAAATTATAGATTAATTTAGGGAGAAGCAACATCCTTAAAATACTGAGTCTTCCAGTCTATGAACATGGTATCTCCCTTCATTAAATTTGGCATGCTTTAATATCTTCCAATAGAGTTATATATTTTGTTTTTAGGTGTTGTACATATTTAGATATATCCCTTGATATCTTCATTTCTTTCTCTCTCCTTTGTAAAAAAAACTTCCATTATTATTATTATGAAACACTTCAAACACGTACAAAAGTAGAAATAATAGCATGACACCCATGCTTCAGTAAATATCAACTCAAGGGCTTGATTTTTCATTTGTATCCTTCCACTTTCCTTCTTCCAACTGTATTATTTTGAAGCAAATCTCAGATAATTGAGCATCATGAAGAAGAATTTCAATGGATTGAAACATTCTAATTACTATTTTTGGCAAAATTGTTTTATAGGTGGTGTTTTGTAATTCCATCCAGAGGCACATAATCTTTGATTTTCTGTTTTTTTGTGAGGTTAGCAGGCATTGATGATAGCTGCCTAGATTTATGACTTTTTTAAGGGTTGTGCAATGCTGATATTTAATTTTTTTCTACATTTATGAACTGGATGAATTTTTTAAATTTATTTATTTATTTTGGGCTGTGTTGGGTCTTCATTTCTGTGCGAGGGCTTTCTCTAATTGTGGCAAGCGGGGGCCACTCTTCATCGCAGTGTGCGGGACTCTCACTATTGCGGCCTCTCTTGTTGTGGAGCACAGGCTCCAGACGCGCAGGCTCAGTAGTTGTGGCTCACGGGCCTAGTTGCTCCGCGGCATGTGAGATCCTCCCAGACCAGGACTCGAACCCGTGTCCCCTGCATTAGCAGGCAGATTCTCAACCACTGCGCCACCAGGGAAGCCCCTGGATGAAATTTTTAAGAAGAAACTTTCCCTCATCATCTGCTTGTCAAGCAAGTGACAATTTGGCCAGTGAAGAAATAATGATCCCTTTATGGATTCAGACACTCTATTACTTGGACAGCAAAAGCAAGGTCAGTAATGGTGTCAGCTCCCCACATCCCATATGCCATGGGATAACACTGAAACAAAGGGGCCAGATGACAACACAAGTAGTAGGACACCCCGTTGCTGAGGAATCAGTTTCATGCTGTAGTGAATGAGTTTTATAGCCTGAAACTCTACCCTAATGGGGAGAGGAGTGAGGCAGAACTTGGGAGGTAATTGAAACTGCCTCGTGACAGCCTCCCTAAAGATAGAGTGGTGGGTAAGAAATAGCCTCATGCAGCTACTTATACATTACCTGTTATCCCATGTTCCATAAGTATCATCATGTTTGCTCCCAAGAATTAGATAAACAGAAGTTAAGGCTTGTCTGCGTGGTCTATGTGGATGTATGCAAGGACATTAGGGTGCTGTCATGGAGCAGTTTTCCTAAGACCCTGAAGTATAATAAATAGAGGGAAAGTAGAGAAAATGCTTGAATATTTCCTTTTATTTTCCGGTTTTCAGAATAATGTGTTGCTTGCCTAGTATTTTCCAAATGTAATCAATGATGAAATTTAGTATAATTGTAAATATCAACATATTAAACATATTCTTTTTTTTGTTTAATTGGGGTATAGTTTTTTACAATGTTGTGTTAGCTTCTACTGTACAGCGAAGTGAAATACAGTTCCCTGTGCTATACAGTGGGTTCTTATTAGTTATCTATTTTATGCATACTATGTATATATCAATCCCAATCTCCCAATTCATCCCACCTCCCAACCCCACCCCCCACTTTCCCCTTGGTGTCCATACATTTTTTCTCTCCATCTGTGTCACTATTTCTGCCTTGCAAACCGGTTCATTTGTACCATTTTTCTAGATTCCACATATATGCGTTAATATATGATATTTCTTCTTCTATTTCTTTTTTTTTTTTTTTTTTTTTTTTTTTTTTTTTTTTTCCGTACGTGGGCCTCTCACTGTTGTGGCCTCTCCCGTTGCGGAGCACAGGCTCCGGATGCGCAGGCTCAGCGGCCATGGCTCACGGGCCCAGCCGCTCCGCGGCATATGGGATCCTCCCAGACCGGGGCACGAACCCGTATCCCCTGCATCGGCAGGCGGACTCTCAACCACTGCGCCACCAGGGAGGCCCTCTTCTTCTATTTCTGACTTACTTCACTTTGTATGACAGTCTCTAAGTCCATCAACATCTCTACAAATGACACAATTTCATTCCTTTTTATGGTTGAGTAATATTCCATTATATATACGTACCACATCTTCTATATCCATTCATCTGTCGATGGACATTTAGGTTGTTTCCATGACCTGGCTATTGTAAATAGTGCTGCAGTGAACTCTGGGGTGCGTGTGTCTTTTTGAATTATGGTTTCCCTGGGTATATGCCCAGTAGTGGGATTGCTGGGTCATATGGAAATTCTATTTTTAGCTTTTTAAGGAACCTCCATACTGTTCTGCATAGTGGCTGTATCCATTTACATTCCCACCAACAGTGCAAGAGGGTTCCCTTTTCTCCACACCCTCTCCAGCACTTATTGTTTGTAGATTTTCTGATGATGCACATTCTGATGGGTGTGAGGTGATACCTCACTGTAGTTTTTATTTGCATTTCTCTAATAATTAGTGATGTTGAGCAGCTTTTCATGTGTCTCTTGGCCATCTGTATGTCTTCTTTGAAGAAATGTCTATTTAGGTCTTCTGCCCATTTTTTTGATTGGGTTGTTTGTTTTTCTGGTATTGAGCTGCATGAGCTGCTTGTACATTTTGGAGATTAAAATATGTGAAGCCATCTGGTCCTGGACTTTTGTTTGTTGGAAGAGTTTTAATCACAGTTCCAATTTCATTACTTGTGATTGGTCTATTCATATTTTCTATTTGTTCCTGGTTCAGTCTTGGAAGGTTATACCTTTCTAAGAATTTGTCCATTTCTTCCAGGTTGTCCATTTTATTGGCATTGAGTTGCTTGTAGTAGCCTCTTATGAGGCTTTCTGCGTATGAGTATTTCTGCGGTGTCTGTTGCAACTTCTCCTTTTTCATTTCTACTTTATCGATTTGATTCCTCTCCATTGTTTGCTTGATGAGTCTGGCTAAAGGTTTTCCAATTTTGTTTATCTTCTCAAAGAACCAGCTTTTAGTTTTATTGATCTTTGATATTGTTTTCTGTGTTTCTATTTCATTTATTTCTGCTCTGATCTTTATGATTTCTTTCCTTCTACTAACTTTGGGTTTTGTTTGTTCTTCTTTCTCGAGTTGCTTTAGGTGTAAGGTTAGATTGTTTATTTGATTTTTTTCTTGTTTCTTGAGGCAGGATTGTATTGCTATAAACCTCCCTCTTAGAACTGCTTTTGCTGCATCCCATAGGTTTTCGGTTGTCATGTTTTCATTATCATTTGTCTCTAGGTAATTTTTGATTTCTTCTTTGATTTCTTCAGTGATCTCTTGGTTAGTTAGGAGCATATTGTTTAGTGTCCATGTCTTTGTGTTTTTTACGGGGTTTTTTTTTCTGTAATTTAATTCTAATCTCAGCATTGGAGTCGGAAAAGATGCTTGATATGATTTTAATTTTCTTAAATTTACCAGGGCTTTATTTGTGACCCAGGATGTGATCTCTCCTGGAGAATAATGTATGTGCACTTGAGAAGTGTAATCTGTTGTTTTCAGATGGAATGTCCTATAAATATCAATTAAATCTATCTAGTCTATTGGGTCATTTAAAGCTTGTGTTTCCTTATTAATTTTCTGTCTGGATGATCTGTACATTGGTGTAAGTGAGGTGTTAAAGTCCCCCACTATTACTGTGTTACTGTTGATTTCCTCTTTTATAGCTGTTAGCAGTTGCCTTATGTATTGAGGTGCTCCTATGTTGGGTGCATATAGATAGCCTTTGAAGTCTGATTCTCTAGGAATTCCTCCTCCCGTTGCCGGACCCCCAGTTTGGGAAGCCTGACGTGGGGCTCCGAACCTTCACTCCAGTGGGTGGACTTCTGTGGTATAAGTGTTCTCCAGTTTGTGAGTCACCCACCCAGCAGTTATGGGATTTGATTTTACTGTGTTTGCATCCCTCCTACCATCTCATTGTGGCTTCTCCTTTGTCTTTGGATGTGGGGTATATTTTTTGGTGAGTTCCAGTGTCTTCCTGTCAATGATTGTCCAGCAGTTATTTGTGATTCCGGTGCTCTCGCAAGAGGGAGTGAGCGCACTTCTTTCTACTTTGCCATCTTGAACCAGTCTGTCTGCTTCTGCTTTTTAGCTACAAAAAGTATATTGTAGAAAGGGAGACAATATGTGAGATATTTTCCCAGGCCAAGCTTAGAAGTGATTTACCAATTATTTAGTATAATTGTAAATATCAACATATTAAACATATTCGATGTGTTCAAGTCAATTGCAGTTATTGTCCTTATTAAGGCTCAAATTGTTCAATCTTAGGCCGGTGGGCTCCCATTCAATTTGCTTCTGGAGTCTTCTCATATTATCCTACTAGTCTTTGCTAGCTTCCTTGATTACTGGTATAAGATGTGCAAGGTTCCTCTAATACATTTCCTGTCCCTTACCTTGAATCAGTTATTTATTCAAGTATCTGTGCTTCCTTTTTTGTTGAAATATTATTTAGAGACTATTATATGGGTGCTAGGTGTGCTCATTTATACTGTGTTTCATCTTTTTTCTAGACTTCTTCAGTAGAAAGTTGTAGGAAATACATATTTTAAAAAATACAATACTTCAGGATTTCATACTGATATTTCCAAATCAAAAACAGGACCACAGCTTTTTGATGTTACCTGATCAATCTCACCTCCATATCTTTCTTCCATGCCAAAGCACTGGTTCTCAAAGATGAAAATGAATGACTCATGTTTTTATCCCACAATATACACAAAGTGGTCTTTGAATGACAAAACTGACAATAACACCAAAAATACCATTTTAAAGCACTTAAAACATTTTTAGTTCTTTATGTCATTAGGGTATATATTATTTTTAAGAAATAATACATTTTGAGTTCATATTAATATTTCAAATTCAAATTTAGGGTTATAGGGTTTTTACTTAACTTCTTTGATTTATAATTTTATGTCTTTTGTTTGTTTATTTTGTCTTTGGCTGTGCTGCATGGCATGCAGGATCTTAGTTCCCCAACCAGGAATCGAACCTGGGCCCTTGACAATGAGAGGGTGGAGTCCTAACCACTGGACTGTCAGGGAATTCCCTGTCTTTTTATACTGAAAAATATTTTTCTTAATAATATAATTTTGTTCTTATATGTGTGTACATATATGTATGTGTGTATATATACATATATATGTACAAATATCATTTGTCAATATCAATACCAATACCAGTATTATTACTAAAAATGTTATTATTACAAACATATAAAAATTAGTTGACAGTCTTTTTGTTCTTAAGGTATATCCTACTAGGGGTGTAAAGTCAAATTATTTTGTGGTTAAGTCACTGTCCAATACGGACTTGTGTTCTTTTTTTATGATTCTCTTTATTTTTGATAATTATTCTTTTCACTTCTTCATCTTGATATAATGTTGTTTTATAACTGTTGAAACAGGTACACACTTCTAAAGTCAAATATGCAAAATAAGATACAATGAGAAAAGTACACCTTCCATTCGTGATCTCTCCACCCTACTTCCTCTCTCCCATTATAGGTACTTAACATTTTTTTTGTTTATTCTTATATAAAGAATGTATTACAATAATATAGCTGTGCATATTCATATCCCTGTTTTATTAGTTAACTTATACTATGCACACTTTTTCTACCTTGCTTTTTTCAGTTAACAGTATATACCAGAAAACCATCCATAGCCTTCTATATACATATTACTCATTCTTTTTTAGAGCTGTATAATATTCCATTATATGAATGCACTATAGTTTATTTAACCCATAATATTTGGGTTTTGTTGATATTGTTAATGTTATATTTTGAAAAATCATTATACTACTTAACTATGTAGTTTTAATATATAGAATCACAAGGGACTTTTTTCATTTAATAATATAGCCATCTACCATGACGCAGTTAGTTTCTTTGAATATTCTTTTCAGTTTTCTATACAGTCATCCCTTGTTATATGGAGGGGATTGGTTCCAGTAGCCCTAGCAGTTACCAAAATCTGTGAACATTCAAGTTACTTATATAAAATGGAATAGTACAATGAATACAATCAGCCCTCCAAATCCGTGGATGCAAAATCCATGGATGCAGAATCCATGGATGCAGAGCGCTGACTGTATATATAATCCTGTCTGACAGCTTGCTTTTTTCTTTTCAACATTTGTATTGCAAAGGTCCAGCAATTATAAGAAAATGATAACATTGAATTTTGTGAGGAAAGGAATTGGATCTCTGAGAATGTAACACAAAGTTATAATCCTCAAAGCGTTACAAGCTCAGTGAAATTGTGAAAAATAAAACTCTATTTATATTCAAAGGGAGATGGGAAGGATGTTTGTATATCTCAGCCTGGACTACAAGTAGGAAAACCTTCCCCTATGAATTTGTAAACATGGACCTGCCCACATATTGACTTTGAGTTGGAATTTTTACTACCCATTTTATCTGGGAACTACCAAGTTGATAAATTAACATTAAAAACTTGCCCGAGTCCAGTTATGCTCCCAGGCAGAAGCAAAAGGAAAACTTCTCTGGAGGGATACACATTCACGTTCACAGGATTTATCAGCTAAAGAGAGGTTACAACCTAAATCTCAATGCATGTGAGGAAATAATCCACCACTGGGGAAGACTCAGCAGTCACAACAAAGAGAAAAATTAAACTCACAAAAACTTCACATAATACATTTATCAGACAGAAGTGGTAACATAAGCATGTTTAGAATGACAGACATGAAAGAAATTATCAGTACGTTTCAAAATAATGTGTATGAAAGAGAGGGAGAGGTCATTTTTCATACTGATATGAAAAGATACCAATAGCAGCACTTCTAAAAATAATTTTTGCAATTATATGTATAGACATTTAAAAAGCTCAGTAGACTTTTGGGCTTCCCTGGTGGCACAGTGGTTAAGAATCTGCCTGCCAATGCAGGAGACATGGGTTCGAGCCCTGGTCCAGGAAGATCCCACATGCCGCGGAGCAACTAAGCCCATATGCCACAACTACTGAGCCCACGTGCCACAACTACTGAAGCCCACGTGCCTAGAGCCTGTGCTCCACAACAAGAGAAGCCACCACAATAAATCTGTGCACCGCAAGAAGAGTAGCCCCACTCACCTCAACTAGAGAAAGCCCATGCGCAGCAACGAAGACCCAACGCAGCCAAATAAAACAAATAAATAAAATAATTTTAAAAATATTAAAAAAAACAACTCAATAGACTTTTAAAGTAGCAGATCAACAAAAGATGAGGAGATAACTTTTTTTTCAATGGGAAATAGTTCTGAAGAAATTCTCCAGAATAATATACAGAAGGTTAATGAGATTCCAGTTATGGAATAGAGATTCAAAGATTCTGAAAAAAGAATAATCATGTCTGACATATGTTTACTAGGACTTCAAATATTGTGAATATTTGGGAGTTCCCTGGTGACCTAGTGGTTAGGATTCTGGGCTTTCACTTCCGTGACCTGGTTTCAATCCCTGGTCAGGGAACTGAGATCCTGCAAGCCACGTGGTGCAGCCAAAAAAAAAAGTGAATATTTGAGGATATCATATTTGAGAATTTTCCACAATTGAAAAACATTAATCTCAGATTCAGGAAATACATCAAGTTCCATGTAGTATTAAATAAAAATACATCCACATCTAGATACACTGAAATGAAATTAGAGAATATAAAAATCTAAGAGATAATCTTAAAACGCAAACTCTTACTGAGGAATGGAAATTAGACTAATAGTTGACTTTCAATGTCAACAATTCTAGTCAGATGACAGTGAAATAGTATCTTTAAAATGTTGGGAGAAAATAACTGTTGATCTGGGATTTTATACATATATAAATCACTGATCATGAATGGGAGCAAAATAAATACTTTTTCAGGGAAGGACTGAAAGAATTTTCTATTAACAGACTCTCACTGAAATAGTAAAAGATGAACTTCATGAGGGAGAAAATTGAAGCCTGAAAGCAATGAAACACAAGAAGGAATGTTTAACATAGGAAATTATCATTTTTATTCATCTAAGTAAACATTGACTTAAAAAGCATTAATACTGAAAATGTCTAAAATATTGTATGAAAATAATACATCAAACATAACAGTAACTTAAAGATTCAGATGATTTGTTGGTTTTGGTTGGAAATAACCAATTACTTAACTAAAAGAGCCTTAAACAATTGGAAATAATTATTATTTTGCATATCAAGGAGCCCAGAGGTCAACAGTCCACAAGTTGATGCAGCAGCTCAATTATGCAGTTGAGGACATAAGTTCTCTTACTCACTCATTCTGCTCTTTTTTAAGTCTCTGCTGATTCCCCTTATGGTTACAAGATGGCCAGAACAGCTCAAGTACAGTGTTCTCATACAAATACATTCACAAGCACAAAGGAAAAAGGCAGTGAAAAATATCTTCTATTTCTATCTTTTTATCAGGTTAGGACATCTTTTCTATTATCTTGAGTGCAGACTTCTCCTTATAGTCCGTCGGCCACAACTGGCACACATATTCCGTTGGCTACAACCAATCACTGGCAGAGGGGAATGTGATTTTCCTGTTCGACTTAAATCGATCATGATTTATCACCTTGTGATAGCCTCACCATCTTTGAACTTATTTTTTTCTCAATACGTGAACAAAACTGTAGTTCTGTTATCAAGGAAGAAGAGAAGAGAATGCCTGTTGTTTAGGCAACCAAAGCTGCCTACCTAAGCATTCTAAGGCCCTTATACTGTTCCAGAGGAGAAGAGAGAGGTGTTGGCTACTTTCAGACTTTAGATTAATTAGGCATGCTAAAAATGTAAGTATACATGTTACAAATAGAAATAGAACATAACTTCTAACCCATGAGAGGATAAAAAAGAATAAAGAAAAAAATTCATTTAATCCAATAGAAAGCAGTTAAAGAGGTAAACATAGACCACTAGGCACAGTTTTATAGACAGGAAAAAGTTTTGTGAACTAGCTCAGTCACCAGCTGGCTGTTCACTGGAAAGTTACTTCTCTTTGGTTCTGAGCTTTTCTAAATGACTTAGTCTAAATGACTTTTAAGTTTCCAGTCCTAATAGTATATGAAACAAATATGTGTTTTTTGAAAGTTTTAATTAGTTTGTATACACTGGAGAATATCATCACTTCTTTTAACTATGCATATGATTATGTGATATCTTCATTAACATATGTGCACATGAAAATTTCAGCAGCATCCAAGAAACAGAAAACATTGCTTTAAAGTTGCTTAATTTAAATCCCTTAAATGGTGTGCCTTAATAAAGTTACTATCTTTTCCCCTTCCCCTCTTTCAAGTTATTTCCTATTGCAAAACAAATTTGTCACATTAATAATTCTTCCATTATTGCATGTCTTGGGATTTAAATTAATTAAAGCAATGACTTTATAGAGTGACCTGATTTAGGAAAGGCTGGAAGGTTCCTCTCGTTTCCCAAAACTGACCTCTATGCATTTTGTCTTTGTTCCATGTTGGTTAAAGCTCTTCATTTCAGCTTCACCCTAAGCTCACCTGTACCTTCTTAAACTTTTCCTTGAGTGGAGACTTGTTTGAGTGTTTGCTCTTTGAAGCGTTTCCCCATTGCACATAACCAAAAAATAAATAATGTGAGTTGTCAACAAAGTAGTCAATTAAAACAAGTTCTGTTAACTATTAAGAGAAAATTTTGCTAAGCAAGAAATAAAGTAGAAAATGCAGGTGTTAGCTCTTAAAATGAAATTATTTACCAGCCTTTACCTGAGAATTAACTATACCTAAATATGTACAGAGAAGGTGCTACACAATGGTACAAAGCCATCAGAATCTTATTAAAGTAACCCAAGAAAATCCATTTATGTAGTGCTGGAGATATAAACTATCATGGTTAGAAAGGGAGATGGAAGTTTAAGAATGAGAAATTATCTAATCCACGTTCTCCTTGAGAAAAGTGTGGTTTAGTGTATGGTGTCCTGACACACGTCCAAATAGTTGCAAAAGTTCGAATTTACAGACCTAATAAGATGGCAGGAAAGGGGTCAAAAGAATAATTTTGAAGTCAATATATATATATATATATATATATATATATATTTTTTTTTTTTTTTTTTTTTTTTTTTTTTTTGCGGTACGCGGGCCTCTCACTGCTGTGGCCTCTCCTGTTGTGGAGCACAGGCTCCGGACGTGCAGGCCCAGTGGCCATGGCTTACGGGCCCAGCTGCTCCGCAGCATGCGGGATCTTCCCGGACTGGGGCACGAACCCATGTCCCCTGCATCGGCAGGCAGACTCTCAACCACTTTGCCACCAGGGAAGCCCTCAATATTTTTTTATCTTCATATATCTTGACTTTACCAAAGGGATAATCTAAAAAAGATAGTAGAGATCAACCTAAAGAACTTAGGTTTGTTTTTTGACATTTGCCTTTATTCAAGGAGTTTCTAATAAATACATGGTACTGTAATAGAAGGAGATACATAAGACAAATAATTCTCTCTCCCAGAGTTTACAGGGTAGTGGGGGAATTAGATACGTACACAAGGAGCCATAATATGTAGTAGAATATTCTGTATGTGCCATACTAAATGTACAGATGATGTGCCATGAGAATTCAGAGGAAGGAGAAGTAACTTCCTGGGATTTAGGAAGAAGAGAAGTCAAACTTGACCTTGAAGACTGGGTATAACGTGAATATACATAAGGGGACAAAGTATATTCCTGCCTGAGTAACCTCTGGAAAAAGCATGGAGTCCACAAAGCATGGGATATAGAGGGAAAATGTGAGCAGGAATACTTGGAGATTCATCAAAATAGCTCACATTAACTGAGCACTTATGTAGCTGGTACTCTGCCTGGTCTTTTATATACATTTAATCCTCACAAAACATGATGAGGCAGAAGTATTATTATTGCTTTTTAAAGATTAAGAAATTTAAACTAAATATCAAAACTTAACATTCTTCTTTAAGATGATTATTTTTAATTCCTTGTCAGGCAATTCATATTTCTTTGGGTACCATCACTGGAGCTTTATTAGTTTCCTTTAGAGATGTCACATTCGCCTGATTCTTCATGATCCGTGTAGCTTTGCATAGGTGAATGTGCATTTAAAGTAGCAGAGGACTTTTGAAGTCTTTACAGAATGGCATTGGTGGATAAAAATCTTCTCCTGTCAGTTCCTAGGTGGATGGTATTACCCCCAGGATTGCAGTGGAGCTCAGTTCGAGCTGGGTCATGTGGCTGCTATTGGGTCTACAGTGGAGTCTGTGGTTGGAGGGTCTGTTACCAAATGCATGGACATGTGTGGTCCCCACCAGGTCCCTGGGATGGCTCCAGCTGCATCACTGGGTGGGCCGCTGGAATGTCAGGACTTGCCCTATACCATGGCTGAAAGGGATTAGAACCAAATCACAGAGCTGCATCAGGGTCCACAGATGGGACCAAGGTCTGAAGGCCTGCCTCCAGGGTCATGGATGAGCATGCCACCTGCTGGCTTCTTGGTCAGGCAGGACTACCCCTGGACCTGGGCTGAGTGGGGCTAGAACCACTTGCTGTTTCAGGCTCTGCAATCAGACTGAGTTTGGCTGGCTTGCCTTTAGGGGCATTGAAGACCTTGTCTGTGGATGGGTCTCTGGGCAGGTGGGAATCCTCCCTGACTGTGGCTGTGAGGGGCTAAAGAAAGAGCTCAAATAAGAATCCTAACTTTACACCTCAAAAAATAGAAAAAGAAGAAGAAACTAAGTTCAAAGTTAGCAGAAGGAAGGAAATAATAAAAATTAAAGCAGAAATAAATGAAATGGAGAATAGAAAGACAATAGAAAATATCAATGAAACTAAAATTTGTTCTTTTAAAAAGATGAACAAAATTGACAAACCTTTAGCTAAACAAAGAAAAAAGAAGACTCAAAATTATAAATGAAAGAGGAGGCATTACAACTTTTACCGCAGAAGTACAAAGGATCATAAGAGATTACAGTTATACACCAACAAATTGGATAACCAAGAAGAAGTAAATTCCTAGAAACATACAACCTACCAAGACTGAATCATGAAGAACAGAAAATTCAAATAGAACAATAAGTAAGGAGATTGAAGAAGTAATCAAAAACATCCCAACAAAGAAAATCTCAGGACCAGATGGCTTCTTGATTAACTCTACCAAATACTTAAAGAATTAATGCCAACATTTCTCAAACTCTTCAAAAAATTGAAAAGAAAGAAACACTTCCAAACTCATTTTATAAGACCAGCATTACCTTGCTGCCAAAGCCAAAGGACACTACAAGGAAAGAAAAATAAAACAAAACCTATAGGTCAATATCTCTGATGAATATAGATGCAAAAATACTCAACCAAATACTAGCAATCGTATTATCAGCACATTAAAAGGAACAGACACCATGATCAAGTGGGATTTATCCCTGGGATGCAAGGATGGTTCAACATAGGCAAATCAAAAAATGTGAGGCATCACATTAACAGAATGAAAGATAAAAATCACATAATCATCTCAATAGATGCAGAAAAAGCATTTGATAAAATTTAACATCTTTTCGTGCTAAAAACACTCCACAAATTAGGTACAGAAGGAATGCACCTTAGCATAATAAAGGCCACATATGCCAATCCCACAGGTAACATCATATTCAGTGGGAAAAAATTGAAAGCTTTTCCTCTAAGATCAGGAACAAGACAGAAGTACCCACTCTCAGCAGTTCTAGTCAACAGAGTACTGGAAATCATAGCCAGAACAAGAAAGAGAGAAGGAGAGAAAGAGAAAGAAAGAACGAAAGAAAGAAAGAAAGAAAGAAAGAAAGAAAGAAAGAAAGAAAGAAAGAAAGGAAGAAAGGAAGGAAGGAAGGAAGGAAGGAAGGAAGGAAGGAAGGAAGGAAGGAAAGAAAGAAAGAAAGGAGGAAGGAAGGAAGGAAGGAAGGAAGGAAGGAAGGGAAGGAGGGAAAAAGAGGAAGGGAGGAAGGAAGGAAGGGCATTCAAATAGGAAAGAAAAGTAAAATTGTCTCTGTTTGCAGTTGACATGATATTATATATAGAAAACACGAAAGACACCACCAAAAACCATTGGAACTAACAAATGAATTCAGTAAGGTACAGGATACAAAATCAACATACAAAAATCAGTTATGGGGCTTCCCTGGTGGTGCAGTGGTTGAGAGTCCACCTGCCGATGCAGGGGACACGGGTTCGTGCCCTGGTCTGGGAGGATCCCACATGCCGTGGAGCGGCTGGGCCCGTGAGCCATGGCTGCTGAGCCTGCGTGTCCAGAGCCTGTGCTCCACAACGGGAGGGGCCACAACAGTGAGAGGCCCGTGTACTGCAAAAAAAAAAAAAAATCAGTTATGTTTCTATGCACTGACAATGAGCTATCCAAAAAGAAATTAAGAAAACCACCCCACTTATAATAGCATCAAAAAGAATTAAATACTTAGGAATAAATTTTTTAACATGTTTATTGGAGTATAATTGCTTTACTATGTTGTGTTAGTTTCTGCTGTATAACAAAGTGAGTCAGCTATACATATACATATAACCCCATATCCCCTCCCTCATGCATCTCCCTCCCACCCTCCTTATCCCACCTCTCTAGGTGGTCAAAAAGCACCAAGCTAATCTCCCTGTGTGATGTAGCTGCTTCCCACTAGCTATCTGTTTTACATTTGGTAGTATATATATGTCCATGCCACTCTCTCACTTTGTCCCAGCTTACCCTTACCCTTCCCCATGTCCTCAAGTCCATTCTCTACATCTGCATCTTTATTCCTATCCTGCCCCTAGGTTCTTCAGAACCTTTTTTTTTTAGATTCCATATATATGTGTTAGCATACGGTATTTGTTTTTCTCTTTCTGACTTACTTCACTCTGTACAACAGACACTAAGTCCATCCACCTCACTACAAATAACTCAATTTCGTTTCTTTTTATGGCTGAGTAATATTCCATTGAATATATGTGGCACATCTTCTTTATCCATTCATCTGTCAGTGGACACTTAGGTTGCTTCCATGTCCTGGCTATTGTAAATAATGTTGCAATGAACATTGTGGTCCATGACTCTTTTTGAATTATGGTTTTCTCAGGGTATATGCCCAGTAGTGGGATTGTTGGGTCGTATGGTAGTTCTATTTTTAGTTTTTTAAGGAACCTCCATACTGTTCTCCATAGTGGCTGTATCAACTTACATTCCCACCAACAGTGCAAAAGGGTTGCCTCTTCTCCACACCCTCTCCAGCATTTACTGTCTGTAGATTTTTTTTTTTTTTTTTTTTTTTTTGCGGTATGCGGGCCTCTCACTGTTGTGGCCTCTCCCGTTGCGGAGCACAGGCTCCGGATGCGCAGGCCCAGCGGCCATGGCTCACGAGCCCAGCCGCTCCGCGGCATATGGGATCCTCCCAGACCGGGGCACGAACCCGTATCCCCTGCATCGGCAGGCGGACTCTCAACCACTGCGCCACCAGGGAGGCCCTGTCTGTAGATTTTTTGATGATGGCCATTCTGACTGGTGTGAGGTGATACCTCATTGTAGTTTTGATTTGCATTTATCTAATGATTAGTGATGTTGAGCATCCTTTCATGTGTTTGTTGGCAATCTGTATATCTTCTTTGGAGAAACGTCTATTTAGGTCTTCTGCCCATTTTGGGATTGGCTTGTTTGTTTTTTTGATATTGAGCTGCTTGTATATTTTGGAGATTAATCCTTTGTCAGTTGCTTCTTTTGCACATATTCTCTCCCATTCTGAGGGTTGTCTTTTGGTCTTGTTTATGGTTTCCTTTGCTGTGCAAAAGCTTTTAAGTTTCATTAGGTCATTTGTTTAATTTTGGTTTTATTTCCCTTTCTCTAGGAGGTGGGTCAAACAGGATCTTGCCGTGATTTATGTCGTGGAGTGTTCTGCCTATGTTTTCCTCTAAGAGTTTGATTGTCTGGCCTTACATTTAGGTCTTTAATCCATTTTGAGCTTATTTTTGTGTATGATGTCAGGGAATGATCTAATCTCATACTTTTACATGTCCCTGTCCAGTTTTCCCAGCACCACTTATTGAAGACACTATCCTTTCCACATTGTGTATTCTTGGCGTCCTTTTCAAAGATTAGTTGACTGTGTACATGTAGGTTTATTTCTGAGCTCTTTATTCAGTTCGTCTATATGTCTCTTTTTATGACAGTATGATACTGTTTTGATGACTATAGCTTTGTAATACAGTTTTAAGTCAGGAAGTGTGATGCCTCCAGCTTTGTTCTTCTTTCTCAAGATTGCTTTGATTATTAAGAGTCTTTTGTGGTTCCATATGAAATTTAGAATTGTTATTCTACTTCTGTGAAAAATGCCACCAGCATTTTGATAGAGATTGCATTGAATCTGTAGATCACTTTGGGTAGTATAGGAATTTTAATAATATGAATTTTTCTAATCCATAAACATGGAATATCTTTCCCTTTTTTTGGTGTCTTCTTTAATTTCTTTCATCAGTGTCTTATAGTTCCCAATGCTTCCTTGGTTAAATTTATTACTAAGTAGATCAATGGAACAGGATAAAAAGCCCAGAGATAAACCCATGCACATACGGTCACCTTATCTTTGATAAAGGAGGCAAGAATATACATTGGAGAAAAGATAGTCTCTTCAATAAGTGGTGCTGGGAAAACTGGACAGCTACATGTAAAGAATGCAATTAGAGCACTCTCTTAAATATTTGCAAATGAAGCAACTGACAAAGGATTAATCTCCAAAATTTATAAGCAGCTCATGCAGCTCAATAACAAAAAAACAAACAACCCAATCCAAAAATGGGCAGAAGACTTAAATAGGCATTTCTCCAAAGAAGATATACAGACTGCCAACAAACACATGAAAGAATGCTCAACATCATTAATCATTAGAGAAATGCAAATCAAAACTACAATGAGATATCATCTCACACCAGTCACAATGGCCATCATCAAGAAATCTAGAAACAATAAATGCTGGAGAGGGTGTGGAGAAAAGGGAACACTCTTGCACTGCTGGTGGGAATGTGAATTGGTACAGCCACTATGGAGAATAGTATGGAGGTTCCTTAAAAAAACTACAAATAGAACTACCATATGACCCAGCAATCCCACTACTAGGCATATACCCTGAGAAAACCATAATTCAAAAAGAGACATGTACCAAAATGTTCATAGCAGCTCTATTCACAATAGCCCGGAGATGGAAACAACCTAAGTGTCCATCATCGGATGAATGGATAAAGAAGATGTGGCACATATATACAATGGAATATTACTCAGCCATAAAAAGAAACGAAACTGAGCTATTTGTAATGAGGTGGATAGACCTAGAGTCTGTCATACAGAGTGAAGTAAGTCAGAAAGAGAAAGACAAATACCGTTTGCTAACACATATATATGGAATTTAAGGGAAAAAAAATGTCATGAAGAACCTAGGGGTAAAACAGGAATAAAGACACAGACCTACTTGAGAATGGACTTGAGGATATGGGGAGGGGGAAGGGTAAGCTGTGACAAAGCGAAAGAGAGGCATGGACATATATATACAGTACCAAACGTAAGGTAGATAGCTAGTGGGAAGCAGCCGCATAGCACAGGGAGATCGGCTCGGTGCTTTGTGACCGCCTGGAGGGGTGGGATGGGGAGGGTGGGAGGGAGGGAGGGAGACACAGGAGGGAAGGGATGTGGGAACAGAGGTATATGTATGACTGATTCACTTTGTTATAAAGCAGAAACTAATAAAAAAAAATAAGTGGTGCTGGGAAAACTGGATATCCACATACAAGACAATGAAGTTGGTCCCCTGTCTTACACCATACACAAAATTTAACTCAAAGTGGATTACAGACTTACCTGAAATCATAAAACTCCGAGAAGAAAACATAGGGGAAAAAACTCCTTGACATTGTTCTTGGCAATGATATTTTGGATACAACACCAAAGGCACAGGCAACAAGAGCAAAATTAAACAAGTGGGAATTCATCAAACCAAAAAGCTTCTGTGTAGCAAAGGAAACAACAAAATGAAAAGCAAACATATGGAAAATATTTGCAAACTACATATCCAATAAGGTGTTAATATCCAAAATACATAAGGAACTCTTACAACTTAATAGCAAAAAACAAGTTATGCAATTAAAAAATGGGCAAAGGACTTGAATACACATTTTCCCATTGAAGACATACAAATGGCCAACATTACTATGTGATGTGAAAAGGTCACTAATCATAAGGGAAATGCAAATCAATGCCATAATGCAATATTACCTCACACCTGCCAGAATGGCTATTATCAAAAAGACAAGAGATAATAAATGTTGGTGAGGATGTGGAGAAAAGGGAACCCTTGTGCACTGTGGAAATGTAAATTGTTACAGCCATTATGGAAAACAGTATGGAGGTTCCTCAAAAAATTCAAAATAGAAATACCATATGATCCAGTATTCCCATTTCTGGATATATATCCAAAGAAAATGAAATTAGTATCTCGGAAAGAGATATCTGTACTACCATGTTCATTATGGCATTATTCACAATAGCCAAGATATGGCAAAACCTAAGTGTCTGTTGATGGATGAATGGAAAAAGAAGATAAGATCTAAGTATTTACAGTGGAATACTATTCAGCCTTAAAAAAGGAGATCCTGTCATTTGTGGCAACATGGGTGAATCTGGAGGACAGTATGCTAATAAGCCAGACACAGAAAGAGAAATAATGATCTCAGTTATATGTGGAATCTAAAAAAGTCAAACTCATAGAACCTAGAGTAAATTGGTGGTTACCAGGGGCTGGGGGTAGGTCAAATGACTGTTGAATGTTGGTCAAAGGGTACAAACTTTCAATTATGAGATCAATAAGTTCTGAGGACCTAATACACAGCATGGTGACTGTTAATAGTATTGTTAATAGTATTGTGTTGTATACTAGAAGTTTGCTAAGTGAGTAAATCTTCAGTTATCTCTCTGCAGACAAAAAGCATGGTAACTCTGTGAAGTGATGGATATGTTAATTAACTTCATGGTGGTAATCATTTCACAATGTATGCATATATTAAATCATCACATTGTACACCTTAAATATATACAAATTTTTACTCGTTTATACCTCAATAAAGCTGGAAAATTTAAATAATATGCTTATGATACAAAGCTAATTTTAGTTGAAGCCAGATTTTTAACATAGATTTATTTATTTGAAGAATCTGACCTCATTTCAATTCACTGCACTAATACTCAATTACACTGTGTGAAGAGTATAACAGGAAATAAGGTTGAAAATGTAGCAAGCACTTGTGAAATGACTTGATTTATAGATAATGATGATGATAATAATAATAGCAATCATGTAAGAGGAATTGGAAACTATCCATCTTCTCCAGGCAACAAAATGACTCCCAGTGATCCCTGCCTCTTGGTATTCAAATCCTTGTCTACCCTTGGGCACTCTCCCAGGATTGGTCTGTGTGACCAATGTAATATGGCAGAAATGATGGCATGTCACTTTTTTTTTTTTGCGGTACGCGGGCCTCTCACTGGGGTGGCCTCTCCCGTTGTGGAGCACAGGCTCCGGGAGCGCAGGCCCAGCGGCCACGGCTCACGGGCCTAGTCGCTCCGCGGCATGTGGGATCTTCCCGGACCGGAGCACGAACCCGTATCCCCTGCATCGGCAGGCGGACTCTCAGCCACTGCGCCACCAGGGAAGCCCTTGCATGTCACTTTTGAGATTGTTATAAAAGACACTGTAGCTTCCCTCTCTCTCCGTCTCTTTCTGTCTCTGACTTTCATTACTCATTTTGGGGGAAGTTATGCCTTGTAGTAAACAATTGAATGAAAAGGTCTATGTCTTGAGGAACCCAAGAATCTTGCCAACATTCATGTCCATAGGTTTAGAAGTGAATTCTCCAGGCTTAATCAAGCCTTCAGATGACTGTGGCCGAATTGGACATCTTGACTCCAACCTTGTGAGAGACCTGAGCCAGAATCTCCCAGCTAAGCTGCTTCAAGATTATTGACACTCACATACTGTATAATAAATGTTTGTTGTCCTTCAGCTGCTAATTTTGGGGTAATTCATTACATAGAGATAGGTAACTAATACAGATTGTGGTAACTGGAAATAGGATGATGATATTACACACACTTAAAATATGTGAGTGGCTTTGGGAAAATATTAGTGTTTTCCAGAGTTCTGTTTCCAGTTCAGATGTTCATACTCTACACACTCTTCTCTGCATGATCTCATCCACTCTCATGGATTTAACTCTAATCTATATATGGATAACTCCAAAACCTGTTATTTCCAGAATAGATATTTTTTCTGAGTTTCGTACTTATATTGCCAACTTCCTACCTAAAATTTCTTTCCAAATTTCCAATAAGCACCTATAACTAAACATGTCATTTATGGAACTTAGCATCTCAACTCCCCAAATCAGCTCATCATTTTATATAATTTTTCTGAGATTGTGACACCCCATCCTTCTCAGTCACCCATTCTAGGAACCTAGGAGTTATCCTCATGTTTCACATTCAATCGATCATCTTATCCTGACAATTTAAACTCAAGTATTTCCTAGATTTGCACCACTTCTGTATCCCTTCTAACTCTTCCCTAGTTTCCTTTCACATCTGAATTATTGCAACTGTCACCTAACTGGACTCACTAGCTCCAAGCTTACCCTATAAAATCCATTTTCCACACAGTAGACAGTATTCTATTTCTAAATTGCAACTATGATCATCTTTAGCCTTTGCTTAAAATCTTTAAGTGGATATTTATGTCCCTCCAGATAAAGTCCAAATTCCTCACTGTGTATCAAACAGTTTCTATGGTCTTGCCCTTTACTGTGTCTCCAGATTTGTTTCTTGCTTATATATCTCTCATTGCACACTTCAACGAGGTGTTTTTTATATTTCCCCAAGCACAAGCCTTTTTTTTGTGATTTTACCTTTGCATGTATTTCTTCTACTTGGAATGCCATTGCCTTACCTTTTAGTCTAGTTCACTCCTTCTCTTCCTTTAGGAATAAGGTACAATAACCTCCTTTGGGTAAATGCCATACATTTCTCCCTCAGAATGGTTTAGGGAACACTCCTTACCCTCCCATAGTCCCTGGAGCACATCTTGTCATAATAAAAACTTTATTATATTAATATTGTCTGTTTTCATGAATAGCTTCATAACGAGGCTATACTCCTTAAGGACAGGATTTACATCTTAATTATATTTTATCCCTAGTGCCTAACACTGTGACTGGTTCAATATAATTTTGTTTCTTGAATAATACCATCAGGAATTGACAGCTGTTTGGAGGTTATAAACTGGGGGAAAGGCTAAGCAAGCTTAAAAGATGATCCAAGAAGGAATGGGAGACAATGATTCTCAAACTTTACTGTTAAAAAGAATCAACTAGTAAACTTGTTAAAATGCAGATTCCCCAACCTCATCCCTACATATTCTAATTTCTTAAGTCTAAAATAGGTCCAAGGAATCTGCATTTTTAGCAAACACCCAAGTAATTCTTTTTTTTTTTTTTTTTTTTTTTTTTTTTCTGTACGCGGGCCTCTCACTGTTGTGGCCTCTCCCGTTGCGGAGCACAGGCTCCGGACGCACAGGCTCAGCGGCCATGGCTCACGGGCCCAGCCGCTCCGCGGCATATGGGATCCTCCCAGACCGGGGCACGAACCCGCATCCCCTGCATCGGCAGGCGGACTCTCAACCACTGCGCCACCAGGGAGGCCCCACCCAAGTAATTCTGATGCAGAGGTTTTCTGCACAACAGTTCAGGAAACATTGATTTAAAAAATGAAGTTTTAATTTGATATTTCTGTAGTTTAGCATGTATGTTCATTTTTCTCATGATCTTTTGTTTCAAGTTATATGGCATATATGATAAACTTTATTGCATTTAAACCCTGTTCTATCATTTTAAATAGTGTATAAATCCCACCCCACCCTCCACCAGGATTTTTTTTCAATGTATGCTGCCACTAACAGCATACCTTTTTTTTTTAGAACATAGTCCCTGTTCTCAGAAACTTTATTTATTTTATTTTATTTTATTTTATTTTATTTATTTATTTTTAGCTGCATTGGGTCTTTGTTGCTGCATGAAGGCTTTTCTCTAGTTGAGGCAAGCGGGGCTACTCTTCTTGTGGTGCGCAGACTTCTCATTGTGGTGGCTTCTCTTGTTGCAGAGCGCAGGCTCTAGGCACGTGGGCTTCAGTAGTTGTGGCACGTGAGCTCAGTAGTTGTGGCTCAGGGCTCTAGAGCGTAGGCTCAGTAGTTGTGGCACACGGGCTTAGTTGCTCCACGGCATGTGGGATCTTCCCAGATCAGGGCTCGAACCTGTGTTCCCTGTATTGGCAGGCAGATTCTTAACCACTGTGCCACCAGGGAAGTCCAGGATTTTTAAAACAAAGTAAGTTTCAGTTTTTCAGAATGACTAATGTGGGTCTGCAATTCACAAAAAAGTCACAAAGAAATGCCTTGTCATAAACATATGTTGGGGAAATCAAATCCAGATGGTCAATAGTAATTCATATGTTTGAATATTAGCCTCTGCTGTGCTTCCAGATTTAAAATAATGAGGCTAAATCCCCCTTCAAAGAAGGTCAAGTCACACATGGATTTTCTTCCAAGCTTAAGTAATCTGTTTCTTTCTGAGACTTTAGAAAACCTAAAAAATCAAGTAACAAGGTCTGCAGCAACAGAGATTTTAGAGTAATGATTTAGTTGAGAATGTAAGATCCGTCTACTAAAGTGAGTATCCAGTTGAACTAATGTCAGTTTCATTTGTATATGAGTAAAGTTAATTTCTAAGATGTGTATATGTGGGTTTTACTACTTTTGTACTTTAAAAAAACAAATCACATGGCCCTAATGTTAGTGAATGGAAGTGGAATAAAATATATATCCCATATTATGCTCAATAGATTTTTAGTAGAAACTCTTTCTCCTGAGAAGGAGCAATTATATCCATCTACATGTAAGGAGATTAATAAGTTTAAATTGTATGTATCTGCAGTCAAATATAAGAAGACCTTTTAAAAACATGGACATTACAGAAAACAGATGGTTATTTTCAATATTGGGAAGGATAATATTGATAGCCACTTTCATTTTAATCCTCAGAATTGGACACTGAACAAACAAAAATCTGGTTATTTGCTTTTGGATACTGTGTCTGAAATTACAGTACACTGTTATCAGGCAGTTATGCTTTAGTTATATTTTCAAGTATTGAAAACTCAGGTTGTTTTCATATTGACCTGATTAACAAAGAGGGATTAGAATATTATTCCACTAAAAAGTTCATAATATTAAATAAGATCAAAATTACTTTTATTTCAAAGAAAAGATTGTGATATGTAGATTGATGAATTGAAGACCATAACATACAGAGAAATTAATCTAGCATAAATAAATCCAATAACCAAATACAAACAAAAAAGGAAAATGAAGAAAAAAACCTAGATGTCTCAAAAGTCTGAGGATTAAAAATTGTAAGTGAACAAAAAGCTTAGAAAATATCTACAAAACTGATCATTTTCTAGGAAAATATAAATTATAAAATTGACTTAGGTAAAGATAGAAAATCTGAAAAGACCAAAAACATGAAAGAAATATTTTAAGTGTAAAAATAAATTTCTTTCTAAAAGATTCTGAGCTTAAGAAAGATTCACCTATGAGTCATTTTATTTCTTCAAAAAATACTTTCCTATGATATTTAATCTGTTTCAGAGCATAAAGAAGAAAATTGTCCTTAGTGCATTCTATGGAGCTAGTATAATCCTGATAAAATAAAAAACATAGAAAAGATCATTTAAATTATAACTGGATTTTATTTATTATCATGCAAAATAGAGATGCCTGAATACAATATAAAATACTGGCCCTTGGATTTAGCAATATACTGAAAATAATATATATTGGCCTTGGAATATTTGTTCAGATTATGAGAATTGTTCAATATTTGTAAAACCATTCATATGATTCATAACATCAATAACAGATGAAAATAACGTCAATGTGATAGATACTGAAAAGATATCAGGTTGAGGACGTTCACTACTTAGTTGAGTATTTTCATTATGAATCCCAGGGCTAACATCACACTTAATGCTGAAAGACTAAAAGTTTTCCCTCTAAGTTCAGGAATAAGACAAGGATGTGTACTCTTACTTCTTTGATTCTACATTGTAACTGAAGGCTTTAGCCAGGGAAATTAGGCAATAAAATGAAATAAAAGGTATCCAGTTTGGAAAGGAAGAAGTAAAACTATTCTATTTGAAGATGAGATGATCTTATACATAGAAAACCCTAAGTAACACACATACACACACTATTAGAGCTAATAAGTAAGTTCAACAACGTTGCAAGATATAAGGTCAAAATACAAAAATCAGTGTTATTTCTACAAACATGCAAAAGGAAATGAAGAAAAGAATTACATTTTAAAAGGCATCAAAAAGAATCATATCATTGGTAATAAAGTAATCTTGAAAAAGAATAACATAGTTGGAGGATTCATACTTTTCACTTTCAGAAACTACCAGAAAGCTAAGGTAATAAAAATAATGCCATACTGGAATCATAGTAGACATATAGATCAGTGGAACAGAATTGGGAGTACAGAATTAAACCTTCACATTTACAGTCAGTTGGTTTTTAACAAGGGTTCCAAGACCATTCAGTAGGGAAATGTCTTATCAACAAGTGGTGCTGGAACAACTGGATATCTACATGCAAAAGAATGAATATGGACACAGTGTTCACACCATATACAAATATCAACTCAAAATGTATGAAAGACCTACATGTAAAAACTAAAACTATGAAACTCTTGGAAGAAAACGTAGGTGTACATTTTCATGACCTTCTGTTATGCAAAGGTTTCTTAAATATCACATCAAAAGGAAAAGGGATAAATGGAAAAAAGAAATCGGATTTCATTAAAACTAAAAACTTTGCTTCAAAGGACATCATCAAGAAAATGAGAAGAACTGTGGAAAATATTTGCAAATCCTATATCTGATAAGGGATTTTTTGTCCAGAATATATGACTAACTATTAGAACTCAATAATAAGAAGATTAATAATCTGCTTAAGAATTGGCAAAGAATCTAAACAGCTATTTCTCCAAAAGAAAAATACAAATGTGTAACAAGTACATGAAAAGATGCTCAACATCCTTAGTCATTAGGGAAATGCAAAATGAGATAACACTTCACATCTATTGGATGGAGATGTGCAAAAAGATAATAACAAGTGTTGGTGAGGATGTGGACAAATGGGAACCCACATATACTGCTTGTCGAGGTGTAATATGGTGAAGCTGCTTTGGAAAACAGTTGGTGGGAAGTTCCTCCGTCAGTTAAATATAGAATCATCATATGATACAGCAGTTCCACTCCTGACTATATACCCAAAGTGTTGAAAACCTATGTTCAAATAAAAACTTGTACAAGAATGTTCACAGTAATATTATTCATAGTATCCAAAAAAAAGTGGAAATAATTCAAATGTCTATCAACTGATGAATGGTAAGAAAAAGTGGTATACTAATTCAATGAAATATCATTTGGCAATAAAAAGGAATAAAAAGCAAGGAATGATATAACATGGATGAACCTTGGAAACAGACTCAACAGGTTCACATACTATATTATCCATTTACATGAAATTTCCAGAATGGGCACATCCATAGTGACAAAAAATAGATTAATGGTTACCAGAGTTTGGAAGGAGGCGGTAATGGGGAGTGACTGCTAACGGGTATAAGGTTTTTTTGGAGGGTGATAAAAGTATCCTAAAATTGATCATGGTGATGATTGCACAACTGTGAATATACTAAAAACCACTGAATTGTAGATTTTAAATGGGTAAATTGGGAGGTATAAGAATTATATTTCAATAAAGCTGTTAAAAATAATGTATAAGGACATCTTTTCATATATCTGATGTTATTTAAAACAATTTAATGGCTTCCTAATGTCCCTTGTATATAGATTAATAGCATTTATTTAACTACTTCCATACTGTTGAATATTTAAGTTGCTTTGCTTTGATATTATAATTAGTGTTTCAATGAGCATTGCTATAGTTAAAGCCTTGCATGTATCTTTCTTATTTCCCTAGGATAAATTCCTAGAAGAATTGCTGGCCCAAACATTATGCTCATTTTTACTTCAGTCAGACATTGACAAATCACTTCCCACAAGGGTTGTCTCACTTCTCCTGGCCATATGTGGTACATGAAAATACCCTGTGCCATGCACCATGCCCAGTGTCGGCTATTTTGTTCTGTGACTACTTTTTCTTTCCATCCTTTTTGTCCTCCTGCTCATATCCATTCTTCTTAAAATTAAAAAATATTTCTCTCATGTACTCTTTTCAGTATTCATTACTGAATCACTGATGACTTTTAGGAACTTCTCCAGTGAAATGCTCTAGGACATAATCAACATACTTCCTTTGCAACATGATATTCAGAACACTGATAAAGTCATACAAGACTGGCTTATCACATTTTCAGATGGCATGCAACTAAGAGGAACAGCTGTCTGTCACATAATCTCCATTCATTTGCTGCTTTAGTCCTTATAACATCCCTACATGACAAGCATCATTATCACTTCAAAAGGAGAAACTTGATAAGTCAAAGAGGTTAAAACATTTAATCAGGGTCATGTAGTTTTAATTGGTAGAGCAAGAGTTCACACTCAAGTGTGTTTCGTTCCAAAGCACGTGTACTTTGTACTGTACTACATTTGTTGTTCAGTTCAACACGTATGTATTGAGAACCTAGTATGCACCAGGTACACTGCTAGTGGTAGGGGATATAGTGATGTATAAAATTGACGTGGTCACTACTCTCATGGAACTTATAATCTAATGGGAATGCATAACAATAACAAGTCAACAAGTAAAAAAGTATAATCAATTTAAATAGTGATATGAGGAATGAAGAAAATAGAACAAGTTAGTGAAGTAACTGGGGAAGAACATTAGATAAAAGTGTTCAGATGTACCTCTTTGAGGAGATTTAGGCTGAGATTTGAATAACACGAAGGAGTTAGTCATGTGAAGACATGAAGAAGGATGTTCCAGAAAAAGGAACTAATCACAAGTACAAAGGCCTTGACACAGGAACAAACAGCATGATCTAGAAAGAAAACTAAGGTGATGTAGACATTTGCAATTTCTTCTGACAGCACAGTATCTTGAACATTTTCTTTATTTTGAGAAGTCTCCTTTTCATTAGACTTAGTAGTGTAACCGAAGGTGGGGTCTGACTGCTCGCCACTCAGAAGCCAATAAAGAGGCCAGGTAGGTGGAAAGGAAAGTTTGCTTTATTTTGGATGCCGGCAACTGGGAGGGGTGCAGGGGGCAGACACCTGTCCAAAGGCTGATTCCTCCCTCTGGCAATCAGGGGGCAAGAGCTTTTATAGACGGAGGGGGCTACATACAGAAACAGCACAGTCAGCTCTGACAGTCATCTTGAAATTGGTCATGCAGCGGTCTGACCAGAGTCACGTTGATTGTTTTAGGTACAGTTAATCTTCAGTTCCAGGGTCAGTTTGTTTCCATTTCTTTGAGGCCAATTCTCGGAATTTTTGTGGCAGCTTATGTCGTGGCTACAGCCTGCTCGCCATGTAGTTCACTTCTTCCACCTGGTGGGGGTGTCAGTATTTACAAGGCAGCTCACAGGATGTGGCTCAGAATATTATCTGTAGCCCTTAAGGAGGAACTAAAGGTCCTTGATGTTGCTTAATGACTAAGCTATTATTATTTGGTCTCCTTTGACTGTTTTCCTCTGCTTCTGTATTTTCTCACTTCTCTGATTAAACTTATTCTTTGGCTAAAGTTTTTCCACAGACAAAAGGCAGGCTGAGGTCATGGGGCAGGGTGGGCACAAGGACCATAGGGTCCTGCTCCATTTCAGTAGGACACAAAGTGTGCATCTTTCTTCAAGAGATTAAATACCAGGTATTTGCCTTTCTGGCCTTCCTTGCATATAAAGTATAGGAATGTGACCCAGGCTTCACCAATCAGACACAACTGTATGAAATTTTGACTCAGGAGTTAGAGTCACAAGAGGGAGAGGTAGGGGTCTTTTTCTCTTTGGTGGTCATCATGGCTCTGCAAAGTTATGTGCCTGGCCCAGCAGTGGAGTGGTGCACACCTAGTGCTCCAGAGCTTGATGGTGGAAGTTACCTCATGAGATCATTTCTTTTTTACAAATTTATTTATTTTATTTATTTTTATTTTTGGCTACATTGGGTCTTCATTGCTGTGTGCAGGCTTTCTCTAGTTGTGGCGAGCGGGGGCTACTCTTGGTTGCGGTGCGCAGGCTTCTCATTGCAGTGGCTTCTCTTGTTGTGGAGCACGGGCTCTAGGCACACAGGCTTCAGTAGTTGTGGCGCATGGGCTCAGTAGTTGTGGCTCGCAGGCTCTAGAGCTCAGGCTCAGTAGTTGTGGCACACAGGCTTCGTTGCTCCGCAGCATGTGGGATCTTCCCGGACCAGGGCTCGAACCCATATCCCCTGCATTGGCAGGAGGATTCTTAACCACTGTGCCACCAAGGAAGCCCATGAGATCATTTCTGAAGATGATTATTGACTGTTGTTTTTGGAAGCATAGCCTGGAGCCTCGTTCTCTAACACTCTCAGCAAGTTTTTTTTTAAGAATTCATTTTAGTAAGCTCCTTTTCTCATTAATTATTCAGTATAAGCCTCTGTTGCTTCTAATTTAGAACCCTAAATGATATAGTTAGTATGACTGAAGCTTAATGACAATGGGGCTTAGTTTTAGGAGACTGTGGCAAGCAAAATATTAGCTTCAGAAAGAGGTACACATCCTAATCGCCAGAACCTGCAAATATGTTACCTTACCTGGCAAAAGGGACTTTGTAGATATGATTAAGTTAAGAATCTTGAGATGATAAGATTATCATGGATTATCCAAGTAGTGCAAAGTAATCAATCACAATATTCCTTATAAGAGGGAAGCAAGAGGGTCAGCGGGTGAGACTGAGGAAGAGAGGTGTTGATGGAAGCAGAGGTCCATGAGCCAAGAGTTGCAGTCAGAGAGGAAAGCACAAACTACGTCATGTATGGTTTTATAGGTCATAGTAAGGTGTTTGGATTTTATGTATGATGTGAAGTAACTGGAGAATTTTAAGTAGGAAAATCACATTATTTGATATATGATCTTAAAACATGACTTTTGTTTCTATCTGGGGAAATTTACTAGATTGGGACAAGACTAGAGAGAATGAGGATACACCAGTTAGGAGGCTATGGCTGTAGTCAGAGTGAGAGAGGATGACAACTTGCACTTGTACATCAGTGATAGAAATATTCAGTTGAGAGGAAGAAAATAAATACATAAAATGTGAAAGGGAGATTGAATGAAGCAAAGCTCTCAGGAAAGAGACCCAAATACTGGCAGAAAGATTAGTTTCAGTTGAGAGGAACAGCTTCTTTATTTTAACAGTAAGACAGAAGTAAGCAAGGCCATGTGTGCATATGTATGTTTCATATTGAGAATACTGCATCTGATGGTATTTGACTTTCTGATTAGGAGGATGCTTTCTTCTCAAAGTGAAGGCAGTTAGCATAAAATATCTTCTCACCGTGTACAAAGATATAAAATATTATACTTAGATTAAGTAACATCAATCTTGGGTTTAATCTGCCATTGAATACTAAGAGTTAATTATATAGTCCAAATCCTGGGCTGAGGTTATCAAATCAGATTTGGAAAAGGATAAATGATTGAGTCCTAACCTCCAAAACAAAGAGACAAACAAAACAACTCATTGTCTGTGCCACCAGGAATATAATATACCAACTGAAAATACGTTTAATTTTATTGAACTACATGCTGTTCCAACTACATCTAAACTACTACAGATATTTCTAAAAACCACAACATTAGAAGGATATCAACAAACTAGAGTACATACAGAATACAACAAAAAAGATGATGAAATATCTAGAAAACTGAGTAGCAAGTGGAGAAAGTGGAGATCATTACTCAATACTAATTTTCATATACTTAAAAGGCTGTTATGTGAAAGAGTGAAAAATCAGTCATTGTTTAAATGGGGATGATAATAACACTGCCTAATGAAAAGAGTTCTTTTGATGATTAAATAAGTATATTTATATATGTATATTATTGTTTCTACTATTATTAATATATTCTTATTTTTCTAGAGGGCAGAACCTGGACCAGTAATGTTAGAACAAATCAAATATCAGCCAATTATGAGCATGAATTTTTTTTTCTTTCTCTTTTTTTTTATTTATTTTTTTTAATTTTTTTTTATTTTTTGCTTTATAACAAATTTAATCAGTTATACATATACATATGTTCCCATATCCCCTCCCTTTTGCGTCTCCCTCCCACCCTCCCTATCCCACCCCTCCAGGCGGTCACAAAGCACCGAGCTGATCTCCCTGTGCTATGCGGCTGCTTCCCACTAGCTATCTACCTTACGTTTGGTAGTGTATATATGTCCATGCCGCTCTTTCACTTTGTCACAGCTTACCCTTCCCCCTCCCCATATCCTCAAGTCAATTCTCTAGTAGGTCTGTGTCTGTATTCCTGTCTTACCCCTATGTTCTTCATGACATTTTTTTTTCTTAAATTCCATATATATGTGTCAGCATAGAGTATTTGTCTTTCTCTTTCTGACTTATTTCACTCTGTATGACAGTCTCTAGGTCCATCCATCTCACTACAAATAACTCAATTTCATTTCTTTTTATGGCTGAGTAATGTTCCATTGTATATATGTGCCACATCTTCTTTATCCATTCATCTGTCAATGGACATTTAGGTTGCTTCCATGTCCTGGCTATTGTAAATAGTGCTGCAATGAACATTGTGGTACATGACTCTTTTTGAATTATGGTTTTCTCAGGGTATATGCCCAGTAGTGGGATGGCTGGGTCATATGGAAATTCTATTTTTTTTTTTTTTTTTTTTTTGCGGTATGCGGGCCTCTCACTGTTGTGGCCTCTCCCGTTGCGGAGCACAGGCTCCGGACGCGCAGGCCCAGCGGCCATGGCCCACGGGCCCAGCCGCTCCGCGGCATATGGGATCCTCCCAGACCGGGGCACGAACCCGTATCCCCTGCATCGGCAGGCGGACTCTCAACCACTGCGCCACCAGGGAGGCCCTGGAAATTCTATTTTTAGCTTTTTAAGGAACCTCCATACTGTTCTCCATAGTGGCTGTATCAATTTAGATTCCCACCAACAGTGCAAGAGAGGTTCCCTTTTCTCCACACCCTCTCTAGCATTTATTGTTTGTAGATTTTTTGATGATGGCAATGCTGACTGGTATGAGGTGATACCCCATTGTAGTTTTGATTTGCATTTCTCTAATGATTAGTGATGCTGAGCATTCCTTCATGTGTTTGTTGGCAATCTGTATAGCTTCTTTGGAGAAATGTCTGTTTGGGTCTTCTGCCCATTTTTAGATTCAGTTGTTTGCTTTTTTGATATTGAGCTGCATGAACTGCTTGTACATATTGTAGATTAATCCACTGTCCGTTGCTTCATTTGCAAATATTTTCTCCCATTCTGAGGGTTGTCTTTTGGTCTTGTTTATGGTTTCCTTTGCTGTGCAAAAGCTTTTAAGTTTCATTAGGTCCCATTTGTTTATTTTTGTTTTTATTTCCATTTCTCTAGGAGGTGGGTCAAAAAGGATCTTGCTGTGATGTATGTCATAGAGTGTTCTGCCTATGTTTTCCTCGATGAGTTTTATAGTGTTTGGCATTACATTTAGGTCTTTAATCCATTTTGAGTTTATTGTTGTGTATGGTGTCAGGGAGTGTTCTAATTGCATTCTTTTACATGTAACTGTCCAGTTTTCCCAGCACCACTTATTGAAGAGACTGTCCTTTCTCCACTGTACATTCCTGCCTCCTTTATCAAAGATAAGGTGACCATATGTGTGTGGGTTTATCTCTGGGGTTTCTATCCTGTTCCATTGATCTATATTTCTTTTTTTGTTCCAGTACCATACTATCTTGATTATTGTAGCTTTGTAGTATAGTCTGAAGTCAGGGAGCCTGATTCCTCCAACTCCGTTTTTCTTTCTCAAGATTGCTTTGGCTATTCAGGGTCTTTTGTGTTTCCATACAAATTGTGCAATTTTTTGTTCTAGTTCTGTGAAAAATGCCAGTGGTAGTTTGATAGAGATTGCATTGAATCTGTAGATTGCTTTGGGTAGTAGAGTCATTTTCACAGTGTTGATTCTTCCATTCCAAGAACATGGTATATCTCTCTATCTGTTTGTATCATCTTTAATTTTTTTCATCAACGTCTTATAGTTTTCTGCATACAGATCTTGTCTCCTTAGGTAGGTTTATTCCTAGGTATTTTATTCTTTTTCTTGCAATGATAAGTGGGAGTGTTTCCTTAGTTTCTCTTTCAGATTGTTCATCATTAGTGTATAGGAATGCCAGAGATTTCTGTGCATTAATTTTGTATCCTGCTACTTTACCAAATTCACTGATTAGCTCTAGTAGTTTTCTGGTAGCATCTTTAAGAGTCTCTATGTATACTATCATGTCATCTGCAAACAGTGACAGCTTTATTTCTTCTTTTCCGATTTGGATTCCTTTTATTTCTTTTTCTCCTGGGATTGCCATGGCTAAATCTTCCAAAACTATGTTGAGTAAGAGTGGTGAGAGTGGGCAACCTTGTCTTGTTCCTGATCTTAGTGGAAATGGTTTCATTTTTTCACCATTGAGAACGATGTTGGCTGGGGGGGTTGTCATATTTGGCCTTTATTATGTTGAGGAAAGTTCCCCCTATGCATACTTTCTGGAGGGTTTTTATCATAAATAGGTGTTGAATTTTGTGGAAAGCTTTTTCTGCATTTATTGAGATGACCACATGGTTTTTATCCTTCAGTTTGTTAATATGGTTTATCACATTGGTTGATTTCCATATACTGTAGAATCCTTACATTCCTGGGATAAACCCTGTTTGATCATAGTGTATGATCCTTTTAATGTGCTGTTGGATTCTGTTTGCTAGTACTTTGTTGAGGATTTTTGCCTCTATGTTCATCAGTGATATTTTTTTTTCCTATTTATACAAAATTTATTATTATACTTTGTTCAGGATTACAAATCACCAAAAGGTCAACAACATAAGCACAAAAGAGGAAAAAGAGGCCAAGCTGCTGAATGTCACCAGCTTGTCTGTGGGGGTAAAAGGCTCTGGTCTCTGGGGAGTCTAAAGCAGGAGGTGAGGAGACAACTAGGCATAGAGGTCCTCTCGGTCTGCAGAGTAGGCCTTGGCCTCCTGCAGGAGAGCAAAGTTGAGGAATGGGAGGGTCTGTGCACCTCGTGATAGAACTCTTTGGGGTTTGCCAGCTGCAGCTCATACTTCATGTTGGGATCATGCCAGACATCCATAAAAAAACATTTTTTTTTTTTGGCATTTGCCTTTACTTTATAAAAACACACAACTTAAATACATATGACACTCTCTATACAAGACATGAACAGCTGTTAGATTTAACATTTTCCGTTAGTTCAACAGAAAGCAAATATGTAAATTACCTCGTGAGAGCAAAGCGTTTCTTTAGAGACTCTGCATTCCCGGCCCAAGGGCAGACCACTCTGCGGGCAGTCGATGCAGGAAGTTCACCCAAACTGTCCAACCTTCCAGCGAGTCATTTCATCAACATGGCTAACACAATCTAACTTAGCCACACCACAAGTTTAAGCTTTCATCTTCTCTAGAAATGCTTAATGGAAAAACCAATGTATAAACAGTATTAACTGTCTCTTACAATTGTGCCAAGTACCAATCATGAGAAACATGAACCCCTTTTCAGTTTGCAAAACTTGCAATGGAAGGTGGTTAGCTCTATTTCGTGGCTAAATTCCTCTACAGAAGTTTTACAGAAACATTGTCAGAGTCAGAGTGAGCTATATGGAGTGTGGTGGAGAAGGGAGTGACATCCCAAGACCCACTGAAATTGCTTACAGGACAGGCACTGTACCTGTCAAAGGCAATGTGCGCATGGCCTCACCTTTTCTAACTTGAGACCGAAATACCTCCCTCCCCCTCAAGATTCTGTGATTGTTCTATGAGGAACAGCTACCTCATTAATGATTCAGAGCTTACAGGGGCTGCCCGCTTATTCTGGCTTTCTTTCAAAAATTTAGCTGCCTTATCCATGGTTCATTTAGATTTTTTTTTTTTTTTTTTTAGTTTTCTTTTTTGTGACATCTTTGTCTGGTTTTGGTTTCACGGTGATGGTGGCCTCATAGAATGAGTTTGGGAGTGTTCCTCCCTCTGCTATATTCTAGAAGAGTTTGAGGATAGGTGTTAGCTCTTCTCTAAATGTTTGATAGAATTCGCCTGTGGAGTCATCTGTTCCTGGGCTTTTGTTCATGGGAAGATTTTTAATCACAGTTTCAGTTTCAGTGCTTATGACTGGTCTGTTTATATTTTCTACTTCTTCCTGGTTCGGTCTCGGAAGGTTGTGCTTTTCTAAGAATTTGTCCATTTCTTCCAGGTTGTCCGTTTTATTGGCATAGAGTTACTTGTAGTAATCTCTCATGATCCTTTGTATTTCTTCAGTGTCAGTTGTTACTTCTTTTTCATTTCTAATTCTGTTGATTTGTCTTCCCCCTTCTTTTCTTGATGAGTCTGGCTAATGGTTTATCAATTTTATTTATCTTCTCAGAAAACCAGCTTTTAGTTTTATTGATCTTTGGTATCGTTTCCTTCATTTCTTTTTCATTTATTTCTGATGTGATCTTTATGATTTCTTTCCTTCTGCTAACTTTGGGGTTTTTTGTTCTTCTTTCTCTAATTGTTTTAGGTGTAAGGTTAGGTTGTTTACTTGAGATGTTTCTTGTTTCTTGATGTAGGATTGTATTGCTATAAACTTCCCTCTTAGAACTACTTTTGCTGCATCCCATAGGTTTTGGGTCATCGTGTTTTCATTGTCATTTGTTTCTAGGTATTTTTTGATTTCCTCTTTGATTTCTTCAGTGGCCTGTGCCAGTTGGAGCCAGGAGTTCCCGCTCCGAAATCAGAAAATCAGAATCTGGTTTCCCTCGGGACCTTTCACCACTGGGAGATCTCATAAGATGTACAAGGAAATGCATGGCGGCCAAAGTTGCTGGATAGTTTTCTTCCAGGGGATAGAGAGCCCGAAGCTCTGTGGCATGAGAGGGGAGTGTCAGCAAACCCACCTCTTTGCTAGACTTGAATTCCTTTGCTCAAGTGCAGAAAAGCCATGCAGTGAAGAACTCCGTCTGAGTGTCTGTCTGTCTCCCCTCTGCCTTTCTCTGTGTGTGTGTGTGTGTGTGTGTGTCTGTCTGTCTGTGTGCATTCTTGTTTCTGTATATATCTGCTCCTTCCCTCTGTGGCCCACACTCCTGGGATCCCTGTCCCCTCTGGATACTTAAACTCTCAGAGAAATTCTCCCTTGCCTGGCAGCAAAAGACCTCTCCTCCTCTGTGATTGGCACCCACGGGTTCTCGGACTTTGTGTGACCACATGTTTACATAGTGCTTTTCAAACGCTTGAGTGGCAGGCAAAAATTGCCTTTCTGCTAGCCAACATAAGGTGACAAGCGTCCCTCCGGGAACGGACATTGACACATGGCACAAGACGAAGTTGACTCGGCCATCCGTCTTTTGAGAAAGCAAGAGAGGGACGACACTCTTTGGTGGCACTGGGGAACGCCAGAAACTTTATTTGGACACATGCCCACACAAGGAGGTGCTGAGGACCACACCCAGTCAAGGGCCACCACGCGCACACGCATGCCTTCACCACTGCCAACCCGAGGATGTGAAGTTTGCCTACCCTAAGGATGCCCTTTGCAAGTGGTTCTGCTCTTGTCCACCTTCCAAATGAGATCACATCCCAGCCCAGCCCTTCACCCCAGTCTTGTGGGACAGGGGAGCAGTGGTAGAATCAAGCTAAGCCATCACGGCCATAATCCTGAGCCACAAGAGTTGTCAGAAAGTTAAAGAGTGATGTCTTAAACCAGCAAAATCAGCTGAGGTGGTCGGTTATGCCTCGGTGTGGGTCGGTCTGCCAAACCTTACGAAAAAAAGGCCAGGTGTTTCTCAAGGGCCTACACAGGGGTGGGGGGAAAGGTTGCCCGTGCACTGGAGAAGGAAAAAAAGGTGGCTGTAGCTGGGATGGGAGTGGGGCTAGGGGGGTGGCGGGGGTAGGTCTTTCCTCATCTGGGCCTGGGTATCAGGCCCTTTATGATTCTCATGTACTTTGCATCCTCCCTGTCCTTCCACAGGTGCTTTCTTCCTCCCTCTAGTCTCAGCCCCTGGTCGAGGGTGCTGGCATGTGATGCCACTTACACTTTGCTCCACGGGTGGTATCTCTGGGCTGGATTCCCTGACTTGGGGGCTTCAACTGGCCCACGGTTTACATACGTTCTATCAGCTCTTTAAGCTTTTCCACGTCTGCGCGTCCATCCCAACGTGCATGCGTGCATGACAGTAGTCGTGCCTATCCCTGAGCATGCACGTGCACACACGTGCCCACACACACACACACACACACAGGCATGGGCACGTACCTGTGCAGAACTCTACATGTACGTGTTTCCACGAGAAAGGATTTTGGTCAGTGCCCCCTTGTTTACTGTCCCAGTTGTTTTCTGTCCCCCAGCTCCCCTCTGTGGATCAAGCCCACGTGCACATTTAGCTCCACAGGTTGTTCTTGGAACGATACAAACACCTGGGATTGCCCTGCCTACGTACGGGACGGTGTGGTTGAAAGTGGGCGCAGTGGGAGGCTGAGTCACGTGCACCTGGGTTCTGTTTCCTCCCGGTTGCCTTCAACAGGTTGACCGTGGGGAGCACGCAGGCTCGATTCCATTCCCCGTGCCCCTGTGTGTGGCACCATACAGGAAGACAAGGTGCCAGGGGCCCAGCCGACTTGGGACACGCTTTCCTCTTCCTGCAGCTCTCAGGTTCGTTCGCGTGTCCCCGCACCATCTGCTTAGAGAGGTGCTCCTGGGCTCCCTTTGCTCTGTAGGTGTTTGCCCTGAGCTGGTTTCTCTTTCCCCCTCAGGCAGCTGTGGGAGGCCACTGGGAACCAGGTCGTGGCTACGTGTGTGCTACAATGTCCTGAAGAAAGTGCGGATGGATCCAGCACTTGGGTGAAGCAATTAGGCTCTGAAGGTGAGGCTGAAAAGAGGAGGTGGGCTCTCTTCCCATCTGCCCTACTGTTTACTACTAAACACGCACAGAGCCCCCACCCTGATGGCCACCGTGGGAATCATGCCTGCCCCGGGGGCCACCGTCAACCCATCCCTGGTGCAGAAAGCAGCACCCTCTTCAGTCGCCGGGAGGCCCTCTGACCACTCGGGGCCTCACTGACTTCCTCAAGGACAAGGCTACCTTTCCGTTCCTCTCGGTAGCTCTGTGTTGGCCGAGCCTACCGCTCAGCTGTCCCCAGCAGCTTACACACCGCACGGTCCGCAGACGCCCTGGTAACGGGTTGGCCAGGTGACACCAAAGAGCCTGACTGACAGGCCAGGGGCCCTGTCAGGGTCACCTGGGGAAGACCTGCTTCAGGTTCTGTGTGATACACAGAGAGAGAATGTGCCCCCAGCGGCACCGGGCAGAGACGTGCCAGGAGAGAAGGGCATAGGGACCGGAGGATGTGATCGCTTTAGACAGGCAGTGAGGCGGCATATCGCACAGAGGGGCTCCCAGCCGCAGTCAGAGAAAGAGACACGAGCTCACGCGCGGAAAGGGCAGAGCCCCCAACACGGGCAGGACTGAGCTTAGAAGCTGCCTCGCAAGGGACAAGGACACCAAGACCCTGGCCAACTTCAACACATAAACTGTCTTCGCAGAGACTGAGCCTGCGTGCTCCCTCCTGAGGGGATGAGGGAGATCCCCGCTGGACAAGAAGTCATGCGTCTCAGGGCCCCGATGCCCCAATATGCCAAGGGACGATGCGGGTGAGGGACAGCATGGAGGACGTGGGCCCTCCACCTGGAACAACACCTACAGGGGAAGCCCCACATGCTGCGCCTCAGCGGGGCTGACAGGTTTCCACCCTCAAAGCCGAAGCTTTGTACCCCAGGGTGTATCTCAGTGAGGCTCATCCACTGGGGTGGACCACGAGGCCCCGGCGGCGGGCACCCGGGGCCACAGCGGGCAGTGTAAGCCTTCCTTCCCCACCGGAGGATGGCCTGACCATTTCCGCCACATCATGCCCGGGCAGGCGGGCCACGCCTGAACCCAGCCATGGCGCCTTACGCGTGGGTGGCCCAGGTCAAGCTGTGCGAGGACGCTGTCCAACCTTCCCTCTAGCCTTTTCATCCTTGCCAGGCCCCTCCCAGCAGCGCCGACCAGGGCAAGAGGGCTCCAGGGACTTGGGCCCAGCTGAGGGTCGGAGGCCCCCCGCTGCCCTGTGTCCCTCATTCAGCCGCAGGGCCGCTGCACGTAGTTTCCCTTTGCCTCCACGGTAGGGAACCCTAGGCACCGGAGTGTGGGAGCCACGAGAGAGGCTTCCTTCCAGCTTAAGGATCAGGGAGCTGAGGAGGGACAGAGTTCCTGTCTGTCTGTGAGTCTGTCTGTCTGTCTCTCTGCCTGCGGGGACAGCAGCCGGAGCGGGGCAGGACTTTCTCTCTAGGCCACGGCTGTGTGCCACCCTGGAAGTGTACACCATGGCCCTCAGGGCTTCAGATCCCCAAGGCTGATGCACGGCAGGTCGCAGCCAGTGCAGCTGGGAGGCGAGGACGAGGATTCCTGAAGCTGCCCTGGTGCTGCAACCCTCCTCGGCCTTGAAACAGCTGCGGGGGCAGTGGGCACCCACGTGTTCTCAGGAGTCCAAACAGGCAAAGGAAGCTCAGCGTGGTACCTCAGGGACAGAGGTGCTCCCCTCGGAACCAAAGTGCAGGCAACGGGGAGGGAGCACGGGGGCCCACGCTCCACTCTCCGAAGCCCAGCCGCCGCAGAGTCGGTCCCGGACCTTGTGCATTGGGCCAGAGGTGTGCCTGGAAAGCAGCTGTCCGCTCAGGAAGGAGCACTCCCAGTGCCCGCCAACCCTTCCCCTCAGCTTCCCCGGGCCACCCCCCATGCCCCACCCCGAAACGGATCCCTGGGCCTCCCGGCCCGAGATCTGTCTGCTCCAGGGCTTTCTCTTTCCCGAGGCCTGGCGCACAGTAAGCTGAGGGGAGCCTGCCACGTAGCGGGGTCCAGGCCTGCCGAAGGGATGTGCGGACAGAGGCTCCCAGAGCACGAGAACTGCTCACCGGACTGTTTGCTGAAGAGAAGCGTGCTCCTCTTGGGCACTAGTTCCGCTAAGCGTCCCGCCCGCTCCGCTCCCTAGGGCAGGCTCGGGTAGAGGTTTTTAGCCTCTGTGTAGCAGAGACTGAGTAACAGTTCTGCGCTGCCCCTCGGACCGCCGGGGCGGGAAGCAAGGCAGGCGGCCCACCTGCGGTTTGGGAAGGCAGGTGGGTGCCCTTCAGCCCCTTCCCCTCAGCCCTCACCTGTGCCCCTCTGCCTGTTGCATGCAAGGATGAGACCCCAAGAAAAGGAAGGGATTCATGGGCGGCCTTTCGCTCACGAGGGAACGGGGCTTCTCTCTGGCGGTTCCTCTCTTGCCCAGTCAGCAGAGCCTGGAAGCCAGCGAGCCGTCTGCTGCGCCCGCAGGCATCACTCTCTGTCACTGTCCCAGGGTCCCTGCATGCAAACAGCCCGGCCCCCTTCCTTGCCTGCTCGCTCGCTGGCTCACTCGCACGCACACACTCACCCGCGCCGCCACCGGGGCACACACCTACACGTCACACCGGCGTCTGCCTCACACGTCCTTGGAACGCTGCCCCGCGGGGTGGGCTGCCAGTGCCCGCCAGGATCCCACGCTCCCGCCCCGTGTGCTCGACGGTCAGCCTGAGCTTAAGGAGTCACCTGCCTCGCGTCGTGCCAGTGGGCGCCAGACGTCCTGGATGGAGGCTGCTGGCTCAGGCACGGACCCTAAGCGGCACCAGGCCATTAGGCCCCTGCAGGCCAGGGCCCTTCCCTGTCTCCTTGACCTGCCTGCGGAGCAAGTCTCCAGTTCTGCAGGCTCTCTTTCTTTGCCTCCTCCTCCTTCCAGTCCCTGCCCTGTGAGGAAGGCCCTGGGCCTCTCCGGAATCCCACGTCGTCCTGCCCTCCCCACGTCCTCCACTTCCACAGGCCCGCCATCTCGCCCACAGACAGGGAGGTCCGCAGGCACGGGCTAAGAAGCCTTGCACCACTTGATTCACTCGTGAATACTCCACGAACCCCCGTACCTATACACACACACCGAGACAGGAGCACTTGTGAGCGTGTTTATGTCTGTCTGGGCGTCATTCCCGGCACGTGGGGCCCCGCTCTCTGGAACCTTCACTGGCCATCCTTTCCTCGTTTCTCCCCTGGGCACCCGAACCGCGTAGGCAGACACCTCCACCCGTCTCCCACACCTGTAGACGCCTCCTGATGCTGGTGCTCTCTGGCCACCCTCTGAGGCTCCCCCCCCCCGCGCCTTCATCTCTGGGTCTGGAGTGCGCCCGACACACAGACACGTGCACACACAGGAGCCCAGGGACGGGAACACAAACAGGGAGCACGAGGCGTTTCAGCGGGGGACTCTGGATGTGTCCAGCGATATGAGACATGGCGTTGGTGGGCGGTAGGCCCGGCCCTTTTGTGGTCCCTTGCCATTTCCTGCCCCAGGTCCTCAATATTGTCCCCAGCTATCCTTGTGCCGTTTCCGCCTCTGCGTGTAGGTCGCCCGAGGGCATCGCTCAGGACGGGTTTAAAGGAGCATCTGATTTGGGGGCTCTGGCTCACTCAGGCCGGGAGGGAGGGAGGGGTACAAAATGCGGGGCGAGCCTGCGGCGGCAGAGGCCGGCATAACGTTGCACAAGCCTGAGGCGCGCCGTTCATTCTCCCGGGGAAGTTGTCCCTGGATCCCGGGACCCTGGCAGTGGCGGGCTGCACAGGCTCCCGGGAGGGGAGGTGTGGATAGTGACCTGTGCTTTCACACAGGCTTCTTGGTGGCTACAGAAGCATTTCATGCCCGTCTCTGGTGTATGCACTGATAGCCGCGGCTTGCGCCCGTCTCTGGAGCTTGTTTAGGCGGCGCTCTTAATCCCCCTCTCCTCGCGCACCAGGAAACAAAGAGGCAAGAAAAAGTCTCTTGTCTCTTCGGCAGCTCCCGACCTTTTCCCGCACTCCTTCCCGGCCAGCCGTGGCGCACTAGCCCCCTTCAGGCTGTGTTCACGCCGCCAACCCCAGTCCTCTCCCTGCGTTCCGACTGAAGCCCGAGCCTCAGCTCCCAGCCCCGCCCGCCCCGGCGGGCGAGCAGACAAGCCTCCGGGCTGGTGAGTGCCGGTCGGCACCGATCCTCTGTGCGGGAATCTCCCCGCTTTGCCCTCCGCACCCCTGTTGCTGCGCTCTCCTCCGTGGCTCCGAAGCTGCCCCCCTCCGCCACCTGCAGTCTCCGCCCGCGAAGGGGCTTCTAGTGTGTGGAAACCTTTCCTCCCTCACGGCTCCCTCCCAGAGGTGCAGGTCCCGTCCCTATTCTTTTGTCTGTGCTTATTCTTTTTTTTTTTTTCCCTACCCAGGTACGTGGGGAGTTTCTTGCCTTTTGGGAGGTCTGAGGTCTTCTGCCAGCGTTCAGTAGGTGTTCTGTAGGAGTTGTTCCACATGTAGATGTGTTTCTGATGTATTTGTGGGGAGGAAGGTGATCTCCACATCTTACTCTTCCATCGTCTTGAAGGTCCCCCAGCATGAATATTCCTGAATATCAATGTTAGGTGTGTCAATATAGGATATACTGCCTAGTTAGGTAGCAATGTCACTACCATTGAAAGAGCCCAGGCAGAAGACAGACTTACTGCCAGGATAATTCAGAGGATATTCCCATCTTGAGTGAAGTTAGGTGATCATAAGAGTCACATATATAACACTAAGAACCTAGGATGATTATGCTTTAATATATTCTTGAGAGTTATTAGCCAAGGGAACAAAAGAAACCTTTCTGTGCTATTATGATAGCCATTAATTCTGTTTGCCATATATGTTGAGTTTTTCTTCTAAGCACGTGGTAGAATTGTGATTGTGTAGGCTGCATGACTAGTTCTGTCTGATGAGTGTGAAGAAAGGTGACTGTGTCAGTTCCTCAGTGGATCATTCAGTTAATAATTCAATACCTTTACAGAGTCCTTTCTTCCCTCTGGCACAGTGACAAGCAATGTTACAAGATAATGGCTGTTCTTGACAACTTGGCAGAATGAGTAATTGTAATAACAGAGCCCCCCTGTGGAACAGTGATGGATGTATTATCTGAGTAAGAAATAAACTTATTTTAAGTCACTGGAATTTGAGGGTTGTTTGTTAGTGCAGCATAACCTCACCTATTTCGATGGATATGACCATATTGAATTCCAAATATCATTACTGACTTGCACAAGCTTGGGTCTAACATATAGGAGATGAGTTAGCAGACCCTAAGAAGAATTGAAATAATGAACATTTTTTATACATCTTGTACAAATAACATTTTTCACTCTCTGTTTTCCAACTCTGTAGTTCCCTACCTCATGACCCACAGCTCCAGCCCCAGATGAAAGATGGAAGTGCAGGAATTGGTGCAGCCGCTATGGGAAACAGTGTGGAAGTTCCTCAAAAAATAGAGCTACCATATAATCCAGCAATCCCACTTCTGGGTATATATCCAAAGGAATTGAGATCAGGGTCTCCTAGAGATATCTGTACTCCCAAGAGATAAGATTACTTAGAATTTTTTGACTTGTTAAAGTCAAATCAAATTAGAGGGAAATGTACACTGACTCTACAAATGCTGTCATTGTCTGTGACTGCCAACTTTCTCCTTTAGTTCTTGCCTTGCCAGATAACACTACTTTTTGTGTCCCAAATTATATGTTTTTCTTGTCTACCTGAAAGTTCTTTGAGGGTAAACCCATTTACTATCAACTCTGTCATTAGATTGCTTTATTACTTTGAAAATATCTCATATTTTTCTTGCTTGGTCTGGATTTCCTGATTTGTAAAAAAACGGGGAGGGGGACTGGACTAGGTGATATTCTCAACCACTTGTTAAGAATGATTCAGCTGTATTTTTCCCCAGTAGTTAGGAGAGTGCTGCTACTTTTGAGGAGCAAATTTTTAAAGGAAGCAATCATTCTTTTATAAAATAAAGGTACTGAAAAGAAAACCAAAGGAAGTAGTTAAGAGCTAAATATCCTTGAGGATCTGTAGATGAGGCCTGATGATAGGCTCAGAAGAAAATTAAGTGCTGTAGGATTATATTTACTTCTCAGGAAACAGCAGAAATCATTTTGCATATACCAAATGCCAGCTAACAACTGTTATTAATGAGGCCTTAGCTGTTAAGTTTTCATATTTCTTTGTAAAGGAAAGGTTACGGCTTAATAAGGTACCATGCCTATGGAATTAACTAACAGAAGATATCAGCTCTACTATTATCAAAGTGTATAGAAATGCCTCACAATATACCAGAAGAGCAAGAACCACCTCCAGAGATTTTAACTGCTTGGTGCCAGTACCTCTTGCTTCTTTTATTTTATCTTCATGGAGAGACCTCGCAGAGTGCTATGTAGAATAAGCAAGTAGCAGGTTGCCCAAAGAAGATCTTTTTCTAAACTCAAGTGGCTCAGGCATTTAAAAAAAAAAAAAATGGATGCAAATATTAGCTACCCCAATTACCAGCTGTATAAACTCGAACAAGAAAATTTAATTTCACTGAGCTTTAATATCCTTATTTGTAAAATGAAAATGACATTAACCTACCACACTCGTGAAATTTTTATGTATATGTATACTGAAGGGGAGCAGAATTTGCCACTCCAAAATACGTCTTTTTGGCATAAGGATTATTTTAGGCTTATTATTTTTAAGAAACAGCAGACGTAGGAAAAGCTCTAAAAACTGAGTAGAAGTTACCCTTTTGTAAGAGAGATTTACATTTATAAGGGAAATCTCCATTTGTAAGGGTGTGTCCCTCTCTATACCAGGAAGAGAAGGGTGACTCTGAAATTCTAGAAACTCTTATCAGTGGAGAAGGCAGTGACCTAAATCTGCATAACAACCTTACCCTTGTTCACTATGTTTTGCCTGATAACCTCCCATAACTGGCTCCCCTACCCCCCAACTTCTTCTTTTGTCTTTAACTGGAGGTAGTATTTAAGGTGGTGACTTGGGCCCTTTCAGGGAGTTACTCAGTTTTCCTGGGTCTCTCCCATGTATACAGGAGAGATACATGTTATTAAGCTTCTGTTTGTTTTTCTGCTGTTAACCTATCTTTTATTACAGGGGGTGTCTCAGCCAAGAACCTAGAAGGGTAGAGGGAAATTATTTTTCATATATATCACCTAACATGATGGATATAGCAAATAACATGCCCTGATCCATATCTCCATATCACCTCATCCACTTGTGAATTTTTTTGCAGCTGCTGGCTCTCTTTACTTTTCTACCGCAATGATAGCTGAGGGTGAGGGAAATCTAGAATGAATAGCAGAGAAGGGGGAGAAGATGAATACCAGTTGCAGCCCCAAAATCAACTACTCTGACAGTGATTATAGTTTGTTCTCTACACTCTTGCTTCTCAGTTTCCCCTAAGGAAGAAAGAACCACAGAAACCATGGAGAATGCTCCCAAAACTTGCTTGGAGAAGTGCATCTGTTTGGTGCAAAGGGTGGACTGGTTGGGGGGTTGGTGTTATGAAAATGTGCCACTCAGATCTTATGCTTCAGGGAGAATGATAGATTGATGGCTTCAGCCATTGCCCTTCTGGACCTACCACTGCACACCTGCCAAAGTCCTACTGCCCATGGGCTTCACCCATGGCTGAGCATGGTGGAGGTACTAAGGCAGACCCATTATGGTGGGACACAGAGCTCGTACAGTGGGAGACTTTGGTTTGAGGTCCCTCCATGGAGCTGGCCAAATCACCCTTGTACTTGGTAGAAATCTAAGCCTCTTTCTACCCTCTTTCAAGCCTCCTTCGCTCTCTCCTTCCAGAGGTGTCAGATCAGAATCATAGTTTAAAGGCTCTCCTCACCTCCTCCTCCCTCACCAAATAATCCTTTTACATATCTAATTTTGTCTTAGGACTTGGTTCTCAGTACACCAAACTAATGTGTCAGGGAAGATTGTAAATATAGGAACATGAACAACCTCAAGGGCAGCTTTTAAAAAAATGGGGTTGAAGTAAGAAGAACAAGACTCTTATCTTCCCATATTTTGGAGGGACAGTTTTGAAATATATACATCAGTGGTGCCCCAAGTGTGATCCACAGACACATAGGGTTCTCCATGAAACTTTCAGAGGGTCTGTGAGGTAAAAAAAAAACTATTTTTTTGTACTGTGTTGACATTTGTACTAATGGTCTAAAGTCAATAGTGGGTAAACTGCTGGTGCCTTAGCACAAATCAAGGAAGTGGCATCAAATTGTACAAGTGGTCACTGTATATTTCACCGCTATGCACTATCAGTTAAAAAACATCCCGTTTCACTTAGGAAAGTTCTTGATTAAACAGTAACGATATTAATTTAATTAATCCTCTACCTGTTCTTCTACGCTTTTAGATTCGTCTGGCTGGTCTAAGAATTAAATTGACATGAGACAGATTAACAGGAGAAAAATCAAACAATATTTAATAACATGTAAACATGGGAGAGACGCAGGAGAACTGAGTAACTTGCCAAAATGGCCGAAACCTTCACCTTAAAAATCATCTTCACCTAAAGACAGTAGAGGATGTTGAGGGTAGGTACTGGGACCTCAAAGGGGAGGAAGGCAATTGACAGGGAGATGGAAAAGCAAATGTTTGGTAAGCAAATGTTGGCTGGGCCAGGCAGAGACAATGGGACACAGGGTGGACTCTGATCTCTAGGCCCTGTTTCCCCACCGCGTAGCCCATATTCTTTGCAGATATCTCTGGAGATAGCTCTATTCTGGAACAGACCCTTTATCTAAATTCTTTAGGCAGCTCAGGGGGCGGTAAAAAGAAAGACTTCCTGAGTCTTCTGTTTCATAAAAATAATCAGCCTAAATTAATCCTCATGCCCAAGAGACATATTTTGGGGTGGCAAATCTTGCTCCCCTACACACCCTTGAACAAATGTGTTTTTAATATGCTGCGTGACAAAATGGGAAGTACACATAAAGCACTTCTGAAAGCACATACTGAAGTCAGATTGTTGTCTTCAACTAGCTACTATATTTCATGGAACACTGTTTTTTACATGAAAGAACGACTGAGAGAAAAAAACTGTGATTATTCAGACTTGGTTATTTTGCAGACACATCTTCAAAAATAAATGAAATGAGCCTGTACTTCAAAGAAAACAGATGACGGTAGTTCTTCCAATGATAGTATTTGACAATTCAAATGAAAATTAGACTTTTGGAAATTTTGTATCGACCACCATGAGTTTCATAGCTTCCCAATACTGAAAGACTTTTCTGATGAGATAGGTGGTGATATTAAGAAATGTGAAGTAGTACTTTTCAAATGGCCATGCAGACATTACAGAGTCATCCATGTGAAAATTCATTCAGCATGCAAAGTGGTCCTTGATATGGTTTCAGATTTCGCACTGCAATTATCTTTAAGAAATTCTTCCTTTTCCAACTAGCTATTTAAGTAAGGCTGAATATTCTTCATATACTTCAACCGAAACAGCATATCATTACAGATTAAATGGAAACACAGATTTGAGAATCCTGTTGTCCTCTATTACATTAGATATTAAAGAGGTTTGTAAAAATGTAAAACAATGATACTTTTTGTGTTATATTTCATTTTGAAAAATATAGGGCTTTTTTGTGTAAAGTGAATTATATATGATAACAGGTAATGGGTAATGTTATATTTAAGTGAATTAATAGATAACTATTTTATAATTGTTTCTGTTTAATTTCTAATGTAGAGAACAGCAATTGAAAAAACTCTTAAACAAAAACTCTTTAGAGTCTTTAGGGCCTTTAATAATTATTAAAAATGCAAAGGGGTCCTAAGGCAAAAACGTTTGAAAATTTCTGATCTAGCATAATGCTTTTAATCATTGCATATTATTACAAAACATGAGGGCACTGTTGTTGTTTAACCATTTTCTCATTTGTGCACATTTAGTGTTTCTCTCATCTTTTGCACAATTGCAAACATTGTTTTTGTTCCTGTTGATGTCTCCTAAGTAGATCGTACTCTGACATGACTTTATACATTTTATGCCCCATCTAGGCATGTCTCTTTTAAGGATCCTTCGTTTCAAGCCCTACTCACCCTACAAGACTCAATTCCAGTGCCACCTGGATAGATATAACCCACACAAACAAAACCTTTTGGGCTCTCAAAGTTTTAAATGTACAAGGGTCCCTGAGACCTACTGTTTTGAGAACTGCTTTGCTACACAGTTCCTCCTAATGCCCCCTTTATTCTCTTTTTGTTTTCCCTGTCTCATTGTCCCCACTCACTGCCGTACTTCTGCTTCCTGGAATAAGCTACCAAAGTCTCATCTCACGCCTACTTTAGTGGAAATCCAGATCAAGATTGTACCTGACCCATAGTAGGTACTCACTAAATGATAGTCTATTATTAGCAGTGTTACTTCTTAGCTTTAAGATCAAGGGCAAGCTATATAGTTATTTTTAACTAGTCTGCCACATACCACTAAATCACCTAAATTGTGAACAAGATTTGATTGCTAAAATGAGTCACTCTAAAGTACTTCTGAGTGTTGCATCTGTGTGATTGGTGTGTTGCGTTTTAGGAGGACTCTGACCTCTGACCCCAGAAGAAGACTGGCTAGTATAACCACCAGAATATCACTGCTTCCGCCTCAGAGGTCTCCTGGGACTGCCTGAGGACAGAGGGTGAGATTCCCATGAGCTACCAAGATTCATTGTGTAACTGGTTTTGTATCTGTTTTTTCATTAATATAGGTTTGACAAAAATTGATCTACCTTGTTTTATTTTAACACAGTAACGTCTTACTTTTAGCAAGATCATGGGGTAGAGGAAGCATAGCCCTTACCTCCCTCTTACTGTGGGAAGCTAAGATACTTACCTAAAGAACATAATAATTGTGGACCAGCCAGATTGTCATAGGTCAATAGGTAGCACTGTATCTTCAAATCAAAATATTCAGGAGGTCAAGTGTAAGAGTATATCCTCTTGATGGCATAAACACCAAACAGACTTTTTTTCTACAGAGGAAAATGTAGCAAATATAGCTAGCTGGTTGAAAACTATAGAATAACACCAGAATTTCTCATTTATTTTCAATAATAGCAGTAATACTAAGTCTGAAAATCTCTCTTTTTCCTTAAAAAAACCCAGCTTTATTGAGATATAATTCGCATATCATACAATTCACCCATTTAAAGTGTACCATTCAGTGGGTTTGTTATATTACAACATTCGTTTTTCTTAAATTATGGTAAAAATATATAACATAAAATTTGACATTTTAACTATTTTAAAGTATATAATTCAGTGGCATTATTCACATTCATGATGTTGTGCAACCTGTAGCCCTTTATCCCCCTTTTTTAAAGTCCATGCTTATTTATTTTAAAATTGCTTTTTTAATTTAAAAAATAGTACAGATTCTTTTGTACTTCTGCATAAATGTTATCACGTTGTATATAATAAACTTTTTGATCCAAAACTAAATTGGCTTCCAAACAAAGCAAGGAATATTTTGAAAAAAATACTTTCAACAGGGAATTCCCTGACGGTCCAGTGGTTAGGACTCCATGCTTTACTGCCAAGGTTGTGAGTTCAGTCCCTGGTCAGGAAACTAAGATCCCGCAAGCTGTGTGGCCAAAAAAAAAAAAAAAAAGACTTTCAACAAATATTCCAAAATCTATCTCATAAAATTTAAAATAGCATCAGGGGCTTCCTTGGTGGTGCAGTAGTTGAGAGTCCGCCTGCCGATGCAGGGGACGCGGGTTCGTGCCCCGGTCCAGGAAGATCCCACATGCCGCGGAGCGACTAGGCCCGTGAGCCATGACCGCTGAGCCTGCGCGTCCGGAGCCTGTGCTCCGCAACGGGAGAGGCCACAACAGTGAGAGGCCCAAGTACTGCAAAAAAAAAAAAAAAAAATAGCATCAGAAACAGCCCCAAATAGATAACACCTTACCCTGTTCTGTGCTCCAATTTCCTTCTTCCTCTGTAAAATCAGGAGACAAGTTTAGATGAATCCTAAGATCCGTTTCAGCCCTTCCTTCTCTAAAACCAAGCCTCTGAACAAGCACCTATTATCTAGGGGATAGTGGAAGATGCTGGGAATACAAAGAAACTTAAGATTCTTTCTGTTCTTGAGAAGCAACTTAGTTAGAAGTTTAATACAAGTCAAATGCTAATACACAGAGCACAGAGTCCAAGGAGTAGTGAGGGATATCAGCAGAGAATATTACAGAATTTCACATTGGGGGTGGTCTCAGGGTTCAGGATTTTAGGAGAAGTCTCATTGAGGGTTCATGGTAGGCCTTGAATACATAAATGGCTTTAAATAGGAGGATGGAGAGACTTGGCAGCTTGTTGGAGCCAGTGATATTTGTAAGGGAACAGTAAGAGGCAGACTTGGAAGGAATCAGATCATGGGTGATTCAGAATACGAAGTTCAGGAATTTAGATTATATTCTTTTGGGCAAGGAGAAGTCAATACTAAGGACAATAAAAAACACTGACAAGTTGCTGTTCAACAATGAATGCAGGAGGTGATATTTGAACTAGGATAAGAAGTAAAGATTTGAAAGGTGAAGCATGGCATTTCAACCAAAGGAAATGCTGTGTATAAAAGCGCAAATGGTTAAAATGCACTACATATTTGGGGAATGGAGAGCAGTCCACTATGGCTGGATAAAGGAGAGCATCACATGCTATAGTGACAGAAAAAAATTGAAAAGATGGGGGCGGGGAGGTCAACTTAGGAGAGCTCAGAACAGCATGTCAAAGGATTTGGATGTTGTTTTGTGAGCAAAGGAATCTTTAAAGATTCTTAAAGAATAGGGTCACATGATCTGAACTGCTCTTTTGGAAACCAAATACCCAAACAACTCTAGCTACAATTTAAAGGATGGTTTGGAAGATAACAATAAGGGAGAATTCCATTGTGATTGCCCAGGTGAGAAATGATGAGGCACTGGCTAGAAGGAGTGGGGTAAGAAAGGAGTAGATACCAAAGAAGAAGCCAAGTTGAAAGCAGCAATATTTAACAATACAAGAGGAAAAGTTGATGCTGGAATAAAGCAACAATAGTAAAAATAGTGAAACAATGTTGTCAAACACAAGTTTGTGTGCCCGACACGCCATGAGGCCAAACCTAAAAGTTGGAGTTTAGAGCAGATGAAGATTTATTGCAAAGGCCAAGCAAGGAGAACAGGTGGCTCGTGCTCAAAAGACCCAAACTCCCCAATGGGTTTCAGAGAAGAAGTTTGTATAGACAAAATTTGGGAGGTGGGCTGCAGTGTGTGTAACCCTCCTCTGATTGGTTGGTGGTGAGGTAACAGGGTGATGTTCCAGGAATCTCAATCATCAGCCTTCTGGTTCCAACCAGTCTGGGGTCCGTGTGCTTGGGCTCAGCCTGAAGTTACCATCCTCCACTGGGTGTGGGCCCTAGTTCCTGTAGAAGAACTCAGAGATCATAATCAGATTGTTACGTACGTCCCCCCCAGGAGGAACCAGAACCCTGCCCCATCCCCACACTATTGTTTCTTTCTGCATTCCTTCACTCCTCTAATTACTGTTTGAATCTGTCCTTTGGAACTCAGAGAAGGTCTAGGAAGCTAAAACGTTTTTCCTACAAACGGGAAATTGGGACACAGAAAGGCCTTTATACTTGGGAGAGCCCCACGGGGTCCTGCAGAGTTTCAACAACAGTACTAATAGTAATAGATACAACTTACTGTGTGATACTTGCTGTGTGCCAGAAACTGTGCTAGGAACTTTACGTATATTATTTCATTTAATCCTTACAATTACACACTGACATTGGTCATTCCTATGTTTACTGATGAGGAAATTGAGACTCAGAGAGGCTAAGAAATTTACTTATGTTCACACAACAAGTATTGAAAAAATTCTCAAGTATTATGGTATTTCTTGGTTATTCTCCAGTCTTATTTATGCAGAAGCTCAGTAACTGGCCCATGTAGATTTAGGTGTTCCTTCCCCTGTGAACTTTCCATGTGCATACACAAATATTAATGTTTCTTTCCCTGTCTACTCTCTAAACATCTTGAGGGAAGGAATCATTATCTTTGTATCTTAATATTCCCAACATCTAATGCGTTTTCACATTGGACACTCAACAATAATTTTCTAAATTATTTTTAATTTTTTATTGTGGTAAAATGCACATAACATAAAATTTGCTATCTTAACTATTTTTAAGTGTACAGTTCAGTAGTGCTAACTAATATATTCACATTATCCTGCAACAGATTTCCAGAACTCTTTTCATCTTGCAAAACTAAAACTCCTTATTCATTAAACAGCTCCCCATTTGCTCTTCACTCAGCCCTTGACAGCCACCATTCTACTTTATGTCTCTATGGATTTGACCACTCTAGGTACCTTATATAAGTGGAATCATCCAGTGTTTCTTCTTATGACTGGCTTATTTCATATTGTCCTCAAGGTTCAAGAGAAAGGTTCATGACACATGCAGCATGTCAGAATTTCCTTCCTTTAAAAAACAAAATTAACATGAGATCTACCATCTTAATAAGTCTTTAAGTGTACAATACAGTATTGTTAACTTTAGGCATGATGTTGCATAGTACACCTCTAGAACTTATTCATCATGCATAACTGAAACTTAATAGCAACACCCCATTTCTCCCTCCACCACCACCAGCCCCCCAGCCCCTGGAAAACACTCTTCTACTTTCTGCTTTCTTGACTATTTTAGATACCTTCCTTTTTAAAGCTGAGTAATATTCCATTTTATGTATATACCACATTTTGTTTATACATTCATCCATGGATAGACACTTGGGTGGCTTCTACCTTTTAACTACTGTGAATAATAGCTGCTATGAACATGGGTGTACAAATAGATTTTTAAGACCCTCCTTTCAATTATTTTGGGTGTATACCCAGAAGTAGATTGCTAGATTATTTGGTAATCATATTTTCCATTTTTTGAGGAACCACAATACTGTTTTCCACAGTGGCTACACCATTTTACACCCCATCAGCAGTGTACAAGGGTTCTAATGTCTCCACATCCTCACCAACCACTTCTTCTTTTCTTTTTTTTCTTTTTTTTGAGAGTAGTCATCCTAATGGCTGTGAGGAAGTGAACACTAATTTTTGAATGAATTAATGAATGCTTGAAAAAAATTTTTTTAATATTTCCAGCCTAATTTATCCTATTTCCATTTCTTTAGTTCATTCTTTTGTGGATAGCTATGGACTCTCTCTGATCACTCTATTATGTCTTTTGAACTATGCTTTGCCTAGGCTGTATGAAAATACCACTGAAAGTTCCCACTTAAACATCATTTTAGCTTTCAGAACTATTCTTCTCTTCTCAGTAAGCATCCTGCAAAGATTACATAGGATTACCCAGCTGACCTTTCTCACAGCCAACTCATGGCAGTTTGGGATAGGATAGAAACTTCAGTCTGGCTCTGGACCCAGTTTTTCATGTGTAGGTGCTTCTACATCACTGGGTTGGCAAGAACATACTTGATAAAACCTATGGATAAGATTCAGTTTATGGCTTTGTTAAACCAGTCAAATTTTGTTTGTCATGTACACATTATAAAATAAAAATGCAGAAAAACATTACCTATAGATGTTTTCTTTAGAAGGAAGGAAAATATTGCTTGAAATAAGCTGCATAGGATATAAAATTTGAAGATATTGATTTTACATTTCAAAGAGAAAATTATCTAAGGTGTTGTATAGTATTGTTTGTTTGCTTTCCTAAGGAGCAATATAAGTAACAATTTTAGTCTGAAGTGCATTTGCAAAAGCAAATTACAAAGCCTCCCATAAATATATGCTCATCTAGTATTCTTAATTTGAGGTTTCTACTGCCAAAAAAAGAGTGCTACAGCTATCTGTTATACCTGTATCTGTTTAGATCCACTGTTTAGAAGGACTGTTTTGACTTTGTAGTGGAAAATTTATCTTTTTGTTTTGATTTCTAGAAAATAAATCTGTATCCAAATTAAAAATATATATTGGGTTGGCCAAAAAGTTCGTTCGGAGTTCATTTGGTTAGTGAATACATTGTTCAATAAAGTTTTTGGTAAAAATGAAAAATGTATCTTTTAGTTTTACATTAAACCGAACGAACTTTTTGGCCAACCCAATATATAGGATGGTGTGATAAAATATATGAGATACATTCAACAGATGTCTTGTTCATGTTCTAAACATTCAGAAAGAAATAACATGGGGTCCAGTGAAGCTAATAGAAAGTATAGGAGAAGATTAGTTTTAAAACCATTGAAAATTATGAATTATGTACCACTTTGGAATAAATTATCTCATAAGACTTTACAATACACATAATACCAATTGAATCTTAAGTCACTTTTTCCTTAGAGTTCTTCTTTAATTATTTAGATGCAAATTGGTACTATTTAAAAGCGAGTTTTTATTTTTCATTAATGTGACAAAGATGTTAAAAATGAAAAGGTAAGACCTTTTAAAGAGAAAGGTGCTTATTTTTCTTGAACAGATTATACAGACAGCTTTAATCACAGTTACGAATTTACTTTTCTTAGATTCAAGGTGTAGGGTCAAATTCAGTTTAGCTTGGCTAATAGTCTCACAAGTTCACTTTGCCCAATCAGGATTCACCGAATGTTTATTATATGCAAGGCAGGGCCTAAGGCTAGGACAGCATAAAAATGAACAAATAAAACACTCTCCCTGCCCCTAAGGAGTTCACAGGCTAGTGCAGAGTAGACAATTAAATTCTTCAAACTTGTCACAGGAGATGAGGAGTTAGTGCCATGAGAAGTGCGGAAAACAGAGAGTTGCAAATAGACCTAAATCAAATTGATTTTTCACTACAAGTAGGTTCTTTTGCCAAGCAAGGGTCATAGGTCTCCTCCCCCCCAACCTTAATACAGAGTAGTATGTTACAATGCAAGCAAAATTTCATCTGCATTTTACCATATACATTTTTAGGAGCCAATTCCCCCAACAGTCATTCAGCCTGTTCTGTAAGCTGGATGAAACCCCAGCTCTGTGTCCCTTTGGATACTCCACAAGCATTTTACATGAGAGGTTCATTCAAACCAGCTTCAGACCAGATGTGGCACAAAGTAGTATAGAGTTCAACTATACTTCTAGTGGCATCAGGCAACAGAATCTCATGAAAATGGGATGGAGTCTTCAGCTGATGGAGCCACTGCAAAGAACATAAACTACTGGGCCTACTTTTTTATTTTACCCTATTTATGCAAAGGCAGTGAGGCCTATAAAATATTTCCAGGCATTTCATATATCTGGAATGTTATTCATTTCACTGAAGAAAACTCATGTCTAAAATTCATTATGCTGATTAGCACACCCTCTATTACAGATTTGATATGAAGAAGGTTGAAGGATTGTAGTAGAGCTTTTGATCTTAGTGTTTTCAATATGACGGACCAGCCCTGGATTGGTTCAATAACTTCAATTGTTAACTAACTAATTTAAGTAATTAGGTTAATACTAACCAATTAGCTAATACATGAAATAAATTAATTGATACACTATGCATTCACAAGCATATATATATACCAATGTATCTCTCTCTTTCTCTCTAATTATTTAAAATAATTATGAATAATATAATGAATAGTTTCTAAATGAGCAGAGTCTCATTCAAAAGTATCTTACTAATAGTTGTATGTTTCAGGAGCCTTTTAAAACTGGTAAACTTCGATGCCTTATAACTATACTAAGGATGCTGTCCTTTTGATAATGCAGTCATAACCTCAACAGGAAAATTTGATAAATTCTAAAAAGAGAAAAATATTATAAACCAATCTGTCATACGAATATAAATTCAAAATCTCATGCAGCTCAATATCAAAAAACTAACAACCCAATCTAAAAATGAGCAGAAGACCTAAATAGACATTTCTCCAAAGAAGATATACAGATTGCCACAGACACATGAAAGGATGCTGAACATCACTAATCATTAGAGAAATGCAAATCAAAACTACAATGAGGTATCACCTCACACCTGTCAGAATGGCCATCATCAAAAAATCTACAAACAATAAATACTGGAGAGAATGTGGAGAAAAGGGAACCCGCTTGCCCTGTTGGTGGGAATGTATATTGATACAGCCACTATGGAGAACAGTATGGAGATTCCTTAAAAAACTAAAACTAGAACTACCATATGACCCAGCAATCCCACTACTGGGCATATACCCTGAGGAAGCCATAATTCAAAAGGACACATGTACCCCAGTGTTCATTGCAGCACTATTTACAATAGCTAGGACATGGAAACAACCTAAATGTCCAACGACAGACGAATGGATAAAGAAGATGTGGTACATATATACAATGGAACATTACTCAGCCATAAAAAGGAACGGAATTGGGTCATTTGTAGAGATGTGGATGGACCTAGTGTCTGTCATGCAGAGGGAAGTAAGCCAGAAAGAGAAAAACAAATATCATATATTAACGCATATATGTAGAATCTAGAAAAATGGTACAGATGAAACTATTTGCAGGGCAAGAATAGAGATGTAGACGTAGAGAACAGACATGTGAACACAGAGCGGGAAGGGGAGGGTGGGAAGAACTGGAAGATTAGGATTGACATATATACACTACCATGTGTAAAATAGATAGCTAGTGGGAACGTGCACACAGGAAGTGCAGCTCGGTGCTCTGTGACAACCTAGATGGGTGGGAGTGGGGATGCGGTGGGGGAGGTCCAAGAGGAAGGGGATATATGTATACATATAGCTGATTCCCTTCATTGTACAGCAGAAACTAACAGCATTGTGGAGCAATTATACTCCAATAAAAAAAAAAGAATGAAGACAATAATAAGAACAAATTTCTTATGCTGTTAGCTGCCACTGAATGCCATTCCCAGGAGAATGCAAACACTCTGAACAGACTGATTGGAATATGGACACAGCCTCTCAGTGCAGTCAATACTCTTTATGGCAGTTACACTCTGGAGGTCTTTCTTTCTTCTTATGTATTATTGCTCATTTTAATTACATATAACAATCCACATTCACTGTCAAATATCTAAGCAATAAAGAAGGAAATAGAGTAAAAATAAATAAATAAATAAACATATTCAGAGTGACATTTCTGGAGGTTTTTTTACAGCCAAGTTTCAATGATAATAAAATTACCCAGTGGACTTTATAACCTCATAATAAATTGAACCTAAGACAATATAATCACCCGTTTTCAAATACATGGCTGAAATATCTATTTTACTCTCTGGAAGCCAAATACACAATTGAAGATAGAGACTTGTCATTATGAACTTCTGATTCAGCCAATGGGTCATCCAATGGTCGACTGAACATATGTTTCTTTCATCTATTTAGCCTTATAGAAACTATGAAATACTATTTAATAAATATTTATAGTTATTATGTGAGCCAGGGATTATTCTAGAAAGAGAACAAAACAGAATTGAACAAACAGACAAAAATGCCATCATGACGCTTTCATTCTGGTGGAGTTTTTTGGTTTTGTTTTTGTTCTTGTTTAAGTAAAAACCCAAGTAGTCCCTCTCTCCTGAACTCCTGACTCATATTTAACTGCCTGCTTGACATCTCCAATTGACTGCATTTAGGCAACTCTAAATTAACATCTCCACAACAAGCTCTTGATCTTTCCCCTCCCCACCTACCCAGTCTGTTCCATTTGAAATCTCCCCCCATTTTAAATAAAAACAGTTCCAACCATTTAGTTGCTCAGAACAAAATCATTGGGTCATCATTGTCATATCTTATTCACAATTCTAGAGTCCCACCGTACCTCACCCTCCAGTGCTACCATGTTGGTCCAAATCACTATCACATCACACCTGAAAATAGCCTCCTAACTGACCTAACTGCTTCTTCCCGGCCTCAACTATTTTCCACACAGAAGCCAGAGAGATCCTGGTGCAACAACAGCAAGATGGCAGAATAGGAAGCCCGAGACTCTCTGTCTTCCCATGGAGACACGAATTTAACAACAATATATGGACCAATTCCCTTTGTGAGAAATCCAGAAACCATTTAAGAGGCCCTTGCACCCAAGGTAAGTGTAAAACCAGCCACATTAGAGCCAGTAGGAAAATTACTGGCACCCTCTCTTCATAGTTCCTCCCTCTGGACTTTGCCACACAATTGGGAGGGAACTCCCAGCTCCCAGATTCTCTCCGGGGAGGAAAAAAGATTAGACCATAGTCCAACATTCTGACTTCTCAGGGGAGCTGCCTGATGGACTGGCTTCTGTGTCTCCTGTCTCAGCATGCTGATGGGGTATGGCATCCTCTAGATGCCTGGCGGCCACTGAGAACAAAAAAGAGCAAGGCAGTGTGCTGCTGCTCCAAAGGACCTGTGCTGCCACTGACAGAAGCTGATACAGCTTGGCAGCCTCTCCTTCAGGGGGGAAGGAGTGGAGCACGCATCCGACATTGCAGCTTTTCTGGGGGCCTTCCTTAGGGACTGGTTTCTGACGCGCCTGTGTCGCCTGTCTCGAGTACTGATGAGAACTGGCGTGCTCCCGATGCCTGGGGCCCTCTGAGAACAAAAAATCTTGTGTGGCTTGCTGCTACTCCATAGGACCCATGTTACAGCAGAGGCCAAGAGATACTTTCAACCAAGTATCTTATATTGGGGAAAAAAGACCTTTCAAAAATGTGGGGGAGAAATAACATTTACAAACAAAAACTGAGGGAAGATTTTACCAGCAGATCTAGCTTACAAAAAATATTAAAGGAATTTCTTCAAGCTTGAAAGCAGGTGACACCAGACAGAAATTTGAATCACACAAAATATCAGAGAGCACTGGTGAAGGTAATTGTATAATTGTAAAAGACATCATAAATGCATATTTCCTCTTCTTCTGTTAAGTGATTTTTTAATTGTATAAAATAATATGTATATAAGTGTATTATTGGTCCTATAACATATATAAGTGTAATATATTTGACAACAACAGCACAAAGGAGGCAGTAGGTGCAAAGTTGTATTGGAGTAAGGAATTGAGACCAGATGAGACCTCAGATCCATAGGAAAAAATGAGAAAACCAGAAATGGTAAATAAGGTTAATAATATGACCTATAAATATAAGTATACTTTTTCTCTTTTCTTCTCTAAGCTTTTTTATATTACATAAAATTTTATAAAGTAATAATTAAAATAATGTATTCTTAGGTTTGTAACATGTATAGATCTATTAATAGCTATCATAATAGTGCAAAAAGTGGGGAATAGAATAGACCTTTATAATTCTATAGAGATTAGAGTTATACAGTTTTAACATTTTTCACTAGAATTAAGTTAGCATAAATTTGAAGTAGATTATAAGTTAAAATGAATGTAGTAAACCCGAGCAATCACTAGGAAAATAGTAAACATGTGAAAAAAAATCATTTAAGGAATTAAAATGTTACACTAGAAAACGTTCACTTAATGCAAAAATACCCTTTATATATTCAGAGATAAGAAAAGATATACTGTCCATACCAACTAAAATAAAAGTTTTCTGTAAAAAGGGAATATTCAGAGAATAATAAATAAATCTTAGAAATTAAATATATGAGAGCATAATTTTTTTAAAAATCAATACATAATGTGGGATATAAAATTGAGGAAATTTCCCAGAAATTAAAACAAAAAGAGAAGAAATATAAGATAGAAAAGGATTTTTTTAAGAAAAAAAACCTAGAAGATCATTTTAGCATGTCTAACATCTGAATAACGAGAGTTCCAAAGAGAAATAATAAAGAAAAGATAGAGGGAATTTTTGAAGTAAATAAATTCATAAAACTAAAGAGTATGATTTTCCAGATTGAAAGGGCCCAGCACAATGAAGAATGAAAAGAAGCTCATGATATCATGAAATTTTTAATACCCGGGATGAAGAGAAAAATGAAAGGCTTCTCGAGCTACTTCTGGCTATGATGGTAAAAAGTCTGAGAGTAGCTCTCTCACTGTAACAGTAATAAAAGTGGACAAATTATATGAGGCTACTGCTTTCAGGCTTTTGACAACAGGCAACACAAACTGCAATCTCTGAGGGAGGCAAAATTCCTGAGGTGAGCCCATGATTACTATAGCTCTGTGCCTGTGGATACATTGCAGACCACAGTGCAACATGCTGGAGGCCAAGACAGTCACCCTGAGCTGATGAGGCCAGATCCACCAGGCATAGCAGCTGAAGTGGTCAGAACCCAGGGGTAGTAGACAACAGAGAGGAGAAACCTGAGCAGAGAAGTGGCTCTAGAAGTCTGTTAGGGGTCCCCCATGAGTTAGTTGCTGAGGTTTGGGTTTAACATATGCAGAATAAGACTATCCATAATTTACCAAAGAGCAGCTTCAATGGGGTTAAAACCAGAACAGAGATACTAAAGGTTCAATAGTGCTAGGGGACATTAGAGCTCCAGTCCAGCCAGGCCAGAAAGACCACATCATCACTTCCATAACAATCTAAATTGGCTAATATTAAAAAGAAGTCAATCCCAAGCTAGACCTCTTATACATTGCAGGTAAGAATGTCAAATCATTCAACATCTTTGGTAAGCATTCTTATAAAATTAAATATACACTTACAAAATGACTTAGCCAGCCTACCTCTAGGTATTTACACAAGAAGAATAAAAACTCTTGTGTACATTGACATGTACACAAATGTTTATAGCACACTTTTGTCATAATAACCAAAAACTGGAAATAACTTAAATTTCCATCAGGAGGTGAATGGATAAATAAAATGTGGTATATCCATATAATAGAACCCTACTCAGAAAACAAAACAAAACAAAACAAAGAACTACGGATACACACAACAATGTGCATGAATCACAAAAACATTACGTTGAATAAAACAAGCCAGACATAAAGAGAACATACTGTATAGCTTTATTTATGTAAAACTCTAGGAAAATGAAATCTACTCTGTAGAAACAGAATGTATTAATAGATTAGTAGTTGCCTGAGGACAGGGGAATGAATGAAGACTAACTGGGAAGAAGCATAAAGGTACATTTTATGGTGTAGGACATAAAAATGTCCTACATCTTGATTGTAATGGTGGTTGCATGGATGCATATATTTGTAAAAACTAATCTAATTTTACACTTCAAAGTTCATTTAAAATAATACTAGATATGAAGAGAAATGGGAAAATGCAGTCCATGTTCATGAAAAAAAGCAATCAATAGAAACCAAACTCCAAATGGCCCAGATGGTAGATTTAGCAAAGTCTTTAAAGTAGATATATTAAATATTTTCAAAGTTTCAGAGGAAAAATATGTCAGAATAACTGAAGGAAAATGCCTTAAATAGGGGATCTCTGAAGAAGAAAATGGAAATCTATAAAAAGGATCAAATGGATAAACTAAAACTGTAGTACAATACTGTATTGTAAAATCCACTGGATGTGTTTGACAGCAGTTTGGAGATGGCAGAAGAAAGACTCATCAACTATACTCCAGTAAAAATTTTTTTTAAAAATGAAGAAGAAAGACTCAATGAATTTAAATAAGGATCAGTAGTAACAATCTAACCTGAAGAACCAAGAAAGTATGAGATTGAAAGAAAATGAATAGAGCTTCAGTCTTGTACCACAATAAGAAAATTCAATAAACATCTATTTGGAGTTCCAGAAGAAGAGTGAGAATGAATTGTACAACATTTGAAGAATTAATGCCTGAAATTTTCCCAAATTTGATCAAAGTAGCCAATTTAAAGATTATATATAAAAGCTCAGTGAATCCTGGACAGGATAAATTAACACACAGGCACACACATATGCATGCACCCCTAATTTTATCTAGCCAAACTACTAAATACCAAAGACAGAGAAATCTTTAGTTAGTGTGGGGGGGAAAAGACATTAAATACAGAGGAACAAAGATACAAATGAGCTGACTTCCCTTCAGCAACAATTGAGACCATAAGACAATTGAATGTCATCTTCAAAGAGCCAAAAGAAAAGTAGTCAACCCAGAATTCTATATTAGATGATGGTATCCTTCACAAAAGAGTGAAATAAAGTCATTTTTGCATAAACAAAAGCTGAAAGACTCTGTTACCAGCAGACCTGCACTCAAAGAAATGCTAAATGATTTCTTCAGACAGTGGAAATGATGCCTGGTAGAAGCTCAGATCGACAGTAAGGAATGTAGAACATGAGAAATAGTTAACTAATGGATAAAGACGAAAATTCCTTGGAAGAGAAAAATATTGGGAAAAAAAACTAAATTGCATACAAAAAAAGAAAGAGGCATTAGAATTATGCTTTAAAAATTCTGAAGGGAAATAATTTCCTACATAATATTATATATTTAACCAAACCAAGAATTGATTATTCTTGGTTTGAATAACCTCAGGTTCAAATATTTTAAATTCTTCTCCTGCACTCTTTCTCAGGAACCTGCTGACTGATGTATTCCATTAAAACAAGGGCGTAAAACAAGAAAATAGGAAATGCAATATCCAGAAAACAGGCTCCAACAGAGGAGAGAGGTAAAAGGAATACCAAGACCCATTCTCCAGAATTATGATCCAGTGGATTGGGAGTGAGGCCCACACCGTTTTATTTATTTATTTATTTATTTATTTATTTATTTTATTTATTTGCGGTATGCGGGCCTCTCACTGTTGTGGCCTCTCCCGTTGCGGAGCACAGGCTCTGGATGCTCAGAACCTCAGCTCTCAGCCCCCGCCCGTCCCGGCGGGTGAGTAGACAAGCCTCTCAGGCTGGTGAGTGCTGGTAATCTCTCCGCTTTGCCCTCTGCACCCCTGTTGCTGCGCTCTCCTCCGTGGCTCCGAAGCTTTCCCCCTCCGCCACCCGCAATCTCCTCCCGCGAAGGGGCTTCCTAGTGTGTGGAAACCTTTCCTCCTTCAGGCTCCCTCCCACTGGTGCAGGTCCCGTCCCTATTCTTTTGTCTCTGTTTTTTCTTTTTTCTTTTGCCCTACCCAGGTACATGGGGAGTTTCTTGCCTTTTGGGAAGTATGAGGTCTTCTGCCAGCGTTCAGTAGGTGTTCTGTAGGAGTTGTTCCTCATGTAGATGTATTTCTGATGTATTTGTGGGGAGGAAGGTGATCTCCACGTCTTACTCCTCTGCCATCTTAAAGGTCCCTTCTAATTATATTCTTTTATGGAATGCATAGTATCCTTGGTATAGAGATGCCAGTTTTGTTTCTATCTGACCTCAAAAACTTTGTTCACTGTTGCTAAAATAAACTGAATCAAGAAGAGACAAATTGTTCAGTTCAGGAACTATGGAAATATGGAGGTAGAATACATACATAACCACTTTGCACGGATAAAACACATAGGAACAACAAACATAATAACTGAGGTATATCATCTAGTGGAAGCTCCTCATTTGAAAGTTAGTTGAACTTGAGGCCCAGAGATAGGAAGTGTTTGACCCAAGTTGTTTCATATAGATTCTCTCATTTGATGATCACAGTAACCCTATTAGGTATGCCAAGCTGGTCTCTTTAGTCTTAATTTACAGACAAGGACTTTGAGGTTCAAAAAATGAACATGACTTGTGGAAATGGCATCAGTCCTAAAGGAGTGAATTGTGCTATTTCTGACTCTGCCTTCTAGCCTTTCTGCATAACCTTGGCCAAATCCCTTCCCCATTATTGGTTTCAATTTCATCATCTATAAACCAGAGAAGTGAAAATGAATGACTTTCTGATCCTCTCATGTTATGATTCTACAGCTTTGTCACTGTAACGTAGTCAAGGCTTGACTCCAGTTCTGTTTGAACTCAAACCCACTACAGTTCACTCTGCCCTTTGCGTCTTTGTGCCTAGAGCAGGACAATCCTTATTCTATTGGGGGAATAAGTCAAAATGAGGTTCTACTGAGACTTGCACCTGAAGGCTCTTAAGTCAAGCTTGGCCCCATATGATTTCAGAATTGGGAACCAACAAACCCTTTTTCGTTTTGGGGGAGTTTTTTTGTTTTGTTTTTTACCCTTTTTTGTTTTCAGCGAAATCAAGCAATCATCTTCAGACATACTGCCCTTGACCCAGATGTGAAGAGCAGATGGTACAAAACCCTCTTTGCAATGGATTACAGAAGACAACATTTCCCCTTTCAAAGGAGAGAGGCCATTATTTCAGCTCCTTTTCTGAAGAGAGAAATTTCACCCTTAGCATTTTGTTTGTAGAAAGTAAATCATGTGGTCTGTTGCCCTGCTTGGTCTTATTGGGAAAAAAGCACTGAGACACAGATGGGACCATCAGTGAAGTATAATTTCCACGTATGAAGACTTTGTAGACAGCATTAGTACTGCATTAGCACCACATGGTTGAGGAGAATTGTAGGATCATTGCTGAGCAGTGTGATGAGGACATAATGCCTTTGGAGGCAGGCAATGTGGATCCAAATTCTGGGTTGACCTTCTGTAATCTTTGCTTCCTAGCACAATTTTTTATTTTTTGCGTTGGTTTTTATTTTTTGAGGATGGGGAGGGGCGTGCCGCAGGGCTTGTGGGATCTCAGTTCCCTGACCAGGGATTGAACCCTGGCCCCAGCAGTGAGAGCGCAGAGTCCTAACCATTGGACCACCAGGGAAGTCCCTTCTTGCACAGTTCTTTACCTCTATGCTTCCCAGCATATAAGCAGAGTCTAGCATAGAATAGGCACCGCATACATGTCGGAGGAATGAAGTAAGTTAGCTTTTCTTTCTGATTCACAATCTTTATCTAAAAATACACGTATAATGATTTACATCTGACAGTGCTGTTGTGAAGATTAAATGAGAAAAGGTATGTTAGGTTCCTGTACTGGTTTCCCAGGGCTGCTGTAATAAATTATCACAAATGTGGTGGCTTACAATAACAGAAATTTTTTCTCTCATAGTTCAGGAGGCCAAAAGCCTGAAATCAAGGTGTCAGCAGTGTTGGTTCTTTTCTGGACATTCTGACAGAGAAACCATGGAGACAGAAGTTTAATAATATGTATCTCTCCCTGTACACATGGGAGAGACTTGGGAAAATTGAGTAACTCCCTGAAATGGCCCACGTCACCACCTTAAAAACCATCTTGGGGCTTCCCTGGTGGCGCAGTGGTTGAGAGTCTGCCTGCCGATGCAGGGGACACGAGTTCATTCCCCGATCCGGGAAGATCCCACATGCCGCGGAGCGGCTGGGCCCGTGAGCCATGGCCGCTGAGCCTGTGCATCCGGAGCCTGTGCTCCGCAACGGGAGAGGCCACAAGAGTGAGAGGCCCGTGTACCACACACACACACAAAAAAACCATCTTGAACTAAAGACAAATGAAGGGCTTCCCTAGTGGTGCAGTGGTTAAGAATCCACCTGCCAATGCAGGGGACACGGGTTCCAGCCCTGGTCCAGGAAGATCCCACATGCCACAGAGCAACTAAGCCCATGCGCCACAACTACTGAGCCTGCGCTCTAGAGCCCGCAAGCCACAACTACTGAAGCCCACGTGCTCTAGGGCCCATGTGCTGCAACTACTGAGCCCATGCGCCACAACTACTGAAGCGCACACACCTAGAGCCCGTGCTCTGCAACAAGAGAAGCCACCACAATGAGAAGCCCACACACCACAATGAAGAGTAGCCCCTACTCGCTACAACTAGAGAAAGCCCACGTGCAGCAACGAAGACCCAAAGCAGCCAAAAATAAATAAATAAAATAAATTTTAAAAATAAATAAATGAAGACAAATGAAGATGTTGGGGTGGGTGGAGCCCGGTTTTCAGACAAAGCACAGTAAACAAGTGTATGGTTGTTATGCAGATTTAAGTCCATGCCTTCTCCGTGGATAAGAGTTCCAGATTTAGTAGTTCCTCCTCTTCCTGGTACAGAGAGGAAGACACTCCTACAAATGGAGATTTCCCTTATAAACATAAATTGCTCTTATAAAAAGGTAACTAACTTCTACTTGGCTTTCAGAGCTTCTCTCATGTCTGTTTTTTGTTTGTTTTTTTATTTAAAGCAAACAGCCTAAAATGATCCTTATGCCAAAGAGACATATTTTGCAGTGACAAATTGTGCTCCACCTCATTTTTTTAATACCCTTGCATCTGCTTTTCCCTATCTCCTTCATTGTTTTAACTTTGGGCAATTCTTATTAGTGTTTTACATCAATTAGAATTTGATTCAATTGTCTAACACAAAAATTCCAAATTACTACTGACAAGCAATAGAGAAGTTTATTTTCCTCTCATCTAAAGTAATTCTAGGACTGGACATCCAGGGCTGGTAGTGCGATTGTAAAGTCACCAGGAATTGAAATTCCTTCTCTTTTTCTGTTCCACCCTCCTAATGTGGTCTAATATGGCTGCTGAAGCTCTAGCCATTGCATCTGTGTTCTATGCATTAGTAAGAAGGAAGGGGGTTAGGCAATGGAGTCAGTTACCTTTAAGGATCCTTCCTGAATGTCCCACACAACATTTTCACTTATATTACATTGGCCAAAATTTAGTTCTCTCACTTGTTTTCTCTGCCAAGGAGGTTCAGAAATGCAGTCATTTAGTCAAGCATATTGACACAAGAGACATGTTTGGGGTTCTATTACTAAAGAAGGAAAAAACAAGCCTATTGGGTCAGTAACTAGCAGTCTTTACTACATTATTAATAAAGGAACTTGAGAAAGGTGAGAAATCAAGGAAAAAATGTCCAAAGAACAGCTGGGAGTAAGGCGTTGGTCATGCCTTCCTCCGAAGTTCTTTCTCCACATCAGGCTTATTTCAAACCAGTGGGTTTGTACACCTACCTCTGAATTTTTTTTTTTAAATCTCACTCTGATAGTAAAACATAATGATTTCCACATTCATGAGCATTTAACACTTGTGGTAATAACCTGACATTTCTATGCCCTTGAATTAACTGATGATTCAGTTAATGTATTAATTGAATGTAATGTTTACATTACATTCAGTGATGTAAACATCACTGAACGTAATACAGTTAAACATGAGTGAAAAAGAAACAGAGACTAGATAGTTTCTGAGTCTGTAGTTTGTGAGCTCCTTTGTTGAGTCATGGCTTTATAATCCAATCTGTTCCCTTTTTGCCACTGCTCATTCTTATGATGTATAAATGAGAAGTGACTACTTATAAATGAAGGAAACAATGGTTTAAACATAACTTATTCTGAAACACTTGAGCACTGCATTGGAGTACCTAAGTTGTTCCTCTTCCTTGGAAAAGGGTTATTTTACTTATTTTGCTTTACTATTTATGACTAAGGCATTGTGCCACATTTTTGGAGATTTTAACAATGTGCTGATGCATAGACAGGTACCAAATTGCTACGATGTTAATGAAGAATCCATGTTGGAGTCTCAGAAAGCTTGAACTTGTACAGTAGCAAATAGTGAAGGCAGTTTCAAAGCCTACTTATGTGTAGCCATATCCATTTTTGTTAGTCAAGAAAGGATATCTAGACCACTTAGAATCATGTTCTTATAAGAAACAGAGTAGCTAGTGAGCTGTAAATAAATGACATTACATTTGGATGCAGATTTTTCTTTTTGAAATTGTCTTCCTCCTTACTTTGTTCTCTCTGTATTAGCAGCTGTGTTAACATCATTGTTCTTTCCAAGAATGAGAAAGATCTTTTTTTTTAGTGTTACTCTTCCACTCTGGAATTACTGAACGCATCTTAAATTCCAAAGAGGTCTTGAATTCTTATACCCCCTTCATCTCTTATATTTTAAAACTAAATACAGCTTATTGTTTATATTCAGAAATAGTGTAAAGTTGTATGGAGATTCTAAGAATCCAAAGAACTTTCCTAAAATTATTCTCCATTAAGGAAAATAACTATTGTATAGATTCATTAGAAGTAAAGCCTATGCATAAAAGCAAAACTGAGCAAACTAGAGTAGTGTGCCCCTCAAATAGCATAATTTTCAAAGAACTCTGTTAAATCTTTTGCATCCTTTGAGCTCCTTAGCATGAGGGCCCATTCCAAAGGCTGTGCCAGCTCTTTTAGCAAGGAAGCAGAATTTTCATAGCTTGCCTTGTTCAGCTGTGAATTCCTCCTTCAAAATACCAATGTTTTTGATTCAATTTTTCCCTTATACAACCCATTCGCTTTGCTTTTACCAAATTTGAGTTGGGTGGCATACCACAGCTTCTCAGATCTAGAGTATTCACTGTGCAGAGGCTGGACTGGGAATGGATTCTGAACAGCTAGTATTTATTCATCCACTGAGCTAGTCATGCATATGGTACCACATTTACTATTCTCTGCTCATTGTTGCAGGTGATGGCTCCTGGGATCTAATTAGTGCAATGATTTCTTCTGTAAGAGGTGTTAATCCCATGCATTGTATCTGGCATAGGTAGCACTTCACTGGGTTATCTAAATTCAAACGTTTCTATTTCCTATTTAGATACAGCTGGAGGTCAAGATTTAATTGTATGGAGGGCAGGTAAAAACATAACTCCTCATTACTTGCTTTGCGTCATGGTCTCTCTTTTACCCCAAAGCCACTAATGCTACTTCTAGTTCTCAGGCTGGCATGCGGTCTTTAGTGGCTCATGTCAAGATGGAGGAGATCAGAGTGATTTGCTCATCTGTGGTTCACAGAGATATCCTTCAGAGCCTCTGTTGACACTGTCACTGACACTTCCAAAGCACAGAGGAGGGTGACTGACAACATCCATGGTATTACTGCATAGGTAGCATAATTTGAGATTGAAATATTTAAAAGGGCTCATTACTTGGAGGACCAAATTGGAGAAACGTTTCCTGCAATTGCTTATTGCCCATTCACTCATTCAACAAATATTTATTGAATGCCTATTATAAGCCAAGTGTTGTTCTAGGTGCTAGGGACACAGATGAGAGAAGCTAGTAAGACAGTAAGGTCCCAGCATTCCTAGAACTCATATTTCTGTGCAGGAGACACAATAGACTAGTCAAAAAGAATTTCAGATGGCTATAAATGCTATAAAGACAACAAAACAGAGGAGAAATACACAAATGGAAAAAGTGTGACTTCTGACATTGTTTAAATTTACTCATCAGGGCCTTTTAGCACCTTGAAGAGGTGTTCTGGGGTAATTCACTTGGAAAATGAGAAAGCAGATATAAACACAATCAATCACATTCCAGTGTAAGTGTATGTTCACAGTCCCTATTGAAAACCAGCAGCCATCAGTTCAACAATGAGGTGGAAACCAGTCATGTCAGGGTAGACACAGTCTGTTCACTTGCGCTTTGTTGCTGGACACAGAGTCACAGAAATGCTTTTGCCAAGCAAGCAAGTCTGATCCTACGCTACTGACGCAGATGGCTGCTGTCAGTGATCACCACATACAGGTTTCTAGGCCAGGTTTACTGGGAATGAGTCTCTCTACAGGGAGGGGAAATAAGCCAGTTTAGGTGAGGAGACCGATCTGAGGCGGTGTCAGTGTGGGTACCTCTCTTGCTGCTGCGGCCATGCATATAATTTACCCCCTGCCCTGATTTATTCTCTCAGTTTCTGGCAACATCCTGTGTGATGACTCTTTTCTGTGTTTGCAAATGATTTATTGCACTTGATTTCTGTTTGCTTTCCTGACTTTCTACCCCCACCCCCCGCGCTGTCCTGACTCGTATTCTATTTGAAGTCTGATTTCCGAATTCCAGCTTTTCTCCTCGTCCCCTTGCCCTCTTGATACACACTGCACAGCCCATACACTGGCCCAATCACTATGATATATGTACACACCTATCTGCGAATGACCTTATGGGCTGTGATTAATTGTATTTTAAAGCCTTCACAGAAAAGTGATTTTTAAAAATCTGCTTAGTTCTGAAAAGATCCTATTTTTGTTTGCTTTTCTTAGATCAAATCAGGGGGAAAAAATCTACCGTTTGAGTTACATTGATCATTCTTTCTCAGTTTCCACCTTAATTTTTGGTGGTCTGTATAAAATATGAAACTGTTAATTTTCCTTCTCCACTAGTTAGAGATGTAGAATAATACTCAGGTCTCAACTCAAGCATCAATACGGAGTTCTCAAGCCAGGGACAGTTTTGCCCCCTAGGGGATATTTGGCAATGTCCAGGGACATTTTTGGTTGTCACAGCCTGGGGAAGGTTGCTACTGGCATCTAGTGGGTAAATGCTGGGTAGACACCACAGATTCTGCTAAACATCCAACAGGGCAAGCCCCACAACAAGGAATTCTTGGGGAGAAAGAAATTTTCCTCTACCCTTCTAGGTTCTTCTGGCTGGTCTAGGAATTAAATTGACATGAGACAGATTAACAGGAGAAAATCAAAGTTTAATAACATGTGCACATGGGAGAGACCCAGGAGAACTGAGTAACTAGCCAAAATGGTCCAAGCCCTCACTTTAAATGCCATCTTCAGCTACAGACAAGAGAGGATGTTGGGGGTAGTGATTCGGGATTTCAAAGAGGAGGAAAGCAGTTGACATGGAGATGGAAAAGCATGTGTTTGGGAAATAAACGTTTGCTGGGCCAGGCAGAGACAATGGGACACAGAGAGGAATTTTAACAAGCTGACTTCGCTAGGCTCCTCCCCGTCTACACACCTAGTTTATACTATAGTTATCTATGGTGCTGGCTCCCTTCCAGGATCAGGTCCTTTATCTACATTCTTTAGGCATTTAGGGGGAAGGTTGAAGGTTCTTCCTGAGTCTTTCAGGCCTTGATTGTTTTCAGCTCAAATAATCTACATGCCAAAGAGACATTCTGGGGTGGCAAATTTTGCTCCCCTAAGGAATCATCTGTCCTCACACATTAATAATGCCAATGCTGAGAAGCCCTGATATAGACTACAACAGGTTGATATAGGACTTTATTCTTCTGCAGGTTCTACATAAAGCTTGCTCTCACCTTAGAAACATATACTTTATGGGTATCTTGAGTAATGCAACATGGAAAAGTGTGTTTTTAATGAAGGCTTGTGCATGAGGAGAAAAATTTAAGAAAATTTGAAATATATGTAATATATTGATGAGAATTCTCTGGAGGTCCAGTGTGTAAGGCTCTGTGCTTCCACTACAAGGGGCACGGGTTCAATCCCTGGTAGAGGAACTAAGATCCCACAAGCCATGTGGCGCAGCCAAAAAAAATTAAAAAATAAATCCAATTACATCACAACTGAAATATACGTAATATACTGAAATGTATATAAAAGTCATAGTTGTGTCATTACTACATCAATAAATTTACAGTGTATATTTCACTTAAATTTTGTAAATTAAGATGTTACTTTTAACTGAGGCAGGAGATAGATGGGCCCCAGGCTGAACAGTTTCTCCCCTGTGGACAGAAACTCCATAATAGCAGAAACTCCATAAAAGCAGGATGATGGAGGAGGCTGGGCCCTCCCCAGATAAGAGATAAAAGACCACATATTCCTCATTCTCGAAGTCAAGGAGACATCCCCGACTACACATATGCAGAAAGGCTCCTTGGAGGTCAAAAAGGCAGGGGGCACCACCCCATACTAGTCCATCTTGGCTAAGAGATGCACACGCACAGAGGGGAGGGCCCTGAGTTATACCAAATACGGAGTCAGAACCAGGCAAAACAAGATGATTGGTCAAAGGAAACCCAGAACACATGCCCCATAAAAGTGATTCAAACTACCACAAGGGTGCGACTCTGAGCCCTCCTGTGTGTCTATCCACATATCCTGTACTCTTTTTCCTCCTAATAAACACTTTACTTGCTTCACTATTTTCCGTCTCTATGTGGAAATTTATTTCTACACAGCTGACGGGCCAGGGCCTTGTGGTCCAGTGGCTAGAATTCAGTGCTCTCACTGTCACTGCCTGACCTCAGTCTCTGGCTGGGAACGGAAACCCTGCTTCAAGCTGTTTCAGGCCAAGGCCCCCTGAGATCATATTCACTTGAAATATGTAGTTTTACTCACATTGTTACTGAATCAGGTCCAACTGCTCGCTGCTCAAAAATCAATACCAAGAAACATTTCTTGGTAGAAAGGAAAGTTGCTTTTAATCAGAATGCCAGCAATCTGGGGAAATGGTAGACTCAGTGTCCCCCGAAAATCACCTCCGAAGATTCTGCACAGCCACCAAGGTTTTTAAATGGGAAAAGGGAAGTAATCTCAGTTAATCATTGAGATAGGGAGTCAGAGTCATCGCCACCCCCTACTGTGTGCAGGCTTGTCCACTCGTGATTTTTCTTTAGGTGCTATCTCGTTCACACAATTTGTTCTAGAGGTTACTGAAGGGAAGCTAGGGAAGCGATCTAGTGATCTGTTAATTGCTTAATTCTTCATTTCTACTTCTTTGATCTATGGAAAGAACCAACAAGTTAGGCAAGGTGTTGTGTGATCAAAAGATTGGAAAGGTGTGCTAGGGCTGGAGATGAGTAGAGCATGCTCTATATAGAGTTTTAGCTGCTGCATCAAAGAAATTGAATTTTTGAGCTGTGTTTGTTTATGTTGTTTAGTTTATCAGCTTGTAAGACAATCAGTGTTCCTCAATCATTTGGACAGCAATTTTCATTTGATTTTTCACTAGTGAGAGAGAATTGAGGAATCATTTGTTGAAGGGTCTTGATACAGTTGAAAAAATATTTTGAAAATAAAAGTTTTAAGTATTCTCAGAATTATATATTATGTAAAGACAAAATAGTGGCCTTTACCTTTCTAATAACACCTTAAAATTTGTTAAATTCTATAAATAACAATTACTGGGGACCTCCCTGGCTATGCAGTGGTTAAGAATCCTCCTGCCAATGCAGGGGACATGGGTTTGGTCCCTGGTCCAGGAAGATCCCACATGCCGTGGAGCAACTAAGCCCATGTGCCACAACTACTGAGCCCGTGTGCCACAACTACTGAAGCCCACGCACCTAGAGCCCGTGCTCCACAACAAGAGAAGCCACCGCAATGAGAAGCCCGCTCACCGCAAGGAAGAGTAGTTCCTGCTCGCCGCAACTAGAGAAAGCCCGAGCACAGCAACGAAGACCCAACGCAGCCAAAAATAAATGAATAAATAAATTTATAAAAACAAACAAAAAATTACTGTTGGGGAGCATATGGGTTTTAGTACTGATTCTTGCTTTCTGAATGAAAAACACTGAAATCAAATATTCTGAATGACCACTCCACTTTTATTTATTTCAAAACTCAGGTTAATATTTGGTAAACCAAAGGCAAAGTGAATATTTCCAATAGCAAAATACTTACCTGAACAAGTTGGGCCTTAAGAAATGAGATAATTTAACAATTGATAGTCATGAACATACATGGAAAGTATATGGAGAGAAAAATAATTATTTTCCAAGTTGTCGTTCCAACGATTTTTAAGAGTCAAGACAATGAATCTCACCTCCAAATCTTTCATGAAACTATTTAGAACTTACTTATATAAATTTCATTTTATGAGATTTCTTCTTCCCTGAAGTATTTTAGCTAGGTAGACAAGTAACAAAATCAATGAAACCCTTATCAATGAAGAAGGCGTGGACTTAACCCTGCGTCATAACCTTACCCTTGTTTATTGTGCTTTGCCTAAAAACCTGGCTCTCCCCCCTCCAACATCTTCTTTTGTCTTTAGCTGGAAATGGTATTTAAGGTGGTGGCTTGGGCCATTTTGGGGAGTTACTCAGATTTCCTGGGTCTCTCCCATGTATACAGAGGTATACATGCTATTAAAATTCTGTTGTTTTCCTCCTGTTAATCTGTCTTTTATTACAGGATGGCTCAGCCAAAACCCCAGGAGGATAGAAGGAGAATTATTTTTCACCTCCCACAGAGTAAAGGGTCAAACTACATAATAACTGTATAAGAACCAAATTTTTAAGAATCTAAACCTTCATACAAAATGAAAAGGGCATGGGAGGGGGAATTACTTTAACCATATAACCTTACTATGAATGAATTTATTTTTATCGTGTGCATATATTTTTTAAAAGATAGTGCCTTTTTCAGAAAGGGTCTTAACCTTCAGTGTTTTCTCTCGAGGGAATCTCCATAAGGATATATTCTTTCTTTTCTTTGTTTTGATTTTCTCTCTCGGTGGTGTTTCATCCAGGCTTTGAAATTAACCAGAGCATTTCCATTGTTGAGTGAGCAGCTGTCAGAGGAAGACAATTTGGTTCAGTGGTGACTGTTTATTCTTACTGACCAGAAACTCTGTGTGCCATGTTTCTTCAGCATCCTATCAAGTTTTTCATTAACTCTGGCTGTGAATTTGACAACTTTCTGGGCTTCATTTTGTTGTCACTCAGAAAAACATATTTACTTAGTTGTGAGCCTGCCACTGGCCTTCACTTCCTAACTTCTTTCTAATAATGACTTGAAAGAGCTTGCCACAGGACCTATACCTTCCATGCTTGCTGGACAGATACCCTGCCTACATTTGAGTCCACCTGGTGCCTGCTATAAAGTTTTCCAAGTTTTGCAGATGGAAACTAGACTAAAGGGGACATACCTGATCTTAGCCAAAAGCTAGGGCACCATTGGAGACCAAAGGAAGCAGAGACAATTTCATCCTCATACCTGAAATTTAGAATTCAAAGAAATTTAGAATCCATTCTCCTGTTTAAGATATTCTATACCATAATAAATTTTACCCATTAAAAAATATTCACCTTCTAATGTGTGCCAGGCACTATGTCTCAGACAGAGAGACTAAGAGTGGAATTCCACGTACCCATAACATGAAGGAGCTCACAATTTAGCCTATACCAGAATCACCTGGGAAGCTTGTACATTCTAAGTCTCCGAATGCAGTAGGTCTGGGTTGTGGATTCAGGGATCTGCATGATTTATAAGCATCTCAGATGATTCTGATATAGGTAACCTTTGGATGACATGTTAAGGAACCCTGCCTAGTAGTAGACACAGCCAGATAAAGCAAGAAGAAAAGCTTGTAGTTGGGAATGATTATAATATTAGTGAACAGTGAAGAGGTACCTTGACTGGAGAACTGGGTCACTGTCATGGAATAGTGGGATGAGAGTACACAGGCAAGGTCAGGCCAGAACCTAGAATACCAGCCTAAAAAGGCTGAATTAATTCTAGATGTCACAGAGTTTGAGCTACATCCAAAAGGTCATTGAAGAACCACTGGATGTTTTGAATAGAAAGACATTTTAGTGAGATTTGTGTTTTAGGCAAGTTATTCTTTTTTTTATGTATTATTTACTTTTGGCTGCATTGGGTCTTTGTTGCTGTGCACGGGCTTACTCTAGTCGTGGCGAGCGGGGGCTACTCTTTGTTGCGATGCACGGGCTTCTCATCACGGTGGCTTCTCTTGTTGCCGAGCATGGTTACTAGGCACGTGGGCTTCAGTAGTTGTGGCTCGCGGGCTCTAGAGCACAGGCTCAGTAGTTGTGACGCATGGGCTTAGTTGCTCCGAGGCATGTGGGATCTTCCCGGACCAGGGCTCGAACCCATGTCCCCTGCATTGGCAGGCGGATTCTTAACCACTGCGCCACCAGGGAAGCCCTAGGCAAGTTATTCTGACAGCAAAGTCTAAGATGAATTGGAGCAAAAGGAACTTGAGAGTTTCTAAAGCTAGGAAGCATCTGTTGTAATTGTCTACATGTGAGGTGACAAGGATTCAGACCAGGTGGAGCAGTGAACAGATATAAAAGGCATGCATCGGAAGGATTATCAAGGGACCAAAGGGTTGCAGCAGATAAGGGCAGAAAAAGATTCAGAAAGGGCTCTAAGGTTTGGTACTAGGACTTATGAGAGATTGAAGATGACACTGATTGATATAGGAAGGTGCTGAAAGACAACAGATGTCCAGGGAAGATGAAGAATAGACATTTGGACAAACTTGATCTGAATTGAGAGGAGGAAAATTCAAGTAGAAGTCTCCTGCTGGCAAATAGAGGTACTGACTACAGACTAAGAAAAATGTAGACCTCCAGGTCCTAATAATGGTGACCTGAATGCAAACTGTATTTTCCCTGTTGGGTTTAGTAAGAACAAATTATTGTTAACACATCATGAATGATCTTAATCTATATACTTATCTTTAAATTGTATTATTTATATTTATAGCAGAGCAGATACTGTGTAATTTTCTTAGTTTCCTCTAAAATTGTGTATTAAAATGTCAGTGTTGGTGTTCGTTTAAGGACCAGGGTGATGCTTTTAAAGGAGGCATTTAGGCTGACATTGCGTGGATTTTATTTTGGTGCAGAAGGTAGTTCAGGTACTCTCCCAAATGGCTGACCGAATAAAAACCTCTGCCACATCAAGGACTTGCAAGTGTCCAGAATTTCCAAGGGCAGGAGCGGACTCTGAGGAAATAGCTAATAGTGAAAAATGGAGAGGTTGAAGTTGGTTGATTTATAAATAGCTAACATTGTTCACATTGCATTTTGGAACTTTATAGGAGGAAAAAACCAACTCTGGTTCATTGTAACAAAAGAATCAAGAAGTTCCAGCAGAGGAAACAAACATATACCGCTTTAAATAACATACAGATATGTAAACCAAAGTGTTTATCTATCTCTGCCATACTCATAAGATATATTAAATCAAAATTTTGGAATCTTTTAGAAGGTCTGTGAAACCTGTTTTCAGATGATCATTATATCTGAAAAGGAGCTATGTACTAATTGTTTTCAAGTCTCCAGGGACCAGTAAGCATGGTATGGACCATATATCATTTAAAGATATCATAGGCAATATATTAGCCATTATTTATTGACTAAAGAGATATAGAGAAATGTTTCCAGACCACATTGCATTGGATATTTAGGCCACGAATAACAGACATCGCTTCCTTTGCCAAACAGATATAATTTGGGATTTTCCTCTGTTTTTAAAAAACAAAAACAAACAAAAAATAAATAACTTAAAAGTTTAAGGGCTAAAAATCAAAGCCTCATCTTATAAATTATGAGAATTTTGCCAATGCCTAATGATTTTAATGATTATCTATGTAGGTTAGGGAAGGGCAGTATTGACAGGTGAATTTTCAACTTCGAATAGCAGAAGGTGAACAGAATTTGTCTTGGTTATTGGTAAGCTGTGATCATTTTCTACCATACTGAGAAGGTGTCTAAGGTGATACTGGAAAATCCTCTAAAGGCTCTGATGCTCCTGACTAGAAACTTTGTAATGTTTTCTAGATCATAGTTGGGTAAACTTTTAATAGTCTTGGTAGATTTCACTACAATGTTTTGAAAAATTATTTAGTTGTGTACTGGCAGAAGTTAAATATTCAAATGCATTGAGCTTAATTATTACAAAGGGTTTCTTTAAAGATGATGCAGTTATGGCTAGTGTTGCATTTCCTCTTTGACACATGGACAGTGAGGATATTTAAACTATTTGGATTGTATTGGCTATAAGAGAGTGTGTTTAAAATATATGGAAAGTGATTAGCTTCCTTTGTAGCCCATATGTAAAGTATTCATTGCTTTAAAGGCACCCAAAATGAGGCCTCCTGCCTCTGCCAAGGTGGATTTAGTCACTTCACGGAGCTCATTTGGTCTGACTACAGATTTTTGTCTCTGAAGGGAGTTTTCCCACTGGTATTGACTCCTCAGCTAGTTGGAGTTCCATTAAACATTTCTGTGATCCCAAGATTATCCAAATTTCTCTTTCTCAAAGGAAACCTGATACAAGATACAGTCAGTAGTGTAGCCCTCCATTCATTCTCCATTCTTCCTCCAAGCAACATAGCCACACATAGCTTGGGGATCTAAGGGATATGGAAATAAAACAGATATGAGTGAAACTACCTGTTGGCTACTGCCTTTCTCTGTGTGACAACCAGTGCTATCGTTATGAGGGACCACAGATTGAAAAGGACCTGGGGACAAAGAAAAGACACAGCCTTTTTCTTCAGGTTGAGTCCACCCAAAACAGAAAGGTGAGGTGCGTATCAAACCTCTCTCAGACATCTGAAAAACCAAACTTGGTGTAAATTCTAACACCTCTGTGAGCTTGCATTATCTCTTTCCTATCCAGTATTCACTGAAATATATTGCTGCATGTTATACTCTTTTCTAGAATGTCTCTGCAACTCCATTTGATAGTTATACTGCTATGTTGTTTTCCCCTCTTTTACCAATAATGATGGGTCCTTTTGATGTTTTGTACTGGGGAAAAATGTGCCATAAACAGATATCTATTAGAATGTAACCTCCATAGAGTATGGATTTTGTGTTTGTCCTGCTCACTTAGAGAGCCACACTATCTGGCACTTAATACTCTGAATGAAAGAATGAGAGAATTAATTAATTAAAAGTTATATGTTTAAAATATGAATAAAGGGACATCATATAGAAATAAAGTTACTTTACAAAATTAGTCTCTCAAGCTAATCATGCTACTTTGTATAAGTTTTCTGTTGCTTACAAATTAGAGGTAGCTTCTCTTATCCTAAAGATTCTCCTTTCAGAAAATTGATCATTATTATCGTGTCAGTAGCACCTCGCAGAGATTCAGGTTTGCCAATTTTATTCGCAGTACTATGTAATGGAATCTTCAGCCCATTTAAAATTTTGAGTGTATCAGTATTCTCTTATATTAAGCATCAGGAATTCTCTAGTGGATCAACTCATTGTGGTCAGGGACAACTATTCCACTGAAAGATATTCTCCTCTGTAAAGGTAGCCAACCAGCTTTCCCATTAGTGTGAATCCTGACTTCTCTCACATTACTGAACAGGCACTTACAACTTTTAATGCTTCAGTCTATATTGGTCATATTTCCTACTTAAAAGTCAAATTACATATGATTGTGAATTCTTTAGATAAACACTGTGTAGCTACATAATGAAATTAAAGCTGGAGAAGGTCTCGATTTATTGCAGTGTTTCCCCCACCTCTTGGAACCTTTAACACATGGCTCGCTTCTTTTGTTAAGTATTTTACTGACAGTTTTAACAAAATGTCTTTCCTTTTTGTACATTTGAATTAAGAGTAAAGTGGCAAGCAGCATGAAGAATGTAATAGAAATTGCCGTCATTCCTTCATTCCGTCATCTGATAAAACCAAATCTACTTCTTGCCTTACACTCTATTACTGACATTCAAATATATGTACTTTGAAAGTTCTAACATGTCTCTATTACCTCTAAAATTTTGTAGCCTATGTAACATAAATAGAACTTCAAATCCCTATTCTTTAAGAATTTAATTCTCAGGAGAGGAGCAATGATTATTAAATATTTAGCATGGAATTGAATATAAACCATATACATGAGTTACGTACAGAATTTCGTAATTTGCTCCATTGGCATATAGCAATAGTTTTTTTAAATTCACTGTTCCTTTTATTCCTCCACAATTTTTCTATATACCTTTTCTACATAATCAACAATAATCTGTGTATAGGTTAACCGTTGTACTCATTCGGCATATTCTTCACTCTTATTTCTGTCCTCAGGAAAATGATTTCAGGCAAGGTATGAATGTTGGTATAAAGATATTATTGGCATCTTTTAAAAGTACTTTCCCTGTCGCTAGTGATACTTTTACTATGTACAAACATGGAGCAAAACCTGTCATTATTTGTTTTAAAATTCCATATGACTATTATAACACTTTTAAAAGTTGTCCCGAGAAAATAATCTCTCCAATCCCCAAGAAAAACACACCCCAAAATGTTATGTACAGCAGCGTTTATCATGATCAAAAAATGGATTCAACATAAACGTCTAATCATAGAATCAAGAAAATCATGTTACATCCACGCTGTGGAATACACTGTAGCCATTAAAATAAAAATTATGACCATTACATAATTACCTGAAAAAAATAAACATATTAGGGTATAAAAAGCCAAACATAAATCTGTATCTATATTATGATTACAGGTATGTGAAAACAAGGTATGTATGTATGTATGTATGTATGTATAAATATATGTATGTACCTACACGAGAACTGGAAAATAGCAAGGCATAGTAAACACAGGTAAGCTGTTTGAGGTGTGGAATAGGAAATTTTTACCTTAAAAATGTTTTTGCTGTTTCTGTTATCAAAGTGTTTAATTTTTTAATGTATTTTGAAGTTTCAATATAACCACATTTCCCCTAACCAACAGCTGATGATAATAGACTGTAATTAATGCAATGTTTTATCCTATTTAGCCTTTGGTGTTGAACTCGGGCAGCATTCATGGACTGTTAAGTTTCATGACTCAATAATGGCAGGGCAGCTTCTTAAAGCCTTCGTGACCTCCAAATAGCTAAAAGATATGTTTAGATTCTCTGCTATTAAAGAATAAATAATCCAACCCATTCTTTCAGGAGGGGAATTTATTTAGGCAACTAAAACATGTAAAAGAGGATTATCTACATGTTATTCATTGTTCTATATCACATAGATGGAATAGGAGCTAAATACCTTACATGAGTTTGACAAAATATGTATGTGATTAATTAGAATACATACCGCTTCTGTCACAAAATTCTAACTGAATTCAGCTTAATCTCGGGTGGCCTCGTCCGGCAGCAGCTTGAAGGAGGATCTCAGTTCCCCGAACAGAGACTGAAGCCAGGCCATGGCAGTGAGAGCACAGGAACCCTAACCACTAGACCATGAGGGCCAGTGACGAGTGGCTAGTGACAAGGCCCTGGCTTGTGTGCTTTGTAGAAATGAATTTCAGCAAAGAGACGGAAAGTATAGTGCTTATTAGGAGGAAAAAAAGAGTATGTGTGAATACACACATGGGTGGGCTCAGAGCGAGAGTCAGTCTTCATGGTAGTTTGAATGATTAAATGGGGCATTTCTTCCAGGTTACCTTTGGCCAATCGTCTTGCTTTGCCTGGTTCTTTTTTTTTTTTTTTTTTTTGCGGTACGTGGGCCTCTCACTGCTGTGGCCTCTCCCGTTGCGGAGCACAGGCTCCGGACGCGCAGGCTCAGCGGCCATGGCTCACGGGCCCAGCCGCTCCGTGGCATGTGGGATCTTCCTGGACCGGGGCACGAACCCGTGTCCCCTGCATCAGCAGGCGGACTCTCAACCACTGCGCCACCAGGAAAGCCTTTTTTTTTTTTAATGAATTTGTTTTATTTATTTATTTGGCCACACTGTGTGGCATGCAGGATCTCAGTTCCCCAACCAAGGATCGAACCCGTGCCCCCTGCAGTGGAAGTGTGGAGTCTTAACCACTGGACGGCTAGGGAAGTGCCATTGCTTTGCCTGGTTCTGAGTCCGTATTTGGTTTATCTCAGTGTCCTCCCATGTGTGTGCGTGCATCCCTTAGCCAAGATGGATTCCAGCGCAGAGGCCTATGGGTAAGTTGACATCACCTACTATGGGGTGGCGCCCCCTCCCATTTGACCTCCGAGGAGCCTTTCTGCACGTGTGTAGTCAGGAAGGTCTCCTTGACCTCGAGAATGAGGAATATGTGGTCTCTATCTTTGAACTGGGCAGGGCTCTGCTTCAGCTATTATCTTCGTCTTGGAGTATCTGTCCACAGGGGACAGACTCCAGCTGCTCAGCCTGGACCCCGTCTATCTCCTGCCTCAAGATCATTCAAGTTTAGTCCAATGGAACTTAATGTTTTCAACTTTCTATCTTCTTACATTGGCATTATTCTAAACCTAGTTCATATACAAATATTATCAGTTGTTCCTACACTGCAACTCCATGCACAAGGACAGAGAACTTATGAATTAGTTTATTAGTTTACTTTTTTTCTAACGGCTGTAGGGGAGCAAAATATGCCACCCCAAAATGTGTCTCTTTGACATGAGGATTATTTTAAGCTGATTATTGTTAAGAAACAGAAAACTCAGGAATTTTTTTCTTTATACCTTCTCCTTAACTGCCTAGAAGAATTTAGATAGGGAGCCTGTACCTGGAAGACAGCATCACCAAAGATAACTTTGTTTTACATAAGAAAGACTTCTCCCTTGGCATGGCAAACATTTGTTTACCAAACATTACTTCTTCCCATCTTCTCCTTGCGAATTGTCTTCCTCCCCTTTGAAGTCTCAAACCCCTACCCCTCCTCCTTAGTTCAGGGTAGCATATAAACCTCAGTTGTATGACTGCCTATGGGCCTCATATTCTTATGGGGTCCCATTAGAATTCAAAATTAAATTTGATTTTCTCCTACTAATCTTTCTCATGTCAACTTAATTATTAGACCAGCCAGAAGAACCTAGAAGGAAAGAAGAAAAATTTTCCTCCCCAAAACTACATAGAAAATAACATACCACTGTGTATGGTAGGCAGAATAATGACCTTAGAAAGATGTCCACATTCTAATCTAAGGAACCTGTACCTGTGTTCCCTTACATGGCACAAGAGACTTTGCAGATGTGGTTAACTTAAGGATCCTGAGATGCGGAGACTATTCTGGTATTTTGGGTAGGCTCAATGTACACAAAAGCCCTTATAAAACAAAGGCAAGAAGGTCTTAGAAGGAGATGCAAGGATACAAGCATAGTCAGAGGAGAGAGATTTGAAGCTGCTACATCGTTGGCTTTGAAGACAGAAGAAGGGGTTATGAGAAAAGGAAGGTAGGTGGCTTCGAGAAACTGAATAAGGCAAGGAAATGGATTTCTGTCTAGAGTCTCCAGAAGGAATGCAGCCTGGCTGACAAGCTGATTTTAGCCCAGTGAGACACATTTCAGACTTCTGACCTCCAGAACTGTAGAGAATACATTTGTGTGTTTTAAGCCCCTCTGTTTGTGATAATTTATTACAGCAGCAATTGGAATCTAATACAACGTGTTTCATAATGTGTTCCCGAGGAGCTCATGGAAATTTAAGTTTTGAAGGTTAATTGATAGTTTTTAAGCGTGCTGGGGAAATTCACTATTTCAAGGAAGGTCAAGAATGGATCCAATTTTTTAAAGCAGACTCCTTTCCCATTGTGAAAATCCACCTAATACATTTTATATACTTACATTGTTCTTTGCCACATTTTTCTAATACAGAAAACATTAAAATACCCCAGATAAAGCAACAAATGTTGCCTAGACAGCATAGAAAACTCTGAGATTCTGGATTTTTAAGCCTAGACTGTGGGTTGACTGTTTCAGACCTTCAGGGGTCACTGGGGTATTGCTGGTGGTGGCTGTTGTGAATGTGTGTTTGTTTCTTGTGTTTCTCCTTCGTGAGGAAATCTTAACCCCTGTGTACAGAAAGACTTGCCTAGGTTTGCCTCTAGATTTGATGCTTGCCTCTGGCAGTGGAATTCCTAACAACCGAGCAAATCAGAATGAGATGGGGATCTCATATGAATCAGTGCCATTTAGGAACTCAACCACTTACTGAACAAAAGGACCAGACCCCCGGTGGGAACAGAAGTGCTGATTAGGAAGCATAGGTGGCTGTTTCTAGCAGTTAGAATCAAACTCCTTTTTTCAGTGTAGCCTGGGGACATTTTCAACTCTGACCTCCCTCATTACTCTGTAAGGAAACAAAATAAAAATGTTTCCATAGCTCTAGGCTTCTACCCCACACTGTAGCAAAGGTCAAAGTTTACTACCACTCTAGCTAATTTCATGAAAATAATTTTTGTTCATTGTGTAGGAAGCAGCCTCAACTTTGTGCCATTGCTGCACTATGAAAGAAAATGCCATGAGAAGACTCTTGGAACATTCAGCAAGTACTTTTTATAGATTCTATTCTACATAAAAAGTGCCAACATGTAGAGTCAAATAGGAATTAGTACAAGTGGGCAACAAACCAAACAAAGTTGAAAAACATTGAAATATATAACTATTTCAGTTCTATTTTCTCCCACTGCAGTTTATTAATTGGGTTGTTAAACACATGTCTGCAACTCCTCCTGAGCTGAAATTGGTCATTTACCTAACAATTTATTTTCTAGTATCTCAAAGGATACACGGCCTATCTCATGATTCTTCAGAAATTCATTTCGAGTTAATTGGCAAGTGAGGAATTCCGGACCATTTGATGAATGTGTACTGTGTGCCAGGCCAGGGATCTGGAGTAGGAACCAGGATTGCTGGACACTGACCTCATGCTGATCAGAATGTGTACGACTTGTTGGGGCAATTTGGGAGCATGACTTAGAGGTACAGACTGAGGCAGCAGTATAAACAGACAGATTTGTCTGCTGCTCTGGCACATTCAGTCCCTATAATATATGTAGTCCATTTCGGTCTACAAATGAAGATATGTTGACCCATCGTTTGCTGCTGGTAGAATATACCTTGGACTAACTATTGTTATAATCTCACATTCTTTCTTATTTTTAAGTGAGCATTTTCTTATTGTAATTTTTAAAACAAGTTTACTGCATTATAATTTATATAATAAAATGTACACATTTCAAGGGTGCAGTTTAATGAGTTTTGACAAACATATATAGTCATATAACCATCACCAGAGTCAAGATATAAAATATTTCCATGACCCAAAATGTTTTATCCTGCCCCTTTGAAATCAGTTTTTCTTCTCCCATAGTGTTCAAGACCTACCTGCTTTTTGTCACCATAGATTAGGTTTAACTTTTCCAGAATGTCACATAAATGAAATCAGACAGTATGGGCTATTTGTGTGTGGTTTCTTTCTTTCAGCATAATGGCTTTGAGATTAATCTGTGTTATGTGTGAATTGAAAGTTCATTCCTTTTTATTGCTGAGTAGTATTCCACTGTATGGATGGACCACAATTTGTTTATTCATTCACCAGCTGAAGGACATTTGGGATGTTTCCAGATTTGGGCTATTGTGAATAATGCTGCTATGAACATTCATATGCAGGTTTTTGTGTAGATGTGTTTTTATTTCTCTTGGGTACATGCCTAGGAGTGGAATTTTGGATCATATGGTAAGTATATGTTTAACTTTGTGAGAAACTGTCAAATTGTTTTCCAAAGTGGATGTACCATTTTTCAATTCCACCAGTAATCATGAGAATTCCAAGTTGTTCCATAGTCTCATCAATACTTCCTGTCATCATTCTTGTTCATTTTAACTGTTCTAGTGTGAATATAGTGGTGTCTTTTGTGGTTTTAATTGGCATTCCCTGTTGACTAATGACGTTGAGTATCATTTCATATTCTTACTGGCCATTGATATATATTTTTTGTTAACAATGCACAGATTTTTGTGGTTTTTAATTGAGTTGATTACCTTTTTATATTCAGTTGGAGATGTAGTTTATATATTCTGGATAACTATCTTTATTAGATATATGTATTGTAAATACTTTTTCCCTGTCTGTAGCTTGTCTTTTCATTTTCTTAATGATGAAGAATGACTGATTTTTCTAGGTATTTGTCTGTTACAGACATGTCTAGGTGAAGTGATCAATGTTACTTTTCAACCTGCCTATGTGAAGAAAGACTCAAAAAGTCTAAGACTTAAATTTTAGAGTAATAAATTCTAATTGAGTGACATTTTCAGGAACTCATGAAAACAATCAGGAACACAAAGGTAATATTAATATTTTTGACTTGACATAATAAACAAAATCTTCCTTGTTAAAATTCTCCTTGCAAGAGTATAGAATCAGAGATTCATGCCTAGAGTACTATCCTAATGCAATTATTTACTATACTGTTTCTTTAGATATTTCTTTTAAAATTGAAGAGGTACGTTGAGTTCATGTTTTAAGTGTAAAGTTCTCCTTTAACTCCCTTCATCCAGTACAATTCTGCTAGTATTGTGGAAAGACAAAAACAAAGTTTTAACCTTAAGGTAACATTTTTGTCACTCAATGCATCATTTTATGATTTGTCCTTCACATATTTTTTTCTCTTTTCATAGAAGTTAATAGCCATGTTATAGAGCTATTCTTTGAGGGATATGAAAATTAATATTGTAAAGGTTTAAGTTTGGGATAAATGTTTCAAGTAGGACATTGAGCTTTTCATTTTTGATAAAGATGATCTATGTTCTATTAAAATCCACATGCTCTGGATGGACAGACATGTTTGCATTTTCTCCATTTTTACTCTACATTTCATTTTCTGTCAAAAGGGAAAGAGAGGTGAAAAAGGAAGAATGATCAACAAGTATATTTCCCTTATAATTTATTTTCATGGCTGATGTTGAAGAAAAAGTTAAGTAAAAATTAAGACTCTTCCTCCTCTAAAAAAATATTAATGAAGTAGTATTCCAATGTCATAAGATAAAAAAAGAAAAATTTAATATCAACTTGTTTTCTGCATATATTTGTGAGTAAAGATGAAATATTGCTTGGAGAGTTGAAATTCTCAACATTGCTGTATTCATAGTTCTTATCATTAATTTCTGAAGAAGAGCATGCATAATTTGTGATACATTTTGCCTAAAGAAGTTTCCCCAAAACCCCACAGAGAAAACCCAAAATAGAGCCAGATTCATCAAACAGGACTACTATTTTCCATTCGTACCTTTCCACGTTTTATTTTTCAGTGATTCCTAAAGCAGTTTCTCAAATTCCAAAGCAGGCTTAGAATTCTTTGAACATTGGCACAAATTAATATTAATAGTAATGAGTTCATTTGTGTTTCAGTAGTGGATGACTTAATTTCAGTTATTAAAGTACAATCCTGAGGGTAAGAGAAAAGCATAAAGGGGTCACCAGAAAACAGGACAAGGGGAGGGTATCCAACATTTAGGCTCACTTATCAAACTTTCCCTTAGGCCACCTTTCTTTCCAAGTGTCTCTGACTGTCTATGTTATGTTCACGCAACTTCCTCGGGAATCTTAGCACCGTGCAAGATCATTTAAGTAGGATGTAATGGAGAGGTCCCTGAACTCTGAATCGAACCCATCAAAATCTGAATCTTGGCTCTGTGAATGCTACCTTTCTGAGCTTCAGTTTCCTGGTCTGTAAGATGGAGATGGCAAAATGTGCTTCACATAATAGTGAGGACAAAATGAGATAATGTATGTGAGGGTATCCAGCCAATGGCAAGGGGTTATATTACATATAAATTGAACATAAATTTGAATTCAAACATAATGAATTTAATTGAAGTGACATAATTTTTTTTGGGCATTGCAGAGATTTGTTTGCTTCAAGTCAGAGTTGGAAGAGACCTCAGAAGTCACCTTGCTTAACCCTTAATTGAAATATGTGTTCTGGCAACAGCCTCCCAGACTGGTGGTAGACTATGATCTGCTAGGACATCCCAGTTATGAGGAAGCTACTGCCCTCTGAGGCATTCCACTCCATTGTTTAATAGCTCCTCTTAGAAGCAATTCCTACTTCATTCATCATTCAACAGATATTTATTAAGCATCTACTATATGCCAGGCATTATGGATAAAACGGTAAGACAGACAACCTTTGCTCTTCTGGAGCTCACAGCTTTATGAGGATGACATATAAATGGATAGTTACACAAGTGTGATGAGTATTGTGATGGCAGGCATGAGGGCTGTGCAAATACAGATAAGGGCATAAGTATGGCCTCCCATGGGGGTTGGATGGTGAGAAAAGGCTCCCTAGAGCAGAGACTTGAAGGATGAGTAAGTTCTCCTTGCAAAGAACAGGGGAATGGGTGTTCTATCCCAGCAACTGAAGCAACAGGAACAAAGGCAAGAGGTGAGAGAGAAGATGGCTTGTGTGGAAAACTGCAGGTATGACTAGAAACTGAATATGAGGGGCATTGTAAGGGCTAAGACTTACAGGTGCCTGGTCATGAAGAGGAAACTTCGGTGTACTAACAAGCCGAGGCTTTATCTTGAGGGCACTGGAGACTCATTAGAGTGTTTTCAGAAGAGGAGTAGAGTGGTCAGGTTTGTGAAGAAAGCATAAATGTGCTCCACAACTCTTATTGCAAGAAATGGCACAAAATTCAGTTTCAAATAGAATTAAATTAAATCTGGCTTTGAGCACCCACTCCCCCTTATCAGGATGGCAAGATTCTAATATTGCTCATGTTTTAGGAATTCTCACATTTTTCTAACTTGCATAGATTCTTCATCTGTTTTTTATTTAAGTTGTTCAGCTACTGTTTCAGGGTGAATTCAGGGTGATTTTTTTACCCTTGTTTTTTTATTATGCTCATAATATCAAATTGTGCTTCACTAATTAATACTGAAGAAAGTTTTATAGGCATCGATAGACCTACAGAGTTCAAAATCTATTGAAAAACCAACTCTAAAGTTTCCAGAAAGAGATAATTTCACATGTGGTTGGTTTTAGAGCTCCATGTGTATGAACTGTACCTTATTTAATATCCTGTATAATGTACTGTGGAGTATGCTATACAAGAGGAAATTGAAAGAATGGTGTGCTGGTCTCCTCGTTCTCTCCAAAAGGCTCACGCTCTCTCTCCCAGGTCAAAGGGCTTTGATCTCCTCAATGCCAGTCTCTCTCTTTGGACACAAACTCCAAAAGGAAAGTCTGTGTACGTGAGTGTCTTCCAGGTATTCTGTAACTTTGGGTTTTGAATCTAGTGGACACAAGGGAAAGATTGTCCTTAGCAAAAGAAGCTGTGGAGAAGGAAAACTAATTTTCCCTCTACCATCTAGGTTCTCTGCTGAGACCCCCTTGTAATAAAAAGACAGCTTAACAGAAGAAAAACAAACAGAAGTTTAATAATATGGACACCTCCTGTATACATGACCCAGGAAACCTGAAAAGCTCTTTAATGGCCCAAGCCACCACCTTAAATATCATCTTCAGCTAAAGACAAAAGAAAGATGTTGGGGGTCAGGGGAGCCAGTTACGCGAGGTGACCAGGAAGAGCACAGTGAACAAGGGAAGGTTGTTGTACAGATTTAGGTGGTTGCCTTCTCCATTGATAAATTTCTAGAGATTAGAGTCTTCCTCTTCTTTCTGGTATAGACAGAGAGACCTTACAGATGGAGATTTCCCTGACAAATATAAATGTCCCTTACAACAGGGTAACTTCTACTTGGTTTTCAGAGCTTCTCCTGTGCCTGTAGTTTCTCAAAATATCCTGCCCAGGGCTTCCCTGGTGGCGCAGTGGTTGAGAGTCCGCCTGCCGATGCAGGGGACACGGGTTCGTGCCCCGGTCCGGGAGGATCCCACATGCCGCGGAGCAGCTGGGCCTGTGAGCCATGGCTGCTTAGCCTGTGCGTCCGGAGCTTGTGCTCCGCAATGGGAGAGGCCACAACAGTGAGAGGCCCACATACGGCCAAAAACAAAAACAAACAAACAAAAAAATATGCTGCCCAAAGTAATCCTTATACCAAAGAGGCATACTTTGGGGTTTCAAATTCTGCTCCCCTTTAAAGCAAACACCCAAAACACAAAGAGTTTGATTGCCTTCTTGTGTTGGGGGAGGAAAGTATATATTTTCCCCTGATATGGAGCAGAATATTACACCCCAAAGTGTGCTACTTTGGCATGTGGATTGTTTTGAGCTGAAGGCAATTCAGATGCAGCAGACTCAGGGAAAGCTTTACCTCTCCCCTAACTGCCTAAAAGAATTTAGATTAGAGGGCCTGTACCAGGAAGAGATCTATTACCAGAGATAACTTTCTATATCAGAAAGATTTGCCTACACCTCATTGCCAACATTTGTTTACTAAACTTTTGGTCTTCTCAACTACTTGTGAATTGTATTCCTCCCCTTTGAAACCCCATACCCCATCTCCTTCCCCTTAGTTCCAAATGGAATATAAGTCTTACTTGCCTGACTGCCTTGAGTCTTCATGTTTTTGTGGGTGTCCTGTATACATGTAATTAAATTTATTTTGCTCCTGTTAATCTGTCAATTTGATTATTAGACCAGCCAAAGAACCTGAAAAGGAAGAAGGGGAACATTTACACCACTACACCCCACTCTTTCAAAAGTACTTCATCAACTATAACAAAATAAAAAGCAAAATCCTAGTAAGTTATCTAAGCACAGTTGCTTTGAAGAAAGTTCAGTATCATATTCAAGAGCAGGATTGGGGTAATGTGGTTTGAGACAGACTGGAAACTATAAACTAGTCAGGAAATTCACTCAATACAGTGCCCCAGTAAATATTTGTTACTCTGTGCCAAACACTGTTCTAGGTACTGACGAGACAGAAGTGAATAAGTGAGATACAGATCCTTGCCCTCATGGAGCTCACATTATTTTTGAGGATGAAAGCAAATAAAACAAATTAGTTAAACACATATTATGGCAGATTGTGATAAGTGCTATGGGCAAAGTGAAGCAGAGAAGGGAAAGTGACACTAGGGAAAGGTGAATTTAGTATAGGGCAGTCAAGAAAGACCTTGCTGAGAAAGTGACGTGTGAGTAAAGGCCTGAAGATGATATGAGAATAAGCTGTGAAGATATCAAAGTGGAGAGAGCCTTCCAGGCAGAGGGAAGAGTACACATGTAAAAGCTTTGAGGTGAGTAGGACGTGGGTCTTCTTCTGGGCTTTTACTTTTTTGTTCCATGAGCCAGTCTCTCTGTGTCTCTGTCTCTGTCTCTCTCTCTCTGCTCCTCTCTGTCTCCCTCTCTGCCCATACCACATTGCCTCTAATAGCTATAGCTTAATAGTAAAGTGTGTACATACCCACCTTATTTTGCTTCTTCAGTAGGTTCTTAAAAATTGACTTTTGTTTTTTCATACAAATTATAGAATCAGATTGCCAATTTTCTTGAAAAGCCTTGTTGGGATTTTAATTGGTATTTAATAAAATCTATAGGTCAATTTGGGGAGAAAACCTTTATGATATTGAATCTTTTCCATGAACATGGTACATGTCTAATTACTTAGTTCTTCTTATTAATGTATTTCAATGCCATTTTACAATTCTCTCTATACAAGTCTTGGTTATCTTTTGATAGATTTATTCTGAGGAAGTTCTATTTTGTTGATATTATGGAACACATCCTTTAAAAATATATTTTCTAATTCTGCTTCAAGTATATAGCAGTGTAATTGAACGTAACATAGTGACTATGAGCTTTGTTACTGGAATTAGCTTACCTAAGTTTGAATCCTGGCTCTACCACTATTATTGTGTAAATTTGTTTGAATTACTACAAACCTCTGTGTTCAGTTTCCTAAAGTTTTAAATAGGAATATCTTGTTGGGTTGTTGTGATTATTAAAGTTAGTTAATATAAATAGAGTACTTATGGTATCACCTGACTCAGAATAAACACTATGTAAATGCATATACTTCTTGTTAATATTATGTATTGATTTTACATAGTGTCGCCATACTAAATTCTCATTATTTCTCATAATTTGAGGTAATTTTTGCTTTTCTCTGTAGATAGTAAACCATATCATTTGCAAATAGTGACAGTTTTATTTCTTTCTCTTTAATTCTTATACCTGTGATTATTGTCTTCCCATGTCTAACTGTACAGGCTGGATCCTGCAGTACAAGTTAGAATAAAAGTGCTGATAGTGAACCTCTTTGTCTCTTTCTAGATTTTAAGTAAAATGTTTCAGATGTTACATCATTAATAATAATGTTTAGTATAGATTTTTAATAGATAAACTTTTTTCAGATTAGGTCAGTTCTTTTCTATCTGTCTGGTTGCTTGGGAAGACCCAGCCCTTCTCTTCATGGAAAATTGGAATAGAATAGGCCAGTTCAACCTCAAGAATTTGTTATTTAGGGAATTCCCTGGAGGTCCAGTGGTTAAGACCCGGTGCTTTCATTGCCGAAAGCCCAGGTTCAATCCCTGGTCAGGGAACTAAGATCCTGCAAGCTGTGCAGCACGGCCAGAAATAAAAAATAATCTGTTATTCAGTGTTTCCATGAAGTGTGGTGTGAACTGTTTATATAATTTCTGAGTTATTAATCTAGCTGTTATAATAGCTAGTTAAACCCTAGAGCTTCAAAATAACAAAACCAGAGTAACACAATTTTTAGACCTGTGCAAGGAGTTTCAGTTAGTGGAAAGAGCGGAAGGTTCTCATTACATTGCAGCTTTTAACAAGGCTCCTGTGCAGTGTTTAACTGTGAGAATGCACTTGGAGGTACTCAGTGAAGCTGTGTTATGAATTAATAATGTTCTCTGGTGACCAGGCATTTCACTACATTTCTGCATAAACTAACAACTCATAATAGTGGCTCTGCCTGGAACTAAATGCCATGAACAGTAAAAATAAGATTGGGGAGCATCATTTTAAAGACAGGTTTATACAAAGGAAATTGCTATCATGCTTTCTTGAAATTTTAATTATCCAATTAGATTCTGAATTTTAACAACTGTTTACCTTTAAGAAAATAATGCAATTATGTTCAGAGCAGTTATTTTACCAGACAATAAATCTATGGGAGACTAAAAAATTCTCTCTTGTAATTCACAGAAAACAAGGATGAGAACATATACTAAAGGGAAAATGAAAAAAGATAGAAGTTAATGTGTTAGAGGCTGCCAAGGGAGTCCAAACAGCATTAAATATCAGTGGAGAACAGACTTGACTTGTTTTCTTTCTAAATTACTTTTCAATTCCCATCCCAAATGTTGCACGTCAATATTTTAGTGGATTCCATTTTAAAATTCATCAAAGTATATACATATGGCACAGACCCAGTTCATCTGGAATCCACAAAGTTCAAAGGCTTTGTATTATCTTCAGAATGCTGGGATGAATAGAGCAAAAAAATTGTCTTTTGAAAATGTGTCCCTTTACATCAAGCACCCCGGGCTCAGCAGTATTAGGGGAGTTGTTTTGAGCTGTTTGCATATAAATTTGCAAAACTTCTTTTTTTTTTTTTTTTTTTTTTTTTTTTTTTGCGGTATGCGGGCCTCTCACTGTTGTGGCCTCTCCCGTTGCGGAGCACAGGCTCCGGATGCGCAGGCCCAGCGGCCATGGCTCACGGGCCCAGCCGCTCCGCGGCATATGGGATCCTCCCAGACCGGGGCACGAACCCGTATCCCCTGCATCGGCAGGCGGACTCTCAACCACTGCGCCACCAGGGAGGCCCGCAAAACTTCTTTTCATATGAATTACAGTGGAAGGCTAGGATTTTCAGTAGACCCTCATTTGATGAATAAGCATTTACTGAGTACCCATGTGTCAGGCTCAGTGGTGAATCAGTCAAAGTTGATGTCTGGTAGAACTCACAATAGATTAAGAATGACAACTAAACAAACAATTACAATGTAGTATAAATGTTCATAAAGGTAAGCACTGAGAGTTGTGAAAATATTGTGGGAGACACAGCTACCTCTGCCTGGAGTGTTTGGAATGGGGGCAGGGAAGCCTTCAGAGAAGCACTGGCTTGTGAATAAGAGACTGAAAGAAGCGCCTCTGATTGCCAGAGGAGCAGGGCCAGCTTTATGGGTATGTCACCTGTTTAGTCACACATGGCCCCATGCATAGAGGGATCCCATGCTTGGCTTAAGTTCTGCTGTTGCCATCTTGAATTTCTTATTTTCACATTTTCATTTTACATGGGGTGTTGAAAATTATGTAGTCAGTCCTGCAGAGGAAATAGGAGACTACAAAAAAATCTACATATTCTGCATCCTGAAGGGGCTACTAGACTGGGATGGAAGTAAGTGGCTCAGAAGAAAGAAAGAAAATAGTATAATACAACAGATTGAATGCTGTAAGTATATGGATGAAATATCAAGGCAAGTCAGAGAAAAGATCAGTTCATTTTTCCTGAGGTGGGGTGGGATGGAGAAGGAGAGTACTGAGGTACCTCACCGAAGAAGAAACAATTGAGTTAGGCCTTAAAAAATGCTTTGCCTATTTCACCAAAGGTGAAAAAAGGCATTTTAGTCTGAGAAAATAACATATGCAAAGAAAGTATTCATTCACTGAACAAATATTTATTGATTGCCTGCTGCCTGCTGTGTTCCACGCACTATTCCAGGTACTTGGGGATAGAGCAGTGAGCAAAATAAAGTTTCTTCCTTGATAGAGCTTGCATTTTAGTATGGGAACTGGACAGTAAAAAAAAGTGAATAAACTTACACCATCAGATGATATGAGAAAAATAAAGCAAGGTTAGAGGGTAGAGAATGGGGGAGGAGGCTTTTAAAATGCAGTTTCTGAGGTGGTGACATTTGAGCAGAAACATGAATGAAGTAAGAGAGCAAACAATGTAGAGTGAACAGCCAGCAAGTTCAAGGTCCTGAGGCAGGAATAGCATTAAGATCTAAGACAATATGGATGTCAGTGTGAGTGGAGCTCAGTTAGGAAGGGAGAGGGTGGCAGGCAGTGACATCAGAGATTAGACAGGGATCAGGCCATGACGGGCCTTACAGGCCATGGCAAGGACTTTGGGCTTTATTCAAAGTGAGATGGTTGCTATTAGAGAATTAAGAGCAAGGGAAGGGCTTCCCTGGTGGCGCAGTGGTTGAGAGTCTGCCTGCCGATGCAGGGGACGCGGGTTCGTGCCCTGGTCCGGGTAGATCCCACATGCCGCGGAGCGGCTGGGCCCGTGAGCCATGGCCACTGAGGCTGCGCGTCCGGAGCCTGTGCTCCGCAACGAGAGAGGCCACAACAGTGAGAGGCCTACGTACCGCAAAAAAAAAAAAAAAAAAAAGAGCAAGGGAAGACTATTTCTAGGTTGTATTGTGAAAGGTGACCTTGGCCCCACTGTGGATAACAGGCTGTAGAAGGGCAAGAGGAGTGGAAGCAGACAAGAGATGGTGGTAGTGATGTTGTCTAGAGAGGTCACGGTGGAGGAACTGAGATGTGGTTAGATTTGGGTATATGCTGAAGGCAGAGGCAACATTATTTGTTGCTGGATTAGATATGGGGTGTGCAAAAGGATGCTTCCAAGGTTTATGGATGGCCTGAGAAAATGGAAGAATGGAGTTGCCATTTACTCTGGGAAAGTCTTGTACACATTATGCCCCAAGGTGGGGGGCTGGCTTAGGTCATGAGAAATAGAGTTTAAAATGTGTATAAGTAAAGGATGGGAAATGTGGCTGAAAAAGATAGGTGGAAACTATCTCAATTGGGTCTTATAGATTAGGAGAAGGAGTATGGACATTATCCTAAGGATTTTAAGTCTCAAAATAGCATAATAAATCCTTCATTGCAAAGGATTATTTTGACTGTCATGTAGAAATTCTTTTGGTGAGGTGGTAGAGGGGTCAATTAGGAGGACATAATAGTCCGTAGGAGATGGTGGAAGTGCTGGCAGTTGATTTAGAGAAAAAAGGATGAATTTGAGAGAAAGTCCTGGATTCTTTATATGTTAAATATTTTTGAACACCTGTTTTCTAGGCATCATTCTTGGGGCTTGATGATTGCCAGTGAATAAAACATAATAATTTTGCCCTCATGAAACTTACATTGTAATGAAAGGAGAAAGACAGTAAAATAAACAAGTAAGGTATGAGGGAGTTAAGATAGTGATAAGTTCTATGGGGGAAAACTGTAGCTGAGAAGGAGGATAGTGTAGGAGAGGGGTTGCAGTTCTAAATATGGAAATCACAGCAGGCTTCACTGAGAAAGTGACATTTGAATAAAGATCAAAGGCTTTGATTTTGAATTTCTATAAATCCATTCATTCCACAGATATTTGCTGAATGTATTCTGTGTCCCCAGACACTTTGTTAGGTACTGTCGTTCAGTAGAGCTTTATTTTTATTTTTCCATAACATCTGGAAGCATGAACAATACAAATTATATTTTTAAAAGACCTTGGTAATGTTTGCACTGCAACTGTCATGGCCCTTTGGGATGTTCGAAAGCTCTCACGTATCCTTATGGAATGCTCCCACAGAACAAATGCCACTACTGGAAGAGCAGTTACAGGAACTCAGGGGAGGAATTAGAACATTTGGCCGCTGCAGTGAAAGACTGTTGCAAACTAAATAGGGGTATAAACTGAAGTTTAATCTGATAATACTGTTCTTTGAAAATGCCCGCCTAATTGAAATAATGTAGGAAATGACTTTGTAAATTATAAAGCCACATCTCATCAGAGAGACCTTCCCTAACAGCAATATCTAAAAAAGCAGCATCCTACAGACACCACCTCTCCCCTGCTTTCGTGCTTCATTTTTCTCCATATCACTTATCACCAGCTGACATATTATCTATTTCACTAAGGTATTTGGGGTTTTTTGTTTCTCTCTTCAACCAGAATGCAGGCTCCACGAGGTCAGGGATTTTCTTTTATTCACTGCTGAATTCTCAACATTTGGTACAATGCCTGGCAGATACTGTAAACTTATATTCTTAAAAAAATTAAATTGTTAAACACATAGATTTTAAGCAAGAAGAAGAGGAGGAGAGGAGAACATCTAAGAGGAAGAAGACTAGGAGGAGGATGTTATGAGCTCCTGACCCAGTAGAAGTTGGCACTGGTAATACACTTTGTGAGGTACATCTGTATAGTCGGGGCCGATCCTCTTTGGTCTGTTGTCGTGTGTTTTTGGAATAGCTGGCCAGGTAGGGTGGCCAATCATTCCACTTGCCCTGGACTGAGTCCCAGGGCACGGGACTTTCACTGTTAAAACTGAGAAAGTTTTGGGCAGCTCAGGAGGGTTGGTCACCCTCTGGTCATGGATATGGGTGCCATTTGAGAATGCAAATGTTACCAAGTTAACACAATGTGGCCTTCATATTCCAGCTCTTCTACTCATTCATCTTATGAACTTGGCTATTCCTTTCCTACCATTAGGTCTCTATTTTAAACATCTGGGGAATAAAGATTGGGGCTAGCTGGTTTCTAATGGTTCTTCCAGCTCTAACAGTCTAGTTCTTATTGCCATACATAGGAATTGAAGCCATTATGCTGATCTACCACAGTGACCTCAACAACTGAGCTAGCTAGCCAACTGAATCCAAACACTTAATTTAATAATTGAAATAACATCTCTTGCCACTGAGAAATGGCACCTACGTGTGTTTTTAAATTTTATTCCAGAACACCCAATATTCATGTTATTTTCCAAATTCAAGTGATTTATGTTGGAGCTGACTCCAGTAAGATTTCCCCAGTGCTTTTCATGTGGTCCTTGTTGCCCTTAGGCTGATTAGGGAAGTGGAGAGTAGACTGTTATTTTAGTGACTCTGAGGAAAGACTTCTTTCTGCCCCAAATCTTCACATATTTGTCCTTGGTGCCTTAAAGTCTGTTAATAATGGTATAAGGTGTATAAAGGAAATACATCTCTATGTTTCATAACACATTCACATTCTCTCATTCAAAATAGATTATAAGTGCCTGATATTACAATGTTTTCTCAGCATAGATAGGGGAGAACAGGAAGACAGAGGACTAAAAGCCCAGGAAAGGGAAAAGTGCAAAGAGCTTACCTTTGAATCGGAAAAGGCTATGGTATCAAACCACCATTTTGCCCAAGATATCCTTAGGGACCCTGTGTCCCCAGATCCTTGTAATCCTCTCAGAGCTGGGTGCCTAGATTAGTCAAGTAGTATTTTTACAGTGACAACCTTCTATCTCATGCTCCTTATTTTTTTTGCTTTTTTCCACCTCAGACTGATTTACTACCTCAGCACTGACGACACAGACATTTATCTGACCTACAGTCCTCATGAGTTCTCTTAACTCTAATCAATTCCCAGATCATTCACATCAAATTTGGGCTCGTACATAACTGCAGGTAATATTAGATGTCAGAATGGAGATAAAATATTTACTGTGGATAGTAAATTTCCATGGGAAGAGTGAATTTTTGTCTGTCTTGCTTTCTTGCCTGCTTTTAGTCCAACTTCTACATGTACTTTGCCATACTCAGTCATACCTTTCTTTACCTTTCCTTCTTGCCTTGCAGTCTGTCTGGGTTTTGCTTCGATACCTCTTATTAAATCCATTTCCTCCCTTCAGTATCAAATTGCTTTGGTTATAGCCTTTTCTTAAATAACCCTAGTCTCATATTTTCAACCACAATTTGGAGATACCATGTTTTGAATACCACCCTTCAATTTGCCCTTATTTTCCCAAATGTAGTAGTTTTATGTTGGCAGACTATATAACTAAAGGTAACTGTAGTCACATACTCATAAGATTTCTCAGTTTTGGAAGTGCCTCAGAGGCCACTTATTCCCAATTCCATATATGGTGCTTGAATACTTTTTGGTCTGTGCTTGAGTATCTCGACCCATAGGAGCTCAACACTTTGGGAAGCAGCTTAGTGTAACACAGGACAGCTCCATCTGTTAGAAATATCTGCCTTACTTCTGAACGACATCTGTCTCCTAAGATGGACAGCTCATGGATGCTAGCTCTACCCAGAACAAATCTCTCCTGTCCACGTAATAGCCCTTTGGAAGGTTGAAGAGAGAACAGTGTCATTGTGTCCTACCTAAATCTTACCTTCTCCAAATTATATGGTCCTATTCCTTCCCAAGTTCCTCATATGACACAGTCACAGGTCCCTTTACCATCATTGATTCTCTTCTCTGGTCATGTTGCTGGTTATGGCACTCATTGCACAGATGCCTACTAGGGCTAATGGAGAATACTTATACTATTACCTCTTCATTGCACAAATTTTGCTTCCACCACCTAAACTTGCAGTAACCTTGTTTGAAATTGGTATTACACTAGTGATTCTCAAATGCTCATCCCTGGACCAGCAGCATCAATATCAGCTTCGCCCAGGAACTTGTTAGAATACGAATTCTCAGACTGGACCCCAGACGTATTGAATCAGAGACTGTAAGGGGGAAGCCCAGCAAACTGTTTTCACAAGCCCTCCTGGTGATTCTGATGCATGCTCCAGTTTGGAAACTGATATACTCTTGACTGAGAGTCAACCCCCTAAATATCTCTTCCATGTGCTGCTTCTATGTCAGACCTCTGACATATTTGGCTTATGTTTGCCCAAGTCTACTGCATTTCATTAGATTCATTCCACTGCCTCATTTTGTCAAATGCTTGTTGGATTCTGATTCTAGGAGTGACATCACCAAATGGTGACATAGGTTCTTTCTGACTCTGCTCCCCTCACAAGAAGAACAACTAATCATGGACAAGACACCACTGAGAGAATTCTAGAATACAAGGGTGAGGCTGAAGCACCCCCTGTACCACACAGACCAGACAAATGGCATTAGGAGGGTAAGAGGGGCGGCTACATGTGCACTGCGTAGCCCTCCCTGGGCTGGTAGCGCACCACACCCAGAGGATTTGGAGTCTGTTCTACAAAATAACTTGCTAACACTCACAAATTTGGCTTTCTGTCAACTGCAATTTTGATAAACTTGAGTCAAATATTTATTTTTTAAAAGGTTTCATTTTCTGTAGACAAAGCTATGTTCATAATTTTCCTCAGAGGAGAAAATATGTTTCTAAGTCACAGAAACTGACAGCTTCTGAGGGGGACTGTGTTCTAAGTAGGCTCTTGTGTTTTGATTTACTTGTGTGGAGAAACTCGAGCTTGAGACAAGTACTGGAGAAACATGTTAATGGTTCAGAAAGAGGCAGCCCATGGTCCAGAATGGGCCTCTAGTCCATGAAGTGAACAGGGAGAAGTTCATCCAGTCTTCCTGCAGCTTTACCTCAGACTAGCTCTATGGTTCTCAATCGACCCTGACTTCACTGTGGAATCACTTAGGGAGGTTTAGAAAATAGCGCCTCTAAGGATTGGATTCACTTGGTCTGGAGTCAAGCCTGGATATGGATTTTTAAAAATTAGTTTCTGACAGGAGTCAAATGTGTAGCTGGGGTTGAGTGAGAAACACCGAGATAGAGATTTCTAGGGACTTCAGCATTTAGCTGAGTGAGATGGGAACCACGACGGAGTTTTGAGCAATGGAGTGGTGTGACCTGACTCACGGGATGATAGAGTAACTTGTTTCCCTGCTGAGAAGAGGATAAGATGTGTGACACAAAAGAGGTGCAGACAAAGTGCTCTGAGCATTCATAGAAATGAGAGCTCACTGCTCAGGGTGATTAGGGTGTCTTCATAGAGGAGTAGGCTGTGAAGTAGATTTTGAAGGCTGGCAAAGTAGACACGTGAGAGAAATTTCAAGCATATGAAACAGCATGAACAATGTGGGAATGTTTGCAGAATGGCAAGGACTCATGGCTAGTAACACTGTAAGTCCGATACAAGAAGACAGGTGCGTTGGGGCTGTATCTTTGTAGGTCTTAAGTGCCAGGCTCAGTGTTTTAAAGTTTTTACTACAAGCTAAAAAAAAAGCGGTTGAGAGCTTTTGAGCAGGAAAAGGACACTATGGAAGCTGTTTGACTATTTCCTCCCAACTACCTCCCCCACATCCAATTGCTTATTAAAAATCACGATTGTGGACTTCCCTGGTGGCGCAGTGGTTAAGAATCTGCCTGCCAATTCAGGGGACATGGGTTCGAGCCCTGGTCTGGGAAGATCCCACATGCCGTGGAGCAACTAAGCCTGTGCACCACAACTACTGAAGCCCATGCGCCACAACTACTGAAGCCCATGTGCCTAGAGCCCATGCTCCGCAACAAGAGAAGCCACCGCAATGAGAAGCCCGCACACCACAATGAAGAGTAGCCCCCACTCACCACAACTAGAGAAAGCCCACACACAGCAACAAAGACCCAACACAGCCAAAAATAAAAAATATAAATAAATAAATTTATTTTTAAAAATCTAAAAAAAATCACGATTGTATCTCTGACATTTCTCCCAAATTCATCCTCTCTTGTTCATGACTACTATCACACCTTCTTGGCTGAAGTCCTCATTCTCTAAATGACAGTGGCAACAGTCTCCTCACTGGCATGCCTGCATATGCTATGGCTTCTAGCTAATCTATGCTGCCTACAGTATATTTATAAAGCGTAAGTTTGGAACATGTTATTTGATTTCTTAAAATTTGTCACTGGCTTCCTACTCTCCTGACTGTTGCCCTTCTTAAATGGTGTAACTGAGACATTTCTCCCAATGAAAGAGTATGGACACATACTCCCATGAGTTCAGTGGTTGGAAAGGCCTGCTTATCTAAGTGTGAATTTTCTTTGAAGTTTCAAGATTTATCTTTGCGATGCATGTAGATTCTGCACTCTACTTTATATGTCAATTGAATATAAGCATTTTCCTTATACTCTTCGTATAAAATTGACATTTCTGCAAGACACATCAAATTTGCACATGAGCTTCAAATATACCACTGCACTGTCTTCCTTTTGTATCTCATTGCATTCAAGACTCTTTCATTGGTTCTAAGATTCTTCACCAGCTTTTCTCCTGTCCCCCAACACACACACACACATGCACACACACCCTAACCTTCCTTTTCTCTTTACCTTACCAGCCACACGGAAATTCTTAGTTGCATTGTATCACAAGAACTCCCCCATGTTGCTATACTTTTCAAAACCATTATTTTCAGTGGCTCTATGATATTTCATTGGCCATCCTCTACTGTTGAACATTTAGGTCATTACAATTTAGAGAGGTTCTAAATTATCTTCACGTGTGTGTGTGTGTGTGTGTGTGTGTGTGTGTGTGTGTGTGTATATATATAGGATAAATTTCCAGAAATGCAATTACTAGGTCAAAAGCAATAACGAACTTTGTGATTATTCATACTTATTTCCAAATTGCTTTCCAAAAGTAATGTAAAAGAGTACTGCCTTCTCTGCCCCTTACCCTTCTCAAAGTTCTTACTAGTACTGTGGATTAGCATATAAATTGACAGATCATAAGGACTTCCCTGGTGGTCCAGTGGTTAGGACTCCATGCTTTCACTGCCAAGGGCCTGGGTTCCATCCCTGGGCAGGGAACTAAGATCCTGCAAGCCATACAGCCAGCCAAAAAATAATAACAATAACAGATCATAACTTGTATCTCATCTTTGTTTCAGTGTATTTTCTGATTCTTTGGGTCATAATATATGTTTGTTTGGTATTTGTTTTTTTGCTTTTTAGAAGTTGTTTAATTTCCTTTGCCCATGAGGCAGAGTAAAATGTGTGACCCAAAGTGTGCCATTTTGGCATGTGGATTGTTTTGAGTTGAAGACAATTAAGACCCAGCAGACTCAGGAACAGCTCTTTTTTTTTTTTTAATTTTTAAAAATTTGTTTTCTGGGTTTTTTTTAATTTTTATTGGAGTATAATTGCTTTACAATGTTGTGTTAGTTTCTACTGTACAGCAAAGTGAGTCAGCTATAGATATACATATATCCCCTCTTTTTTGGATTTCCTTCCCATTTAGGTCACCACAGAGCACTGAGTAGAGTTCCCTGTGCTATACAGTAGGTTCTCATTAGTTATCTATTTTATACATAGTATCAATAGTGTATATATGTCAATCCCAATCTCCCAACTAATCCCACCACCTGCTTCCCCCATGGTGTCCATATGTTTGTTCTCTACATCTGTGTCTTTATTTCTGCCTTGTAAATAAGATCGTCTATACCAATTTTTTCAGATTGCACATATATGCATTAATATATGATATTTGTTCTTCTCTTTCTGACTTACTTCACTCTGTATGACAGTCTCTAGGCCCATCCACATCTCTACAAATGACCTAATTTCATTTCCTTTTTATGGCTGAGTAATATTCCACTGTAAAAGCTCTTTACCTCTCCCTTAATTGCCTAAAAGAATTTAGATAGAGGGCCCATAACAGGAAGATAGCAAGTATCAATGATAACATTTAATATCAGAAAGACTTATCTGCATGGAATGGAAATATCTGTTTACCAGCCTCAATTGCTTGACTCTTTGGGTCTCCTGTCTTTGGGGATCCCATAAGTACAAAATTTGCTTTTCTCTAGTTAACCTGTTTTATGTCAATTTGATTATTAGAACAGCCAAAGATCCTATAATGGAAGAATGGAAAACTTTTCCTCTCCTACAGTTTTGGCGCCCAATGTGGGGCTCTACACTGGCTGGACGCTGCTCACTTTGGGGCTGCTGCAGCTGAGAGATCCTGGGACTGCTGACAGGAACCAACAGAAGGTAAGAATTCTTACCATGACAGTCCCTTGTATCTCTGCCTGCATGGTCTGGAGGAAGCGAGACTGGTAAGAGTCCCTTTCTCTCTCTAAATTGAGATTAGCAGGAGAAAATATTTGTGTGAGCTAGTTTCTTAGGTATAGCAACTCTGGTAAAGATTTGTTATGAGTCCTCTTGTTTTCTATTGTTCCCTTTCCTCCCAGAGAAAGTGTTTGTTTTCCTTTGTCTCTGTCTTTTGTGTCATTTGTCATACCGTAGGGTAGAACACAGGCATAGGTCCTATAACCCTGTTGTTCAAGCTGGCCTCAGAAATTGGTAAGTTCATGCTTCCCACCAGATCGACATCTGTTTAGACAAACTTTGGAGTAGGTCCCCTGTGTAAAACCAGATGAGATTTTCCTTTCGCCTTGTTCTACGTCCTGAGAGCTTGGCCTTATGACGAGTAAGAATAGTGTCTCTGGTTTCCACGAGCCAGAAGATGCAAGTACCAACTTCCATTTTGGTGGCCAGTCGAATACACTGGGATTCTGAGATGCGAAGTCACAGCAGCATTCTCTTTGTTCAGCTGTGCCAGCTGTCAGGAGAACTTGTCATAAGGTGTCCTGGTCCACAGGGGACCTTTGTTGTCTCAACCTTCATTGCCTTGTAGTTCTGGAAAAGTCCCATTCCAGTAGCACCCACCAAATGTCACAGATTAGTGGGTCTGTGATTGGGGGTGTCTCACATTCTCATGGGCAGCTGCAGACACTATTTGCACTACACCATTCTTAGCACGTAACAAAAGTCTTTGCTTTCTTAGGCTAACGTGGGAATGAACTTTCTGGATCTTGTGAGGGCTGTATCTTTTGTATTCTCCTTTGAGATGCCTCTTGGGTCCATGTTAAGCCATATAGAGGCTTATTGATTTGAGTCACTATTGAGATTAATATAAGATCCTACTTGTCAATGGCCAGAATATGGATGCCTTGAATTGGCTATATTTGAAAGAAAAGAGTTTTTAGAGAGCTCTCATCCTAAGTATCTTATTTGTACCTATGGAAAGGCTGAATTAAAAAGTGGACATGGGCCTCCCTGGTGGCGCAGTGGTTGAGAGTCCGCCTGCCGATGCAGGGGATACGGGTTCGTGCCCCGGTCTGGGAGGATCCCATATGCCGCGGAGCGGCTGGGCCCGTGAGCCATGGCCGCTGGGCCTGCGCGTCCGGAGCCTGTGCTCCGCAATGGGGGAGGCCACAACAGTGAGAGGCCCGCATACCGCAAAAAAAAAAAAAAACAAAAAAAACAAAAAAAAAAAAGTGGACACATGGGGCTTCCCTGGTGGCGCAGTGGTTGAGAGTCCACCTGCCGATGCAGGGGACACGGGTTTGTGCCCCTGTCCGGGAAGATCCCACATGCCGCGGAGCGGCTGGGCCCGTGAGCCGTGGCCGCTGAGCCTGCGCATCCGGAGCCTGTGCTCAGCAACGGGGGAGGCCACAACAGTGAGAGGCCCGCATATCGAAAAAAAAAAAAGTGGACACAGAGGAATATAATGGCTACTCTTAGGGACTCCCTTAATAAGATGAAAGAACAGAAATTAGAACAAAAACTAAAGTCCACGTCCAATGCATATCGTCCTTCTTGAAATCCAGCCCCATCTCCCTAGCAAATTCCCTTAGTTCCCAAACTCCTCCACCTTCCCCAGAAAATCCCTTAAAAACCCAGGTGCCTGTTTTAGCTTCCCTTTCCCTACAAATTTACAGAGAGCACTCCAGCCTAATCTCTAGGCCCAGGGTATACAGTTTACTCATGTAAAGCATGAAAGCCAGCAAGTAAATTTAGCAAAAACATGGGGATGGACAGTAAGACTCTCTGCCAGCTTCAGGCCTTCCTATGCAATGTTCTTTGTGGATGTATCCTGGATTCCCTACGACAAAGAATTCACATCCTCTGGACAGCAACAGATCCTTTAAATTGTAAAGCCCTTTTACCTCCACTTTTAGAAGATCCTACCAGATTTAGAGAGGAATTAGAAATATTAGTGGCCATTCACAACCCCACTCATAAGGACCTTAATTGGCTGCTGAAGGATATTTTTCCCAGTCATAATTACACTATAGTTAACAGACAAGCCAGATGGCTTCCTGGGGAAAAACATCTCTCACAGAGGAAACCGATGACTAGAAATTCTCCCGGGCCCTCCTACAAATGATCAGGAAAGGGATCAGCTGGAAAGCAATATTCAGGGGCTTATAGGAGCAATAGTAAATGCTTCCCCTCATCTAAGGTGTATTGGTCTAAGGTTAAATTGTACACTCAGAAAGAAAGACAACATCCAAAGGCCTTTGTTGAATGCTTACATAGACTTTTCAACGTATACTGCATTAAACCCCAAAGTTCCAGAACATAGAAATCTTTCCATTTCTGCCTTAGTAGGAAATTTTCTCCCTGAAATAAAAAGGCAAATTCAAAATAGTATAGTTGGGTGGGCTAGTCAACCTCTAAGTATTATAATGGAAGCAGCTGCCCAATTCTTTGAATGTAGCTTGCAGAAATGAAGGAGGAAAAAAGGAGTTAAAATCAACAATTCTTGGTTTGCAGTTTGAATCTTTAGAGGAACAAAAGCATAACTCAGAGGAACTCAAAGACCCCTCAGATCCTTTCCTTTTTGCCTCCAGACATTTGCAGGTGTCGTAAAAAATCAGGACATTAGAAGTGCAATTGTTCTGCATATAAGAAAAAGAAAGAAAAATTTAAACAGTAATTACCCTAGACTTCTGATAGTGGACCAATATACCCCAAAAACGCCTAGGAGAAAACTTGTATTCTTTCTTTGTCCCTTGAAGGTGTAAATCTTACCATGTCTTTGAAATATAAACACCCCAGGCGGTATCTAAAACACTGCCCACACTTACCTGAGACTGAAAAAAAACGAAAGAGAAGCTTTTTAAAATACAAACTGCTGTAAAGGCTCCCTTGCCCAGATCTAGTCCACAGACTCCATAAGATTACTTGTCAAAGGCAAATACAAATCCTAAAAGTCTTCTCTACAAATTGTAAAACACTTTAGAAATTTGAGCTGGTAAACTTAACCTATTCCAACTGCCAGAAACATAATTTGGATCTAATTGTGGTTTATAAACTAGTGAGTTTTGTATTTGTACCTGATTCATGGCTAAAATTTTGGAATGGAAGCTATAGGGTCTTTGTGTCTATCTGTGTGTTTACATGTCTATGGATGTATGTTACATATATGTGATATTTTACTACCTGTGGAAGGTATTCTCAAAATTAATTGGTAAGAGATTGCTACTTAATTGGCTTAACAATAAGCACTTATGAATTAAGTATTCCTAAAACTCAGAAATATAGAAACTAACCCAAATATTTTTCAACTTCATGTAGTATAATCTTTGGTAAATAAAAGCTAGTTTAAGTTTTGGTTTAATCAACATAGGTATGCCTTCAGAGTTATCAGCATTAAATATGCAGATAAACAACTTTTATTCTACCTGAGTTTACTAGTGAAATAAGTTTATGTTATCTGTATTATAAAATTTGTCTGCAAGAACAGTAGCTTGGGATGATTGCTGACTTTGACTAGTGTCTAATAAAGTTTTCATGGGTAGTCTAAACATAAATGTAGGGACGAAGTGATCTTGATAGATGTAAGTGGGATGAGAGTTTTTAGGTGAACTTTTCAACAATAATTATGTTTTCTGATACGTTTACTTAGTTTCTCAAATCTCTTTGGTAACTTACACCCTTAGAATTTTTCTAAGTTAAGCTAAATGATGGAAATTCATTGAATTTAGATCACTTTCTAATAAGATAAAATGCAGAAACATTAATTATTGAACATAGGTTTATCTACTTTTGGTTTCTTATTACATTATCACAGAGAAACTAAATATATTTGGGTCTCATAGTAAACATGTGTTATGCCACATTGAAAATTTATACTATGAGGAGGTGTATGCTTCTAGAAATTATGAAACTTAGTCACAGAACTTGCCAGTATAAAGAATGCTGGTATAACAAGCAGTTCACAATTGTTTACTACTTACTTTTCACCAGAAATTAAGGTTTCTAAGGTTTAAAAATTCTAATTCAAAATTTAATTAATGTGTATAATTAAAACGACTAGAAATAATAATGGAAACAAGTTTGCATATGAGGAAGGTAGGAAGTCTGTGTGTGTGTGTGTGTGTGTGTGTGTGTGTGTGTGTGTGTGTGTTACGCGGGCCTCTCACTGCTGTGGCCTCTCCCGTTGCGGAGCACAGGCTCCAGACGCGCAGGCTCAGCGACCATGGCTCACGGGCTTAGCCGCTCCGCGGCATGTGGGATCCTCCCAGACCGGGGCACAAACCCGTGTCCCCTGCATCGGCAGGCGGACTCTCAACCACTGTGCCACCAGGGAAGCCCGGTAGGATGTATTTTTGACTAAGAAGGTGTGAGGTATGGAGATGTATTTTTGTTAAGGGAAAGTAAAGTTAATTTGTCCTAATGTAAAACTGGTAATTTCAGAATGGGAAAGAGGATAATAAAGGACAGAATTCTATAGAAAGTTGGGAAGAGAGAGAAAAAGAGAGAATTTTACCTTGTGTAGTCAAGTTGGCTAAAACTGAATTGCTATTATAAGGGTTTTTAAAATAAGCTTTAATATCAATAGTGTGCTTATGTAATTTTCCTTCATCTACTAAAAGGACAAGGGTGTTTTTTGACTATTGGTCTGCTTTTGATAAGAGATTATAAAAGATTGTTTTTACCTTTTAAGTAATCTACCTAGAAAACAGAGATTCTGTGTTTTATCAAAATAATTTTCTGAGTTTCATGTTGCCCTTTTCAGACCTTCGATTACCTAAGAAAACTGAGCCTTCTCTATTAAGAGCTAAAGTTGTTATATATATATATATATATATATATATATATATATATATATATATATATATGACTATGTAACTTTCTGTATTTGCCTGCAAAATCTTTAATTTTCACTTTGGTTAACTGGATAACTACATATTGTTTCACAGTAACTATGATCCTGTCTAATCAAGTGTTTTAAAACCTTTTTGATATTTTTGACAAACTTCTCCAAACTCAAATTCTAAATGAAGTCTTTTTTACCTCGAAGTGACTTTGAGATTTTGCAGAGGGCCCCTGGAACATCTCAAAAGATTTGTTCTCTCTCTTTATTAAAAAATAGAGATGTTATGCTAATTAGGCTTATTTGGTGTGTTAAATTACATGGGAATCATTGTCAAACAAGTGATGATAAATCTTCTTAAGTTATATTGTATGAGTGAATGTTGTTAATACAACTGTTCTCAAAATTGTATGAAATTCCTAAAAGTCTGATATGTCCTGGTATGTTATCACTTGTAATTCTAGTTATTATCTTAAAAGGTTTTGTACCATAGAAATAACCAAACTTCCTTGTCAATTGCATTATAATGAACTCTCATCTCATCTTTAACCATTGCCATTTAAAAATCTTATGTCATTTACAGACAGTTATTATTTTACACTGGTGCTTTTGCAAAAGTATTCCTGCAAAAGAGTTTCATTTTCAGACAAATTCATGGAAAGGACTCTGACAAGTACTCTGAAATACAGTATTCTGATGACTTTCTGATCATACCACTGAATTTGGTAAGAAATTACAGAACTCTAATGAAAAAAAAATGATGGCTTCATAGCCTGCTAACAAAAGATCAAGATCAATAAGAGTTAATTATATGGAACTGAATGAACTGATTATAATTTTTATGACTTTTTATTTAAAACATTGTTGGTTCTTTAATGTTTTGTTTTGGTTTTTGTTTTCCAGGTAAAGGAAGTATTTCCTCTTAAGCTGTCTATAGCTTACAGCAATTTAGTGAAATGTATCTTTATCAACAAAGATAAAATATTTATCTTTTTCTCCCTACCTGATCCCTCCAGAATTTGGAAACTCATAATGAGTCTTCTTATTTTCATGGCAATACAGTTATGCTTATATACAGCATAAGTTCAATAAGAATCTGTTCTCCTTATGAAAGGATACAATTGGAAACATTGGCTATATTACCAAGGATTTGACTGGAATATCGTATTTGAGAGGGATATGCATAGACTCATGTATGACCTGACAGCTTTAAGGAACTAAGATTGACTTTATGGAGCCAATAAAGCCTTTTGGAAAAATCAGGCCTGGGAACTTGCTACAGGGTTCCCAGCAGCCTTACCAGGTTAGTAAGTAAGGTCACTTCCTGCAAGCCCAGGAACCTCAGGATATTTGGGGGACCTTGTGAAGAGAGGAATTAACCCAAACTTATAGGTATTTCAGGCCTTAAGTGTGACGGTGAGTGCTTGGTTTGGCTTCCTAGCCTGAGATGATTTTAAGAGTTCAATATGAGATTCCTTATGAAAAGCTCTAGCAAAGCAGGTTTAAGAGTCTATAAGGTTAAACACTATTATTGCTGTACTTATGTAAATAATCAGGACAACTTTATTAAAACTAGACTTAATTTGCAAACAAATTAGTCTTATTGTGGTTATCTTTGATAGAAATGGGGGTAACTGTAGAGAGAAACATCTTCTTCCCCTTCGAAGCTCCAGATACCTACCCCCTTCTCCTTAGCTCAGAATAGCATCTAAGCCTCAACTGTGTGTCTTCAGGTCTCATGTCTTTGGGAATCCCATACATTTGAAGTTAAATTTGTTTTTCTCCTGTTAATTTGTCTTATGTCAATTTAATTATTAGACCAGCCAAAGAACCTAGAGGGGTTTTCCACCCCTCTATCACTTATCTACTTGGGTCTTTAATGGTTTTGATAATCTCTCTATATATATTTAGGATATTAATCCTTTGCTCTTCGATTTTATAGACTTGTGCATTTGGCCAAAAGAAGTAGCAAAGCTCTAGTCCGTACTTAGAAATGCCAAACATTACAGTTTCCTAGGGAAAGTACTTCTGGGAAAATGGTACTGGTGGGAATGTCTGGTGGTTGGTATATTTTCAGAAACCATACTATAATTTCACACACAAAAATATTTCTCACTGCAGAGTAGGTTGGTATGAAAATCTGAGCTCACCTTATGTTTAATTTATCATTATTCCTCCACTGTTCTCTATTCAATGCAAATTTACTTTAATACTATTCTCAAGACTTTGCTTTTAGCTTGACTACTTTTGCCAAATGAATAACACTAACTCACCCAAACTGTTGAGGTATTTGTGAACAAAGACCATGTGGTGTACAATTACTCATATGTGTTTTCTGTTCATTCATTAGGATAATGATTATGAATAATGTTTTCACCCAAAATAGGTTTTTATAAAATTCTCAGAGAGTCATCTTCCATCATTAATTTATGGTTCAGTTTAAGTTAAAAAGTATAATCATAATATCTTTGATTACTAAAGTCACAGTAGTATTCCCTTTGGAACAAACACCACAGCATCACTAGACCTGTTGATATACCTTTCTGGAGCCCATAGAAAAATCTTGTCTCCAGGGAGCATGGAGGTAGAGGTGGGAGATATTCCAACTTTTTTCTCCAGTTGGGCATGTTCTTTTGCTTTGTAGTTGTCTGACATGCAGTTATATCTCAAATTCCCACCTCTACCTCCCATGCCAACCTAGACAGAATTGGAAATAGTGGTGATTGTGGTTGCAGTGGTGGTGGCTGGGCATAAAAGAGGCTGTTCATCCTCTCAGAGACAATTGTAGTGATGGATCTAGATTCCCCTGCCCTGCTTTTACATCCTTTAGAACATTTTTACTGGAAATCCAATAGGAAGTGGAAGGGATCAGATTATCATCACAAATCCTCATGGAAGTTTCATTTTAGAGGGAAGTTTAATTTCCATAAGATTTACATGGATAGAAACTGCCACAACCCAATACCCAATCGATCCTATTTCTGAGGACAATTTCCACTACATTTTTTCTAGTTTAGAACATTAGAATATGGTTATTTTTTTAAATTATGAAAGCAGTAAATGCTTGTAAAAATTTTAGCATTTCTAAAATGCTAAAAGGTATAAAGAGATCATCCATAACTTTGTGCTCCAAAGGATATTATTAACATCTTGGTAAATTTGATTCATGCCACAAATATTTAATGGAACACCTACCGTGTGCCAGAAACTGATTGGGCAATGGAGGTAGATCAAGGAATAAAACAGACAGAACCCCTGCTCTCCTGGAGCTTACATTTTAGAAGGGGAGAAAAACAATTATTAAATAAAATAAATGAATAAATAAAATAATGGCAAGTAATAGTAAGCATTGTGAAGAAAAATGTACAATGTAAGGACAATAAAGAGTGGTGTTGATACAATTATAAATAAACAGACGGGGAGTCTAAGGACATGGTATTTGGTATTGGAGCTGGATGAAAAGAAGAATGCAGCTCTGTGAAGATCAGAGGGAAAAGCATTCCAGGGAAATGGATTGCAAACCCTAGTGAGGTCAAGGTGGCTGCAGCACTGAGAGACAGAGGATGGTGGAGAAATAGGCCAAAAAAAAGTTTTTATCTCATTGTAAGAGTGATAGGAAGACATTACAGTGTGTTAATCAGGGGAGAAAAGTGACCTGATTTATACTTAAGGAGATAGAATTGAGTGACATATAAGATGCCATCATGCTGGAAATTTCTGGAGTTGGATTTCCTGTTTGCTGGATCCCATTTTTTTCTTTTTTGGTCTCCTCCCTTATTTTGGTGCAGCAAATTTTCCATAGCTTTATTTTTTTAAGTGCAAGGGAGTTAAATTTGAAGGCACTGCTTACCTGAAAATATATTTACTTTCCTCACACTGTTGATTGATATTTTTTCTTGATGTAGAATTCTAAGTTAATATCATTTTCTGTCATTTCAAAGTCATTGCTCCATTATCAATTAGCTTCCAATAATGCTGTCTAGAAGTTTGATGGCACTATAACTCCAGATTCTTTGTACGTAACTTACTGTTCCAACCCCTCTGTAAACTTTTAGACTTTTCTCTTTATCCCTGGAATTCTGAAATTTCATGCTCTGCCTTGGTATGGTGACTTTATCATTCAATGTGCTGGAGAAATGGCAGAACTCTACAAATTATAATCTCTTGTCTTTCAGTTCTAGGAATTGTTATTGTATTTTTAAAATATGTCTGGCCTGCCTCTTTTTTTCTTCCTCCCTCCCTTTCTTTTCTCCCTCTGTCCTTCCCTCCTTCTCTCTCTCTGTAACTCATTATAATTTGGATATCTTAAATTGATTCTGTAATTTACTTATCTTTGGGGTTTTTTTGTCTACTATGTTCCCGATCTTTCTTTTAAGCTCCATTTTCTGCATGATATACTGATCCTTTTATTTTTTAATTTATTTTTATTTCTTTATTTTCTTTATATTTTGGGCTACATCAGGTCTTAGTTGCAGCACGCAGGATTTTTCATTGCTGCACACAGGCTTCTCTAGTTGTGGTGTGTGGGTTTTCTCTCTCTGGCTGTGGCACACAGGCTCCAGGGCACGTGGGCTCTGTAGTTTGTGGCACGCAGGCTCTGTCGTTGAGGCATGCGGGCTCAGTAGTTGTGGCGTGCGGGCTTAGTTGCCCCGCAGCATGTGGGATCTTTGTTCCCTGACCAGGGATCAAACCCTCATGCCCTGCATTGGAAGGTGGATTCTTTACCACTGGACCACCAGGGAAGTCCCAATATACTGATCCTTATTGCCCAGTTTCTACCAAGGTTTTAAAAAATTTGGAATCATATTTTTATTTTCTAAGACCATTTTCTTTTGGGGGGAAATATTTCTTTTTTAATATTATCTTGCCTAATTTTATGGATTTAATATTTTATCTTATTTATCTGAGATTGTCAATGATGAGTTTTGCTCCTTAAATTATTTCTCTTTCTTCTTTGTTTTTTCTTATGTTAACTTATTAAAGTATCTATCTTTCCTTTGGAGAATTTTCTCAAACGTTTGTTGTCCTTTGGCCGCCTGCATATTTGAGAGCCAGGCGATAAAAATATATTTGGAAATTCTGAGCAAATACATTGTGCTATTCACTGGTGGACTTCAGTGTGATAGATGCCCACATGTCAGGACCTGTAAGTCATTTATCCAGAAATGGATATTCTAATCTTCCCCCTTGGGATCTAGCCTAGAATCTGAGAACTGTGCTGGTGGAGGGAGATCAGAAATATATATCTACCTGTGTTTTCTTATCAAAGACTTGATGCTTTATGTATAACTCTTTAATCCATTTAGACTATATGATAATATAATATAATGTATCATACATATCATAACATAATCTAATCTAATCTAACCTAACATAATATAAATCAGTTTCCATGTATGTATAGTCTAGTGGCCTCAGACATAGAGCCTGTGTTTGAATTTTGGCTCTGCCACTCACTAATCACATGAGCTTTGGCAAGTTGCCTATTCTCTCTTTGTGTCAATTTCCTCTCTGTAAAATGAGGATAATAATAGAATCTATTAGGTAAGGTTGTTGTGAGTATTATAATGTGTTAATACATGTAAAAAACTTAGAACAGTTCCTGTCATACAATAAGCACTATCTAATGATTAGTTATCATTATTAATTACTTTGTATCAGTATCAGAGTGTTGTAATATTACAATCATAGTGTTTTAAAACTTGTGGAAGAAGAATTAGACTTTTCTCTGTGACCTCATTGATAAGACTACAACTAAACAAAGGAAGCTTTGAGGAGATGAATTTTTATCAAAATAAGGAAAAGAAGGGCTTTTCCAAACATTCTAAGTGCCCAAAGATGGAATAGACCATATCAAGATTTAATGAGTTTCCTGTCAATGGAAATGTTCAAGAGAATGTTTTTGAACAATTTTGTGGCACTGTTAGAAGGCATTCCTGGTAGTAAAAGACTAAATGCATTGAATGAACATTGAAGCACTTTTTAAAATCTGATATTTTACAATCCCAACACTGTAATCAGAGAACATGAATGCATCAGAAAGGCAGAAAAATCGGTGTCAACTTGACCCTAGTTTTTAATGACTCTACAATTTTGACCAGGCAAAAATAGAAGGACTTTCTTAAAGTGTGATGGGGTATCGTATGAACAGAATTGAAATCACATGCCTACAAAGTAAGAATTATGGGAAAGCAAGTTTAAGTGTGAAGAAAATATAGAAATTTAGCTAAGTTTTGGGATGTCTAGGCAAAACTGGTTCAGGACCAAAGGAAATTAATTCAGATTCCTCCTACTCAGTTTTGTTTTGTTTTGTTTTATTTGTTTGTTTTAGGTTCTCATTAGTTATGTATTTTATACATAGTAGTGTATATATGTCAATCCCAATTTATATAATTTTAATAAAATGAATAATCAATGTCATTGTAGTAGGTATTAAATATAATGTTATGCGTGGGTGGCCAATGATTGTGAAAAAGATAGTGTCGGGGAGAGGAGTTTTCCCCCTCCCCCCCTCTTGAGTTCTTGTGGCTGGACTAACAAGAAAATTGACACAAGACAGATTAATAGGAGAAAAAGAAACAGTTTTTAATTTGGATACACAGAGGTCTAATAGAAATTGGTCCTACGAAGTGGCCAAAGCAGGCAGTTTTTATACTTTTTAGACAAAGAAACAATGAATTTGAGAGGAATTGACAGGACAAAGAAATGTAGATTTGGGGTGCTAAATTAGTGAAGACTCTAAACAGAGTTTGGACTTGGGGTAGTCAATTAAAAAGTGACAAAGTTTGTTTCTACAGGCTTGTAGAAGGATGTCTCTGGTGCTAAGAGTGTCCTTCTGCTTCCAGATACAGGGAGCGCACCTTTCACATGGAAGGTTTATCTCCTGCTTTCAGGGAGACAGCGAGGAGGGTCAGAATGTCCCTCTTGCATAGGTCTTTTCTTAAGTAACATTAACTTAAAATAAGCAATATGCCATTGAGGCATATTTTGGGGCAGCCTGTCCTGGGCCCCAACAATAGAAATCATTTAAACTTTAAAGCAAAGTATCTTTCCTGGCTTAATATGAGCAAGTGTGTTTGTTAAGGCTCTGAAATTGAGTTCTTTCCCAATACTCCAATGTTGAGTTATGTTATTTAAAGACACCTTCATATCTAATTTTATATCTCTTAAATTTCATTTTCCTTTCAAATAATTACAGAGTTCTGTTAGCAATAACACTCACAGTGACTGTTCTGTGTATTTTAAAGATCCTAAGTAAATACTGAGGAGATTGAAAGAAAATGACCCCCTGAGTGCCTGTGAGAAAATTAATTCACTGGGAGGCAGGCATAGGCTTTGTGTTGTTTTTCCAGCCCTAGCTCTTTCTGTGTACCCAAAGACACACATTTATGAAGTGCTTTGTTTAGGTACCAGCTGGAATCACAGAACCAGAAAGTCTTGAAATGAACCCAGAGACCTAGGCTACGAATGAAGGTAGAGGACCTAAGACAAGAGCACAGTTTTTAGGATCTGCACGTCTTTTGGGGGGGGGCGGGGGGCCGTGCAGCGCAGCTTGTGGGATTTTAGTTCCCTCACAGACCAGGGATCCAACCCAGGCCCTCGGCAGTGAAAACGCCGAGTCCTAACCACTGGACCACCAGGGGAGTCCCGGATATGCACATCTTGACTGAACAATCTTGAGTATGTGCTTAAACTTGCTGAGCATCGATTATCTTTATCTGTAACATGAGGATAATAATGCTGCCATAGGGCTGATGGAGGATGCTAAGACACGATGTATAAAGAAGCATTTGCATGGAGCCTCGCACATAGTAAGCTCTTAAATATTTGAATTATGAGAAGTCAGGTCAGTCCCTTTAAGACTTGGGAAACGGGACGGGATAGGAGGTCTTGTGCATAAAAGAAAGCACAAACCATATCTCCATGCCTGGCAGAATTACAGTGGTCTCCCCTTGTCGGTGGGGGACACCTTACAAGACCCTGCCCTCAGTGGATGCCTGAAACCAAACCCCATACTCATAGACTATAATTTTTCCTATAAATACATACCTGTGATAAAGTTTAATTTATAAATTAGGCACAGTAAGAGAATATCTGAATTGCACGCATCACTACCTTTGTGCTTTGGGACAATTATTAAGTAAAATAAGGGTTACTTGGACACAAGCACTGCTGATGCTGCTCCAGTCAATCTGATACCTGAGCCAGCTACTAAGTGATTAATGGGCAGGAGCCGCTGGACAAAGGGGGATATTCATGTCCCAGGTGGATGGAGCCAGTTGGCATGAGATTTCATGAAGCTGCTCAGAATGGCATGCAATTTAAAACTAATGAATGGTTATTTCTGGAGTTTTCCCTTTAATATTTTCAGGCCACAGTTGAAACTGAAACCATAGCAAGTGAAATCACGGGTAAGGGGGGGGGCTACTATACTCTGCCTCTCCAGGTATAAAAATCGGAACCCCAGTCATTCTCTCTTCTCTCCCTCCAGCTATCAATATTCCTGCATCTTCCCAGGCCTGCTGGAGGCAACTAGGCCACTCAGTGGCAACCTCCTCATCTAACTTCACTTGCCTCCTGGATGTCCCATGCCTTTTCTGGCTCACATCAGGACCTGGATTGGACTTTATCCTCCAGGTAAGTATTTTGGGTTGTCCCTCTCTAAACCCTTCCCTACTTGCCCAACCCATGCTCTCTGCCTCTTGATAAACGTGTGCTACACTGGGCCATAGGTACTGAGCTATCAGATAGGGGAGCAAAACCATCTTGGCACACAGTCTAAACATCAGTACTTCAATACTCTCTGTTAAGTGTGGCGATATGGAAGCACACATTTCCCAGTCTGTGAAAATAGACTCATCAACTTCCACCAATACTGAATTGACCCTGATAGATGTCTCTCATTGTGTTATAATTCAGTGCTATAAAAAGTCATTTACAAACAGCCCAGTTGCATAACATCAAGGGAATGGTAAAGTAAATGATGGTATACCCACATGATGGACCATTGTGCAGCTATTAAAATGATGTTTACAAAGAGTTTTTAATGACGTGGGAAAGTGCTAATGATATAATGCCTAGTGAAAATAGGCTACAGAAAAAAATAGGCTGCAGAAATATTCCACATAATATGGTATAAAACCATCTAAGAAAATATGATAGATATATCCGTTACTATATATAAAATAGTATAATTTACAATATTAGGGACACATATACCAAATGTAAAATGTATTTGTTTAAGCATGCATATATGTGTATAAATATATATAATGTATTGGAAATAAACATGATGTTAACAGTGATTATCTATAGGTAAAGGAATTACAGGTGATTTTTTTTTAGTTTATAAATATTTTTCTTTTTCCCCTTTATGTTCTACAATATGCAAGCAGTGGTTTTATAATCAGTAGAAAATAAGCATTCTTTATTCCAAACAGTTATCATAACCAAAGTTAATTGTGTTTGAGCTGTGAAATCAGTTCATTACCTAGGTAGTTGAGATCTGAATCTCTGACTGCATTTCATCTTGAGTGCAAATGGTTTCCTTAGACTGGTATGGCCAAATGGAGAAGCTTGATTCTGTAAAATGTGGTTTAAAAATATGCTAAGTAGGGCCTCCCTGGTGGCGCAGTGGTTGAGAGTCCGCCTGCCGATGCAGGGGATACGGGTTCGTGCCCCGGTCTGGGAGGATCCCATATGCCGCGGAGCGGCTGGGCCCGTGAGCCATGGCCGCTGAGCCTGTGCGTCCGGAGCCTGTGCTCCGCAACGGGAGAGGCCACAACAGTGAGAGGCCCGCGTACAGCAAAAAAAAAAAAAAAAAAAAAAAAAAAAAAAAAAAAAAAAAAAAAAAAAAAAAAAAAAAAAATATGCTAAGTAGGGGCTTCCCTGGTGGTGCAGTGGTTAAGAATCTGACTGCCAATGCAGGGGACATGGGTTTGAGCCCTGGTCCAGGAAGATCCCACATGCCATGGAGCAACTAAGCCCATGCGCCACAACTATTGAGCCTGCACTCTAGAGCCCGCGCACCACAACTACTGAAGCCCGTGCACCTAGAGACCATCTTCTGCAACAAGGGAAGCCACTGAAATGAGAAGCCCGTGCATCACAACGAGGAGTAGCCCCTGCTTGCAGCAACTAGAGAAAGCCCGCACACAGCAACGAAGACCCAACACAGCCAAAAATAAATAAATAAATTTATATTTTAAAAAATATGCTAAGTAGCCAAACTGGTCTTGAAGTGGGGGTTTCAGTAAGCTGAATAATGACCCCTCCCCAAAGATATTTTCCATGTCCTAATCTCTGGAAACTGTATCACTTTATGTGACCAAAACAAAGAAACCAAAAAAACCCTACTGTGTAGATGAGATTAAGTCAAGTATGTTGAGATGGGGTCCTAATTCCAATCATAAATATCCTTGTAAGTGGGAATTGGGCAGAGATTAGACACAAACAGAAGAAGAGACGACAATGTGACCACAGGGGCAGAGACTGAAGTGACATGAACACAAGCCAAGTGATGCTGGCAGCAGCAAGGAACGGAAGAGCCTCTGGAAGGAGTAGGGCCTGGCCAACACTTTGATTTTGGTCCAGTGAGACTGAGTTCAGACTTCTGACCTCCAGAACTGTGAGAGAATAAAGTTCTGTTGTTTTAAGCTACTAGTTTGTGATAATTTGTTACAACATCCAGAGGAATTGAATACATGGTCTTAGTGACATGCATGAAACATGGCCCCTGGCTATAAAGATTTCATAGGCTAGGAGGGTAGGGTAAGATATAAACAGAGAAAATTATAATATGTTGCTAAAGGTGACTGACTGGCCCTGTGGGGTCTGAGAAAGTCATCCTAGAGGAGAGGTGATATTGGAGCTCTGTCTTGGAAAATTAGTACATAAAAGTAACAGATTTGCAAACCAATTTTATGGGATATGAGAACCAGCCCTTTGGGGGAAATGATTTGTGGTTTCAGTCCCATTTGGGTAGCACAGTGCTTGCTTAATTGGTGGCAGTAGTGGTTTGGACACAATGAGGAGGCTACATATCAGGAGATAATGTGTTTTGTCGTTGCTAAACAACTAACTGTGTGACTTTGGGCTAGTCGCGTCTTTGATCTGTGCATCAATTTCCATATATATAAAATGTGAAGTTTGGACTAGATTTCTAAGGGTCTCTTGCCATTCTAAATTTCCTTAAGTCTATGTTTTGACAACACTGTAGAAGTGAAAATTGAGAACTAGTATATATGGACTAGTAAATTTCAAGTATTTATAAGACTGAGATAAGTGTTCATAAAAACTCAAATTACAAATTTAAGATAAAGGACAGAGTGTATTGCTCTGAGAATGGATTTATGTGACTGTAACTCCATGTAAGTATTTGCACACTCATGCAACACTCAGACACTCAGAAGACATAGACATTCATTGCATAGTATTGTGTTTGCCAAATTTTCTACGATTAAAATGTTTATGTTAAATTCAAATAGACTCCTGGTCCACATTTAAATACTAGTACTATAGACACTGAATTGGGATCCAGGGGAGGGAAGATAAATGAGAGAAAAAAAGGTTAGCACTGGGTGAAAAATGTTTTTTACTCTTCATGTCACAGTGATGCAGTGTAAGGTGCAGAGGCTGGAATGGTTTAATCAACCCAACTTCCTAGAAAAAACTTGCTGTGATTCTTTGCTGAAGCCTTAATAAGAAGGCTAAGACTGTCCCCTAGGGTAGCAGGTGAGATGAAGCAACCTTTGCTCATGACAGCACTACAGATCAATAGCAGGATTGACTCAGTGTCTCAAAGGAGCAGGCAGGCAGAAGGAAATTCAGAGGATATATCCAATTTCTCTTTTCTACTAATCTCGGGAGGAAGCAAGCTCACACTCTGTTTTCTTCATTGGCATTATGACCAGTCTTCTTCTATCAGACCATCGATGACATTGCATCCAATGCACATATCGGCACATGAATCTGAAGTCACCTATAGGGGAAGACTTCCCCGAGGAAATACTCCAAGCAGAGTGTCACTTCATCAGGGGAAGGGGGAATTGGGTGTTGCACAATGTGAGTTATCAAGCGAAGACAATGATAAGACTGATGGGCCAGGTGAGAAGCAGCTTGTGAGGAGAGAACTACACCTATTTTCCTGTTGCTGGAACATAAACTGTGGGGCAGAGACTGGTAAAAATTGAAGCTGGAGAGCCCACCAAGGGCCGGGTAACAGAGCCTTTTGTGTTTCTAGCCAAGAAGCTTGGATTTCAACTGTAAGCCAACGGAGAACCTTCGAAAGTAATGCTGACATTTGAGTCAGATGGACCAGTAGCTGGAGGGATACCCACGGAGTAGGAAACCATTTTGAATTCCACGTGTAGATAGTGCTAGGCATCTTACAAAGCTTACTAAAGCATCAGTATAATTGATAAGGGAAATAATAAAAGTACACGTCAAGCAATTGTATAAACTAAGGGCTAGAGCAATGGCTCTGACTTAAGGCAGGGAGTTGAGGGTAGATTTAAGGGCCGGGATTTCTTCTGGTTAAGGTTTTTGTGCCAGCACTTCTTGCAATTCAGAGTTGCCTGAAGACAGATTCTATTTGTCTTAAAGGATCATGTCCTGAATTAAGGTGAAGTTCCCTAGTAGGACTTTTTAAAGTCTCTTTCCTTATCTCCTTGCCTTTGGTCTTTCTTCCCTTAACTCCATTTACACTCTGTGATCTGATTTATCTATCAAAGCACAACTGTGATCATGTCCTTGTTACAAAACCACCATTGACTCACATCACCATTTAACCACCGCCTAAAAATACAAATCTGGATTTTCCTGTCCTCACCTGTCTGATGCCCAGCTAAGGTTCTCACATTATCTCTCATTATTCCTTTTCATACATGTTACATCCAAACTAAACAACTCTTTGCTGCTTTAACATCCTGTGTGCTTCTGACCACGGTTGTCAGGAATGTCCTTGTCACGTGCGCACATTCACCTTCTATCATCTCTCAGGGCCCAGCTCGGGTGTTTGCTCCCCCATGATGCTTTTCTTGATCCACCGGGTAAAATTCAAGCTGGATGTCTTCTCTCCTTCCTCCACCCTCTTCATGCTATTTTGTCTATGCCTGTCTTATATTCCTTGAATCTTCTACCTTGTGTTGTGTGTCGTGATCCCTCATCTAAGCTCAATGACAGAGAGGAAAGGGGATCTTATCATCGTAAACTCTATTTTTTATGTGGTTGCCTCTGCCTGGAATCCTCCTCTTTCATCTGGAGAAGCCCTGTACACCTTTTAAAGCCTATTTCATTTATTATGTCTCCAATGTCTTTTCTGATTTCCTTTTTCCCACCATAGAAAAATTCTCACCCACCCTGGTGCAGCTATAGCATTTTGTTCATTCCATTACTCCTAAAATGTTAATTAAATTGTAGAGTTCAGTTCATGCGTGTTACTCCTTTTTTTTTTTTTTTTTTTTTTACTTCAAGTCAAATTCTGACAATAAAGAACAACAGTATGGAATCTGAAAGCATGGGCTCTTTCCAGACATGCAAAGATACCACAATTGATGTCTTTTGTGAAAGCGTCATCAAATCCATGAGTGATGCCAATATGCAGGCACATTAAGCCTTGTCCGTTTGATGGTTATTCCACATCTCTTTCTTCTGATTGGTCATGTCGAAGCTATCACACCTATAGGATGAAGCAGTGCTGTAATTGATCATCCTTCTTTCCTCATCGATGCTCCTGAATGTCGCCTACTGACTCTGTAACAATTTCAATGAAATTAGGATTAAATTAATTCCCATAGAGTATGTAGACTCATTTTATCAAGAGGCAGTTTTGATGAATATTTTATGCAAGTGCCATATCTATATAGATTAGTGTCAGATGAGGGGAAGGACTTGAGTCTCAGACTTCAGTTTGCATTAGACACTCACTTCAGGCATGATTTTGGGGCTGGAAGCTGGGTGAGTCAAGGGAGGCATTTACCTAAGATGCAGAATTTAAAATGGTGCCAGAGTTGTACCTATATTTAAAAGCTTAGCATTTAAAAAAAATCATATTTATGATAAATTTTGATTTTTTTAAATATTACATTAAAATATTGTTTATCTTGCTTACTGAGTTTTGAGGCATCCTCCCTTAATTTTGCATTTAAAGGGAGTGCCTCCCTCACCTTTCACTAACCCTGGCCTTTCTTGGTTTATAGCATAGACATACTAAGGCTTACACTCTTTTGTCTGCCTCAACCCTGGACCTTCAAAATCAGGTGACTAAGTCACACATCAGGCCTGATAACACCTCTGCACGGTTTGTCAAGATCAGTGTGTTCAATGTATACTTTTACTCATGAGTATCTCTTGATGAGCTATGTCTCATCAGGGGTCTCTGGTTGCCATATTAACTTAACTGAGATACCCAAACAGTTCAAATTGGTAGACTGCTTCATTTGTGAAATCCAGAGTGTGTTTCAGCAGATAGTGGGAGCTAAGGAGTGGTTATATTTGTGAGAACTTTGTAATTTCTGCGAAGGAAGGGGACTGACTATAAGGAAGTAAAATAATTTCTACTTTTGGTATAGTCGTCTGTAAGACATGTATTTTGCTTAAAAGATTAATTCCTTATAAGGAATTTATTATCCATCCCTACTTTTTGTTTTCTTGATTCACATGCATTCAGTGGTATTAGGTAAGGCACATTTTTAACCTCTAAAGACTGTGGTACATGATGGTGGACCTTTTCAACGACCTCTGCTCTACAGCACAGTATCTAACTACTTAGGAATGAAAATTAATATTAAGCACATGAATTCAAGGGCATCGGTCTAAATTCTCAGGTGAATTTCCCCAATGCCTTTAAAATCTAATAATATTTCACACAGTACAAGCTCCCACAGAGCTTTCCACTCCAGCTTATTAATCAGCGTCCTATGATTTTTCTTACACAGCTTATAACCTAACTCTAATAATGCTGGGAAATGTCATAGCAGCTAATGTTTAATCTTCAAGTACTTTTTTATTTGAATCAGATACAGATTGTAGTTTGCTTTTTTGGAACTTTAAGCATAACCAGAAATTTATATTTTTATATACAGCATTAATGTCATCAAAAAGACTGAGAACCAGAAATTGTAAGTATCCTCGGAAATTACAAAATGCTTTAATTTCACAGATGGGGAAACTGAGATCTCAAAGGTAATACTGTTATTACAACACATTCTTTTTTTTAATATTTATTTATTTTGGCTGCACTGGGTCTTTGTTGCGGCATACGGGATCTTTTAGTTTCAGCATGAGCACTTCTTAGTTGCAGCATGAGGGTTTCTTAGTTGTGGCATGCAGACTTTTTATTTGCGGCATGTGGACTCTTAGTTGCAGCATGCATGCGGGATCTAGTTGCCTGACCAGGGGTCGAACCCGGGCCCCCTGCATTGGGGGCGCAGAGTCTTACCCACTGGACCACCAGGGAAGTCCCACAACCCATTCTTCTTCTCCTTAGATATACTTGGGTGTGGCATGTGGCTTTATTTGATAAAAAAAAGTATGTGGATGTAAATATGTGTGTGTGTGTGTGTGTGTTTGTTTGTTTATACTCATCTACCCGATGCAGTCTTCTTTTCTGTTAAAAATAAGAAGTGTCATCATGTGGTATTGGGCCAAGTACTATGTACAGTGATTTAAATGGACAAGATTTCTCTAAGCATTTTTCCCCTTGCTCTTTTAAATCACTTTTCATGTCTTCTTCAGTAAATTTTTTTCATTTCTTCTTTCACATATAATTATTTCTCCTAATAATTAGGATTATTTGAGTTTTAGAACAAAATATAGGTATTGCAAAGGGGAGAAAGGAGTAAGATAAAGCAGAATGGAAGTTTTTTAGTTAGGCTTTGGGAAACATATAAAGACATTTGAGTCAAAAACACCAGATTTTTGGAACTGTAATCTTATTCCATTTCTATTTGTTCTACTGGGGAGCACTGAGATTTGGGTGAAGGGGCTGGAATCAGATCAGACTATCATTCCAGAATCTGCTATCTTCTAGCCTGAATTTGTCTTGCTTAAGACTTCATTGTGCAAAACCGCCATGCCTTTGGAAGGGTGCCTATTGTTTACGGAGGATGTTCCATTAGTTAGGCTGAATGAAAAATAATTCATTCAATACTACTTATTCAGAATTTGAGGCACTGGTATATAATAGTGTACATGACTCTTAAGGAGTTACATCCTTATGGAATAAACAACACTCCCTAATAGGGAAGTTCAACCCCTGAGTCTTGGTTTATGGAAAACCCCTGAGTCTTGGTTTATGCTAGCAGGGAGCTATACATAAATGCTTCTCATATCAGACAGCGTGCAATTTTATGGCCTGAAAGTATAGGAAGAGCAGTGAGCAACAGGAGTATCCAAAATAAAATGCAAAGCGAAAACTTGGTCATGCCTCCTCCAAACTGATAGGAAAACCTCTTTGAGTTGAAACTTGATTTTTAATTAGGACATATCCTTCAAACACCTATTATATTGACAACTAAAGCCACAGTAGATGAAGGAAGTGATTAATGGTGGCTTGTATAGATGTAGCCTAAAGATACATGAAATCATTAATATCATCACATGAAATTCTCCTTCATGGACACTTTTAAAAGGCTTTGCATCGTTGAAACCATGATAGAGAGATGTAAACAAAGGCAGTAAAGTGCTTTTGGATGGTTCCCCTGTGAATATACTTGATGTGTGAATTAGAACACAATAGATGCATGCAGCCAACATCTTTCTTCCGGGCACTGAGGGTGCAGAGCATGTGAAGTGAGGCTCTTTCTATTTTTTTTTTCTTTTAACACCCCAGCATTTGGTTAGTTTGTTGGTGAGGCCTCCTTGGGCATATTATTAACCACCTACTGCTCAGTTCTCTAGGAACTTAGTAGTCAGGAGGATGAAAATGCAGTTATAAAAACCAGGAAACTTGACAAGATGAGATACTAGCAAAGGCTTCTGGCTCACTCCTACAAAATGTACCTCAGAGAATCCATGGAAGGGAGGGGAAACAGGTGTTTCAACCATGATCAATATGAACTTTTTCTTCTCAAACCCACTGATACAATTTTTCCTTGCAAGACTTTTGGTCCTATCTAAAATGACCATGCTACATTTGGTCCGCAAGACATTTGGTCCGTAAGACATTTGGTCCAAGCCAAAAGGTCTTTGATATTTGGTCATATTTGGTCCTGTACAAAGTGTCCATGGAGACATTTGGTACACACCAAAAGGTCCTTGATATCTGGTCCTATCCAAAACCTTATGGACGGGGGCTTCCCTGGTGGCACAGTGGTTCAGAGTCCGCCTGCCGATGCAGGGGACGCGGGTTCGTGCCCCGATCCGGGAAGATCCCACATGCCGCGGAGAGGCTAGGCCCGTGAGCCATGGCCGTTGAGCCTGCGTGTCCGGAGCCTGTGCTCCGCGACGGGAGAGGCCACAACAGTGAGAGGCCCGCGTACTGCAAAATAAATAAATAAATAAAAATAAAACAAAACCTCATGGACGTTTTGGACTGGACCAAATGTCTGCTAACTGAATTTTGAAGTATGATATACCCTCTCATGTATTATAAGTTGATATTTTAAATTTATCTTTATGAGTTTACACAGTTGTAAAACGTTTAATTCTTAATATATTGTAAGTATTGTAAATACTTACAATAAAGCTGTTATCATGCTTCTAAATGGAATGAAATGGAATCTAAATGTGAGCTCAATATGTTATAAAGGGGAAACCATTAATCATGGGTAAAGGAGGATGGTTTAGTAAATATTAGGAAAATAAGCTTTTTATATGGAGAAAAGTAGAGCTGATTTCTTGTCCACTGCCATATATAATGTGGGACTCTGGATGAATTAATGACCTAAACGTGAAAGGTAATACTACAAAGTTAAAAGAAGAATTTATAGATTATTCTTATTATCTAGAGTTGGAGGAGGAATTTGCTATGGACTGAATGTCTGTGTCCCCTCAAAATTCCCTGTGTTGAAGTCTAATACCCAAAGTGACGATATTTGGATGTGGGTTCTTTGGGAGGTGCTTAGGTCATGAGAATGAAACCCTCATGAATGGAATTATTGCCCTTATAAAAGAAAACCCAGAGAGCTCTAGCTCTGTTTCCGCTGTGTGAGGCTACAAAAGGAAGTCAGCAGTGTGACTGTGGAAGAGGGCCCTAAGCAGAACCTGATCTCAGACTTCCAGCCTCCAGAATTGTAAGAAATACATTTCTGTTGTTTATAAACCATGAGGCCTATGGTATTTTGTTATAGCAGTCCAAACTGACTAAGACAGAGTTTTTAAACAAAACTCCAAAAGCACCAAGTACAAGGCAAAAACCTGATGAATATAATTATATTAAAATGAAGGATTTCTCTTTAACAAAAGACACCATGGACAATATTAACAAAAAGGTGACAGAATGAGTCAATACTTGCAATGTCGAAAACAAAGATGAATATATAGATTATTCAAAGAACTATTCCAAACCAACAAGAATATAAAACAGTAACCTTGATTGAAAGATTGGCAAAGGATATGAACTGCCTTTCTACAGAAGTGGAAACACAAAGGCTACCAAGACTATGAATCAGAGAAATGAAAACTAAAAACAATGACATATTTTTCTTCTATTAGACTGTTGAAAGGTATAGAGCATGATCATACCAAGTGTTTGTGGGAATGTGGGGAGATGGGAACCCCCATGTCCTCCTAGTGGGTGTCTAGACCGGTGCAGTCATTCTGGAAGGCAAACTGTTGGCATTTAGTCAAAGTACAATAGAGATACACACAGGTCCATGTATGGATGTATACAAAGTTATTTGTTGCAATTTTCATTTTATTTTTTTGCTGTGGGAGGGATTTGGCTGCAATCTTGTTCATTATGGTGGGTGTGCCAGAGAGACATAATGGACTAAGTCTACATAGAGCAAAATGTTGAGTGAAAAATGTAAGAAAGAGGATGAGATCTATTAACCCAATACCACTTACATAAATTTAAAAATACATGACATACACAGAAAGATACACAGTTTACAGGCATATGAATAAAGGGATGTATGTTAACCCCATTCCAATGGTTATCTATGGTGGGAGGAGAACAGGAGGGCAAACTGGGGATAAGAAGGCATGAATATATGTAAAATCGAGAAAGGATTTACAAAGACTAATAATTACAATGTTTCATGAATTGAAAAATACGATTAATGCTACTCTTTTCATTTGAGATTCCACTAACAGGGATGTGGGGAGTCTCTGAGGAATTTGGGACCTGAGTCTTGCCAGTATGTTCTCTTTCAGTTGTGTTGCCCTAGTTGCCTCTGCTACCATGCCACTTGGGGGGCACTCAAATCAATGCCTCAGTGCAGACACAGCTTGTCGACTAATTTTAATAAAAATGTAAATATGAAGCTGCCATCAGTTCTTTTAAGCTTCAACTATTTGGGGTAGAAAGCATGGCAGAGTGGAAAGAGAATGGACTTCAGAACCATATACACACACCTAGGTTAGAGCACAGGTCTGCCATTTATACAGGTGTGGCCAGGGGAAAGGCACTTAACCTTTCTGCATCTCATTTTTTCATCTTTAATATAGGGCTAATGATACCTATTTTGTTGAATTACGAGGATCAGGGATAATGCTTATACAGTGTTTGGCCATCAAGGAATGGGTGGTGATATTATTTCCATTGCTGCTGTTGTTAGCAGAGATTATTCTATAAGACCCAGAAATGTGCCAGCAGTAGACTGGCCTGCTTTGTTACATTTATTATGTGTTTTAAACAGTAATCAAAACAGCAAATAAAATATTTGAGCCCAATAAAAGGGAAGTTCCCCTTAATTCAACATGATGTGCTCTTATGGTACACGTACTACGGCCTCAGTACAGTGCTAGGGACTGGAGTCCGGGGTGGGGTGGGGTGCGGAGCAAGTAAGTAACAGGAAACAGCCATAGTCTGGATCTTTGTCTTAGTCCAGCGACACTGACAGATACAGCGGGTGATGAACGTAATGCAAAATAGACTCTGATTATAAATATTTATGGCTCTTCTTTCTTTTGCTGTTCCTGTGATCTTCTCCAAACACTGCTTTGCTGCGAGTGGTGGTAAGGCTGCTTGCTGTAGGCAACAGATTCTTTCTCTAAACAAATATTCTATGAGTGCCTATTCTGTGCTAGTCCCTGTGGTAGATTTAATGATGAACAACTGAACATTCTACCAGAAACAGATATGAAATATCTCGTTCAAGAATCACACTTTGGTGATTTTGGTATCATATTCTTAACTAATTGAAGAAACTTGCATATATCTTGTGTATTGAGTGTTTAATCAAATTACGGCATTACTGCATTTTGGGAGAAATCCTGTCTAGTATTTTGTATGTCAGTTCGGAGAAGTGTCCATTCCTCTGATAATTTATGGCAGTTAGAATCCTGTCTGCTTGGCATTGATATTGGTTCTCTTGGCTGTTTCTGTCAGTCTCTCTCAGCCCCTCTCTCTCTCTCTGTCTCGTCCTATCCCAGTTTCTGTCTTTTATTCCTTCTTTCCTTATCTTTATAAGACTTCTTCCTGCTTAAAGGCATTTATGCAGTTTTAAAAAGCTTCAGGAAAAAAAAGTGTGGTTAATAAAAATAACTAATATTTACCACTGTAATTTACAAAGCATATACATGTCCCTTATCTCATTTGGACCTCAAGATAGCATCATGTTGTTGTGGTTAAAACATGCATCAAAATTTGGACTTGAACTTTAAACCCACTCTTGTGGCGATTTTTACTTTTCCATAAATGACGCCCAACATGGGGGGGGGGAAGCCCACTTCACATTTTTCCTTATGAATATTCATTAAATTAATTAAAGTGAAAACAGGTTTAGCAGACTATTGAAAACTTCATCAACTATTAAAGTCGAAATTTCCTTTTGCCTTTTCATTTCTCCTTTCCTTCTGTTCTATGATATCTTTACTCCTAGGCTAACCCCAGGACAATATATATTTGATCCATTCCCTTCTGCCTTCTTTGGGCCCTCATTCCACTAAGAATGTCTTCTTTCTCTATTGTACTTTCAATTTTTCTCCATTAACTACTTCTTCTCTGCCATCAAGTATGGTCAGACATTTCCTTTCCCAAGTAGGAAAGATTTCTTGCCCTATATGCATCCTCGTGTATGTCCTTTATTCTTCAAATAGTCTAAGCTACTTGAAATAAATAGCTCAAGTTTATCAAAATAATCTAGTCCTATTTTCTCAGCTTTTGTCCCTCTTTTCTCCTCAAATCTTTGCAAACTGTTTTCTTTCCCCACCAATCTACTGAAACCACTCTCTGTGAGGTTAGTCTCTTTACCTGCGTTAAGTATGGTCTATTGCATCAGGCTGTGTGATCATTACTGCTCTTATGGCTTGTCCATGTACATGATACTGTGAGTCGGTTGATAGGGTCTACACATTGCGTTCTTTTAGTGTCTCTTACTTTGTTGCCCTAATTAAGCAGGAAGTTTTCTAAATGAAATGAAATAAGCACTCTGACTAGGCAGAATCAAGAAAATAATGTTATCAAGCTGTTTTAAGTGACCTTGAGCAAATAACATTTCCTCTCTGTATTTTGATGTCCCTCACAGGGAAATGTAGTCTAATTCACGGGGTTGCTGTGAAGATTGAATGACAGAATGTGTGTGAAAACATACTGTAACCTCTAAGGTATGACCTATACGTGTGCTTGGACTCCCGGCCCATGTAGCCTAAAGCAGTGCCCACCCATGGCTTGAGTAGTTAGCTATACACTGTCATAATAACTCTGTGCATGGTTAAACTGAAGAAATTCCTGAGCAAAAACACATGGAAATGGAAGAAGGACACAGGTATAAACAAGCTTGACCCAGTGGCTTAGCCTTAGTTGTTAGAGGAAAGGAATTGTTTTGGGTTTTTTTTTTTAATTTAATTTTATTTATTTTTTTTATACGGCAGGTTCTTAATAGTCATCCATTTTATACACATCAGTGTATACATGTCAGTCCCACTCGCCCAGTTCATCACACCACCATCCCCACCCCCTGCTGCTTTCCCCCCTTGGTGTCCATACGTTTGTTCTCTACATCTTTGTCTCAATTTTTGCCCTGCAAACCGGTTCATCTGTACCATTTTTCTAGGTTCCACTTATAGGCGTTAATATATGATATTTGTTTTTCTCCTTATGACTTACTTCACTCTGTATGACAGTCTCTAGATCCATCCACATCTCTACAAATGACCCAATTTCGTTCCTTTTTATGGCTGAGTAATATTCCATTGTATATATGTACCACATCTTCCTTATCCATTCGTCTGTCCAGGGGCATCTAGGTTGCTTCCATGACCTGGCTATTGTAATTAGAGCTGCAATGAACATTGGGGTGCATGTGTCTTCTTGAATTATGGTTTTGTCTTGGTATATGCCCAGTAGTGGGATTGCTGGGTCATATGGTAATTCTATTTTTAGTTTTTTAAGGAACCTCCATACTGTTCTCCATAGTGGCTGTATCCATTTACATTCCCACCAACAGTGCAAGAGGGTTCCCTTTTCTCCACACCCTCTCCAGCATTTCTTGTTTATAGATTTTCTGATGATGCCCGTTCTAACTGGTGTGAAGTGACACCTCATTGTAGTTTTGCTTTGCATTTCTCTAATAATTAGTGATGTTGAGCTGCTTTTCATGTGCTTCTTGGCCGTCTGTATGTCCTCTTTGGAGAAATGTCTATTTAGGTCTTCTGCCCATTTTGGGATTCAGTTGTTTGTTTTTTTAATATTGAGCTGCATGAGCTGTTTATATATTTTGGAGATTAATCCTCTGTCTGTTGATTCGTTTGCAAATATTTTCTCCCATTCTGAGGATTGACTTTTCATCTTGTTTGTAGTTTCCTTTGCTTTGCAAAAGCTTTTAAGTTTCATTAGGTTCCATTTGTTTATTTTTGGTTTTATTTCCATTATTTTAGGAGGTGTGCACAGACACAAGGAGCATCATTCACATCATAAACTATGGGAATGACACCCCTTTGAATTATGCAGTCCTGGAGGTAGTCTATTCGCCTTAGGTAATTGGATTTTGCTCTACTCCCTTGTTACCACCAGACTTTAGCTTGTTTTGGATAGGAACTATAATCATGAATATTTTATGTAAAATTCAAGCATCTCCACCAAAAAGGAATATCTTGGGAGAAGTGTATTTAAAATTATGCAATAGGGCTTCCCCGGTGGCACAGTGGTTGAGAGTCTGCCTGCCAATGCAGGGGACGCGGGTTCGTGCCCCAGTCCGGGAAGATCCCACATGCCGCAGAGCGGCTGGACCCGTGAGCCATGGCCGCTGAGCCTGCGTGTCTGGAGCCTGTGCTCTGCAACGGGAGAGGCCACAGCAGTGAGAGGCCCGCGTACCGCAAAAAAAAAAAAAAAAAAAAAAAATATTCAATAAACATGCAGCCCGACATAGTCACATTCATGGCTTGAATGAAATGCAAACCTTCCAAGGTTTAGGGTCAATAAATGACAATTAGGCTATCTAGCCCCTTATTCTTCAGCGCTTTATCATGAAGGCAGATTGAGAAGGCAGTTCAGGGTGATATTTTAAGACCTATGTAGAGTGCTCACCCTCTGCACAAGGAAATCAAGTGAACATGATGCAATCACTTCTTTTCTAATATCTTGATTTATCCATATTAAAGACACCATTATCAGCTAGAGTTGGAAGTATCATTGAATGCAATTCCCTAGCTGTGAACACCATGTGGTCTTCCTTCTAATTCATACTATAACCAAATAAATGGTATGACAAAACACTTGGGATTGCAGGTTGATAAAATTCAAATGAATCTAGGATATATTTCAAGAAGCAAGTCAGTCTTCAACAGAAATTAAGCAGCCTACATGTAGTGGACTATCATAGCAATATTGTGAAGTGATAAGGCAGGCCACTTTCTGCCAACTAAAATGAAAAAATAAAAATAAAAACAACTATCTATTGCATACTGATTCTTGTTGAATAATGTACTGATGATAACACAACTTGGAATTGTGTTCCAGCTTAAAAGAAACATCTTTTGTTGTGGCAGCCTTTGAGAAAATAGGTACCTGCCAAAACTTGCATGTAACCAAACTTGACAAAAATTGTTAAAAATGAATTTACATGTAAATTTAGAACTTTAAATAAATATTTTAAAAAGCCATCTGGGTTTATTTGTGAGGAAGAATTTAAAAACGAGAGCATCTGAATTACATGTTGGAATGGTTCTGAAAAAATATATAACCCTTTTCAATAGCTAATTATCCTAAAATTACTAAAGGAAATGTAAGTGCTATCTTTTCATCTATGGTAAATAGTCACTTACTGAGCATGTATGGCATTGCTTTGTCAAGTCTTTCTAGAGTGGTATTTTTAGAAGTATTTGAGTGCCATAGTTAGCTAATTTTCATTAATAAAACATGAACTAAGTGGAAATTTTACCACACAAAGTAGAACTTTTTTTCTGTTTTCAATATCTTCTTGAAGAATATCATCATTCTTAATTTAATATTTCAGAACCTACTCAGGATATGTGATGGTAATATTAAAATAGCAGATCATTTTTGCTAATTACCTTTACTAGTTGGTAACTTTACTGAGTTTTCAAGTACTTAATTCAGTCACGTTAATTCCCGAATATATAGCAGTAAATTTAGAATTTAACATTAGGGGAATTCTGCGCTTAGTGTAACACTTATGTTTAGTTTCTGCTACTTCTTTTGTCTTGAAAATACATTATGCAAAGAAACAAAAACCTGTTCTCTGATTCAGTACTTTCTTGAATTATTCCATGATCCAGTCAGAAGATAGACGTTTTCAGTACCTCTTCTGTAATTTACTAATGAAATGACAACTTCTCTGGGACACAGTTTTTAATTCTGTAAGTTGGGACTGATAATAGCTGCCTAACTTAGAGTGATTTTTTTAGGGGGGCCTCACAATCCATGCAGGTGAAAGTACTTGTAAAATTGTTAGATAAGGTGCAATAGAGCTTTTTTTTTTTTTTTTTTTTTTTTTTGCAGCACGCGGGCCTACTGCTGCGGCCTCTCCCGTCGTGGAGCACAGGCCCCAGACGCACAGGCCCAGCGGCCCCGGCCCACGGGACCAGCCGCTCCGCGGCACGTGGGATCTTCCCAAACCGGGGCACGAACCCGCACCCCCCGCATCAGCGGGCAGACTCCCAACCACTGCGCCATCAGGGAAGCCCTGCAACAGAGCTTTGAATTTACAATATGATTGTTATTATTAATATATTGGCCAATTAGTAAAGTTCACAGATCACTTTCATATGCAGCATCTTATTTTTTTAAGCTTACTAAATCCAACAGCAGCCACATCAATGGTATTTTATGAACTGTTTCTTTGCAACTTCAAAGAAGTTGTTTTACTCTTTTTTTCTTTTAACCAAATTGATACAAAAATCTATTTATGGAAAAGGTCAGAAACTAAGTATTTCTTCACTCTTCTGAGAACAGTGACCTTTGAACACAAACTTACATCAACCTCTTTTCTGCCTTCTCCCTTGGCCAAGTGCCAACCGTAGAGTGATTTACACATTGTCCTTTACTGACTAAGCCAATGTCAGAGATCAGTCCATTTCTTGCGAAGAGGTGGATTTCATAGGTAGAATACCCTTGGGCTTAAAGCAGAAACAAACATGATTCTGAAACCAAAACTCATAACAGTAACTATTATTGAGAAAGAGAAAGAAGAGGCAAGATTTCATTGTTTTACTTTTCAAGACCCTGTGTCTTTGTCAAGAATGTAGTATTTTTGTATTTTTAAAAATTTATATAAATTGTATTGTGCTATAGGTATCATGGTTTCTGATGTTTTCACCCAGTGATGTTTCCAAGATCTACCCAGATGACCATAAGGAAATCTAGTTTATTGCTTCTACTGCTGCAGACTATTCCATAGTATGTATCCACATTTTCTTTATCCACTCTTTTGGTGATGAACACCTTGGTTGTGTCCAACTTCAGCTACCACAAACAACTCTGTGGTGAATATTTTTGTACATACCCTATTACAGTCCTGAAATGAGCTTCTTTAGAATAATATTGCAGGAGTAGGATTTTCTGGATCATACAGTATCTATATACTTAATTAATTTCACTAAGTCTTGCCAGACTGCTCTCCAAAATGGCTGTACCAGATTACACTTTGATATACATGAGAATACATGGTTCTCACCAACATTTGCTATCAGATTTTCACATTTTTTACCATAGTATGGAGCACAAGTGTTAGTTCACAGTTTAATTTGCATTTCTTTGATTACTAGTGTTACATATTCGGTTTTCCATTTCCATGACTTGACTATTCATATTTTTGTTCATTTTTCCTATCAATATCTCTGATTTTCTGTTGCTGGTAATCTAACTTGTGGAGTCTAGATATTAATCCCTTATCAGATTTTAACTGAACATTTCATCTTCCAATCTGTCACCTATTTGTTAACTTTGTGTGTCTTTTGCTGAACAGAAACCTTTGTTTTGAGCCATTTTTGTCAAACAAAAATGTATCACTCAGAACTATTCGAAACACACAATAATTTGTTATGCTTATGCAAACCATGAAACATGACGAAAAATGTACCTCACTTGAATCCACCACACAATTTAAGAACAAGAAATTACCAATAGTGTTTAATATATCTTTGTCCTCCACACCAATTCTGCCCCATAGTTACCTCTGCCCCATACCTTCCAGAGGTAACCATCATTTAAAATTTTTTTTGTATTCTCTTGCATGCTCAATTTTAACCAGTTTTTGTATGCATCCCTAAACAATGTATTGTTAATTTTTTCCTGTTTTAAAACTTAATGAAATGGTATCAGTCTGTATATATTCTTCTGACTTTGTTTTTTCATTTGACCTCATGTTTCTAAGATTCATCCGTGTCAGTGTGTGAAGCTGCAGCTCATTCATTTTCACTGTTGTGTGGTATGTTTTTTTTTTTTTTTTTGGCTGCATTGGGTCTTCATTGCTGCACGTGGGCTTTCTTTAGTTGTGGCAAGTGGGGGCTACTCTTTGTTGTGGTGCGCAAGCTTCTCAATGCGACAGCTTCTCTTGTTGCAGAGCATGGTCTCTAGGCGTGAAGGCTTCAGTAGTTGTAGCACACGGGCTCAGTAGTTGTGGCTTGAGGGCTCTAGAGCGCAGGCTCAGTAGTTGTGGCACATGGGCTTAGTTGCTCCGTGGCATGTGGGATCTTCCCAGATCAGGGATCAAACCCATGTCCCCTGCATTGGCCAGCGGATTCTTAACCACTGTGCCACCAGGGAAGTCCCTGTTGTGTGGTATTTCATTCTGAAAATTTACCACAATTTATTTCTGTATTCTCCCATCAATGGGTATTTGGTTACTTCTAGTTTTTATTGTTGTGGGAGGAAGGTAAGGAATAATGTATGATGCTCCTATGAACATACAGTCTTTGCTCCATATCTGTGTGTTCCACATCTGCAAATTCAACTAACTGCAAATAGAAAGTATTCGGGGAAAAAATTCCAGAAAGTCCCCAAAAGCGAAACTTGAATTTGCCTCGCCAGCCACTATTTACATAGCATTTACATTGTATTTGTAACTATTTACATGGTATTTACATTGTATTAGGTATTATAAGTAATCTAGAGATGATTTAAAGTATATGGAAGGATGTGCATTCGTTATATGCAAATACCATGCCATTTTGTATAATGGCCTTGAGCAATATGTTTGAATACCAAGGGACAACTTTATCTTCCGTTTTACATGTGCAAGACTTTCTCTAGGCTATATCCTATGAGCAAAATTACTGGATTGTTAGGTATTAGCCAATATAATTTTAAAGATAACGCCAGGTTGCTTTTCAACGTGCTTATACCAATTTCTTGCACCAGCAGTGTAGGAGAGTACATTCACAATCCTCCCTAGAACTTGGAACTGTCAGATTTCTTAACTTTTTCTCAATCTAGTGAATATAAAATGGTGTCCTGTTGTGAATTTATATTTGCATGTCCATAATTCTTAATTATGTTTAGTATAGATGAATATGTCACAAGCAATTTGAATGTTGTCTTATATAAAGTGTCTTCATATTTTTGCTCATTTTAAACTTGGTTGCTATTTTTATTTTTAAGATATTAAAAAAAATATTCTGGAAACTAACTTTTTGCCTGTTATATGTGTAGCAAATATATTATTCCAATTTGTGATTTATCCTTTCAGTTATTTTATGGTTTTATTTGGAAAACATAGATTCTTAATTTTAATGTAACTTAATTTAGCAAACTTTCTTTATGAATATTGTGGGGTTTTTTGGGGGGGGGTCTGGTTTTAGAAAAATTTCCCTACCCATGTTATAAAATTAACTGGATTTAATTAAAAGATATTTAGAATTTTGCATTTCATATTTAGGCATTTCATATATCTTACATGGATTTTTATTATATTTACTTTTGTTCTTTTCCCATTGAACTGCAATGTCAACTTTGTCATCTACCAAATTTTTATATATCTTTGGGTCTATCTGGACTTGTCTTTTATGTTTCAGTTAAATATTATCATTGTACCAATATCATTCATTCACTTATCATCCCTTCAACGAACATTGAGCATCTGCTATGTGCCAAGCACTTTTCTAGCTTATTAGAATCCATCAATGAACAAAAAAGAACAACACCTGCCCTTCTAGAGCTTATAGTCTAGTGGGAGGAAGCAGCAATAAAGTTATAAATAATTAAAATATGTAAAATATCAAATGTTGAGAAGTTCTATGAAGAAAAATAAAGCAGAGATGGAGGATAGGGCATACCAGATGGGTTGAGGATTGCTGTTTAAATAAGATAGACAGGGAAGGCCTCACTGATCTTAGCAGAGGCCTGATGGACATCACGGGGTGAGTCACACAGATATCTGAAGGTAGCACATACCAGGCAGATGGAACAGCAAATACAAAAGTCCAAAGGGGACAATCATGCAAGGAGGCCAGTGTAGCCAGGAGTGGAATGAACAAAGAGGAGACAAAATCAGAAAGATTACAGTAGGCAAGAACAATTATTATACCACACTGTTTTAATTACTAAAGTTTTATGAAAAGTCTTGGTATTTTGTAGATCAAATCTACCTATTTTCCTATAGGAGTATCTTGGCAACTTAATTATCCTTGTATCACTGTTTCTCTAAAAAATTTTAAAATTAACTTACCAAGTTCCTAGAAAAGCCTGTAGAAATTTGATTGGCATTACATTGAAACTATATATCACTTTGGGAAAATGTGTTATTGTTTTATCTTTCTGATAGTTTCTTGAGGTAGAAAACATGGTACCTCTTTCATTTACTTTGTTCTTCTTTTGTGTGTGTGTTTTACCATTTTTTTCCATGAAAGTCTTGCACATACATTGTTCATGTAAAAAGCTGTCTACAAGACCTATTAGCCACTTCCCTCATCCCCTTGTCTACACTATCATCACTATACCACTCTCCTTGCTGCTCCTCAAGCACACCCCTACCCCAGGACGTTGGCCCTTGCTGGCTCCTCTTCCTGGAATGCCCTTCCTGCAGATAACTGCATGGACCACATTCTCACCTCTTTCAGGTTTCTGATCATGTGTTGCTGTATTAGTGTGCCCTTCCCTGACCACCCAATTTCAATTAGTCCCATCTCAGCATCTGCTATCTCACTTTCTTCTTTTAATTTTGTTTTCATGGTATTTTTACTCATCAACATCTATTCAAAATTTATGTTGTTCCCCCATAATTATTAAGTTTGTGAAATAGATACTAAAAGCCCTAGAAATTATCTGAGATGAGTTGTGGGCTAAAGCCTTCGCTAGCAGTAAGTGGAGACAGAGGAGTGAATAAATACAGTCCTCAAATCAAGTGGCTTCCAAATCACTGCTCCCCCAGAAATGAATGTGACAAGTTCTTCTTTCTTCTCTAGTCCATTTTAGGGAAGCAAGCAGTTGGCTAGAGAACAGGGAGTCTGAAAATGCAAATTTCCACTACTGCAAGTTGGCTGAATCAAGGTCATAGGTAATCACTAATCCCTGGTGAGGACTTTCATCACTAGGATTAGAATCCTGGGTCATCTAGTAAAGGACAAGTTAACATTAGTTGAGGATGCTACTACGTTGTTATTCAAATATCGGTTTCATTTAGGGGTTGCTTGGAAACTTAAACCCTTAAACATAGTGTTTTGTTAATATATAAGTTCACTGGTGTGACACCTATCTACAGATACTGGTCACTGAGATATGAAAAAATTCCTTATTATAAGTGGCAGTCGAAGAAAAAAGGATCTGAAGCAGAGCAATCCCCACCAGATGTAGAAAGTGTGAATCCTGAGCACATGCACCTTAGCTTGTGTTGAGCAGTTGTAAAAGCATCTCAGGCAAAAATGCCTGGGGCTTGAATCTTGCCATTTAGAGCAGGAAGCATAATTGTCAAATGAGGGCAATAAATATCAATATTGACAACATCACTACTTTTTGCTGAGTGCCCACTATATGCCAAATATTGTGCTAGGAATTAAGCAGCCTTATCTCATGCAATCATCAAACAAGTCTGGGAAGTAGGTACCATTTGTATCACCATATTAATAAGTAACTTGCAGCTCAGAAAGCTGAAGCGACACATGATCACATTCACATGAAAAGAGGTGTAGCTGGGATTCCAACCCAGGGGTCTGGATCCAAAAACTAGGCACTTTCATCTACATCATTGAGACCTAAGGAAACTGAGAATATTTGGAACTGTAAAAAAAATTATAGAATCACAGTTTCACACCTAGAACCCCACATTCTTCCTTGTAGACCTGACCATCCAATCAGTCCACTGAGGGGCATGTGGAGAAGGTAGCTAGGGAAGCTAAATGTTTTCCCATTTATATTGATCTTTAGTTTCAGAAGCATTTTTTCACATGTTATCTCATTGGATTCTTATTATACTGGCAGGTATAAGTTCCATTTTCCAGTTGGATGAAGTGAGGCTCAGAGAGATTCACTTCTTTGCGGAGAGTCATTTAGAAGCCAGTACTCAAACTCAAATCTTCTGGCTCTAAAAGGCATATATTCTTACCGTCTGGTGCTCACTTCTTCCTTCGCCTTTAATATACACACGGTGGTAGCTATATTAAAAAAAAAAGATTTTTAACCTTATTCTGAATTATTTAAATGGTTAAATCACTTAAAAATATTAAATTGATTTGTGTACATAAAATTGCTCTTTGCCTTTTTAAACTAAATCTGTGTGTGTGTATGTATATATATGTGTGCGTGTGTGTGTGTACAAATATATGTATGTATTTATCTATTTGCCAAAAGGTCCTTAATCAAAGGGAAAGTGTATACTTTTCTGGTTTAACCTTGTTAAGTTATAGGAGTGGTGGTAGGAGGGGGCATTAGAGTGAAAATACAACATGACATCTCCCTTACAAGTCTGAAACACATTCCTTATTTTTAAAATGTAGTTATGAAAAGAATAGTTGTAAATCCACAACATATGGCACCCATTAAGGGTAATACATGTTTGATGGTTAAAATGGTGCATTTTATTATTCCATTGTGATTTCTATCTTATTATTTATTGTTCGTAGTTAGCAATGTTATCTTATCTCTAGGCAATTGCTCTTTGCTATAAGGAGATGAGTTTGCTTTTTGCCGTATTCATACACCTTTGGAATAGCTATTTTATATTCATTCAAACTTGATATCTAGATCACCTTATGTATAATGTAGTATAATACCATTAGAAGCTCTAGAAATAAATGGTTTCTAAGAGTATGAAAATGTAAACCAAATAAAAGATAAACAGGCAAGAGACCATACTAGTGGCGGGTTTCAATGACATATTACTTTTATCATACCTTTTCCCATATTTCATGTTATAAATAGACGTTACAGTTTCTTGAATTCTTGTTTTCCCTGAAATAGGCATAGCAAATAATATGTTTAATCACAGCTAATGTCTCCTTTTAGATTTGATCGTTTTCTACCTAATTCATCATCTTATCTTGCCTGCTACTGCTTTCTGTTCACTTCAGATTGCAGATGTGGAAAGTGTGAATTCTGCAGTATCCTTGGATAAATATTAATAGCAAAACAAATTCATCTGAGCAGATTCACCTTAGGTTATTATTGAGCACTATTCATTATGAAAAACTATCTTGTTAAAATGATAGTAACAGCAAATTATTCTTTGATTGTGTTATATTATGACTAATTAAAACCCAAAACATAACTCTGACCTCAGCATGATTTACTGTTCTCCTGCTATTTCCCTGGACTTTCTCTAATGTAATTTTCTGTACTGGGAAAAAAGAGTGATATATTTTTTCTTGTGGGTATATATGTCCCAAGATAGAAAGATTGACTTTACATTTTCGGAAATAATTCAAATAAAATGTATAAGCAAAGTTAAATTAAATATAACTATACAGCCAAGCCAAATTGCTTTTCTTCATCAAATGGAGATCCATTCTCAGTGACCAAGATAGTTTTTCAGAGGTATAATCAAATGTGTATGTGAGTGTGAGTGTATGTGTGTGTGTGTGTGTGTGTGCTTGTGTGTGTGTGTTTGAGGATTACGATTACCTACAGTTCAGTTCTAGGCCTCCTTTTTGTCATCTGCAATATAACAAATTTGGCCTTTCTAATCATTAATGCTGTTTCCATTTGTGTATTTTATTGGGTACCTTAATCTCAATTTCCATAGGTGACTGGAACAGAAAAACAAATTAGACACAGCTTTAATAGAGAAGAGGTTCCAAAAATATTTGTTGATTGAAATAGAAATAAATGTTGAAAATGGAGTGGTTCGCCTAAGTACTCTGCTCACAACTGGTTTGCCAGTAGAGACTTCCAGGCAGGACTGTTAACTTACTGGTGACCAAGTCCCCCCACACACACACTGTCCATTATTTACCCTCTGACTTGGCTTGACAAAACTTTAGTCAGGCTTCTGTCCTCCCCACAGGCCCCTGACATTTGGGTCACCTGAAGCTTAAGCAAGCACCAAGGTGCATAATATCCCCCTTAACAGTTCATTCCAAGAATGGAGAACCGGTTGACCACACAGAGAGAAACACTTCCTGTTGAAGAGCTCTGGTTTTACCAAGCTGCTCACTCCCACCACTTGCCCCTCTTTCCCACAGAGTTCCTGCTAGCCCTGCTTCCCCCTTCATATGTAAGAAAAGCCTTTCTCTGTTCGATTTTGAGGCACTTGCAGATCCTGAGGTTGGAGTCTCCTCCTTATTGTAACAGTCTTTTTGAATAAAGTTTCTCCTTAGCTAAGTCCAGGTTTGTTCCTATTTGACACTGGGCAGGCAGACTGATCTTCCCAGTTACACTTTGCCAATTCATACAATTAAGCATAAAGGTGAAGCTGTGCCGGGTCTATTCCTCTGTTTGAATTTCGCTTTTTGTGGCCTCTATTCTTTGACCTCACTCAAACCCTGCTTTGAATATTTTGTCTTCCTTGTGGTCAAACATAGAATTGAGTCTAAACCTTATGTTCTCTTTATTATATCTAAAACGGTGATACTTCTGAAACATTCTTCTCATGAGAGCCTTTAACTAATTTTTTCAGGATCTGTTTGCTCATTCTTTTCCCCTCACCTGGTTCTTGTAATTTGAATTATATGTATCTAAGGGCTCTGTTTTAAACTTTTCTTTCTACATTTAGTTACTCCCGTGGCTTAAAGGATGCTTGCAATTATTTCCCATCCCCAAGCAGTATATTTCTATTTTCCCATCTGTCTGGATTTTTTAACTGGATGTACAGGGAAGGATTTGGGGCTAGTTGGGGCTAATAATTGTCCTATAATCGGATAATGACAAGCCTCAGTGAGATTAGTCTGTCCTGTGAGGAAACAATGTGCCTAAAGAAGGATTGGTTAAGAACTTTGAAGTGAGACTTCCTTGGCCCCTTGGTGTTTCCAGAAATTTCTGTAACTGAGTGGTGTGATTGTGGACAACTAATGAGAGGCTCTTGCTAGGCCACACCCTATTATAAAACATAGTTATTGTCCCTAGATGGGCTAGTCTTCACCCTCATTTCATTTGGACTTGCACACCCTTGGTTTCACCATTCACCTGCATGGATCACTAACTGGTAAGTTCACCTACCAGCAGGCATCTGAGCACTAGAGGAAACTTTTTCTTACTTAACTCTGTTAGGCTTAATAATGATTTTTAAAAATGAGAGGGAGAAGTGTGGCAGAGAAAACTGTGAAAATGTATGTGAGGGAAAAGTGATGGAAAAGAATATGGGAGAGAATGTGGGTAAAAATAGGGAGAGAATGAAAGTTAGTAAAGGAACATAAAGCAGGGAAGGAGGAAATCGAAAATAAAGGAATAAAGTATAATCTGTGATACTGTAGAAAGTAAGAGGTAGTGAAAAAACAAGACTTTGAGAAAATAGAAATTTATAAACATGAGAAAGGGCAAAAGATAATATGTGAAAATGAAAGAATAGGAGAAGAAGTTTAATATGGAAAAGATGAGACACTAAAATGAAATTTGAGAATGAAAAAAATGTGAGAGAGTAATACAAATGTAGAAAATATGAGTTTAAACATGAGAGGAAAGTGAAATAAAGGACAAGGACATTTATGGGGGTAAAAATGAGGAAATGAGTAGAAGATGAAGTAAAGTAAGAAGCCTGGCAGTGAGAAAATAGTGCCAGATAATAAAAGAATAGGAGCAAGAATGAGAAACTACAATGGAAGAAAAATGGGACAAACATAAAAGAATGAGAAGTTCGACGAAATTGAAACATGAAAAACGAGAATGAGAAAATACACAAATCATAACATTTTTTAGAGTTGGCTGAATTGTGAGCATATGAGCCACGTGGGAGAATGGAAGGCAGGACTGATGCAGATTTGGGAAACAGCGTAGGCACAGATACTGACACTGGCAGAACACAGGAATCTACAAGCGGCTGGTGTGCACCTGCCACGTGGTGACATGAGTAGGGGTCCAAGGCCGAGAGCTGGGACCCTGGAGCCAGGACCCCCAGAGCCTGGAGCCGAGAGCGGGGCCAGATGTCAAACCTCCCTGAGTCAGGTCAGAGAGGCAGTGGGGCAGGACGCTGCAGAGGCTCTAGAACATTCAGAATGTAATGGGAGAGACAAGGCAGAGGGGGTGAAATTGACCAGTGCCCTGGAGTTCAGTGATTTTACCTTTGCGATACAGGGGAGTGTTTAACCATTTGTTTCCTCTACTCTGAAATTGAATTTGTTATAATTTATTCAGCTAACCTCTAGATCTCGTGATTTGGGCTTTCAGAGCCCCTTGTCTTTACCTTTACCTCGAGGTTGGATTTTGTTTGTGCTATTTTGGCTAATCTGGAGGAGAAGAGGCTTTTACTTTGTAACAGTCCATATGGCCTCATCACTTGCTGTCCTGAAATGGGAAGCATTCTTCCGACATAGACAGGGTTACTTTGGATGCCACAGGTCTACTGTCACTAGGGGAGGGCCCTTCCCTTGAGCACCTAAGGGCTCCGGAAACTCCATATTCGTTGTCTGGTCTGTTGCCTTCCCCGTGCCTTGCGCTAGTTTACTGTTGGGTGAAGTCTTTCTTTGTCATTGCTTTAAAAATTTTTCTGTTTAGTTTGTTTTCCAGATTTTCAGCAGGCTTATTGTTGAAAATCACCTATAACCCCATTATCAAACGAATGTCTCAGTGGTCATTTATTTAAATTCTATTTTAATGGCAAGCAATATTGCTCTTTAGGGAAGGCAACAGAGCTGGTTTGTCTTTGCTGCATGTGCTAAATTAAACAAGTGATTTTGGATCTTGAACTAAGGATAAATGTCTTGTCTAGGAAATGACAGTAATCTTGTGATTTTTGAAATGTGGAACAGCTTATTAAAATTTTATATAAGCTCCTTTTCAAAGAATATTACATATTCTGTTTTTAGAAGCTGTATACGATGAATGAATAAAAGTGAATCAATAGGTTTTAGGAATTAGTTGTGCACTTGAAGTGAACAAAAGAGAATTTTTTTTCCCCTAAACAAATGTGTATTCTTGGTGCCAACTAAACTAGGAATTTACGGATGGGAAAAACGCCTCAGGATGATTCCATAAATCCTTTTACCATGCAGATTTTTCTCCATGGAAATTTCACAGTTTCTTTAGAGGGAAAGAAATTTACCTTGCTGGAGAATATATATATATATATATATATATATATATATATATATATATATATATATATATATATTCCTTGCAAAGAATAGAACATTCAATGTGTAGTAATGAGATCTATCAGGAACCGTTACCTCTAGCCAGTGGGTTGATGCTTGGCATTGCTTAAGGACTTGCATCTAAGAGTTGACTTAGCAAGTTAAATTCATTTTTTTCCTACCAAGGGCTTGCTTCTCCCATATAACCTATCCTTTTTTCCTTTCCTATTAAACATTTTTAAAAAGTTATTGCCAGTATGTAGTGTGTTTTAAAAACGAGTCACTTGTCTCACCCCTTGTCTTGGTTTCTAAGATGCACTCTTCAAAGTGTTCTATTAAAAGATTTCAATGCAATTCACATGGAGATTATAGGGGAGCAGAATTTGCCACCCCAAAATCTGTCTCTTTGGGATATTAATTATCTTAACCTGGTTAAGTTCTAAGAAACAGCAGACAAGGGAGAAACTTTGGAAACCAAGTAGGAGTCACCCTTTTGAAAGAAACATCTACATTTACAAGGGAAATCTCTGTTTGTAAGGGTGTTTTCCTCTCTATACCAAGAAGAAAATGACTAAATCTCTGGAAATTTATCAGTGGAGAAGGCATGGACTGAAATCTGCATAACAACCTTACCCTTGTTTACTGTGCTTTTCCTGGTCACCTCTCATAACTGGCTCCCTCACCCCCAACTTCTTCTTTTGTCTTTAGCTGGAGATGGTATTTAAGGTGGTGGCTTGGGCCATTTTTGGCAAGTTACTCAGTTCTCCTGGGTCTCTCCCAAGTATACATGTTGTTAAACTTTGATTTTCTTATTAATCTGTCTCATGTGAATTTAATTCTTAGACCAGCCAGAAGAACCTAGAAGAGTAGAGGGAAATTTCTTCCTCCTCCCCAGCAAAATCTTTCAAGATCTTTGACTACTGTAAGAAATATATATGAAATTCAAGAAAATGCTTAGCCTCTGAATATCTTATGAATAGTTATTTTAAAATAATAATTCCCAAATGAATTCCATGTTTCTAAATTATTATATTTAATAAGCTATTTTTATTTGTACATTTTATCTCATTGTAATTAACTTCTGGATCTACATTTATCTGTTGGTTCCTGTTTGTTTCATTTTTTAGTCTTCAGACTTTTTTTGGCTTATCAGAGAATGTTTGAATCAGTATTTCCATAAATTAATGGTAGGAGTTTTACAAACTACAGAATGCAGAGAGAGCAAATTATCCTTAAAATTGGACAATCCAAGGATTATTTAAAAGATGTTTCCCTTGTAAATGCAATGAAATAATGTAGCAATTAGAAATGAACCATATAAATGTGTACTCCAACTGTGAACCCTAGAAAGGTGACAGTGTAATGAGATTTGACAGCATGTAGAAAGGTGAAAACTCATTACCAAGCTAGGAGCTGCATTAAAAAAATTGATTAGCATTTTTGTATTATGTAAGAAGATGGCTTAGCATTTCAGGAGGAGAGCAGCAGTTGTGTGGCATTTAAATCTATTCTGAATTAAAAATGATCAGTTTTTAAAAATTACAGAAAAGTCTTATGCAAATGAAATATAATCAAGCCATGCTTCAGACTCATTATGCGTGATTGATATGCACTGTAACTTGCTTACTAATTTAAGGAGCAGAGGAATTCCAGTTACCTGTCGTATTGTGGATGCAGTGCTGTGCCTCACTGCTGGAAGTGATATTAAATTTATTATGATAAACGGTGTAAACCAACAAGTTGGGTCCTTATCCAACTTGACATTTATGTGAAATGATAAGAATTTCTTATTATCCTGAAAACCTTAGCTTCCTCATAAATGTTGAGATCTTTTGGAGATTCTTAAAGATATCAACATCAAGAGCATGAGAGAGAATATAGGTAATAGAGAAGAGTACTTTGTAATGCCTTTAGAAGAAGACATTTGCTTGTTGACCTAAAAGTTTGTTTATTAGTGATCAGTAAGTAATTAGAGAGTTCTCTAATGTGTTCCTTTAGTGAGTTTATGTCTAGTTGTGAGAAAACTTGGTCATGAAATTGCAAATTGGGCTAACCTTGCAAACTATGAAGTTATTAACGTGCCCACATTTCTCCCAGCTTCCAGAGTTTTAACAATTTTTAAGTGTATCACAACCTACAAAATCCATACTGGTCTATTTCAGCAATTCTTCATCTAACTTTAGGATTTTGACAATACTGATTAGTTCAGGATAAAAGCTAAAATTGATATATCAAAAGTCAGTGTTTCTTTATTTTTTTAAGTTTTAAAAAGACAGATTTTAAGATGCCCTTTCTGATACTGCTTGTTGGACTTACCTTGGAAATCTATGACGTTAACACCCTCAATTTTCTCAGTTTTCAAAGTTTTTAAAATTAACTTTTTAGTTAATATTTTTTAGGCTCTTTTTTTAGTTAAACACACACACACACACACACACACACATACAAACAGTGGTTGGTTCAGGATAAAAGCCAATGCTGGCATACCAAAAGTGTTTCTTTCTTATTTTGTAAGTTTTATGTGACAAATTTTAAGATGTCTTTTTCATATTAATGATATGTAATTTGTAATTTTAAAGGCTTTTGTAATTGGTAGCATTTTTCATTGGTATTTTAAATGATACTTAATTTTTATGATTTTGATAGTAATATATTTTCACAGTAGAAAATTTGGAGGACAGAAACCTATGAAGGAAGCAAAATCAAAAAATTACCTTGAAGGGGAGCAGAATATGTCACCCCCAATCCAAAATATGCCTCTTTAGCATAAGGATTATTTTGAGCAGATTATTTTTTAAGCACCAGCAGATTTAGGAAAAGGTCTGAAAATCAGTAGTAGTGGTTACCCTTTGGTAAGGAACTCTTCCATTTATAAGGGAAATCTCCAATTGTAAGGGTGTGCCCCTCTCTACTAGGAAGAAGAGGGTGACTCTGAAATTCTAGAAAGGCTTATCAATGTAGAAGGCTTGAACTTTTCCTGGGTCTCTCCCATGTGTAAGGAGAGATACATGTTATTAAACTTCTGTTTCTTTTCCTCTTGTTAATCTGTCTTTACAGGGGTTGTCTCAGCCAAGAACCTAGAATGGTAGAAGGAAAATTAGTTTTTCTTCCATATAATATATAATATTATAATTCAGAGTTAACCATGGTTAACATTTTGTTATATTTCCTTCCAGTCTTTCCAGTACGAGTGTTCTTCAATGTTCATTTAAATCCAGTAGAGGAAATTGGTTCAAGATGGCGGAGTAGAAGGACATGCTCTCACTCCCTCTTGCGAGAACACCAGAATCACAACTAACTGCTGAACAACCATGGACAGGAAGACACTGGAACTCACCAAAAAAGATACCTCACATCCAAAGACAAAGAAGAAGCCACAATGAGATGGTAGGAGGGGTGCAATCACAGTAAAATCAAATCCCATAACTGGTGGGTGGGTGACTCACAGACTGGAGAACACTTATACCACAGAAGTCCGCCCACTGGAGTGAAGGTTCTGAGCCCCACGTCAGGCTTCCCTCTCTGCCCCCACTATTATCTTCGTCTTGGAGTATCTGTCCACAGGGGACAGACTCCAGCTGCTCAGCCTGGGACCCATCTATCTCCTGCCTCAAGACCACATCAAATATGACTTTCCTTTCGCTTCTGTGTGTACATAGGCAGCTTCTCCTTTGATTTCAGGCTCCAGGTGAGTGTTTGGTGCAGTGACTGGATGGGCACAAAGGGCCTGCATCCCCACTTCAGTACGTGCTCTGATATAATGGTGTTTCACTTGGCAGAGTGCTCTTGTCTGTATATTAATAATTATATTCATTATGATATTAATAATTTTCACAGTGGTCCTGTCTACAGATTAAAAATCCCATCTTTGGGCAAGTCAGCTGGACCTCAGCAAAGTTAAGTGACTTGTATAAGCTCAGGCCTCTCAGATGTGGTGGAGCCAAAGCCAGAATTTCAATTTTTCTGATCCCATTACTCCACGTGGCGGGATGTGTGTGTGTGGCTGTGTGTGTGTGTGTGTGTGCATGTGCACACACACGTGTAGGTGTGCTTGTGTGAAAGTTTGTGTTTATATCCTCTTCTGTAGCTGAATAGCAGTTACAGATATTTTCCTTTTAATTTTTTTCTCTCTTGCAAATACCCATGCAGGTTTAGAATAGAGCATTCTTTGCCCTTAAAATAATATTATCTATTACTTATGAATACCAAACTTAAGGGAAAGGAATAATACAGTGCTGACCTGTGTACATACTGCCCAGTTGAAGAAATAAAACATTACAGTTAGAGCCTTTGATGTGCCCTGCCTGATCCCATTTTCTTCTCTGCCCTTATAGGCTATACTGCACTTTTAGTATAATTTTTAAATGACCACTCTTTTATATATTAACAGTTTAGTTTGTGTCTAAGACTAATCACACGTATATGTATATTCATATATATGTATGTGTGTGCATATATGTATATAAGTGCATATATGTATATAAATGTATGCTTGATGCTTCTGAAATTATAATTAAGATCAACAATAATATATTGCATTTCCATAGCAATTTACATTTCCAAAGTACTTTGAAATATTTCATCGCATTTTACTTTTATTAATTGACATGTGTGCCTTAGTCTTTGGAACCTGCAAAGTCTCTGAAAGTCGGATAGATATACATGTGTGAGGCTGGGTAGTGCAACATAACTGCTTTAGATATTCCCATATCCTAACCCTTGTGCAAATGCTAGAGAATAATGCTTCAGAATTCTCAGTTCTGAGTAGTCATTAATGTGAAGCAATGGGGTATTATTCCACTTTTGAGTTGTAACCAAATGCACCATCTATATGCATAAATACATTTTAATTCATGACATTATTATAGACATAAAAAGTTGACATATATCTGACTTAGGTGCAACACCTGCAGGTTTCTTGGAACCTCTCGATATTCTTTACTGACAGTTCTCACAAATCAGATTTTCTCCTATGGTTCCTTTCCTATTTCTGGTTAGATCAAGCTGGATGAATTATCTCCCTCTGTTTCATTCCTTAGCTTTTCCAGAGCCACATTTTGCTCTGGGAAGGGGAGAGAAGAGTCAATTGATTTTCTTCCTCAGACTCAGAATGGGTGCAGTAATTTTCTATAATATATTTCAGGCCGTTATTCTCATCTTCCAAAGCAATTTATTATCTTTAACCTGATTTTTATCCCTAAGGCTAAATCATCATTTTTATATTAGGGATAACACAGCTGCTGGGGGATTGCATAAAGGACTGAGGAATAGTCAAATTGGAAGAAAAGCAAAGTTAACCCTTGACCAGTTGGTGTATACTAAGTAATGCAGGAAATGAATGCTATAGGGTTGTAGCCCCAAACTAGCCCTGGGAGTGGGGGTGATCCAACCTTATTTATTAGCAAATTCCTGTGGGTCTCACGAGAGAATTCACTCTTGGCAGTGTAGGAAGTAATGACAGGTCCCGGATGAAGGCATACAAATAATCTGTTTTTGTTGCATGGATTTCTTACATTACCAAATGCAATACTTATGGTAATTATGATTTTTTAGAGAACCGGCTATATCCATGAACCTCAAAGAGATGGATCTGTTAGTTAAGAAATACCCAACTGGCGAAAGGAATAATACAGTGACTACCTGTGTGCATGTCAGCCAGCTGAAGAAATAAAACATTCCTTATAGTTCATGGCTTTCACTCACCATTTCTGCCCTTCAGAAGTCTGAAAATCTTTCCTTTGAACTAAACGCTCTCAGGCAGTGGGGGCTATGAAGGAGATGATTTGTTCCACAGTTAGCATGCCGCTTGCGAAGGTGGGGTTTAATCCTCTGGGGATCTCCCAAGTTCCAGAGGAAGTAGAAGGCTCTCAAGAAAGAGGACTGGGAGAGCAGTATTCCCAACCCAGGCTGCTGTGGCTTAGAGACTTCCAAGCTTCTCTAGCAACTTACTTGTCAGATTTCAAATTGAGCTTTCCACTTTAGGTTGAATATTGGGCTGAAAGCTAGCTGACATATTAACTTAGAAGATATTTCACTAACAGCTGCCCAAAGAGACTAAATATTTTTATAATATAAATATAAACTAATAAATATAGACTAATATATTTACCACACAATATAGGATAAGGAAAGCAAATTAAGGAAAGATTATAAATGAAACTAGGTGTCATGTCCTGATTAAGAAAATGTAGTCCCTCTCCCCACCCACCCCCGGCCCAGTAACATGGGATTATTTTGGCGTCATAACCCAACAATATTCTTGAAAACATTGCCATGTAATCATTCTGCAGGAAATCGGGCTTGGCTGAGTCTGGACTGACAACACGGTGGCTGCTATAAACTGTAGCTTAGCTAACTACTTAGCATTGAAAGTAAAAAATAAACATGTAATTCCTGAAAACAAGGGATGGTTTATGAAATAAACATTTTCTGCTTTAGAAAAAAAGCTTTATGAAATTCAAGAGGGTTTTGTTTTTAAAACATTACTTACTAATTGCATTTAAGCATAAAAATAACTCTTAAGTTTTTCTTTCAGTCTGCTCCATACTGTTGCATATACAATATTTAATTAGATGATTCATTAAATTTATGAAAGTTTTCAACTCGTGTTGAATATGACTTATTAAATTTTAATTTTAAATGACGCTGTAATAACCTCTTTGGGAGTCATCCTGCTTAGGCTGGCTGTGACTGCAGACATTCACATATTTTGCCTGTGCAGAGGGGCTGCATACATGGACAACTCAACGGCTTTCCTTCCCTCTACTCTCTACCTGTGTTCAGCCCCGGTATAACTTAGCAACTTTTCCCATCAACTGATCAGTGATCTGCACGTAGGAGGTAGTCAGCAAATGCTAAGTGATGCAAATATTTCTGTTTGAGCAGCCAGTGTAATCAAATGAAGCAATTGCAAGATTTGAAAAAGTCAGGCATCCCAGTTCTGTCTGTAAGTGTCTGTACAATCTAGGGCCATCCCTTGACCTCTCTGGGTCTCAGTTTTCTTACCCGTCATCCAGATGGCTTAGACCCAGTGGTTTCTGAAGACCAGCCCAGGATTAACCTTCTCTAGTTCCATGTCCCTCCCCTCTCATCCTGCCTACGATCTCAGATCCATCTTTCCCTCCACTGAAGACACTGCCCTATGACTTACCTTAATGTCCTAGAGTTAAGTATTTGCTGTGCTTGCCATTTTTCAGATTTATCACCAACTTCTACATTGCCATTTGGAGAAAAATAAAAATAGCTTTTCCCTGTAAACTGAGAATGTTGCTACATATTTGCGATCTGGATCATCAAGTGAAATATTCTTCTGGTTGGGAGTGGCCCTTGCCTTCCTGCCCTCAAGTTTCCTGGCTGCTTCCATTTAGTGCTTTGATGGGGAGTCATGAGGACCAGCTACCAGATCTCCATCTGCCACCAAATCCCTGTGTCACCAAGGGTCAGTCTCTTCCCAACTTGCACCTCAGTTTCCCCAGATGTCTAATTAGAGACCTTTATTTGGTTATATCTAGAATCCATTATATTCTGATTCTTTATAAATCTGTGTTTTAGGGTTGCCAGTTATTTAAAGACAAGAAAAGTCAGAAGAACTTTTAATGAGCACCTACTGTATGTCAAGATGGTAGGTATACTTTAAAGGTAAGGTAAGTGAGGAGCAGAGTGGTTAAAAAGCATGCCTAATCATTAAATAACTAACAAAGCTGCAGATGGCACAGTCAGGACTTGAATCTGTGTCTGTCTGATTCCATAAGCCATACTAGCTGGAAAGGTTAGTTGGATGTGTTTTATTTTATTTATTGTATTTGGTAGGTGATAGGGAACAAGTTTTTAAGCAAGGGTTCGTGTGTTTAAAGGCATAATTTTAAAAGGTCAGCGTGATGGTGTTCCTAGAGGATAGCAGCCGTATTTAATTTCTCCCTTTACTTTCAGTATCTAACACAGTGTTTAGCAAATGGCAGTTACATAATTGATGTTTATTGAATGGAGAGATGGATGGATGAATGATGGTGATGCATACATAAGTCATGAAGTGAGAGAAAGGAAAAATACTAGTGGTAATGCTACTGCGATAATCTAGATATGAAGTAATAAAAATTTGAACCAGAGTGGTGGCAGTGGGACAGGACACATGCAAAGAGGAAAAATTGACTGGACCTAGAAACAAATTAAATATGGGCACGAGAGACACCAAAATGGCTCCAAGGGCTTTTGAAGCCTTGTTGGTTGCCATTGATGGCTTGATATCATCCTCAGAATTCTGGTGGTCATCTTGTAATCAGGCATCTATTGACAAATGCAGGGGAGGGCTGCAAACAATAGAAGACAATTGGAACACATTACCATCTGAATGAATTATAAAACTGAATGCATTTATATTTGAGTTTGACCCACATAAGGACCGCAATACAGCAGACAGGAGGTGCTGGAGAAAATAGAGAATATAGGTCTCATGTAGAGGCTATAGTTGACACTGATTTCTTTTAAACTATTTCAGCCTCACTTACCCCCTTCTCTTTCTTTACTCAAGACGTCTCCCTTTGGTATTGAACTGGGTACTGCTTATTCGCGAGTAGGGGTCTTCCAGCATGGAAAAGTAGAGATCATTGCCAGTCACCACGGCAAATGTACCAGTCCAAGTGGCTCTCACAAAGTGAACACCTCATCGATGAGGTTGCTAAGAACCAAGAGGCAATGAACCATCTTTGATGCCAAGAAGCTGATTGGATGCAAGTTTGATGATGCCACGTTCAGTCAGAAGGAAGCACTGGCCTTTCCAAGTGATTTGTGGAAAGGGAAAGCCCAAAGTAATTGTAGAATATAGAGGAAATAATATTTTTTCCCCTAGAGGAGATCTCTTTCATGGTTCTAAGCAAGATGAAAGAGTTTGCTGAAGCCTATTTAGGGGAAAAAAAAGTAGAAATGCAGTAATTACTGTTCCTACCTACTTAAATGATTCACAGTGTCAGATCACCAAGGATGCAGGGATCATCACTGATCTTAATATCCTGGGAATCATTAATGAGCTTATTTATTGCAGCACCATACTCCATGGCTTGGATTTAAAAAGAAAAAAAATCCCCAAACACCTGAAGCTTTAAAACAGAGAAACGTGCTGATCTTTGACTTAGGTAGTGGTACCTTTGATGTATCTATCCTAAACATCCAGGATGGCATCTTTGAAGGAAAATCCACAGCTGGTGACACACATCTGGCTGGGGAAAATTTTGATAACTGTATGGTGAATCACCTGGTTGATGACTTCAAATGCAAGTGCAAGAAGCATACAGCCTCCAACAAGCAGGCAATGTGCCACACCGAGGCTGCGTGTAAGAAGGCAACATGTATTTTGAACTTCTTTGGTCACCCCGGGTTTGAAATTGACTGGTTCTATAAGGGTGTGGATTTCTACCCTTCCATTTCCTGAGCCCACTTTGAGCAGCTCAGTGCTTATCTCCCCTGTGGTACCTTGAAGCACGTACAGAAATCTCTGAAGTATGCCCAACTTGACAAGAGGCAGGTTAATGGAATTGTGCTAGTGGGTGATTCCACTTGTATCCCAGAGTTCCAGAAATTGCTGAAAGATGTCTTGAATGGAGAGGAGCTCAACAAGACCACCCACCATGATGAGGCCACGGCGTGTGGCGCAGCTGCACAGGCAGCTCTTCTCACAGGCGACAAATCAGAGCATGTGCAGAGAAGCTCGTTAATGTTACCCGTTTCCCAACAGGCACTGAGACAGCAGGGAGGATGTGACATCCCTTATCAAGAGAAAGACCTCAGTACATCCAAAGCAGACCCAGATGTTCCCAGCTTACTTTGACAACAAGACTACTGTCTTAGCAAAAGTGTATGAGGGAGAAAGGGCTTTAATGAAAAGAAACTGCTTGGCAAGTTCGTACTTTCTGGGATCCTCTAGCTTACTGTGGTGTTCCTGACATCCAGGTGACCTTTGACAGGGTCACCAATACCATCCTCAGGGTACCTGCTGTAGACAAAAATGCTGGCAAGAAGAACAAAATCCACATTACTAATGACGAAGGCTGTTTCAGTAAAGATGATATTGACCAGATTGTAAAAGAAGCAGAAAATGATGAAGTAGAAGGTGACGTCAATAAAGATCGGGTAGCAGCCAGAAGCACCGCAGAATTCTGTACCTTCAGTGGCATGCGGATGGTTGGAAATCCTACTGGGAGACTCCATTTCAGTCAAGAAGATAAAAGGAAGGTTCTTGAAAAGTGCCAGGAACTGTTAAACTGCCTCAAATGTAACCAGAGCTGAGTGTGAGTGTAAGCGGGCTTCACTCCGCAGTGGGATCTGGCCGCTGGGGCTTCCCCAGCACAGCCGAGCCTCGGGTTAGTATCAGGGAAGTGGGCTAACAGTCATTCTTTGGAGAAACTTTCCTGGTCTCCACAGTCATTTATACAGTTTCAATATTTCATGCTTAGTTTGCAGCATCAATGTGTATGTTTGAAAAAGGACAGATTCAAAACTTAATGATAAATATTTGTAAGTTTATTCAACATTTTAATATTAATGCTTCTGCATCTTGTGGGTTATGAACTTCATCACATATTTTCACTCTTGCTGTTTGTGTCTGGTGACTAGTTTGGGAATTAGCACTTATAAAATATTTAAACACTTAACTTTGGTAGTAAGGAAGAGGTTGTATTACCATATCACAGTCTCACCACTTTAATAACAATGACCACTTATAAGCAAATATTGTGTCTGTAAACTTGTATAAACACTGTGCCCTACTCATCTGTGTACTACAGTAGAGTTTACTACTTGTAGTCACATTTTCTGTGTATTTCTTCAAAAGGGCTTCATAACCCACTGGTGTCTGTGTCTCTCAATCTACAGAAAAACTAGTCCTTCTCAGGTCCAAGTTGCCCTTTGGCGTTTTAAGTCTTCTCATTGTACATTGCCTAACAAGGGCTGGAATGTTCTGTGTTGCTGCTGATGGTTCATACATTGACTTCTATGTAAAAACATAGAAGACATATTCTGTTGATTTAAGGAGGAAGAGATCTGTTTCTCACCCTTCATAAACTCAACACAATTTCCATGAAACTATGGTTGGAATCACAACTTATCACTGAATCTTATAGTATTTGTGAGTTTTAGAAAAGAAATATTTCTTTGTGTATCACAGTTATGGTACCATAGTTTTACTGTCGTTCTTAAGGGTAGGTTGAGACCTAAGGGAGAAGAATTGTTGTTTTCAGCATTCAGGCCAACTCTGTAGAATTACATGGGATTCAGCGTGACGTGGATTATTGTCATTGTGACTCACAATGGCCTGCTTGTGCTTTGGGGCTGCCTGACCTCCCCACTTAGTCTCTTCCCCATACACTTGATGGACCGACTTCTGAGATGGAAAGTTGCCTTAACATTGGTTTCAGGAAAGCCAGAGAAGGAGGACAACTGTGTCAATATCATTGTTGGTTTTACATTATAAACATTGCGTTCACTGAGCTCCTAGTTAATAAAGAATATTGAGCCCTTGTCACTTCCTATAAGTTGAGAACAAATTCCATCAGGAGGTACCAAGGAGGCCTTCTGAAGAGTGCAGTGCCTTTGAGAAGAGGGGACATACCATGAAAGAAGACATCATATGTGGCACATATATACAATGGAATATTACTCAGCCATGAAAAGAAATGAAATTGAGTTATTTGTAGTGAGGTGGATGGACCTAGAGTCTGTCTTACAGAGTGAAGTAAGTCAGAAAGAGAAAAACAAATACCGTATGCTAACACATATATATGGAATCTAAAAAAAAATGGTTATAAAGAACCTAGGGGCAGGACAGGAATAAAGACACAGACGTAGAGAATGAACCTGAGGACATGGGGAAGGGGAAGGGGAAGCTGGGATGAAGTGAGTATGGCTGAGTAATATTTCATTGTATATATATGCCACAGCTTCTTTATCCATTCATCTGTCGATGGACAATTAGGTTGCTTCCATGTCCTGGCTATTGTAAATAGAGCTGCAATGAACATTGTGGTACATGACTCTTTTTGAATTATGGTTTTCTCAGGGTATATGCCCAGTAGTGGGATTGCTGGGTTGTATGGTAGTTCTATTTGTAGTTTTTTAAGGAACCTCCATACTGTTCTCCATAGTGGCTGTATCAATTTACATTCCCACTAACAGTGCAAGAGGGTTCCCTTTTCTCCACACCCTCTCCAGCATTTATTGTTTGTACATTTTTTGATGATGACCATTCTGACTGGTGTGAGGTGATAGCTCATTGTAGTTTTGATTTTCATTTCTCTAATAATCAGTGATGTTGAACATCTTTTCATGTGTTTGTTGGCCATCTGTATGTCTTCTTTGGAGAAATGTCTATTTACGTCTTCTGCCCATTTTTGGATTGGGTTGTTTGTTTTTTTGATATTGAGCTGCATGAGCTGCTTGTATATTTTGGAGATTAATCCTTTGTCCATTGCTTTGTTTGCAAATATTTTCTCCCATTCTGAGGGTTGTCTTTTCATCTTGTCTATGGTATCCTTTGCTGCGCAAAAGCTTTTAAGTTTAATTAGTTCCCATTTGTTTTTTTTGTTTTTATTTTTATTACTCTAGGAGGTGGGTCAAGAAAGATCTTGCTGTGATTTATGTCAAAGAGTGTTCTGCCTATGTTTTCCTCTAAGAGTTTTATAGTATCCAGTCTTACATTTAGGTTGTCTTACACTTTAGATGAGTCTCTTCCATGGAAGACCATCAAAATTCTTAACATTCAACTCCAGCAACTGAAGGCTCCTAAATGAAACCAAACCCCTCCTAGTTTCTTCTATTATTGCAAAGAGCTAAGACATTGGGAAATAGATTGTTACAAATTTAAGCATTTTAGGCATCTTCAGCCTTCTAATTGCCTCTCTGATGTCCTCTCAATTCTCAATGACAAGGTTCTGAGGAAATACAAGGGCTTTTTCCCAATCCTCCCTCTTAATTGGCTTGGTGAAACATTTCCCCAAATTGGGGCTGAATCTCTCCCAGTCCTAATTCACACCAGAACCATACCCTTGGTACTCAACCTTACTACTGTGAAGCAGCAGCCACCTCACAGTACTAAAACAGTTGAAATAGTGGGCATCTCTAATGTGTCTCAAGATGTTCATGTCTCTGAACCTGTTTCCTTTTTTTTAGACCTTTTGAGGGATACACACTCTTTTCTTATTCCTCTGACCCTATCCATCTTGTAGGCTGAGACTTCTCAGAGAAATATCATGCCAGAATTTTTTTCTCCCAAAAGGGGGGAATAATCCTAGCATTTGACAGTAGTCATCAAAGTAACCAAGCAGGTAAATTAAGTAACCCTTTGACATCTCTTATTTGTTCCATCTCTGACGGTACTAGAGCTAATTCCGGAAACACTGGTCATTTTTCCTATTGAATCAGCCACCACTTTCCTTATGGCCAAGATCTTCAACTGATACTGGCAAAATTCACAGTGCACCTCCCATCAGGATTCAAATATTGGGTTGGCAAAAAAGTTCCTTTCGGTTTTTCCAGCGGTTACAGAAAAACCCAAATGAACTTTTTGGCCAACCCAGTAGCTCCCTCGAAACCTCTTCCCAGAATTAATCAATACCCTGTAAGTAAAGAAGCCCTTCAAGGCATAAAGCCCATAGTAGATTACAAGGCTCAAGGCTTCATTATCCCTTGTAGTAGCCCCTGTAACACTCCCCCTTTACTGGGGAAGAAGCTAAGGGCCAAGGGTGGAGGTTTGTCCAGGACCTCCAAGCAATAAACAACATTGTTATCCCTCAACATCCCTTGTTCCTAATCCTCATACTTTACTAACATCCATTTCTACTGGAAGCAAATTCTTTACTGTAATTGACACATGTAGTGCATTCCAATTGATGAAGCTAGCCAATACATTTTTGCCTTCACTTGGGAAGAAAAACGATTCACCTGGACAGCAATACCTCAGAGTTTTCTAAGAGTCCTTCTTATTTCTCTCAAACCCTGAAGGCTGATCTGGATGACATAAAGTTCCCTAGAGGTATGAATTTGTTGCACTATGTGGATGATTTGCTTCTTTGCTCCCCTCAAGCCTCCTCACAGGAAGACAGCATCCACTTGCTAAAGCTTTTAGCCTTAAAGGGACAAAATGTCACCAAAGAAAATTTGCAGTTTGCCCAAATTCAGGTTCGATATTTAGGGCACCTGATATCAGAACATAGATCCAGATATACTTCATGGTGTCCTAAGTTTCCCAAAACCCAAAACTAAGTGCTAACTGCGAGGTTTTCTCAGGCTAATTGGTTATTGCTGAAATAGGATTCCAAATTTGTATCTTACGGCCAAACCTCTGTATGTTTTACTAAACAATAACAACTTGGACCCAGTTTTATGGGAAGATCTGGACAACCTAGCTTTCAAGAACTTAGGGAGAGTTGGATGAACCTACCTGCCCTTGGACATCCCTGTTATCAGATTCCCTTTTTTCCTTTTGTGTATGAAAAGGATGGGCATGTTCTTGGGGTACTCACCCCAAAACACAGGAACCAATATCAATGCATAAGGTATTATAGCTAGCAACTTGACCCTGTGGTGTGGGGAAATGCGCCTTGCCTTAGAGCCATCATGGTCACTGCCCTTCCATTAGAACCACTAGGAAAGTTTTTGTGGGATCTCCTTTAACCACTTTGGTACCTCATGCAGTACAAGCTCTCCTGAATTCTCATCACACTCAACATTTCTCAACCATCTGCCTCACCTCCTATGAAGTCCTTTGGCCAGCTGCCTCTCACATAACTCTTTATGTTGTAATAACCTTAACCCAGCTACTTTTCTCTGTTCCATTGCTGACAAAGTCCCTCATGACTGCTTAAGACTGATGGGCCACCACCTGTCTCCTCATAATGATCTACAGGATATTCCATTGGGTAACGTTGACTTCTCGAGGTTCACACTTAAAAGGTAACAATGGCAAATATTGTCCTGGGTATGCTATTACAACTCCTTTTGATGTTGAGGCAGCATCTTTACCTATGGGTACTTTGGCCCAACAGGCTGAATTATATGCTCTTACATGGGCTTGTGGTTTAGCTAAAGACAAAACTGCCAATATTTGTACTGAGAGTAGATATGCTTTTGGAGTAGCTCATGATTTTGGAATATTGTGAAAGCCACATGGTTTCCATACTTCCAGCGGAAATGAAATTAAAATTGGCTCCTATGTACAGGAATTATTGAATACAATACTTTTATCGGCCACTTTAGCTATTATTAAGATTCTGGGGCATTCTAAACTTGATTCTCTGGAAGCTAGGGGAAATCACCTAACTGATATTACTGCAAGGAATGCTGCCCTTAAAGGGACCAACAGTAGCCAAACCTCTGTTATGGTCCAAAGGAATATTTCTCCAAATGATAATATAGAAAAACTGTCTAGAGAGGCCCAACAATTGGCCTTAGAAAAGGAAACGCAAGATTGGAAATTCAACAACTGTTGGTTTTATAAAAAGAGAAAGCTCTGGTTTGGACCAAATAACAACTCTGTCCTACCAGAGACTCCAAAATTCCCACTCCTGACCACTGTATATGCATCAAAACATTGGGCTCCTGACAAAATGATAGGCTTCGTGGATCAATATTGGTGGGGAAACATTAATAAGACTGCAAAAGTGCCAATCTCACTTGTCCCACTTGTCCAAAGTACAATCCAGGGAAGCCTGTTTGTACTGCTCCTGGACATTTTAAACTGCCTAATGGACCATTTGAGGTCTGGCAAATGCATTCCATACAACTTCCTCTGTTTAACTGATATAAATATTTTTTAGTCATGGTCTTTATGTTTTTACACTGGACTGAAGCCCTCCCTTACAGACAGGCTACTGCCTCTTCTGTGGCTAAAGTTCTTTTGGAAAAGATTATCCCTACCTGGGAAACTCCTCTTGAACTTCATAGTTATTGGGCACCCATTTTACTGGTTAGGTTCTTCGACAAGTCTGTGCTGTTTGACTGGTTTTACAACACTTTCACTGTGCTTACCATCCTCAATCCTCTGTTTAGTCGAATGTACTAACAGCAGTATTAAGACTCAATTGGCAAAATTTGTAGAGGCTCTCCAAATACCTTGGCGAAAAGCATTGCCATTGGTTTTTCTAAATCTCAGATCCACCCCTTTTGGAACTTATAGACTCTCACCCTTTGAGGTAGTGACAGGATGCCCGAAGCACTTGGGTTCTACTTCTTCTGACCCACAACTGATAAAAGTAGATATACTACAATATTGCAAAGGCCTAATTGCTTCCATTAAAAATAATCATGTTTTGGTAGAGCAGTCTTCACAGTGTACCCTTGGGAGACATAGACCTTAAGCATCACACCTGACAACCTGGTGATTTCATCTATTGGAAAAGACACCTCCAGAAGAACTCTCTTCACCTCAGCTGGAAAGGCCCCCAACAAGTACTGCTAATCAACCTTTGAGCTGTCAAACTCCAAGAAATAGATGTTGGATTCATGTGACACACCTAAAGAAAGTGCTAAACTCTGACTGGACATGCACATCACCTGGTGACTTGAAAGTAAAGATTTCCTGGAATTGAAGCTGATGTCATCTGTTGAGACAGCTTTCCCAAGATTTTTGGACAAGACCTGTGGAAGTTTGTTGCCAAACCTTTGATGATGACATAACACTTCACATGATTTCCAATGTCTATGATCTTGACAACATATGGACTTTAGATAAAAAGTGCCTAAAAATTCTCCATCCTACCCCTCCTTGTTACTCAAATGTGACCTTGATACGTTTCCAATCTGTGCACTTTCCCTACGACGTGAGATACTGCACCCAGGAAAGGAAAGACCTCTAACATTGAGGGATAAAAAGCCACTGCAACTAGAAAACCTAACTAGATCAGTGATGGTTTCAAAGAAAGATCTTGATCAAAAGGGGGACATGTAAAAATTTAATAAACAGAAACCTCAATTAAATAGAATTGGGAGACCAGAAGAGGGAGGTCTCTTGCCCTGCAATGACAGCAAAGCTCAACAAGAAGAAGAAAGACTCCTCTTCTTTCCTGGCAATGACCCAGCCAAGGAAAAGCCATAGATTCCTTGTTTACTATAGCCTTGCTAACTTCCTTTTCCTCTCTACCAAAGTATTCTCACTCAGCAAAGAAACAATGCCATTTGCAGAAACATGGATGAACCTAGAGATTATCATACTAGGTGAAGTAAGTCAGAAAGAGAAAGACAAATACCATATGATATCACTTACATGCGGAATCTAAAATATGGCACAAATGAATGTATCTACGAAACAGAAACAGTCTCACTGACATAGAGAGTAGACTTGTGGTTGCCAAGGGGGAGAGGGGGGAGGGATGGCTTGGGAGTTTGGGGGCTAGCAGATGAAAACTTATATATAGAATGGATAAACAAGGTTCTACTGTATAGTACAGGGAACTATATTCAATATCCTGTGATAAACCATGACAGAAAAGAATATAAAAAAGAATGTATATATATTTACAACTGAATCACTTTGCTGTACAGCAGAAATTAACACAACATTGAAAATCAACTGCACTTCAATAATAATAAAAAACGTACTCCCCTTCCCTTGCTATGTGGGGTCTTGTATGTGGCTTATCATGATTGCAGACCCCAAATTGTCATTCTCTGCTGACCCCGAATAAACTTATCTTTGTTAGAGAAATGTCTGGCAGTCTGTTTGTTTCAAGTCAACACAATTCATCAACGTTTCAAGTTGCATTTTTACTGGGTGGTTGTGGCTGTTGTGAAATAAAACTAGAAATTATAATAAGCTTAATTATTCCATTATCATTGTCTCCCACCAAGAACAGCTAGGAGACTATTGAAAACACCATAAGTTACTATATTTTTAAAAATTGGTATGAATTTTAAAACTTTGTTTTAATTCTGTGCATCTGTACAATACTCTGTGTTTTTGAAAATCAATAAAATAATAGGTATTCACTGAATACTTCCTACGTGCTATATTCCAAGTAAATATAATCTCATTTATTCTTTTCAGCCACGCTGTTTGTTAGGTACTGTTATTCTATATTTATAGATGAAGAAAGTGTGGCTCAGAGGCCACACAGCTAGTAAGTGGCAAAACTGAAATTTAAACCTAAATCTGCTTGACTCTAAGGATGTATTATTTTTATTATGCCACATTATATTATGCCGCTTTATTCATTATTTTGTTGTGCAAAAAAATCTCAATTAGTAGCCAAGCTAATATGCTTATCATTTAAAATTACATAACTATAGATTATTTCAAAGTTGTCAAACACCATGCCTTGTCACATATTTTGTTAATATTTTTCCATATGGTGCTCTTTTTAGCTGATAAAATAAATAGTAATTCTCATGTCTGCTTTTAGAAATCTGTATTAAAAATGAATGGTTGGCTTAATCCCTTTCTGGATGTCAGGTACCATTTTTTTCCCTCTCATGAATAGCACTTTTTATTTTGCAAGTCTGCTAAGTTGTTCAAGGATATGTGGCACATAGTTGCTTGGATTGATCTTGTGAAACCTCTTCCTCATAAGCTCCATCTTTTTCACATTAAGAAGGTAAGTGAGAAATGGTTTTTAAAATGGTAAAATGAACTTTGTAATTTGTCCATTTGAATCTGATGTGTATCAAATGACATCTGACTGGCTATATGATGAGACCAGTGGGGTAAAATGAAAGCCAGAGGCAACATTTTGCCAGATCCTGCTATAAATGAACCTTAAGAAGTATACCTGGGCTAATGATAAAGTAACCATATAATTTACCCTCCTAGATCCTTTTGAGAGTGAAAGTGGTATGTCTTAATAATGATGCTGGGATAGCAGGCATGAACGTGAACATAGGATCACACTGTCTCATGGACATCACCATAAAAATACTGTTTGCTATATCAGAATTTTAATGCTAAATTAACATGTACTAGAAATTGCCATTTCTCTTTGTTCTAGTTCAACCAGCATTTATTAACCATCTACCATGTGCTAGGTTCTGTGATGTATGTTGTGTACAGTATTGGAGGATGGGTTCAGTACTGGAGGATAAGCACAAAACTGGATGGACAGGGACATCAGTGAGCACTCCTACTATAATTTGGATGGTAGCAAAGATATGAGTTCTCTGGGGGTATAGCAGAGGTGAAAAATTGTGATTCAAATTTGGGATGGAGGAGGGAGGATTATGAAAGACTTGAAATGTTTGAGCTAAGCCTTGAAGGATGAAGGTTTGATTGAAAGTAGGACTTTCAAGACAGAGGGTAAAAAGCATACATGATGGCACTTGGGTGTGGAGGTGCATGTGAGTTAGGTGAAAGTAGAGTAGGTTGGTGTGGCTTGAAAAGTCAGTCATGAGCAAGATTGTGAGAGCTTCATCACCTTAAGGGCCTCTCCATAAGAAGGAAAAGCAGAATACTCGTTATATAAATCACTCAAAAAAAGAATCAGATAATACCATGAGTAAATTTCAGTGTTTTCCCCAATCAACATATCTTCACATACATTTTTCATTCATTAAACCAGTATTACTCATAGTGTGGTCCTCAGACCAGCAGCATAGGCTTCACTTGGGAGCATATTAGAAATACAAATTCACGCTCCCCAACCTGAACCACTGAATCCAAATTTCTTGTGATGGGATCCAAGAAACTGTTTTAACCGTCTCTCCAAGGGAATTCTTAATGCTCATTAAAGCTTAAGAAGCACTGCATTAAACATTTATCAGGTGCCTCTTTGCTGTCAGCTTCCGTGTTGGACACTGGAAATATAGAGTTGAGTTGAATGAGGTATAGTTTCAACCCCTGCTGGCCGAACAATAACACCTAAATGAAAACCTCCTGTATGAGAGGCAAGCCACAAGGGGATGAAATTGTCAGCTAGGATGTAATGCTTTACTGCTAGGTGTTCCATGACTCCAATACTAAAAATCAAGATATATTCCAGAATTTTCCAGGGAAACATGGGAATCTTTCCTTAGCATCTAAAGCAAACATTTGTTTCCGTGTGTATAGCTTTTTAATAGAGCTGAATTTGTCTTCAGAAGTAGTTCAAATGCTTGTAATGATTTGGAAGAAAAGTGTTTAGGTTTTATCTTTTTAATAAGTTTGTTTACATTTTCTGCTCTTGTGTTATGTTCATCAGTTCAGAAACATTTAAGCACTTGATAATCCTTAGCCATGGGCAGCTATTCTTTTTTATTATCAAATAGTTCAAATATACTGAAATACCCATCTACCTATCATGCAGATTTAACCTGCTGTCATTTTGTTATATGAGAGAAATATTTTAATGTTATCAAATCAAGGACCAAGAAGTATGGGATAAAGAGAAGAGAGGAGTAATTTTTGAGGATTATAAGGCCTGAATATTTTTCAGAACTGATGAAAGTCTAGAATCCTTGAATATAGGAGATACCAGGTATATACAGCAGGAGATATAAAAAGAAATATTCACATTGTTGTGAACCTACAGAACCAAAGACAATGAACTCAAAATCAACTACCAAGAAAATGATATGGAATATTTCTCAGAAAGTTAAAAGAAAATAATCATCAACATAGAATTATGTATACCTAGCCAAACTGTCTTGAGTGTGGGAAAAATTAAGACATTTAAGATAAACAAAACTGAGAGTACATACTTAAAAATGGCCTTCATTGAAGAAACTTCTAAATAAATTATTCAGGAAGAAGAAAGATAGACTCCTGAAGAAAGGTCTGAGATGCAGGAAAGAATGGTTTAGACAAATAGAAATAATTAGACAAATAGATAAAACTAACTAAAAGGTATCTGTATAAAATGCCATCAAATATAACTATAAAATATTTGATACATAATAATTTTATTACCATTTAGTCATAAGTTGCATTATGCTTTCTCCTTTATCTCAATAGTTATTTAGGAGTATGTTTTTGCATATATATATACTTAACTTTTATTGTTGATTTCTAATCTAATTGTTTTATGAGATTTTCATCTGTCTGATATTAATTTTTTGAAAATTGTGAAAGCTTCCTTTAGGTATCAGTTTCAGTTTGTGTATCAGCTTCAGCAGCACTCAAGATCTAGGAAAGAGAAGGCACACTCAGTTGGAATTGTGATGAAAATTTATTTACAAATATGTTGGGGGAGGTTACAACAGCTGGGGACTGTCAACAGTGAGAAAGGACTATTACGATCTCCAAGCTTTAAGGAAAAAAGAGAGGAAACAGTATTATGGGAACCCAGTGAGATGTAGAGCAATGGAAACAAGGATGCTCTGTATGAAGATGCAGATGCAGAAGCTGAAGTTACAGAAGGGCCCTGCTAATGCCAGAACCATGGCACCCATCCAGCCAGGGAGGGAGCAAGAGGAAACTACCTTGACCTCTCCTTCTTTGTGCTCTCCAGTCTCCTGTAGACCCTCCCATTAGCCATACCTAACTGGAAGGCAGAGTCTAAGGAGTCCAGATAATGCAATTTGTAGGGGTTAACCACTTAGGACATGGAACAAAGGAGAGAAGAGCAGAGAATGAATGGTGAGGGGGAGGAAATGGAACAGAACCAGAACATTTTGTGAGACATGACATGACATAATTTGTATGTGTTCTACTTTTGCTCGAAAAACAATATATTGTATCAGTCATGGTATAACTAGGAAAACAGAAATCACTTGAAGTCTTTCACAAAGAGCAAATTTAATACAGAGAATTAGTTAACAGGTGATATTAATGCCAGGAAACCAAATGGGAAAGTGAAATAGTTGAGAGATTGGCAGGAGCTGTGTGATCTCTAGGTCTGGAGAGTCACAGAGAGTACGTGATGTTATCAGAAAACAGAGACCAGGCCATCTTTAGGAAACTAGGCTATTCTGTCAGGGACATAAACATGCATGAATCTATTAATTCTTAGTGAATTGTTCCTTTTATCATTATGTTGTGTCTTTGTTTCTATAAATTATCTGCATTTGGTATTTATATTTTTGCAGCTTTTTTGGTATTTCCTTTTCATAGTTTTGCTTTATCTTCAAACTTTGTGTTGTTTTACTTATAACATGTCTCTTTAAGTAGCCTGTACATTGTTTTTTGTTTTTTTTTTTAAACTGACTTTATTTTTGTCTTCTACTGGCCCTTTAAACTTCCCATAACCTTGTATAAAATCTCCAGCAAGCCGTGAACATTTCTTCTTATTCTTAGAAACAGGTAGGAGAGTAGGTGAACTGTGAAAGAGCAGAGAAGCGTGTTCTTCTTTCCCACTGCAGGCTTCCAGCTAAAGCAGGTCCAAGTTGAGGGTTGGGAATTGGGGTTTTTTTGGTTTTGGTTTTGGGTTTTTTTGGCTTTTGCTTTTTAACCCAGGTTTGTCTATTCTAAATGCTGAATTGAGACTCTTAATAAACTAAAATTTTGCTGATGCTGGTTGACTGTTTGCCCCCAAAATTCATATGTTGAAACCCTAACTCCCCCAATGTGATGGTGTTAGGAGATGGGGACCTTTGGGAGGTGATTAGGTCATGAGGTGGAGCCCTCATGAATGGGATCAGTGCTTTATAAAAGAAACCCCAAAGGGCTTCCCTGGTGGTTCAGTGGTTGAGAGTCTGCCTGCCGATGCAGGGGACACAGGTTCGTGCCCCAGTCCGGGAAGATCCCACATGCCGCGGAGTGGCTGGGCCTGTGAGCCATGGCTGCTGAGACTACACGTCCGGAGCCTGTGCTCTGCGGCAGGAGAGGCCACAGCAGTGAGAGGCCCGCATACCGCAAAAAAAAAAAAAAAAAGGAACCCCAGAGAGCTCGCTTGTCCTCTCCACCATGTGAGGACACTTGAGACAATGGCCATCTGCAACCCAGAAGAGGGCCCTCACAGAATCTGACCTTGCTAGCACCCTGATCTTGGACTTCTAGCCTCCAGAACTGTGAGGAATAAATTTCTGTTGCTTATAAGTCACCCAGTCTCTGGTATTTTTGTTATAGCAGTTGGAACAGACTAAGACACTGCTGTAGAAGTGGGAAGGGAGATAGAGGCAGGAAGAAGATAAATCTGTAATGATACTCTTGGCTGTCCAGGCATGGCAGATGGCAAAAGCTGGTGTTATTGGATGAGTCTGGTATAGAAGGTTAAAATTGGTATTAGCTTGGGGGGTGCTTTTGTGGGCTATTTGGAGGTTTCCTGCTGAGCCCCTCTTTTACAGTTCTTCTTACACCAGCAGATGCACCTCTAGTTCAAATGGTTGCTTGCATCAGTTATCTATTAACACAGACCACCCCAAAACTTAGTGGCTTACAGCAAAAACCATTTATTTTCTCACAGTTTGTGGCTGGCTGTTTGGGTTGGGCTCAGCTGGGCAATTCGATTTTAAGTGATGTCAGCTGGGCTCACTCACCCATGTTTGCAGTCAGTTGACAGGTCAGCTGGGGGGCTAGTTTTGATGGCCTCATTTGTATGACTGGCACTTTGATGCTGACTCTTGGCTGGGCTTACATGACCCATCTGTCATCCTCCAGTAGGCTTCTTTACTTGATGACACAGGCATTCCAAGAAAGATAAAGTAGGAGATGCAAGTTCTCTCAAGGCCTAGCCTTAGAAGTCTCATGATATCATTTCTGCTGCAATTATTGGTCCAAAAAATTAAAAGGCTACTTAGATTCAAGGGGTGGGGAAATGTACTCCACCTCATCATGGAAAGAGTAGTAGAGTCACACTGTAAAGGAGAAAGGTGACAGATGTGATGCATTGGGGGCCATTATTCTAACAAACTACCACTGTTACTTTTCAGGTCCTGGGCATCTAGCCTCTTTCTGCTATGGTGTTCTCACCTCTCAGGTAACCGTATTGGATAGGGTTCAAGACAACGTCATGATAAGGTTTCACCAGGTGAACTTCATGTGCTTCATGGGGAAAATCCCCTTGCTTTGACAACCCCTGAAAGTGCTAGCCAATCCCAGTGCAATCTCTGGCTTTACCATCAAAGAGGAGTCAGGCACTTTCTTGCCCCCTGGAGTCCCAGGCAGGAGTCAGCCCCCAGGATGAATGTTGGCTTTAACTTTCTCAGGCATGAGTCAGGCACGGGCCATCTCTCTCTCTCTCAACCAAAGGAAACACTGTCCAAAGGTGCACCTGGGGGCTTCCCTGGTGGCGCAGTGGTTGAGAGTCCGCCTGCCGATGCAGGGGACACGGGTTCGTGCCCCTGTCTGGGAAGATCCCACATGCCGCAGAGCGGCTAGGCCCGTGAGCCTTGGCTGCTGAGCCTGCGTGTCTGGAGCCTGTGCTCCGCAATGGGAAAGGCTACAACAGTGAGAGGCCCGCGTACCGCAAAAAAAAAAAAAAAAACAAAAACAAAAACAAAGGTGCACTTGGAGTTTCGTCCCCAGGTTGGGGACTCACAGCCCGGCTACCACTCCCTCTAAAGAAACTTTTCACTACTCTCCTCATAGAAGCTTTCTCTTCTCTGGCCCCATTTTATAACTCTGGTCTGGCTGAGGAGTCTAGGAGTTATGCAACAGGTTCTCAGGTTCTCTATGGACGGGTGTGTGTGTTATCCTCATTTTAGTCTCCTGATGTCAATCCTAGTAGCATCTCCATCAAAATCAGGCAGTTAGAATCATTTGCATCCTAACACCATGTGTTCACATATGTTATGATGTGTGGCTAATGTATAGCAAGAGTATGACAAAGGCAGTGAGAATCCTGCCACTAACTGCTTGGGTGATGTGGGAACACCTGGCAGAGAACACTAAGTGGGACATGACAAGATGAGTAAAAGTTTGCCAAGTCAAGATGGTGGGGACTCCCTCCCAGAGGGTATGGCAACACATCCAAATACTGAATTGCAAAGGGTGTGACATTTTTGAGGGGAAAATAAAGTTCACTGTGACTAGAGATTAGGTAGAGGGAAGTTGTATGAAATGAGACTAGAAAGGTAGTTTGAGATCCATTTGTAGAGGGCCCTAATGCTAGCTCTATGACCTTGGGGCAAAACATAGTCTTTCTGTATGGAAAATGGGGTTAATATACATACTTCACTTTCACATATAGTTGATATCAAATCAGTCAATGTAAGTGAAAAACCTTTGAAGAAACCATGTGTTGTAGGCAGAATAATGGTCCCCAGAAGATGTCCATGTCCCAATCTTTAGAGCTTGTGACAACCATACCTGGCAAAGGAGGCTTGCAGACGTGATTAAGCTTAGGAGCCTTGAGGGCAGGAGATTATCCTGGATTATCCAGGTGGATCCAATCTTCTCACAGGCGTCCTCAAAAGTGGAAAACCTTGCCTGGCTGTGATCAAAGAAAGAGATGTAACAACAGAAGAAGGGTCAGAGAGATGCTGGTTTTGAAGATGGATGAAGTGGGCCACAAGCCAAGGAATGTGGGCAGCCTCTAGAAGCTGGAAAAGGCAAGGAAACGTGTTCTTCCCTAGAGCCTCCAGAAAGGAATGTAGCCCTGCTGACGCCTTGATTTTAGGACTTCTGACCTTCGGAACCGTAAGGTAATAAATCTGTGTTGTTTTAAGTCATTAAGTTTGTGATAATTTTTTCAGCAGCCACAGAACTAATAGACCGTGTCAGCTTTGAAAGACAGCATAATGCAGCACAGGCTCGGAGCTAGACTGCCTGGGTTCAAATCCTAGCTCTGCCACTCACTAGCTGCATGATGCTGTTTACTTAACCTCTCTGTGTCTCAGATTCTTCATCCATAAAATGGGGCTATCGTTGCTGTGAGGATCAAATGAGTTCAGTCTTCTGACATACCTAGCACAGTCCCTAGCATATAATATGCAGTCCGTAAATGTTACCATTACTATTTGACACATCTAAAGTGCCATGCAAATGCAAGTTGCTTCTACTTTTATATTTGGTATTATTGTTATTATTCTATGAAAAAGATAACTCCCAATATTATATGAATGAACTGGGTTTATGTAATTCATTTTGCAAGAGAGAAGAAAAGTATGCTTTTTTACATCAAAATCTATTAACCAAAACCTCATTCTTAAACTTTTGGGATGATTTTTCTCCTAACGAGATAATGGGTGCCTAATAGTAAGTACAAGTCTCCCTATGCTGTTTAGACTTATTAACAGTTATTTCCCTACTCATGCTTCATGCATCTGGGCCATCTGGACTATTAATAGTCCCAGAATATATCTTATGCTTTTCGATATCTCCATGTTATTCCACACATTCTTACTAGAGGGTTCTTGCTTCTGTTCTGGCAGGAAGTTCACTGGCATCTGTGAGAAGACATATGTACTTCCACATGATAACTTAGATCCTTGAGTGATAGGATTATGGAAATTAACCTCTGTGTCCACTTTCCAAATTCCTTTACTTTTTTACTTAATTTCCACCTCATATTCCCACCCCCAAATTCCTACCTTTAGAGCCTTTGAGGGAAGAAACAAGAGCTATTACAAAAAGTAGGAGGCACTGTCTAAATATCCAGATCACCATGGTCTCTGCTGGGCTTCCATCTGGTAGAAGAAGAGAAAAATCAACTGGCTTGACAGGAAATGTCTTTGAGGCATGTTTGTGTCATACTTGCTGTCCCACTTTCCTTAAGAACTGGATGGCTCTCACCAATTTTTACATAATGACAGGTTAAAATGTACTCCTGGAATATTTTTCTCACTGCCCACCTCCCACAACCAGATTTTTGTGTTCCCAGTTATAATCAGGGTTGCTAAGATGACTTAGTGTGCAATTCATAATGCAGCCTTCACACGACACAAATGCTCTTATAATTAGCACTGTAAAACAAAAGAAGCGATAAACTTTTACACAAAGGAATTGGAAGCTTATTACACAAAACAGTTTGATTTTAGTTTTTCAGCTTCTAAGTTTGGGATTTTCAAGCATATACAAAGTAAACAGAATAATATAATGAGCCCTGTTATATCCATCTCCTAGCTTCAACAATTATCGACATTCTACCATTCTTGTTTCATCTATACTTTCACTCACTCCCAGTCTTCACCTGATTTTTTTTTCTTTTTTTTTTTTTTACTTATGAGATTTATTTTATTTTATTAAGGGTGATTTATTTTACTTAAGGGTGGCAGTGGGAATAGTCATAGATTTCTAATACAAACCAAATACAAAAAGCAAACAACCTCTTGATGAGTCTGGCTAATGGTTTATCAATTTTGTTTATCTTCTCAAAGGACCAGCTTTTAGTTTTATTGATCCTTGCTATTGTTTTCTTTGTTTCTATTTCATATATTTCTGCTCTGATCTTTATGATTTCTTTCCTTCTGCTAACTTTGGGCTTTGTTTGTTCTTCTTTCTCTAGTTCCTTTAGGTGTAAGGTTAGATTGTTTACTTGAGATTTTTCTTGTTTCTTGAGGTAAGCTTGTATAGCTATAAACTTCCCTCTTAGAACTGCTTTTGCTGCATCCCGTAGGTTTTGGATCGTCATGTTTTCATTGTCATTTGTCTCTGAGTATTTTTTGATTTCCTCTTTGATTTCTTCAGTGATCTCTTGGTTATTCAGTAACGTATTGTTTAGCCTCCATGTGTTTGTGTTTTTCATGTTATTTTCCCTGTAATTCATTTCTAATCTCATAGCATTGTGGTCAGAAAAGATGCTTGATATGATTTCAATTTTCTTAAATTTACCGAGGCTTGATTTATGACCCAAGATGTGCTCTATCCTGGAGAGTGTTCTGTGTGCACTTGAGAAGAAAGTGTAATCTGCTGTTTTTGGATGGAATGTCCTATAAATATCAATTAAATCTATCTGGTCTATTGTGTCATTTAAAGCTTCTGTTTCCTTATTTATTTTCATTTTGGATGATCTGTCCATTAGTGTAAGTGAGGTGCTAAAGTCGCCCACTATTATTGTGTTACTGTCAATTTCCTCTTTTATAGCTGTTAGCAGTTGCCGTATGTATTGAGGTGCTCCTATGTTGGGTGCATATATATTTATAATTGTTATATCTTCTTCTTGGATTGATCCCTTGGTCATTATATAGTGTCCTTCCTTGTCTCTTGTACCTTTCTTTATTTTAAAGTCTATTTTATCTGATATAAGTATAGCTACTCCAGCTTTCTTTTGATTTCCATTTGCATGGAATATCATTTTCCATCCCCTCACTTTCAGTCTGTATGTGTCCCTAGGTCTGAAGTGGGTCTCTTGTAGACAGTATATATATGGGTCTTGTTTTTGTATCCATTCAGCAAGCCTGTGTCTTTTGGTTGGAGCTTTTAATCCATTCACATTTAAGGTAATTATTGATATGTATGTTCCTGTGACCATTTTCTTAATTGTTTTGGGTTTGTTTTTGTAGGTCTTTTTCTTCTCTTGTTTTTCCCACTTAGAGAAGTTCCTTTAGCATTTGTTGTAGAACTGGTTTGGTGATGCTGAATTCTCTTAGCCTTTGCTTGTCTGTAAAGCTTTTGATTTCTCCATCAAATCTGAATGAGATCCTTGCTGGGTAGAGTAATCTTGGTTGTAGGTTCTTCCCTTTCATCACTTTAAGTATATCATGCCACTCCCTTCTGGCTTGTAGAGTTTCTGCTGAGAAATCAGCTGTTAACCTTATGGGAGTTCCCTTGTATGTTATTTTTCATTTTTCCCTTACTGCTTTCAATAATTTTTCTTTGTCTTTAAGTTTTGCCAATTTGATTACTATGTGTCTCAGCGTGTTTCTCCTTGGGTTTATCCTGTATGGGACTCACTGCACTTCCTGGACTTGGGTGGCTATTTCCTTTCCCATGTTAGGGAAGTTTTCAACTATAATCTCTTCAAATATTTTCTCTGGTCCTTTCCCTCTCTCTTCTCCTTCTGGGACCCCTATAATGCAAATGTTGTTGCGTTTAATGTTGTCTCAGAGGTCTCTTAGGCTGTCTTGATTTATTTTCATTCTTTTTTCTTTATTCTGTTCCTCAGCAGTGAATTCCACCATTCTGTCTTCCAGGTCACTCATCCGTTCTTCTGCCTCAGTTATTCTGCTATTGATTCCTTCTAGTGTAGTTTTCATTTCAGTTATTGTATTGTTCATCTCTGTTTGTTTGTTCTTTAATTCTTCTAGGTCTTTGTTAAACATTTCTTGCATCTTCTCGATCTTTGCCTCCATTCTTTTTCCAAGGTCCTAGATTGTCTTCACTATCATTATTCTGAATTCTTTTTCTGGAAGGTTTCCTATCTCCACTTCATTTAGTTGTTTTTCTGTGGTTTTATCTTGTTCCTTCATCTGGTACATAGCCCTCTGCCTTTTCATCTTGTCTTTCCTTCTGTGAATGTGGTTTTTGTTCCACAGGATGCAGGATTGTAGTTCTTCTTGCTTCTGCTGTCTGCCCTCTGGTGGATGAGGTTATCTAAGCAGCTTGATGGGAGGGACTGGTGGTGGGTAGAGCTGACTGTTGCTCTGGTGGGCAGAGCTCAGTAAAACTTTAATCCACTTGACTGCTGATGGGTGGGGCTGGGTTCCCTCCCTGTTGGTTGTTTGGTCTGAGGTAACCCAACACTGGAGCATACCTGGGCTCTTTGCTGGGGCTAATGGCAGACTCTGGGAGGGCTCACACCAAGGAGTACTTCCCAGAACTTCTGCTGCCAGTGTCCTTGTCCCTACGGTGAGCCACAGCCACCCCCCCGCCTCTGCAGGAGCCCCTCCAACACTAGCAGGTAGGTCTGGTTCAGTCTCCCCTGGCGTCACTACTTCTTCCCCTGGGTCCAGATGCACACACTACTTTGTGTGTGCCCTCCAAGAGTGGAGTCTCTGTTTCCCCCAGTCCTGCCAAAGTCCTGTAATCAATTCCCACTAGGCTTCAAAGTCTGATTCTCTAAGAATTCCTCCTCCTGTTGCCGGACCCCCAGGTTGGGAAGCCTGATGTGGGGCTCAGAACCTTCAGTCCAGTGGGTGGACTTCTGTGGTATAAGTGTTCTCAAGTCTGTGAGTCACCCACCCACCAGTTATGGGATTTGATTTTACTGTGATTGCACCCTTCCTACCATCTTAGTGTGGCTTCTCCTTTGTCTTTGGATGTGGGGTATCTTTTTTGGTGAGTTCCAGTGTCTTCCTGTCAATGATTGTCCAGCAGTTAGTTGTGATTCTGGTGTTCTCGCAAGAGGGGGTGAGAGCACGTCCTCTACTCCGCCATCTTGGTTCCTCTCCCATTGTGTTATTTTTTTAAATTATCTTTTATTGAAGTATAGTTGATGTACAATATTATGTAACTTACAGGTGTACAGTATAGTGATTCACAATTTTTAAAGGTTATACTTCATTTATAGTTATTATACAATATTGGCTATATTCCCTGTTTTGTACAATATATCCTTGTAGCTTATTTTATACATAAGAGTTGGTACCTCTTACTCTCCTACTCCTATATTGCCCTCCCCCACTTCCCTCTCCCCTTTGGGAGTTAGTTTGTTCTCTATATCTCTGAATCTATTTCCTTTTTGTTATATTCACTAGTGTGTTGTATTTTTTAGATTCCACATGTAAGTGGTAACATACAGTATTTGTCTTTGTTTGTCTGACTTTTTTACTTAGCATAATGCCCTCCAGGTCCATGCATGTTTTTGCAAATGGCAAATTTTCTTTCTTCTTTATGGCTGAGTAGTATTCCACTATATATATATGTGTGTGTGTGTGTGTGTGTGTGTGTATGTACACACACATATATATATGCCACATCTTGTTTATCCATTCATCTGTTGATGGACACTTAGGTTGCTTCCATATCTTGGCAATTGTCAATAATGCTGCTATGAACATTGGGATGCATGTATCTTTTTGAATTAGTGTTTTTGGGGGGTTTTTTTTGGGGGGGAATATATACCCAGGAGTGGAATTGCTGGGTGAAATAGTGATTCTATGTCTAGTTTTTTGAGAAACCTCCATACTGTTTTCCTATGTTGTGTTATTTTAATCTGTTGTGATAGTCCCTATCTTTCAATGGGTAAATCTAATCCAGTTACATTTCTTTTGATTGTTATTCTTTTCAATATTTTTTTCTTGTCACAAACATTACTTACTCAAATGCAGTGATCAAATGCTTTGCATTTTTGTGTCTGTCTGAGAGATTTTTAGTGATGACCTTACCATTCACAGGGCAGGCTATACTTCCCTTTTGGGTAGAGCTGACTTCATTCTGCATTAAAATAAAAGAAGGATCTCTAGATATTTAGTCCTAAGTCCCTGTTATGCTTTGATCTGTTGGGTTGAATGGCTCATGGTGAGTTTGGATTTTACTCCAAGTGTAGTGGGCATCCACTTAGAATAGTTAAGAATGTGGAGATGACATGTTTTGATTTGAGAGATAAAAGTATCAATCTGACACAAGTGTCAGTAGACTGTGGAGCTAGAGTGAAAGCAAGGAGACCAGTCACCGGGGTAAGAGATGATGCTGGACTGGGCTCTGATAGCAGTGGTGGAGGTGGTGAGAAGTAGCTAGTTCTGGATGTATTTTGAAGATAAACTGCTTGTATTTGCTGATGGAGGAAAAAGATGAATCAAAGCAGGTTCCTACACTCTTGCACTGCTGGTGGGAATGTGAATTGGTACAGCCACTATGGAGAACAGTATGGAGTTTCCTTAAAAAACTAAAAATAGAACTACCATGTGACCCAGCAATCCCACTACTAGGCATATACCCTGAGAAAACCATAATTCAAAAAGAGACATGTACCAAAATGTTCATTGCAGCTCTATTCACAACTGCCCAGAGCTGGAAACAACCTAAGTGTCCATCATCGGATGAATGGATAAAAAAGATGTGGCACATATATACAATGGAATATTACTCAGCCATAAAAAGAAACGAAACTGAGCTATTTGTAATGAGGTGGATAGACCTAGAGTCTGTCATACAGAGTGAAGTAAGTCAGAAAGAGAAAGACAAATACTGTATGCTAACACATATATATGGAGTTAAAAAAAATGTCATGAAGAACCTAGGGGTAAAACGGGAATAAAGACACAGACCTACTTGAGAATGGACTTGAGGATATGGGGAGGGGGAAGGGTAAGCTGTGACAAAGCGAAAGAGAGGCATGGACATATATACACTACCAAACGTAAGGTAGATAGATAGTGGGAAGCAGCCGCAGAGCACAGGGAGATCAGCTCGGTGCTTTGTGACCGCCTGGAGGGGTGGGATGGGGAGGGAGGGAGGGAGGGAGATGCATGAGGGAAGGGATGTGGGAACAGATGTATATGTATGACTGATTCACTTTGTTATAAAGCAGAAACTAATAAAAAAAGAAAAGAAAAAAAGAAAAACAACAAAAAAAAGCAGGTTCCTAGGTCTTAAATTTGAGCAATGAGATTAACGGTGGTACCATTTGCTGAGATATGGGTCAGGGAGAGGAACTTCCTAAGTTTTGTTTTGGATATGCTGAGTTTGCTTGATTGATATATTTAGTCAATGGATATTTATTTAGTAGCTACTGTGTGTCAAGTACTATTTTAAATGCTTGGCAAACAGCATGAATGAAAGCAACTCCCCCCAAAATCCTTGCCCTCATAGATCTTTCATTATAATTGTAGGATGTTGTGAATAAGCAGTAAACATAATAAATAAGGAGATTGGAAAAAAAGTCAGGATGGGAGTAGTGCCAGTGGAGGATCATCAGTGGTAGAGGAGCATGTGTGCGTGGTAGGCCTCACTGAAAAAGAGGACTTTGGGAAGACTTGATGGAGATGACAGAATTAGAGAAGAGATCTCCAGGAGGAAGGAACAGTAAGTGAAAATGCCCAGGGCAGGAATGTGAATAGCAATTTTGAGGCAAAAAAACAGTGATTAATTGGGAAATTGAAAAATTTGGGAAATGAGGTCATAGAGTTAACTGGACTGTACCAAGTATGGTTGTGTAGGAATTTGACTTTGACTCTGAGCCCTGAGTTGGAAAGCAATTGAGGATTCTTTTTCCACCAGAGGGATAACGTGATCTGATTTGTGTAATAACAGGGTCTTTCTGCCTGCTGTTTTGAGAACAGGCTACAGGGGGGGAAGGAGAGAAACAGGGAGAACAGTTAGGAAGCTTTTGCAGGGAACCAGACAAGAGATTATAGTGGTTCAACAAGGTAGTGCAAGGTGCTCAAGGATTAGATATGAACTATGAGAGAGGGAGAGAGGGAGAGGGACATATGGAGAAATCAAGGATAACGCCAAACTTTTGGACCCAAGCCACGAGAAGGATGGCACTTCTTCCTACAGTGTGGGGAAGAATGAGGCTGGAGTAAGTTTTGATAGAACCTCAAAAATTATGTTGTGAACACGCTCATTTTGGGATGTCAATTAGATAACTGATGGAGATGTTGAATAGGAAGTAAAATGTACTAGTATGGAGTTAAGGAAAGAAGTATGGACTGGTGATATGAATTTGGGAGTTATCAATATGTAGATGGTATTTAAAGCCAAGAGGAGAGTATAGATAGAAAAGAGACCCACTCTAAGGACTGAGCCCTGGAGCACAACAGTGTGAAAAGTGCAAAGAAAGCAACTGGCCAAGAAAACCTTGAAGGTGCAACCAGTCCAATAGGAGAAAAACCCAGAGAAAAACTCCCTGGAAGGTAAGTAAAGAAGCTTAATAAGAAAAAGGATGAAACGTAAGGTAGATAGATAGTGGGAAGCAGCCGCAGAGCACAGGGAGATCAGCTCGGTGCTTTGTGACCGCCTGGAGGGGTGGGATGGGGAGGGTGGGAGGGAGGGAGATGCATGAGGGAAGGGATGTGGGAACAGATGTATATGTATGACTGATTCACTTTGTTATAAAGCAGAAACTAATAAAAAAAAGAAAGAAAAAGGATGGGGGGAAATTCCCTGGTGGTCCAGTGGTTAGGACTCCACGCTTTCACTGCTGGGGGCCCGGGTTCGATCCAAAAAAAAAAAGAAAAGAAAAGGGAGGGAATGTCTCTCATATTCAATGTTGTCTATAGGTCGACTAGGATGACAGTTGAAAATTGACCCTGGGGTTTATAACGTGAAGGTCATTTCTGATCAAGGCAAGATCAAATTTGGTGGACGTAGAGGTGAAAGCTTGATCATAGTTGGTTTAAGAGGACAAATCAGGAGATGAATTAGAGGCAGGATGTGTAGAGAACTGTTTCCCAGTGTTTTACTGCAAATGGAACCATAAAAATGAGGAGATAGCTGACAGGAGGATTAAGGTCTAAGGAAGTTTGTGTGGTTTGTTCTGTAATATCAGAGAAATGACAGTATGTTTGTGTGCTGGTGGGGACAGTGGAGTAGAAAGGGAAAAATGCAAGCGTAGTTGTAGGGAGTTACTGGAGTGATGTCCTTTAGTAGGTAAGAAGGGATGAGATCTAGGGCACAAGTGGAGGCGTTGGCCTTGTATAGGGGCAAGGATATTTCATCTCTAGCAACAGGGTCTTTTCCACGGAGATGTGACTAAGTGGAGATGTGACTAAACCCATATGTTAATTATAACATTAAAAAGTTCTCTTCATCACATGGTCTGTTCTGAAAGTCCCCATCCCTACAATTGACTATGGAGAGTGTAGATTCTAGAGGATGTAGCTGGAGGCCTAATTAGCTCCTAAGGATGTCCTGCGGACATTGTCAGGAGCTGGCTGATTGCAGTGGGCTGATTGAAACCTCCACTTTTAGTCCCCAAACTTCAGCCTCTCCTGATGATTCCTTCTGCCCTAATCGAGACTGACATGCAATTATTTTAGAGCATAAATCACTTCAATTGCAGTAAATGTACTTAATGATATATTTAAGAAAATACTTCTAAAAACTAGTGCTTGCATTTTCAAACTAAAGCCAGGAAAGTGTTCTGTGATTTTTATAAAAATATCTATATTCCTCATTCCTAGTGAATGAATGAAATAGCAAGCACATTTTATGTTCATCTGTTTTTATACTTTCTGTCACAGTATTAGCTCATTTAATTATTCACAAATATAACAATACAGCTATTTTAAACCTTGTAAATTAAACATATAAATGGCCTAAGGGTTATGATCTGACATAGCAATCCTTCTTAGTATAATTTATAATTTGACAGTAATGAAATTCATAAATAGTAATAGCAGTGCTAAAACAGGCAGAAAGAAACCTAACTTATAATGACCAGTTACAAGAAGAAAATAGCTTTTGAAATGTTAAAGTTGATAACAGCTTAATTACAAGCTATTAAATCTGAGAAATAGTCTGTCAATCTTTTTAACCTTTAAATTAAATCTTTCTAATACAAATTCTTGCCTGCCTACAGTGGTTTTATAAGAAGAATTCCAATTATTTTATCTTAATAACCCATCTCTACAATAACTGTCTAAATTACCACTGTTTAAACTTTTGGGGGAAACCAGCAATTCCACTCCTAGGTACATAGCTCAGAGAAATGGAATCAGATGTCTACACAGAAACTTGTACATGAATGTTCATTGAAGTGTGATTCATAACAGCCAAAAAGTAGAAACAGCTCCAATTTCCATCAGCTGATAAATGGATAAGCAAGTATGGTATGTCCGCAGTGGAACATTATGACTATAAAAAGGAATGAAGGGCTTCCCTGGTGGCGCAGTGGTTGGGAGTCCGCCTGCCAGTGCAGGGGGACACGGGTTGGGGCCCTGGTCTGGGAGGATCCCACATGCCGTGGAGCAACTAAGCCCGTGCACCACAACTACTGAGCCTGCGCGCCTGGAGCCTGTGCTCCGCAGCAGGGGAGGCCACTGTAGTGGGAGGCCCGTGCACCGCAGTGAGGGTTGGCCCTCGCTTGCCGCAACTAGAGAGAAGCCCACATGCAGCAACAAGGACCCAAGGCAGCCGAAAATAAAATTTAAAAAAAGGAATGAAGTACTGATTCATGCTACAATGTGGATGACCCTTGACAACATGATGCTAAATGAAAGAAGCCAGATACAAAAGGCCACATGTCATATGATTCCATTTGTATGAAATGTCCAAAATAGGCAAATCTATGCAGACAGAAAGTAGATTAGTGGTTGCTGTTGGGAGAGGGAGGAGAGGGGATTGGGAACGGGACAGTGACTGTTAATACGTATGAAATTTCTGTTTGGGGTGATTAAACTGTTCTAACGTTGAGTACTGGTGATGGTTGCACAACTCCGTGAGTATATTAAAAGCCACTGAAGATGTACACTTTAAAGGAGTTAATTTTATGGTATGTGAATTATATCTTAATAAACTTGATAAAAAATATTAGCTTAAAAAAGACACCATGGAAGCTACTTTAGATAGTCACTTAAAACCCCCTTCCAAATAAGTTGAGAAATTTTATTCCTGTTCTACTGTAAAAACAAAAATGTACAGCCCCTCTATGACTCACTGTGAAAAAAAAGAATAGGCATTTTCCAACATTTTTCTGTTATAGCAAATGACAATTGAAAGGTTGATTAAAGGTCAAAGGGGCACTGTATTTCTAGAAATATTTTTTTTTAACTGCTTGAAGTCCCAGACAATAAGTGTTGATTGTACAAGCAGACAAGCACAGATGGATATGAAAAAGTACCACTGCAGGGCTTCCCTGGTGGAGCAGTGGTTGAGCGTCCGCCTGCCAGGGGACGCGGGTTCACGCCCCGGTCCGGGAAGAACCCACATGCCGTGGAGCACCTAGGCCCATGAGCCATGGCCGCTGAGCCTTCGCATTCGGAGCCTGTGCTCCGCAACAGGAGAAGCCACAACAGTGAGAGGCCCGCGTACCGCAAAAACAAAGCAAAACAAAAAAAGTACCACTGCAGTTCCAACTTGATATTTGGTAATTTCTGCCTAGAACAGAGTGCTATACTTTCTCTTTTTCTTTTGTTTAGTCTTTTCCCCAACTAGAAACAACTATGAGAGCCATACAGTAAATTCTCTGTGGGTGAGCTCGTGAAGGCCATCGTGGAACGGGGAACATTGATGTAGTGGCATACAGATCCATCAAGCTGCTACATCCAGCTACAACCAGACCAGTGTATCTGACCAGACAGTTCAACCAAGACATGAGAAAATGTCACATCTATATTTCTTCCCAGGAGAACGTGCATTTTTTTAATAGATTTATTTATTTTTTTTAAATTTTTGGCTGTGTTGTGTCTTTGTTTCTGCATGTGGGCTTTCTCTAGTTATGGCGAGCAGGGGTTACTGTTCGTTGTGGTGAGCGAGCTTCTCGTTGCGGTGGCTTCTCTTGTTGTGGAGCATGGGCTCTAGGCACACAGGCTTCAGTAGTTGTGGCTCGCAGGCTCAGTAGTTGTGGCTCGTGGGCTCTAGAGTGCAGGCTCAGTAGTTGTGACACACAGTCTTAGTTGCTCCACAGCATGTGGGATCTTCCTAGACCAGGGTTCGAACCCGTGTCCCCTGCATTGGCAGGCAGATTCTTAACCACTGCACCACCAGGGATCTTCAGATCTTCTGAAGAATTCAGTGTATTGAAAAAATAAAGAAGTTGACTGAATACCTAAGCAGCAATGCTAATGGCTCAAAAAACCTATTTTTTTTTAGTTTTTTGAGGAATCTCCTATTGTTTTCCACAGTGGCTGCACCAATTTACGTTCCCACCAACAGTGTACAAGGGTTCCGTTTAATCCACATCCTCGCCAACATTTATTTGTGTTCTTTTTGATGATAGCCATTCTGACAAGTGTGAAGTGATATCTCATTGTGTTTTTGATTTGCATTTCCCTTGTGATTAGTGATACTGAGTATCTTTTCATGTGCCTGGTGGCCGTCTGTATATCTTCTTTGGAAAAATGTCTGTTCAGATCATCTGCCCATTTTTTCATTGTGTTGTTTTTTGTTGTTGTTGTTGTTGTTGTTGTTGAGTTGTATGAGCTGTTTATATATTTTGGATATTAACCCCTTATTGGCCATATCATTTGCAAATATTTTCTCCCATTCAGTAGGTTGTTTTTACATTTTGTTTATGGTTTCCTTTGCTGCATGAAAGCTTTTAAGTTTAATTAGGTCCCATGTGTTTATTTTTGCTTTCATTTCCTTTGCTTTAAGAGACTGATCCAAGAAAATATTGCTATGATTTATGTCAAAGAGTGTTCTACTTATATTTTTTTCCAGGAGCTTTATGGTTTCTGGTCTTACATTAGGTCTTTAATCCATTTTGAGTTTATTTTTGTATCTGGTTTTAGAGAATCTTCTAGTTTCATTCCTTTATATGTAGCTATCCAGTTTTCCCAGCTCCACTTATTGAAGACACTCTTTTCTCCATTGTATAGTCTTGCCTCCTGTGTCATAGATTAATTGACTGTAAGTGTGTGGGTTTATTTCTGGGCTTTCTATTCTGTGCCATTGCTATATGTGTCTGTTTTTATTCCAGTACCATGCTGTTTTGATTACCTTAGCTTTATAGTATAGTCTGAAGTCAGGGAGCATGATTCCTCCAGCTCTGTTCTTCTTTCTCAAGATTCTTTTGGCTAGTCAGGGGCTTTTGTGTTTCCATACAAATTTTTAAATTTTTCTAGTTCTGTGAAAAATGTCATTGGTATTTTGAAGGAATTGCATTGAATCTGTAGATTGCCTTGGGTAGTATGGTCATTTTAACAATATTGATTCTTCCAATCCAAGAACATGGTATATCTTTCCATCTGTTTGTGTCATCTTCAGTTTCTTTCATCAGCATCTTATAGTTTTGAGGGTACAATTATTTTGCCTCCTTAATTAGGTTTACTCCTAGGTATTTCATTCTTTTTGAGGTGTTGGTAAATAGGATTGTTTCCTTAATTCGCTTTCTGATAGTTCATTATTAGTGTATAGAAATGCAATAGATTTCTGTATATTAATTTTGTATCCTGCAATTTTATCAGATTTATTGATGAGCTCTAGTAGTTTTCTGGTGGCATCTTTATTTTCTATGTATAGTATCATGTGACTTGCAAATAATGACAGTTTTACTTCTTCCTTTCTAATTTGGATTCCTTTTATTTCCTTCTACCATATGACCCAGCAATTCCACTCCTGGGTATATATCTGAAAAAAACAAAAACAGTAATTCAAAAAGATACATGCACCCCAGTGTTCATAGCAGCATTATTTACAGTTGCCAAGATGTGGAAGCAACCTAAGTGTCCATCAACAGATGAATAGATAAAGAAGGTGTGGTATATGTATATACAATGGAATACTACTCCACCATAAAAAAGAATGAAATTTTGCCATTTACAGCAACATGGATGAACTTGGAGGGCATTACACAAAGTAAAATAAGTCAGACAGAGAAAGACAAATACTGTATGTTAATACTTATATGTGAAATCTAAAGAATACAACAAACTAGTGACTATAAGAAAAAAGAAGCAGACTCACAGATATAGAGAACAAACTACTGGTTACCAGTAGGGAGAGGGAAGGGAGGACGGGCAAGATAGGGGTAGGGGATTAAGAAGTACAAACTATTAGGTATAAAATAAACTACAAGGGGGCTTCCATGGTGGCACAGTGGTTGAGAGTCCACCTGCCAATGCAGGGGACACGGGTTTGTGCCCCGGTCTGGGAAGATCCCACATGCCACAGAGCAGCTAGGCCCATGAGCCATGGCCACTGAGCCTGCGTGTCTGGAGCCTGTGCTCCGCAATGGGAGAGGCCACAACAGTGAGAGTCCTGCGTACAGCCAAAAAAAAAAAAAAAAATAAATAAATTAATTAATTAATTAATTAATTAATTAAACTACAAGGAGGGAATTCCATGGCGGTCCAGTGGTTAGGACTCCGTGCTTTCACTGCTGAGGGCCCGGCTTTAATCCCTGGTCAGGGAACTAAGATCCCACAAGCCATGCAGCGCACCCCCCCAAAAAAAATAAACTACAAGGATATATTGTACAATACAGGGAATATAGCCAATACTTTATAGTAACTATAAATGGAGCATAATTCTTAAAAATTGTGAATTACTCTACTATATATCTGTAACGTATAATATTGTACATCAACTATACTTCAATAAAAAATTAAATTAAAAAATTAAAATAAAAAAATAAAATATTGGCTATATATATATTTAAAAGCCTGCTTTTACTAGGATGGTAAATTGTGCTTTCTAGTTTACACAGCACATTCACAGGCATTACCTTATTTGAGTCTCTTGACGAACCTTGATTTAGGTAGGATTTGTGCCCGTATATCTATTACGGAGATGAGGAAATAATCTCAGTGGTTGAAATTCACTTCAGGTCCCATGTCTAGCAGGTGTCTTAGCCAAAAATTGAACCTTTGTAACTGACTTCTGTGCAGGGTTCCTTTTATTGTACGCTGATGCCACCATCAACCATGTGCTTTGTGAATAGTCCTCCAGAACCACTTTGGTGAGGAAGTTGCTTCTGATCTTCTAAGAACACTTGATTGCAGGTCCTGTTGGAGCCATCATGCCATCAGGTTCCAATGATCCCAATTCCAGCTTTAATCTCATTGCAAAGCATATCATTTCTTCAAATATTTATTGTGTTTCACATTATCACTTCCACTTTTACTATCTCATATCTGCTTAGTACTTCTATCTTATTTCATCCTTCCCCTCCCTATGGGAGACATTAAAGCAGAGTAGTTAAAAAGCATTGACTTTGGAGTCAGGTGGGACACAAATTTTATACCCTGGTTTTGTCACTTATTAACTTTTAAACTTGTACAAATTACTTAACCTAGATGGGGCTCAACTTTCTTATACTGGCAGACCTCGTTTTATTGTGCTTCACTTTACTGCACTTTGCAGATACCTTTTTTTTTTGTTTAACAAGTTGAGGGTTTGTGGCAGCCCTGTGTCCAGGAAGTCTGTTGGCGCCGTTTTTCCAATGGCATTTGCTCACTTCATGTCCCTGTCACATTTTGGTAATCCTTGCAGTATTTCCAACTTTTTCATTATTATTATATATGTTATGGTGATGTGTGATTAGTGATCTGTGATGTTAGTGTTGCCATTATTTTAGGGCCACAAACTGTGCCCATATAAGACAGGGAAGTTAACCGATAAATGTTGTGTGTGTTCTGAGTGCTCCACCCACTGGCCATTTCCTCGACTCTCTCCCTCCCCTCAGGCCTCCCTATTCCATGAGACACAACAGTATTGAAATTAGGCCAATAAGTAATCCTACAATGAGCTCTAAGTGTGAAAGGAAGAGTCACACATCTCTCACTTTAAATCAAAAGCTAGAAATGATTAAGCTTAGTGAAGAAGGTATGTTGAAATCCAAGACTGGCCACAAGCTAGGCCTCTTGCACCAAACAGTTAACCAAGTTGCAAATGTAAAGGAGAAGTTCTTGAAGGAAAATAAAAATGCTACTCCAGTGAACACGCAAAAGATAAGAAAGTGAAACAGCCTTATTGCTGATCTGGAGAAAGTTTTAATGGTCTGGATAAAAGGTCAAAGCAGCCACAACATTCCTTTAATCCAAAGCCTAATCTAGAGCAAGGCCCTAACTCTTCAATTCTGTGACGGTTGAGAGCGGTGAAGAAGCTTCAGAAGAAGAAAAGTTTGAAACTAGCAGAGTTTGGTTCATGAGGTTTAAGGAAAGAAGCCATATATATAACATAAAAGTGCAAGGTGAAGCAGCAAGTGCTGATATAGAAGCTGCAGCAAGTTATCCAGAAGATCTAGCTAAGATCATTAATGAAGGTGACTACACTAAACAACAGAATTTCAATATAGATGAAACAGCCTTCTATTGGAAGAAGATGCCATGTAGGACTTTCATAGCTATATAGGAGAAGTCAATGCCTAGTTTCAAAGCTTCAAAGGACAGGCTGACTCTCCTGTTAGGGGTCAATGTAGCTGGTGACTTTCAGTTGAAGCCAATGTTCAATTACCATTCTGAAACTCCTAGGGCCCTTAAGAATTATACTAAATATACTCTGCCTGGGCTCTATAAATGGAACAACAAAGCCTGGATGACAGTACATCTGTTGACAACATGGTTTACTAAATATTTTTTTTCCATTAGTTCATGTCTTTTATTAACCAATATACAGTTACTTGTGTTCTGGTTTGTTGAAAGAATCGGTCAGACAACATTTGCCACAGTAATGTCTGTCAAAGTGGCTGGCCATAAAATCTCCAGCACCATAGTCATCTGAAGGGCACTCCCGACGAAGGTGACTGATTTTGCCATTCTCATCCACCTTATAGTATTTCAGGACAGCCAGCTTAACTTTCTTTCTCATATGCTTGTTCTTCTTGGGAGTGGTGTAAGACTTCTTCCTTTTCTTAGCACCACCATGAAGTCTCAACACAATATGAAGCATGGACTCCTTTTGAATGTTGTAGTCAAACAAAGTACATCCATCTTCCAGTTGCTTGCCAGCAAGGATCAGTCTTTGCTGGTCAGGGGAAATTCCTTCCTTGTCCTGGATCTTGGCCTTTACATTTTCTATTGTATCCAAGGATTCGACCTCGAGAGTGATGGTCTTCCTGTCAGGGTCTTCACGAAAATCTGCAAACTGGCAGCGGTGCCACTGCAGATGGCTGATCCAAAAGAAAGGGTGCTGCACCGGCCCACAGGCTACTAAATATCTTAAGCCCACTTATTGCTCTGAAAAAAAGAATCATTTCAAAACATTACTGCTCACTGACAAAGCACCTGGTCACCCAAGAGCTGTGATGGAGATGTACAAGGAGATTCAGGTTGTTTTCCTGCCTGCTAACACAACATCCATTCTGCAGCCCATGGATCAAGGAGTCATTTCAACATTCAAGTTTTACTATTTAAGGAATACATTTCCTAAGGCTATAGCTGCCCATAGATAGTGATTCTCTGATGGATCTGGGCAAAGTAAATTGAAAACCTTCTGGAAAGGAAGGAATCACATCTGTGATTCATGTGAAGGGGTCAAAATATCAACAATCACAGGGGTGTGGAAGAAGTTGGTTCCAACCCTCATGGATAACTCTGTGGGGTTCAAGACCTCAGTGGAGGAAGTTATTGCATTTGTGGTGGAAATAGCAAGAGAACTAGAATTAGAAGTGGAGCGTGAAGATGTGACTGGATTGCTGCAATCTCATGATAAAACCTTAATGGAGAGGAGTTGCTTCTTATGGATGAGCAAAGAAAGTGTCTTGAGATGGAATCTACTTGTGGTGAAGATGCTGTGAAGATTGTTGAAATGACAACAAAGATTTAGAATATAACATCACTTTAGTTGATAAAGCAGCAGGGTTTGAGAGGATTGACTCCAGTTTTTAAAGAAGTTCCACTGTGGGTCAAATGCTATCAGACAGCATTGCATGCTACAGAGAAATCATTTGTGAAGGGAAGAGTCAATCAGTGCAGCAAACTTCATTGTTGTCTTATTTTAAGAAAGTGCCACGGCCACCCCAGCCTTCAGCAACCATCACCCTGATCAGTCAGCAGCCACGAACATCGAGGCAAAAAGATTACAGCTCTCTGAAGGCTTAGATGATGGTTAGCATTTTTTAGCAATAAAGTATTTTTAAATTAAGGTACAAACATCATTTTTTTAGACAGAAAGATATTGCACACTTAGTAGACTACAGTACAGTGTAAACATAACTTTTATATGCACTGAGAAACCAAAGAATTCACATGACTTGCTTTATTGCCATATTCGCTTTATGGCAGTGGTCTAGAACAAACTTGCAATATCTCTGAGGCAAGCCTATGTGTAGCATAGAGAGAGGAACCAAATCCCCTTCAAATGTTGTAATATTTGGATGTAAGGTGGCAGTCTAATTCATCATCTGAATAATCAGAGGGCCACAGGTGCACGTGGGATTGCTGTGGGCAGCCAGGACCTAGGGCACCCTTCCTAAACGACACGTGCGTGGAGTGGGACCAGCACACTGTCTGGGTCATAGCAAGGGCTTCACACATGCTGTTCTCTCGGACTCAGACACTCCTCTTCCCACTCTTCCCTGGCCGGCTTCTCCTCGTTCTTCAGGTCACAGTTTAAATGCCACCTCTTCATAGATGCCCTCCCTCACTATCCTGTCCAGGACACCCTTTTCTTTTCTTTCATAAAACTTATTGCAGGCATGAATGAAATAATGCCATTTGCAGCAACATGGATGGACCTGGAGATTATCATACTAAGTGAAGTAAGTCAGACAGAGAAAGATAAATATCATGTGATATCGCTTATATGTGGAATCTTAAAAAAAAATGATACAAATGAACTTACAAAACAGACTCAGAGACTTACAGAGCAAACTTAAGGTTACGGCCGGGGGGAAGGCAGGGTGCAGGGGGAGGGATAGATTGGGAGTTTGGGATTGACATGTACACACTGCTATATTTAAAATAGATAACCAACAAGGACCTACTGTAAAAAAAAAACAAAAAAACAAAAAAAAACAACTTATTGCAGGCATGTATTTGTGTACTTGTTGGTTGCCTCTTTCTCTTTTCTGCTGGAAGCTCCATTTCGGCAGAGACCATATCTGTTTCATCCCCCAGTGTATTCCCAGAGGCTTGCTTACTTCTTGGTAGGCATTCAAATAGTTTAAAGAATGAATAAATGAATGTATGAATATTAATTCATTTTCGCTGTACTAGAGGTTCTCAATTGGGATGGTTTTGCCTCCTAGGGAACATTTGGCAATGTCTGGAGACATTTTTGGATATCACAGTTGGAGTGAGGTTGCTACTAGCATGTAGTGGGTAGAGTCCAGGGATGCTGCTAAACATTCTACAGTGCACGGGGCAGCCCCCTGCAATGAAGAATTACCCAACCCCAATGTCAGTAGTGATGAGATCTAGGAATCCTGCCCTATACCCAATGTGTAAGAAATTTTGTTACCCTGAGTGGGTGCCAAGATAATGGCTGTACTGAAAAAGCTTCTTATATTTTAACCTTAAGGATGCATATCATTAAAACAGTGAAAGAGATCACCTAGACTCATTCTGTATCTCAAGAAGTAAGCAGTAGATGACACTAGAAGATACCATAATTTACTCTTAAAGTTCTTTGTAGGTGAGTCTTTGTTTACAATTTCTCATGGTTAATTTCATCCCCTTTCTACACATACTTATTTTTGTACTAACCTAGATGTATGAAGATTATATAGCAGTGTTAGACATACAGTCTGGCCTAATATGTGCAAGGTCCTCTAATGTGTACGGAGTTAAGTCCCTCACAGGCTTTGTCCTCAGTACGCTTACACTCCTTGACTAATCCCACATGAATATCTCATTCTGGCAGCCTCAGACCATCACTTGGAGTAGTTTATCATTGTTCAGGATTTCCTAGGTCCTGAGTAGGCACGTCGCTAGAGGAGCGTGATGCATGGCCTTGTTATGCGTGTATGGAGACAGAATTGTGTTTGGCCTTCAGCCATCTAGAGTTTAAGCCCACAGAATGGAAAACCCACATTCTTACAACGTTGTAGTAAACAGTGAATCTGTGTTTCAGTTCAGTTAAAGCCCAAAGGATCACAGGAAACATTTCAAATGTTATGGATGATTTTTGCTATGGGAAATCTAGCAGACCACTTCTGCAACTTGCATTTGTCAGGCACTACTTGTCTATCAGGCACTGTGATAAGCAGTGGGGAGAAGAAGGTGAGTGAAACACAGTCCTGCACAGGAGGGAGAGGTGCTCAGGATGTTGCCTGTCTCAGCAGACAGTGTCATGATTCACCCGGTTGCCCAGGCTGCAAAACTTGGGATCATTCTTTTTTTTTTTTTTTTTTAAGAAGATGTTGGGGGTAAGAGTTTATTAATTAATTTATTTATTTTTGCTGTGTTGTGTCTTCGTTTCTGTGCGAGGGCTTTCTCTAGTTGTGGCAAGCGGGGGCCACTCTTCATCGCGTTGCGCGGGCCTCTCACTATGGCGGCCTCTCTTGTTGTGGAGCACAGGCTCCAGACACGCAGGCTCAGTAGTTGTGGCTCACGGGCCTAGTTGCTCTGCAGCATGTGGGATCCTCCCAGACCAGGGCTCGAACCCGTGTCCCCTGCATTAGCAAGCAGATTCTCAACCACTGCGCCACCAGGGAAGCCCTCTTTTTTGTTTTTTAAAGTATTTTTTAATAAATTTATTTTATTTATTTTATTCTTCCTGCGTTGGGTCTTCATTGCTGTTCACGGGCTTTCTCTAGTTGCGGTAAGCGGGGGCTGCTCTTTGTTGCGGTGCACGGGCTTCTCATTGCAGTGGCTTATCTTGTTGTGGAGCACAGGTTCTAGGCATGCGGGCTTCAGTAGTTGTGGTTTGTGGGCTCTAGAGCGCAGGCTCAGTAGTTGTGGAGCACAGTTTCTAGGCATGCGGGCTTCAGTAGTTGTGGCTTGTGGGCTCTAGAGCGCAGGCTCAGTAGTTGTGGCGCACGGGCTTAGTTGCTCTGCGGCATGTGGGATCTTCCCAGACCAGGGCTCGAACCTGTGTCCCCTGCATTGGCAGGTGGATTCTTATCCACTGAGCCACCAGGGAAGCCCGGGATCATTCTTGACTCCTTGCTCTCACCCCTGTATACAGTCCATCAGCAAACTGTGTTGACTCCATCTCACACATGTCCACTTCTTCCACAGCCCCCTCTACCAAAACATGTAAACCATCGTTAGCTCTCTCCTGGACTGTTACAATCGTCTGATAACTGGTCATGTTTCTTCCACCCTCTGAATTTTGATTTATGTACTTCAGGAGAGTGTGGCTCTTATAAAATAGAAGTCAGACTTGCCGTTCCTCTACTATCTTCCCATTGCCAGTAAAATAAAATCTAAACTTATATGGTCAAGCTTATGCCAGTCTCTCTGACCACCTCTCCTCCTACTTCTACTGTCCCCTCTACTAAAGCCCTAATATACCAGTTTCATACCAACTGACCTCATCAACTGATATTAGCTTAGCACACTTGGGAGCAATTCAGTTAGACGTTGGCTCCACCCTCAAAATGTTGAGCATCTGTGGGGGAGATAGATCAGGTTAGTATAGCCATGAGATGTACTGGGTCAGTACATGGTTTCTGATGATATGGGGAAGACTTTCTGGAGGAAAAAATTAAGCTCTATTTTGGAAAATAAAAGAGGCTACAACAAAGTGGATTTGAGAATAGAAGGGGAAATTAACTTGAATGTGAACAGAAGTAAAAGAAAAGGTGACAAATGCAGATTTCATGGCTGCAACCTAGAGATGTACCAAGGCGAGGGTGGCATTTTTCAATATGTGCATAGCTGTTTCAATATGTGCATAGCTGTTTCTTACCTAAAATCTGTCTACTGTGTACCTTATATTAGGCATCATTCTAGTTACTTTATGTACATTGTCTCATTTGATTCTTGTGACACTGATATGGCATTGATGGCATAATCCCTTTTGAAAACACAGGAAGCTAAGGCAAAAGAGGTTACATTACATGCCAGATATTAAGAGTGGCAGAACCGATATTTGAATCTAAGTCTCTCTGCTTCCAAAATCCATTGTTTTCCACGAAGACACACTTATCTCCCTATTATGTTGTTAAACTCTTGAAGAATAGAATTTCCCCCCAGCAACATCATCAGTCTCATAGTGAGATCTCACAGGTGACTAGGGAAATGGAAATGATTTTTCGAAGACTTTGGGTATGTTTTTGAAGCAAGTCAGGTTTACTCCAAGAAGGTCTTTGTTTTGCCTCCATGACTCTGGAAAATCATTTTCTACCAATACAGATGCATTTGATCTGTTAAGCCTGTTCCAAATGAATTGCTCATTTGCTTAAACATAAATTTTGTTTGGAAAACACTTGCCAGTGTAGAGACAGCTTCAATATGAATTATGACGCTTGGAGTATTCAAGATTGATCGTGGCTGGACTTGGGATTCATGTCATATTTTTCTGCAGAAGAGCTTTAGGAAGTTTAGTTATGGCACCACTTGAAGTCAGTTTAGTCCATTGGGAATTTTAATTAAGTTCTGGGCAGTCACTGAGTAGACCATATTCTGAGGCCAATTTTTCCAAGTAGCCATAGAAAGTTGGACATGTTTACATGAGTGCCGTTCATGGACATAAATTATAGCCAGTGGGAAGGTTCAGAGGGTAGAAAGTTGGCTGAAAGTTCTCTTTGCAGAATCTTGAAGCTAACTTAATCATCAGAGATGCATGTTTGCTTCTACTTCTTGAAAATAATACTTGAATTTTAAAAAATTTGGTTCTGGAAGGCTATCTTCTCACAGTCAAATCTAGCCCAGGAATTAATTTTTTCAGACCATCAGTGAGTATTCCTGATGCCCACAGCTCACAAAAATTGCCTAAGTTTCTTTTTGGGGTGCAATTATATACTTGAATTTTGGTTTTCTTTAAGTATATTTCTCCCTACATGAAATCTTTCCTCTTTAAAAATCTTTGCTGTTCTCTGGGTGTGGTGGAATAAGCGGTAGTTGATGACAGAGAGTGGCTGGGCTTAGGCCACTAGTTCAGTGTTTGTTATTTGTAGTCCTGACTTGCCTTCTCACACTATGGATGAAACTGCTTATTTCTCTAGTTGAAACGTCAACATTTTCTATTTTAAATAAGACTTAAAACTGCACTTCCCATGTACTGCATAAAAAGGCAGGCTTTAAGTTTGAGGAGAAGGTTGTGAAAATTAAGAATGAATATCTATTTTTCAAATTCTTTTCCTCTCTCCTTCTCCCAGAATCTTTGCTTTGGGTAAGAACAGTAAGTACCATCCTTGCAGCCTCCCTGGCTTCAAAGCTCAGTCATCATTTGATTTCTGTCTCTTCCTCGAAACCTTACCAGTTGCCAAGACCTGTAGTTCTGCATCTAAAATATTCCTCAATGGCCCTTTTCTTTCCTTTTCCACTGTAATCACTCTCTTTCATCCAAAAATCGGGGTGATGGCCTACACTCATCCTTTCTCTCCTCCCTAAAAGTGCTGTAGTTTTTCCCACTTAAACATCTCTCTGACCCTCATCGTTTCTTGCCTAAACAGTGAGAAGAGTCTCCTAGTTGGTCGGCTTGACTCTACTCTTGTCTCCATTGCCATGCTCTGTTTCCATGTCTGTCTCCCTTTTCTAGATCGTTAGCTACTTGACAATAATACTCTCCTACTCAATGCTGTCTCTTCAGGACCTATTACAATGCCTGCCATACAGTGTAGATCATTGACATGTATTCAGCAATAAATGTTAGTGAACACCTACTCTGTGCTAAGAACTGGGACTGCAGAAGTGAATAAAGCAGACATGGCTCTGCCTTCATGCCACCTAAGATCTAGTGGAGAGAGAAAGACCAAGAACAAGTAAGAAACAAACAAAAATTGTTTCATTAAATGGTATGAGTTTAAAAAGCTATGGGATGAGTAGAGAATAACAAAGGAGTTCTTACTTTAGGCATGAGTCACAGAAGCCTGAAAAAGGTAGCAAGCCACATAATGAAAGGGGAAAGAGAATGGCAGACAAAAAACCAGCATGTGCAAAGGTCCTGTGGTAGAAAGAGCTTGGTCTATTTGAGGAACAGAAAGGAGACCAGTATGGCTAAAGCCTAGTGTCATGAAATAAAGCAGAATACCTAGCCCAGGGCCAGGCAGATCAGGGCCACAACCTGAATTTTCATGCAAGGGCAAAGGGCTTTAAAGATGAGGATAAGGGCATCAGATAAACATTTGGAAAAGATCAGTCTGGCTGCTATGGGAGGGGCCGGAAGGGGACAGAAAGACTAGTAGGTGCTGTTGTAGGAATCCAGGTATGAGTTATTGCATGGATAAATTGTGTCTTGTCTGGATTTCTGTAATTGCTTTCTATCTCTGTCATCCTAATTCACTTTCCATTCCAGGTTTATTTTTCTAGTGAAGCTTTAATCGCATTTCTCTATTCTACATTTTCGAATACAGAAAAAAATCCAGTTTCAAACTCCTAAGTATGGAATTTAAGACTTCCTGTGACATTCCTCTGTGCAGACTTATCTTGCAGTTTCTTTCCTAGTTCGATCCTGTGCTCAAGCCAAACTCTGTTACTCATCACTTCCCAAAGATTCCCCTCTCTTTCCCACCCCTATGTATTTAATCAGGTGATTCTGCTTGGAAGGCTTTCTTCCTCATTCTTGCTATTAAGTATTTGTGCTTCTGATTGGCACTGGCTCAGTCACAGCTGTTCCGTCCTATCTGTGGGGGATTGGTGGCAGGACCCCTGTGGATACCAAACTCCACGGGTGCTCAAGTCCCTTGTATATTGATAAAATGGTGTAGGATTTGCAAGTAACCTACACACCTCCTCCTGTATACTTTAAATCATCTCTAGATTACTTATAATACTTAATATAATGTACATGCTATGTAAATAGTTCTAAATACAATGTAACTGCTACATAAATGGTTGCTGAGGTGACAAATTCAAGTATTGTTTTCTGGAACTTTCTGGAATTAAAAAAAATATTTTCAAACCAGGGCTTCCCTGGTGATGCAGTGGTTAAGAATCCACCTGCCAATGCAGGGGACACAGGTTCGAGCCCTGGTCTGGGAAGATCCCACATGCCACAGAGCTACTAAGCCTGTGCACCACAACTACTAAGCCTGTGCTCTAGAGCCCGTGAGCCACAACTACTGAAGCCCACGTGCCTAGAGCCCGTGCTCCACAATAAGAGAAGCCACCACGAGGAGAAGCCTGCTCAAAGCAACGAAGAGTAGCCCCTGCTCGCCGCAACTAGAGAAAAGCCAGCGTGCAGCAACGAAGACCCAATGCAGCCAAAAGTAAAATAAATAAATAAATTTATAAAAAAAATATTTTCAATCCAAAGTTGGTTGAATCTGCAGATGTGGAACCCACAGATACGGAGGGCCGACTGTACTGAACTTAAATGAAACCTTTTTTTATATCAGTAACCAGGAGTGCCTCCCTCATTTGAATCTCTATTTATAGCATGTTTTTCTCTTTTTCCTACCTTGCTCTGTGTTATCTTAGATTCCTGTCATTCCTTTTCTGAATTAACTAGCACCTTGAACATTGCATGAGCTCAGTTAAGTTTTTATTGAAATCAATGCATTTCTTTATATTGTAGTATCTAACAAAATAGTGTGTGTGTGAGTGTACCTGCATGTTTAGTGCCCCATAGCTTAGTACTTATTGCATAATTTTAAGGTTATTTTTAAAAGGCAAGTTTGCTTTAGAGCCTTAGATACATATTTAGTTTGAATCTTGGAACATCTGGTTCTCAGATATAACAAGCTCATGTGCATGTGTTTGCTCCAGAAAATCCCCCTACTTCCTACGAATAGTAAGAGCTTGGCATTTACCTCTAAATCATAATCTTTAATTAAACATTGAGATTTCAGAAGTTAACGTGTATTAGGGGATAGCAAGAAGATAGTGGCTATAATAAAGGAACTGTGGGAGGGAGGAAATTATGTTGGGGTTGGCGTTAGCTTAACCAGATGGGCTGGGAAAAAGCTGAGAGCTGATTAGAATCTCAAGTGTCAAAGAGAAATGACAGCCGTCAATAGTAAGAGGCAGGTCATCCTATGAGAGAGGCAGCTATTTATTTGCCAGAGGGTTGAATGATTCAGGAGAAATGTTCTAACATGTGGCATTTCAAGATTTACAATGTGATGGGTAGTATGGATGAAACAATAGCCTTGGCCTTAGATAGACTTAGGTTCTATCATGTGCCTCTTTGATAGGAAATAATCTTCTTGAATTGCAGAATTGTTTTCAATGGGATTACAGTATGGTCAGGTATACAATCTCTAGTTCCAGGCAAAAGTGGGTTCGAATCATGGTATTTCCACTTTTTAGATTGATGGCTGTTAAATTGGTTTATCTCTGTGAGCTTCAGCTTTCTTATTTGGAAAATGGCAGTAACAATACTCCTTACCACCCAGGGTTGTTGTGAAGGTAAAATGAACAATTTCATGCAGAGCATTTAGTATAGAGTCTAGCATATAGTAAAGTGCTGTTAATTTCTTTCTCCCTCTTTTTTCCTTTGTAAGGAATTTAGGCAAGTGGTGATGGTGTCCTAGTCTAAGCTAGTGGCAGTGGGGAAGGCAATCATTTTAAAATTACTTAAGAAGTAGAATTGGGGCTTCCCTGGTGGCGCAGTGGTTGAGAGTCCGCCTGCCGATGCAGGGAACACGGGTTCGTGCCCTGGTGCGGGAAGATCCCACATGCCGCGGAGTGGCTGGGCCCGTGAGCCATGGCCGCTGGGCCTGCGTGTCCGGAGCCTGTACTCCACAACAGGAGAGGCCACAGCAGTGACAGGCCTGTGTACCACAAAAAAAAAAAAAAAAAGAAGTAGAATTGGCAGGATGTAATTATTGGAAATTGGGGAGGATGGGCCGGAGAGGACAGAGCTCAGGATGTACAGGCTTCTCACTGAGATAAGGAGACATTGGAAAAACAATAGTGGTGGAGACAGAGAACAGATTTTTCAGTTAGTTTTCAATGCAGCGCATTTAAGGTGCATGTGGGTAATCCCAGTATAATGTCTAGCAGGAGGATGGCTATAAAATTCTGGAAATCAGGAGACAGAAGTGGACTGGAGATGCACAACTGATATTTACTGGCATGCAGAAGGTGTTAAGGCATGGAAGTTGATCACTTAGTGCCATAGGCTGCATTTTGTATCTCCCCCAAATTCATATATTGAAAACTGTCTTAGCCTGTCCAGGCTCTATAACAAAATGCCCGAGACTGGGTAGCTTATAAACAACAGAAATTTATTTCTCACAGTTTTGGAGGCTGAGAAATCCAAGATCAAGGCACCAGAATGATTATGTTCTGGTGAGGGTCTACTTCCTGGTTCACAGCCAACACTTTTTCACTGTGTCCTCACATGGTGGAAGGGGATACAGATCTCTCTGGAGCCTCTTTCATAAGGCACTAATCCCATACATGAGGGTTCCACCCTCATGCCCTAAGCACCTCCCAAAGGCCCCACCTACTTATACCATCACCTTTGGGGGTTATAATTTCAACATATGAATTTGGTGGGGGGGCACAATCATTCAAACCATAGCAAAATCTTTGACCCGAGCAGTTCAAACCCAAGTTGTTCAAGGGTCAACTGTACATCATTTTATTTATGTAAAATTTTGGTCTTCTACATTAAAGTTTGGTTCACAAAACCTATACTTTTCTAGAATATCTGAAATTTGGAAGAGAAGGGAGCATTTAAAGCCAGATCTAGGAACCAAGGAAACAAATTATTTTGGCTCCAAAACAAACAAACAAACAGCAGGTAATGGAAGAGTTTTTAATAAAAGTGTTCTAGGAGCAAAGGGAACAAATAGGAAGGGAAATGCTGTAGAGTTAAGCCAGTAGTTAAAAAAGTAAAGAAGTGTGCTTCAAAGATATATAATTCCCAGCTCCTAGAGACTGTCATACAGAGTGAAGGAAGTCAGAAAGAGAAAAACAAATATCGTATATTAACACCTATATGTGGAACCTAGAAAAATGGTACAGATGAACCGGTTTGCAGGGCAGAAATAGAGACACAGATGTAGAGAACAAAGGTATGGACACCAAGGAGGGAAAGCAGGGGGCGGGGTGGCAGTGGTGGGATGAATTGGGAGATTGGGATTGACATGTATACACTGATGTGTATAAAATGGATAAATAATAAGAACCTGCTGTATAAAAAATAAATAAAATTTAAAAATTCCCAGCTCAAGAAGTAAGAATTGAAATGCCTCCATGTGGGGCTGGGGATTCTAATGGCTGGAGGTTTCATTACTGACTGGCACAAGCTTTTCGAGATGAACTGAATGAATCTTTTTCTCCTGCATTTTCAACGGGCAAGTCTGGAAATGACCTTTGCAGAGGAACTGGAGAAGGAGTTACCAAGATAGAGTGTATGTCATAAGGGCAGGTCCACAAGGGTGACGCAGAGCAATGTGGGAGGCAGCGAAGGCCACAGAGGACCCAACGCGGCCAAAAATAAAATAAATAAATTTATTTTAAAAATACTTTAAAAAACAGAAAAGAATGATCCCAAGTTTTGCAGCCTGGGCAACCGGGTGAATCATGACACTGTCTGCTGAGACAGGCAACATCCTGAGCACCTCTCCCTCCTGTGTAGGACTGTGTTTCACTCACCTTCTTCTCCCCACTGCTTATCACAGTGCCTGATAGACAAGTAGCACCTGACAAATGCAAGTTGCAGAAATGGTCTGCTAGATTTCCCATAGCAAAAATCATCCATAACATTTGAAAATCGATCAGAACAATGTCACCTGGCAGAGGTTAAAACTTACTTAACAGTTTCTGGTGCCAGAGTCCCTGTATTTAGCCATTTTAGGACTTATCCCCATGTTTATGACCTGGAAACAGCTTTGCTGCTGAGACTGGAGTGTGGAGTAGGATTGATGTCACTCAACAGGGAATCTTGTCTCAAATATTCCCTCTATCCCTCTCTAGCCCCCTCCCCCTGCTTTATTTTGCTGCATGACAAGTATCACTGCCTGGTGTATTGTGTGTATTGTTTATAGATCCCCTCACAAGACTAAGCTCCATTAGAGCAGGGATGTTTCCTGATTTACTCAGTGCCATATTCTTGGCATCAAGGTTGCCACTCAGTAGGTACAATTTGAGTAAATGAATGAATAAATGCTATTCGGCACCGAAGATGTCAGAGGTCAATAACTAACTAACGGTAGGAGGTGGCTTGAGGATGGCGGCTTCTAATCTCATCTACTTACTGGGAAGGGAGAGAGCTTTCCAAGAAGAAATGGAAAAGGGCAATTTAGGATAACGTGTCTGAAGAAGGTGACCGTACCCAAGAACCTGAAAAAGAAAAATTTGGCAAATAGTTTAATCCAAATATTCCAGACTTTATCAGACCATGACTACAAAATAAGGTCTGTTAGAAATAGTGATGAGATTTGAGGGTAACTGAGTTGTATCAGGTCAAGAATCCAGGAATGTTCTAATCTCGTTTAATCCAGAACTCCTCCTCCTTGTGAGATTCCCGAGAGACCAGCACACAAAGGGAAGTGGCAAACAGAAAAGCAAAGTGCTGCTTTACGATTATGTGACGAGTACTGGTGAAGTTCCCTCATTAGAGACATCTCTGGTCAATTATGCTGTGGCTCAGGGCTTATGTTTATGATCTAAGGAATAGCCTTTGTGAGAGGCCAGCAATGGTTAACTTGCCCCATTGCCTCACTGAGTTACTGATGAAGTATGAATAAACTGTTCACACTTGTAAAGGAATAAGCATTCCTGTTTTTAAAAAAATGTTGTGTTATCTGGCCCATTAGAAGGTTAGCTCCATGAGTGTAGGGACCCTCTGTTGCTTTGTTCACAGCTCTGTCCCCATTGCCTAGAACACTATGGCACGTAGCAGGTGCTCCATGAATAGATGCCAAAAGAGTGAGCAACTTTGCATTTTCCATCCCCCAAGGAGAAATGAGAGCACTTGGATTCTCTTGAGAAAGTAAGTGCCCATGACACAGGTCCCAGCTCTGAAAGCTTGGAGAGTGGGGTATCCTGGCTTGCCGTGCACAAGCCTCTGTTCAGACATCTTTCAAACCCATCAAATAAATGATGGCTGGATGCTTTTAAAGAATGCTCTCCCAGGGGCACCAGGGCACCTATTTAAAATCAACAAGCAGGTTACTCGTGGTGGACAGGGTTGGTAGACAGGGCTTCTAGTATACTTAGGTACAAGAAAGAGAGTGGTTATAGTTGGAGCATTTTTGTTGTTGCACATCCCATAACAGACTGACTATAGGTGCGTATGCCTAGCAGTTACATGCTTGGGGGTTTGGGTCCTCGAAGGGATTTTTTTCCATATAATTTTTTTTAAAAAGAGAAACACATTCTTTGTACAAAGAATCCAATGGGAATCATGCATTAAATAGGCATAGGTTATACATTCTTTGACATATAAAATTCTTTTATCCCCAAAGTATTTTTTCCTTTTTTCTTAATGAAGAATATGGTGCTGGTTTTCTTAATTCTTTCTTTTTCTGATTATGTGTATTAAGGGATTCTGGGGGAAAAATTAAGCTTCCAGTAAAACCTGATTTAAAATGTCATTTAAAAATGGGAAAGCCCTGTTTACTGCATTATTAAATCCTTTCCTGCCTAATACTGGGAAACGACAGAAACAATATTCTGTTTGTTCAGATTTAGAAAGAGGTGGAAATTCAAATACTTGCAGTTTCATATAATCTAAAGCTTCAAATTTTCTGTATGTTATGTTTCCATTGTGAGGTACATATGCTTAAAAATGAGAGGAGATACAATAATAGAAGCTAATCTATACTCAGATGTTATCACTTGTCTTTCATTCATTGCTGACTTAAGATTTTGAAGCCTTCAACTTGACATAAAGACAATTATTTTTTCCTGCATTCAGTTTCTCCCATGTTTGATTATGAAGGGAAGCAGAATTTCCACCTCAAAATATGCCTCCGGCATAAAGATTATTTTGAGCAGATAATTTTTTTAAGAAAAAGCAGACACCGGAAAAGCTCTGAAAGCTGAGTAGAAGTTACCTTTTTGTAAGAGACATTTACATTTACAAGGGAAATCTCCATTTGTAAAGGTGTCTCCCTATCTGTACCAGGAAGAGATTTGGAAGACAAGGGTGACTCTAAATCTCTAGAAACTCTTATTAATGGAGAAGGCAGTGAGACCTAAATCTGTACAAACTTGTTCTCTGCGCTTTGCCTGAAAACCTCCCATAACTGGCTCCCTCCCCCCAACATCCTTCTTTGGTCTTTAGCTGGGAGCGGTATTGAAGGTGGTGGCTTGGACATTTCTGGGAGTTACTCAGTTTTCCTGGGTCTCTCCCATGTATACAGGAGGAATCCATGCTATTAAACTTCTGTTGTTTTCCTCCTGTTACGGGGGTCTCAGCCAAGAATCTAGCAGGGTAGAAGGAAAATTATTTTTCTTCTCCTACCATTCTTTGAAACAGTTAAAAAACACGTCTTGGAAAATTGATGTCTTGTTCTTTTGTTGGTTCAGTTTTTCCCCAATTTAAATTACTTCTTTACAGGAATCTCTAGGTTTAATATGTAAGGATGGTATTATTTATAACTTTTGCCTTAAATACCTAAGTATGGCCCCAAGGGAACCCCATATCCCTTTGCAGATTGCACCCTGTACCACGCAGCATCTCCCCCCTCCCCAACCCTCTAGGGCTTCAATCACTGGCACCTGTGAGTGCTAGTCTTGGAGGGAGTGCGGCGATTTCCTCTGGACCGATCAAATTTTGCAAAACTAAAATGAAAAATGTGTGAATGTGTTAGGACAGGAGATGGGGCCTGTTGACCCCGTGTGTTTCTGTCTTTCTCCATCTCGAGTGGGAAGAACTTTTGTTGTAGGCATACCTTAAACACCTTAAAATTGGATTACGAGAGGCAGTCTCTCTCGGAGTGAAATACGTTGATCTTGTAATGATCCGCTCTGTGTCATAGAGGGTGCCACAGTTTACTAGCTGTGTCATTTTGGGCAAGTCATTTAATCTCTCTGTGCCTCATTGTTTTTTGTTTTTGTTTTGGCCGTGCAGCATGTGGGATCTTAGTTCCCTGACCAAGGATGGAACCAGCACCCCCTGCACTGGAAGCACGGCGTCTTAATCACTGGACCACCAGGGAAGTCCCCCTCCATTGTTTTTTAATCTATAAAATGAAGGCGATAATAACTGCAGTTAGCTCTGAGAGTTGCTGTGAGGAACAAATGCATATGTAAAGTAACTGCACACTGCACAGCATGTGGTGAGTGGTAGTTGTGATTCATTGTTTTTTTGAAAGTCCTAAGCTGACCTTGGAGTGGGCGGTGAGGATCAACGTGGGCAGGAGCCTGATCTCCCAGGAGGAAGCTGGGAACGGAGGGCCCCTGGCTTTGACCTTCCTGGGGTGGGGTCCAGAAAGAAGGAGCTGGATAAAGAAGAGAAAATAGGAGGAAATCAGGGAGGAAAGAGGACTTCCTGTGCCCACTGAAGGTGGCTCCATTTTGCGTGCAAGGCAACCAGATAGGAAAAGGAGAGAAAACTGTGTGTCCTCCTTTGGACAATGACTATGGTTGGGATCTACTCACAGTGTTCTCTGTCTAGTGATAGACCACATCTGGATACACTTCCAGATGTGGAGGGACCTAGCAGGGTGGAGACACCAAAGACCTATATGTTACTTTTGAGGAGACACATGCTGGTAGAAGTAGTTTGAATACTGGAATATTGGAATAATAAGGATATTTTGATAATTTATGAAAACCATGGGAACAGATATTTGAAATTGAGCCTATACCACATATCCCCGTAAGGACAGTTCAGCAGACACCCGGATCCACATCTGGTCCCACTGACTTTTGCTGAGTTACTTTACATATAGGCACAAAACAGTCACTCTTCTCTCACTTGGCTTCATCATGAGTGCAGGTCAACCTTTATCACTCAGTGTACACCTTTGTGGAAGGTTTATTTAACTCATGAGAATTATTCTCTTTTATTCAAGGTGGAATGCTTTGGTGATTTATTAGTGGAGTGTGAGAAAGTTGTCTTGTCGGAAGAAAGATGGCAGGTTTTTAATAGGATGAAACCTGAGAGAACAGTCTGGAAAACAGATTAATTGAAGGGTTTCCAGACTCCTTGATATGTTGCTCATTAATGCATGCTTGTATCTTTCATTTCCCACATGAGCGTGAGCTTTGGAATGCTTTATAGCATAGTCGGACGCAAAATAAACGAGTTTAAAATTATGTCCATCTTTGTAAATGTCAAAATAGTACATTGAACAGTTTGGTTAATTAAAAAGTCTACATTGGGACTTCCATGGCGGTGCAGTGGTTCAGAATCCGCCTGCCAATGCAGGAGACACGGGTTTGAGCCCTGGTCCAGGAAGATCCCACATGCCGCGGAGCAACTAAGCCCGTGGGCCACAACTACTGAGCCCGTGCTCTAGAGCCCATGAGCCACAATTACTGAAGCCAACGCGATTAGAGCCTGTGCCCTGCAACAACAGAAGCCACCGCAATGAGAAGCCTGCGCACCACAACGAAGAGTAGCCCCCCTCTGCCGCTGCAACTAGAGAAAGTCCACACGCAGCAACGAAGACCCAGTGCAGCCAAAAATAAATAAATTTATTTTTAAAAAAGTCTACATCTTCTAAATAAATATTAAAAGCTGTTTATGAATCGAAAGAGCGAGTTCCTGAGAGCCACAGAAGTATGTATGACACTTGGAGAAGAACAGGAAGAAATCTGCTTGCAAATCATAGCCTGTTCGAGCCAGAAAGAGCATTGAAGGTTCTCCAGTCTAGACTTCTCAATTTACAGACGAAGAACCTGAGGCCCGGGCACTTCCATCATCATGATCACATTCAACACAGCTAATTCCTCTTCCCAGTCAGGACTAGACCCCGGATCTTCCAGTTTTCAGGTAACACATTCTTTCTAGTTCCCCACAGCAGTCAGACCACTAGTTGGGTGTATGTCTTTGCAAAGCAGGGTTTTAGAATAGAGATCGGACTTGATGGGTTTCCTGCGAGTCTCTTTACGGTAGAGTGTCGCACATGGAGGCTGGCTGTGCCTGGGGCATTTTTCATCTGCCAGCAGACCTGGTGGTGACTCAGTTTGGGGGCATACTCAAGGGAGTTAGGGGGATGGCAAAGTTTGGCAGCCATGGAAGCAAAAGCTGCTGCTCTGAAACAGACTTTAGAACATTTGCCACTGGAGAAATCTCAAGATTTTCCATTCTATGATTGTCAACCAAGGAATTGCATTAGGGACTTTGTCCCAAAGGCCGAGGGAGGCTGTGCCATGAAGCATTTGTAATTGTGGGCATATTCTCAGTACCACCAGAGAATGGCCTGAGTTAGGACCCAGACTTCATCTTGAAAGAGGAAAACACATGTTGCCAAAGGGAAATGGCTATTCTTAAACTGTGGCTGATGGATTCTGGGGGTAGAAGCAGCATCAGCAGGTCTTGAGATGAGCTCCATAAATGGTCCACCAGCTGCTAGCATTCTCGAGCCAGGGGTGGGGAGACAAATGCAAAAATCAGGTCAGCTTCCAGCATAGGCCTTCCTGCTCTGTGACGTGGTTGGACCAACTTTGGGAGTGTTTCAGGAAAATTTTGGGTGCTTCTGTTGTTGGAAAATATGGTTTTTTTTTAAGGTGATAGAAATCCAAAAACTTCCAACCTCAAGATGGGCTAGCTAGTTAAATATTTTTTTCTCCTCCTCACGGAATAAAAAATGCTGAACCAGCAGAATAGTTTCCATGCTGGACTATGATTATTTCAGAAAATCTATTATTGGACAATTTTGAGAATTGTGATTAGAGAATGAATGGTTGCTGGTCGGCAGCTGTCTCATCAGTTTCTTCCCTTGGAATTAAAGTCTTTCTGAAAGAGATTTACTTAGGGATAACCAAGTAATCTCGAGGATGATCACACTCACTTCCTGAGGCATTAAAAACATAGATGAGATGATATGTCATCTTTCTATTTCACTCCATATTTAATGTCTTTTTATCATTCCCATTTTCCTATAGGCTGAAGTTCAAAATCCTTTGATCATGATTTTCAAGGTCCTTATCAATCCGATCAAAGACTGCCTCTCACGACCCCTCTTCCTTCCATCCCCAAACCTCTATAATACCAGCAGTCATACAATGTTACTTTCCTCTAACAAACATGCCTTTTTCTTCCTCCATGCCATGTCCCATGCTCTTTTCTCTAACTCAAATACTGTCCACTTTGTCCCCTCGTATTCCTTTTTCAAGAGCTAGGGCAAGTCTTTGAAGATTTCTCCGATATTAGTAGTAGCTACTATTATTCAGTACCCCCTCTATGCCAGGCGTTTGCCAAGTGATTTTTCTCATTTAAATCTCATTGCTCTTCCTATTCTACTGATGAGAGCCTTGAGGCTCAGAAATGTTAAGTTTCTTTCCTAACATCACACAGCTTGTAAGGGGAGAAGTCAGAATTCAAACCAAGTTCTGTCTGACTTCAAAGCTCATGGTCTGGATTGGCCTGCCTACTACACACGCATACATACCGCTCTGTCACCCCTCAGCCGAGCGGGTGACTCCCTCCTCTACGTGTGTACAGCCCTTCAGTCATTCCACTTTTATGTCATTTATCTGTTTGGGTTCTTTACAAATCTGTCTCCCCTGCTAATCTGTGAGCTCCCTGAGGGCAGTGACCACTCGTATTCATCACGTAGCCTCAGGACCTGAAAGTGCGCTTGGCACTGACTAGATGCTCAGTAAACATTTGATGCTCTGAGGGTTACAAACAAGGCCATATCAAATATCTCCACCCAGAGGAACTCATTATCTATTCAGGGAGACTAAACACACTCATGTGGAACAAAATTGCAAAAGAGGAATCGTGCTCTGTCACTAAATGGATGCAGAGCTCTAGAGAGGATGTCAGTGTGTCTGTCTGGATTTGTGCCCCTTTTGTCTTGGGCTGAGACAGGCGAGAGGCTCAGGGAAGTGGCCTGAAATCCAAGGGCTGGGTAGGTGATTGGAGCCAGCGATGAAAGCCACGGATGTCACTCCTCCTAAGCGCCAGCATGGCTGCAGTGAACGTGACTGCTCGGGGCTGTGCCTCCAGGATGGGGACACTGAGAACCACTGAGCTCCTGACTGGTCACCTGCAGACTCTGGAGAGGGAGCCCTGCAAGCTGGCCTGGGCAGAGAGGACCCAGTGTGGGCAATGGGGGCGTGGGCTCTGGAATCAGCTGGTCTCAGTTTGAATCCAAGTCTGACTCTTTTGTGACCTTGTGATTTTCACTTTGTCCCTCAGTTTCCTCACCTGTAAAGTTGGAGATAATAATAAAAACTAGCTCACAGATGCGTGGAGGAGGTTAAATAGATGTAAAACACATAAAACAGTGCTGACATGTGTTTGGACTTTATCACTGAGCTTGATTTTTTTTTCTCCAACCTCTAGGCTCATGAACAGTTGTATGTATCAAAGGTATATAATGAAGCCAGGCTTGCCAAGGGTCAGTAGTACTGCCTTATTACTTTTTTTTTTAAATCTTAGTTTCCCTTAAATTGATATTGACTAAAACGTGAGCAAGTGACACCCACCACAGTGAAATCCCGATACATGGATGTCAATAAACTTTGGAGCTAGAAAGAGCTTAAGAACTCATTTAATAAAATCCCTTCTCTTTAACCATAAGAAAAGCAAGGTCCAGAGAAGTCAAGTGGCTTGCCCAAGGTCACACAGGAAGTTAATGGTGGAATTAGGACTAGACCCGGTCTATCATTTATTCAAAGATAGAGGAAATCTTTGCAAAAAAAATTTCTCATCCACAAAGTGACACTAATTTAGACATATTTACAGTAGTCAGGGCAGAGATCTATGGTCATGACAATGAAACAGGACATGCCATTTTCCTGGAACCACCTCTCTTAGGAGAAGTGTTCAGATTTCATGTCAATTAAGCAACTTTCTTGGGTGATGGTTCAAAATTGAACTATTGTGTCTCAATAGGGCAAGAATCTATATCAAGCAATGTAATTATTATTGTGAGTTGTTCTAAATATGCTGATTTTGTTATTGTTGTTGCTACAGTGGGTTTCAGGATTATTTATTTATTTATTACTTTTAATATTCATTTATTTGGCTGCTCCGGGTCTCAGTTGCGGCATGTGGATCTTTAGCTGTGGCATGCAAACTCTAGTTGCGGCACGCATGTGGGATCTAGTTGCCCGACCAGGAATCGAACCCATGCCCCTGTGTTGGGATCACAGAGCCTTAGCCACTGGACCACCAGGGAAGTCCCTACAATTATTTATGCAAACTAGATTGGGGTGATGATATACTTAAATACAGTAACCTAAAAAAGAGACATTTTAGAAAATTCTAGGTGGAAGAGTAAGAAAGAACATGTGCATATTATTTGAAAGATCGTTTGCTTGTAAAACAGTCAAGTGCTACTGAAAGTAAGGGCTTGGATTTTAAATTACCCACCCTGAAAATACTATTCTGAAGCTTATCATAGTGATGCTAAATTCAATACTAAGATAATATTGCAGCTTTTACTGCCACGGAGATCATGGGACTCCAGCAGAGGCTAAAGTAGACTGCTCTGTTGCTATCAATATAGGAAATACAAACTTACATACATATCTTATGATGTAAATTGGTTTTTGTAATTATAAAATGATATATGCTATGGTTTAAAATTCAGAAAATATACACAAATTGTAAAGAAATTAAAATTCATCTAGAATCTCACCACCCAGAGGCAACCATCGCTTATATTTTGGTGTACTTTTCGACAAATACTTTTTAGTACCTCCCATGTATCAGGCAGGTCCTGTTCTAGGTACTGGAGATACAGCCATGAACTAGGCCAAGATCCCTGCGTCATGGAGCTTATATTCCAGCGGTAGGAGGCAGACAGTAAAGACAGATGGTTAAGACAAATTCACATGAATACAAGTGCTCTGAATAAAACAGGACAACAGAATAGAGCAGTGGTTCTCAAGTGGAGGGTACCTCAGAATCGCTTGAAGGGTTTGTTAAAACACAGATTGCTGGGGCCCACCCTCAGAGTTTCTAATTCAGGGTTTTGGGGTGGGTCCTGAGAATTGGCATTTCTAACCAGGTGCCAGGTGATGCTCATGCTGCTGGTCCCTGGGGTGGGGAGGGGTGGATATTTTCGACAGAATGGTCAATAAAGGATTCTGAAGACATGAGTTTAGACATGAGAATTTGAGAAAGAAGCCAGACAAATAACAATGAGGAAGAAGAGGCTTTGATAGAGGGATGGGAAAGTACAAAGATGTGAAGACTGGAAGGGGCTTGTGTGTGCTTGAGGGAAAGAAAGGAGGAGAGAAGGCCAGTATGACTGACACATAGCACATGAATGAATGACTGGATGAATGGGTAGTTTGGTCTACTTCATGGTCATCTCTTCTGTTCTCTCTAATTGCTCTTTCATTTTTTTTTTTAAATTTATTTATCTTTGGCTGTGTTGGGTCTTTGTTTCTGCATGGGCTTTCTCTAGTTGCAGCGAGTGGGGACTACTCTTCATTGTGGTGCGCGGCAGTCTCATTGCGGTGGCTTCTCTTGTTGCAGAGCAGGGCTCTAGGTGCATGGGCTTCAGTAGTTGCGGTGCGTGGGCTCAGTAGTTGTGGCTTGCGGGCTCTAGAGCTTAGTTGCTCCGCGGCATGTGGTATCTTCCCAGACCAGGGCTCGAACCTGTGTCACCTGCATTGGCAGGCAGATTCTTAACCACTGTGCCACCAGGGAAGCCCTCTCTTTCAATTTCTGAGCAAACGCAGCAATGTTTTATCTCTTTGGGAAAGTCCCTAGTTGTTTTTTACCAATACATGAGTAAGAAATGTGAGGAGACTATAGTAATAAGTATTTATTTTAATAGCTTTTAGTTCATTTTCTAATTATGATCATAAACTCCATGAATAAAATAATTTCTCATCTTCTTTTCTAATAGTTATATTTCTTTTAACCATTTCATGTGTCAATGTCTTGATTATATTTTCAAAGCAATCCTTTTCAAAACAATCCTCTAAATCTTTCCTGATTTAATTTTCACCACTAAGCATAATGTTCAGATCCAAATAGAAAGTATTCTTCTATATCTTATTCTTTAATAACCATGAAAAATGAACATATAAAAGATATTTAACCTCATAAATAAATATAGTAATGCAAATGAAAACAATAACAAATATAGTTTTTCACTTATCATTTAGCAGAAATAAAAATGATTGATATACCCAGTTGCTGGCATAGTTATGCGAGAACAGATAGTCGTATTCTGCTATATTTTAAATATTCTGAAAGTTTAAATTTGGTTTTCTCATTAACTCAGTATTTATTCATTAGGGAGTTTTGTTTGTTTGTTTGTTTTTCCCCAAACATGTAGGTAGGTTCTGTTTTAAATGTGCTGCTTTTATTTTTACTACATTTTGGTCAAAGAATTCCACCTATGAATTTTTCCAGTTTTCCAATTTACTGAGTATTTTTAGTGGGGCCTAGTAAGCATATTTCTGTTCATGTAAATATAATATTTATATCATATTTATATTCTACAAAATAGGTTGACAGTGTTTGTATTGTATTCGTTCATACATATTAATTATATTATTTAGGTATTCTGTATCAGAGGTCAGCAAATTAGGGCCCACAGGTAAATCTGGATAGCCACCTGCGTTGTAAATGAAGCTTTATGGGAACCCCGCCATGCCTGTTCATTTATGCATTATCTTCTGAGTGCTGTCATGCTACAACAGCAGAGTTGCATGATGCCTGCAAAGCCTAGAATATTTACTATTTATTGGTCTTTTACAGAAACAAATTGCTGACCACTGTTCTCTATCTTTTTTTGTCCTTTTTGATTTGATTATTTATCAGAGTAGAGATGTTTTAAAAAGGCTGTAGAGGGCTTCCCTGGTGGCGCAGTGGTTGAGAGTCCGCCTGCCGATGCAGGGGACGCGGATTCGTGCCCCGGTCCGGGAAGATACCACGTGCCACGGAGCAGCTGGGCCCGTGAGCCATGGCCACGGAGCCTGCGCGTCCGGAGCCTGTGCTCTGCAATGGGAGAGGCCCCAACAGTGAGAGGCCCGCGTACCGCAAAAAAAAAAAAAAAAGGCTGTAGAAATTACAGTTTTGTCAATTTCCTCTCATATTTCAACAGATGCCGATTTTATATATTTGCCACATAAAAGCCATGACTATTCTATAAAGATGACCCTCTTTGCCACATTTAATACCTTTTGTCTTGCAAATGATTTTATTACTTCTATATGTAGTTTATGCTTGCTTGGTAAATCTTTGCCAGCCTTTTTTTTTTTTTTTTTTTTTTTTTTTGCGGTACGCGGGCCTCTCACTGTTCTGGCCTCTCCTGTTGCGGAGCACAGGCTGCTCCGGACGTGCAGGCTCAGTGGCCATGGCTCACGGGCCCAGCTTCTCTGCCAGCCTTCTTATTTTTAATCTATCTCCAGTGCCCTGGGAGCAGAACGCGGCTCCCAAGAACAAAGAGAGGAGACTCCACACTGTAGTCCTCAGTTCAGGCTTCCAGCTCTCTGATAGTGGGATGTGCAGTGTGGGTAGGTGAAAGCTTCTTTCCCCACTCCGAGTGTGATCATGTTTCAAAGGGTTAGGCATGGGTTGGCTTCTAATTGTACTATTTCAGTTGGGACCATCTGTTCTAAGAGTAATTCTTTTTGGAGATTAACATATTATTTATTGATAGCCTTAGCTTACAGAGCTGTTTTAACTTTGCAGCTTTTCATGTGTTATTTTGAATTTAATATTTTCAGTGGGAGGATGGATGAAGGAGGTAAATTAGGGACAGTAGATGGTTATATCACAACTCAAAATCCCACTTGAATTTTTAGAAATACCTAAATGGTGACTAATTTTGATTAAATCAGTTTGACACTCTGGTATTGCTTTTATATAGCTCTGAATGTGGCATTCGTGGCTTCTTTAAGTGTTCATTCAGCTCTTACTATGTACCAGACACTGCTAGGTGCTGGGATATAACCTTGAACAAGACTAGATCACTACTTAGAGAAGCTCAGAATATAATGTGGGAGATGGACAAGAAATTGACAAGTTCAACAGTATGATTTTGCAGTGCTTACTTATTTAATCTGGACTTTTAAAAAATACATTTTTATTGAAGTATTTAATTTATATAATTACTCTCTATAGAAAGGATAGCCTTTTCAACAAATGGTGCTGTGATAACTGGATTTCTACTTGGAAAAAAATTAGCTTTCACAAAAATTAACTCAAAATGGATCACAAACCTAAATGTAAAATGCAAAACTATAAAACTTCTAGAGGATAACACAGGAGAAAATCTAGGTTACCTTGGGTTTGGTGATGGTTTCTTAGATACAGTACCAAAGGCATCACCTGTGAGAGACAAATTGATAAGTTGGATTTCATTAAAGTTAAAATCAAAAAAATATCTCTACTCTTGGCTCAGATTTTTATACTTAGCTAAAAAATTAACATTTCAAATCATGGCATGGTGGTGTCTCCATTCAGCCCCAAATTCAGCTTCTTCTGTGTCATCTTTGTCTGCTCTGCAGTGTTTGTGCAATTATTATTTTTAAATATTTAAGTTTATACTTATTTTGTTAAAAAAGTAGAAGCATAGATTTCATCATTTAGTAAAATCGGTAAAAGAAATCATCAAGCATGCTGAAAACTGTGATTCTTAAGTTTTCATTAGATGCTCATTGTGTTAATTTGAAAAAAAAACAAATTCATAACGTGAAAAAACACAATACACAGAAATTAGTACAGAATAAGTCATAGGCTTAAATGTAAAATGCAAAACTATACAACTTCTAGAATAAAATATGAAACTCTGAGTGACCTTGGATTGGATGAGTTTTTAAACAGCAAAAGTATGATTCATGAAAGAAAAACTAAATAAATTTAATTTCATTAAAACAAAAACCCTCTTCTGTGTGAAAAACACTGCTAAGATAATGAAAAAACAAGTCACAGAGAGAAAAACATTTGCAAAACACATTTCTAATAATGGACTTGTGTTGAAATTTTGCAAATGATTAAAACTCTACAGTAAGAAAACAAAAAACCCAATTTAAAAAATCACAAAGATCTGAACAGACACCTCATCAAAGAAGATATATAGATGGGTACAGATGGCAAATAAGCAGATGAAAATATTTGTCATTAGAAAAATGCACATTAAAACAACAGTGAGGGCTCCCCTGGTGGCGCAGTGGTTGAGAGTCCACCTGCCGATGCAGGGGATGTGGATTCGTGCCCCGGTCCGGGAAGATCTCACATGCCACAGAGAGGCTGGGCCCGTGAGCCATGGCCGCTGAGCCTGCGCATCCGGAGCCTGTGCTCCGCAACGGGAGAGGCCACAACAGTGAGAGGCCTGCGCACTGCAAAAAAAAAAAAAACAGCAATGAGAAACCACTACCCACCTATGAGAATGGCCAAAACTCAGAACACTGACATAACAAATGCTATGAGGATGTGGAGCGACAGGAACTTTCATTCGTTGCTGGTGGGAATGCAAAATGGTACAGCCACTTTGGAAGACAGTTTGGCAGTTTCTTCCAGAGCTAAGCATACTCTTACCTTACAAAACAGCAATCACGCTCTTTGGTATTTACCCAAATGAACTGAAAACTTATGTCCACACAGAAACATGAACATAAATGTTTATAGCAGCTTTATTTATAATTGCCCAAAACTGGGAGCAATGAAGATGCCCTTCAGTAGGTAAATGGATAAACAAACAGTGGTACATCTATATAATTGAATATTATTCAGTGATAAAAAAAAAATGAGTTATTGGGGACTTCCCTGGTGGCCCAGTGCTTAGGACTCCGCGCTTCCAATGAGGGGGTACAGGTTCGATCATCCTAAGGAAACTAAGGGAACTAAGATCCCACATGCTGTGCGGCATGACCAAAATAAAATAAAGTAAAATAAAAATTAAAAAAAAAGAAAGAAAGAAATGAGCTACCAAACCAGGCAAAGACATGGAGGAAACAATGAATATTACCAAGTGAAGAAAGCCAGTCTGAAAATGTTCACACTATGTGATTCCAACACTATGATATGCTGGAAGAGATGAAACTATAGAGATAGTTAAAAAATCAGCGATTGCCAGAGAGTGGGGTGCAGTGGGGTGTAGTGGGGGAAGGGATGAAGAGGCGGAGTGCTGGGGATTTCTAGGGCAGTGAAACTATTCTGTGTGATACCCTCACGGTGGATCATGCATTTGGCAAAACCCTTAGAGCTGTGCAACACAAAGAGTGAACCCTAATGTAAACTATGGGCTTTAGTTAGTAATAATGTATCAATATTTTTTCATCAGTTGTAACAAATATTCCATACCAGTGTGACAGGCTGATAAGAAGGGAAATTGTGGGGGCATGGAGTAGGTGGTGAGTATATGGGAACTCTCTGTGCTTTCTGTTCAATTTTTCTGTAAACCTAAACCTACTCTAAAAATAAAATCTTTTAATTAAAAAGTTACTTTCTTTTTGCGGTACGCGGGCCTCTCACTGTTGTGGCCTTTCCCGTTGCGGAGCACAGGCTCCGGACGCGCAGGCTCAGCGGCCATGGCTCACGGGCCCAGCCGCTCCGCGGCATGTGGGATCTTCCCGGACCGGGGCACGAACCCGTGTTCCCTGCATCGGCAGGCGGTCTCTCAACCACTGTGCCACCAGGGAAGCCCAAAAATTACTGTCTATTAATCAACTATCTGTTAATCTACAGCTTTCACTTTGGAAAAAATGGCCATATATTAAAGAGAAGACAATGCCTTCTGTGTATTAATTATTTCTATTAGGCCTGACTTTCATACCTGATTGACACCGTGTTACAGAGCTGGAGAAACTGTACTGGAAAACAGAAAACCGGGGTTCAAGTTTTGGTTCTGCTGTTTAGGTGGTCTTTTGCCTGGGTTAGGCCAAGGCATTTGGATGCAGAAGATGGGTACCACTGTCAACATGTAAGAAAGTTCGACAAATATTATACATCCCTCAGACTCTTTTAAAGTTACTTTTGATTGCAGAAATAATACATGTTGCTTTCAAAGAATTTCATGAAGACAGACAATTCCAAAGATGAAGATAAAAATGATCTGTTTTTGTACAGCCCAGAGATAACTACTATATAGTTTTTGGTTTAGCCTTTTATTTTTTGTTTACCCTTAAATATGCATGTATATAATTTAAAGATAACAATCGAGGTCCTAATATCCATATTCCTTTGTTTTATATGTTTCTTTTCTTTTTTCTTTTTTTTTTTTTTTTGCGGTACACGGGCCTCTCACTGTTGTGGCCTCTCCCATTGCGGAGCACAGGCTCCGGACGCGCAGGCTCAGCGGCCATGGCTCACGGGTCCAGCCGCTCCGCGGCATGTGGGATCTTTCTGGACCGGGGCACAAATCCGTATCCCCTGCATCGGCAGACGGACTCAACCACTGCACCACCAGGGAAGCCCTTATATGTTTCTTGAGTAACATTGTTAGTTGACTGAAAATTATCTAGTGCATGGATATAATTAACTACCCTCTTATTGTTTTGTATTCAAATTGGTTCCAGTTTTTTGGCTATTGTAGATAATGCTGTGATAAATATATTTGTGCTTGCATATTGTTTGGAATTTAGAATTATATTTTTCAGGTTAATTCCTAGCACTGGAAATATGGATAGATTGACAAACTTTAATTAAACAGAGGCAAATACTGTCTTTTTAAATATTAACTCATAAGATTTACATATGGAAAAGCATACATGTTAGCAACACAGTGCCTTCTCTTTGCAGACCCTTGGTTGTCTTTTCCCCTGAGAAGCTGGTTTTTATTTGGTGGACACGGAGAATATTGGACATAATCACATCCCCTCTTCACATTGGCTGCTCTGAATCTTAGACATCTAGGTTATGGAGTTTCATAATATTTTGGATGTTACCCTCACTCCAGGCTTGGCTTCAACTTGCTTTCCCACACAGTTAATTTTGTCTCAACTTATTTTTACATGTATTTGATACTGCTATACTATGTGCGTGCATATTCTTAAATGTCCTGAATTCTCTTGGGAACGTGTGAGGAATGAATACATACAAAATAAATGAATGACAGTCTTTATAATTGTAAATCAGTGCAGATTTCATCAGAAGGAATGATGTGTGGAATGAGGATCTCATTAGTAATATAATTTTCTTTAGAATACTCAGACTGTCTTTTATTTGGTACAATTTTTATTGGCTAATTCTCAGCATTATTTGCAGTTTGCCTTATCATGATATTCTTCAAGTGTTCAGGCAGGCCAAGTGGTGTGAATGTCTTGTTCTAGGATTTATGGGAGTAAATGGTATGCCATGAGAATATGCTCCAGAAGTATAAATAGCCAAACGTGTTCATTTCTCTTTCTATTGGCTGACTGTAGGTAATAAAATATTGAAAAAGGTACAAATTTAAGCAGAGAAAAATGTTTACTGCCCAAATGTTAGTAGTTACTGATGAAATTGCATGTGTAATGGTGTCTGTCGAGAGGGTGATTCTGTAAAGGACAGTTAGTCTCACCAGAAAACACTTATTGAAATTTATCTCTGGTGAAATGAACCTGAACATATCACATGAATTGTATTTGACAATTAAATTTGATTGGAAACTGCTGATCTGAAGAACAGGCAGATTATAGGTGTGGACTTAGCAGTACTGATTAAATGTTCACTGTTTGGCACTTTCTGGTATCAAAATTCCGTCAGGACAAGAAACACCATATTTATTAAATTTAACAAACGTACAGAGCAAATGAATTAACTTGAACGTCTTATGTACCATATACACATCAACTGCTAGACTCCTCAGCAGATATGTTTTCTGTTTTGAAAGCATCACTTTTTACTGACTTTCTTCATCAAAGGACTCACGATTAAGGCTTCTGCCTCATTTCCTTCATCCCTGAGCATCAGCTTCCTTGACAGTACAATAGGAATATAAAAGACTGACTTTGCCCATTTCTCTAAGTAGTTAGGAGGGCAAGAGTTTGACAATGGATTCAGTTCAGAAATGTGAGAAGACAGCCTATTATAAGGCACTTGGGAAAACGTAAACCCACAAAAGTGAATACAAAACCAATAAATAGGTAAATAATATCAGGCTTTCTTTGTGCTGGAAGAAAGTAGTTTAATGGATAAGCACGTGAGCTCTGGGTTTATGCCTCGGCTCTACCCCTCATTCTCGGAGAGTCCTTGGGGCGGTCACTTAACCTTCCTGAGTCTCAAGTTTGTTACCATTCAACTCGTATATATTGTAAGTCAACCATACTTCAATTTCAAAAAAAAGAAAAAAAAAGAATAAAAAAACACTTACGTATGGGAGGAGTGTCAGGATTCAATGACATGGTATCAGGCTTCTACTTCTATGCATAAAGCATAACTGGAATCTTTGAACGTGTGAGATACTAAACAACAGTGAACAGTATAATATGTGTGTGAGTAGATGGGTGGGTGTTCTCAGAAATTTAAAAAGTATTTATACCTGCTAATTATACCGTCCTTGAGGTGCACAGAGTTGATTCAATCCTAGTCCTCACTTCAGGGTACAGAATTGTGCAATGCCCTCAGTTTAGTTTATTTTTTCATCTTTGTTCCTGAACCCCCTACCCATTCCCTTCCTCCACATAAGTACTCATTTTTAATCATTTGATATGTCTTTCTTTATATTTTAAAAATTGTATATAAATACTGTGATAGTTAATTTTATGTGTTACCTTGATGGGGCTAAGGGATGCCCAGAGAGCTAGTGAAACATGAAGATCATTTCTAGGTGTATCTATGAGGGTGTCTCTGGAAGAGTTTAGCGTTTGAATTGGTAGACTGAGTAAAGCAGATCGCCCTGACCAGTGCAGGTGGGCAGCATCCCATCCGCTGAGGGCTCAGATAGAACAAAATGGCAAAGAAAGGGCAAATTCACTCTCTTTGCTTGAGCAGACACAGCCCTCTTCTTCTGCTCTCGGATATAGGTGCTCCTGATTCTCAGGCCTTGGGACTCAGACTGAGATTTTCACCACTGCCCCCAACCCTGCCCCAATTCTCAGGCCTTTGGACCCAAACTGAATTGCACCGCTGGCTTTCCTGGGTCTCCAACTTGCAGAGGGCAGATCAAGGGATACCTCACCCTCCATAATCATGAATCAATTTCTATAATAAATCTCCTCTAATATATATGTTAGGGAGCCGTTGACTGAAATCACCCACCTTGGCCAGGCACGGTGACAACCGCTTGCCTGAGTTGTCTCACAACAGGAGGTCCCGATATGGAACATAATGCTGCCACTGAAAGCTAACTGGCAAAATTCGGGAGGGGCGAAAAAGAGGGAGGAGACTCCCGCCCATAATATGTCTTGTAAAACTAATTGGAAGAATTCAGGAAGGGCCAAAAGGAGGGAGGCGATGCCAGCCCATAATTTGTCCTGCTAATCTCCCAGAATCCTTCCCGCTGGAATCCATCTTGGCTGATCGATGCGCGTGCCACCAGGCAGCACCCTGAAGGAGACCAAATGTGGGCACAAGCAAGACGGTTGGCCAGAGACAACACGGAAACTAACCCCATCACCATAAAACCCGAGACTTAGAGCCACGTGGCAGAGCAGTTCTCCTGGGTTCCCTTACCCTGCTGCTCTCTGCCCGGTCGCCCCTTCCCAGTATTCTTTTGCTTCGTCAGCGTGTGTGTTTCCTCAGACAATTTATTTCCGAGTGTTAGACAAGAGCCCACTCTTGGGCCCCGGAAGGAGTCTCCCTTCCTGTAACATAGATAGATAGATAGATAGATAGATAGATAGATAGATAGATAGATAGATAATCTCTCTCTATATATAGATATCTACATGTATCCTATTGCTTCTGTTTCTCTGGAGAACAGTGACTAGTACAGATGGTATTGTGCTATGTATCTTGTCTTTTGGGATTTTTTCTTCCTTTTTTTTTTTTTTTTTTTTTGCCTGCACCGTGCGGCTTGCGGGTTATTAGTTCCCCAACCAGGGATCGAACCCACACGCTCGGCAATGAAAGCGCCGAGTCCTAACCACTGGACCGCCAGTGAATTCCCTATTTTCTTTTTTTTTTTTAATTCAACACTATATTTTTGAGATCCATCCATACTATGTGTATGTGTAAGTTCATTGCTTCCAAGTGATGCATAGCAATCCGCTGCATGCATCTTCACACTTCATCTTTCCCCAGGAGATGGACAGTTGGGTTCATAAATAGCCCAGCTACCACCACCAATGTAGTGATAAACATGCTCATACATGTCCCCTAATGAACACATGTGAAAGGCACGAAAGGTTCTCTAGGACATAAAAGCAGGGATCGCTGAGGTAGTGGGCGCATGCATATTTAATTTCACCAAATCCTGCTGGCTTGACCTCCAGCATGGCTGCCCAGGCTTCCACTCTCTCAGCACTGCGTGGCGGTTTGCATTACCCTATGCCCTCTCTAAGACATGACACTATCTCCCTTTTCATTTTTTTCATTCTGATCGGTGTCACTCAAATGGTATCTTATTGTTTTGATGGTTTTCCCCGAGGTTGAGTGCCTCTCCACATTTCTGTTGCTCCCATCTGTGAATTGTCCTTTATAGTCCTTGCCCATTTTTCTATTAGATTTGATGTCTTTTTCTTATTAATTTGCACAAGTTCCCTCTATACTTTAAATATAATCCGTTGTCAAAATTTGTCTTTGCTCCCTTCATTGACCAGACATCCTCCATTTTGATGTAGTTAAATAGTTTTATTTGCAAAAATTAGGGTTAGTGCTTTTGGGGTATTGGTTCAGAAGACTTTCTTTAATACCAAGGTCAAAAAAGAAAGTCTTCATTTATTTACTTATATTAACTGTACATTTATGTCATTAGTTCATATTATAGGTCAGTTTTCTCAATATCATGTACTAAACATCCTTTTCCCATTTATTTGAGGTGTTACCTTTATCATAAATCTGGTTCTGATCTCTCTCTTCTCCTCCTTTCATCTGTTGTTTTGTGTATCTGTGCCAGGACTACACCATGTTTGTTACTGTGCCACAGTGGTAGTTAAACTAATAACAGTTGATATTTAATATGTGCCAGGCAACATTCCAAGTACTTTACCTGTATAAACTCATTTAATTCTCACAACAATCTGTGAGATAGGTACTGCTATTATCCCCATAAAATAGGATGGGAAATGGAGGCACAGAGAGGTTAAGTAACTTGCACAAGGTCATACAGCTAGGTACAGGTAGAACAGAGTTTTGAGCCCAGGTAGTCTGGTTCAACAGCTAGTGCTCTTAACCCTTTTTGTTTTGTTTGTTTTGTTTTCTTTTCTTTCAACTTTCTTATTTTGAAATAATTATAGACTCACAGGAATTTGTAGAAAAGATGTACAAGGGGCCCCATGTATTCTTCACCTTCCTCCAGCAACATCAGCACCTCACAGATTTGTAACAGGGAAGAGCTAAATCGGACTCCAATGTTCCATCTGTTTCTTTGACTTTAACCTTTGCTTTTCATTGCTTTTGTTATTATAATCATACATAATGGCCTGCCTCAGGGAACCCTGCCTGAATGTTAAATTAAAGTGTCTCTGTTCAACTCATAAGACAATCTGACCCCGCCCACCTGTGGATGGCTGCAAGAAAGAAGAAATTAACACATCCCCTCCCCGAGGCTGGCCATCCCAGGGGATATCTGCAAAACTTATGGCCTTTTCCCTTTACTTCCCCATCTCTTCCCTCTCTCTGTGCTAAAAAAGAAACTGGCATCCAAACCCTGATAAGATGGTTTTTCAGAGACACTAGTCTGCCACCTTCTCGGTCTGCGGGCTTTCCAAATGAAGTCGTATTCTTGCCTCAACACCTCATCTCTGATTCGTTGGCCTATGGGGCGAGCAGAGCGAGCTTGGACTCGGTAACAGATCTAGAGTGAAACATCAACACTATGATGTTGACATTGGAACAATCCATAGTTTACTGAGTTTTCACCAGGTATACACACACTTGCACTCTCTCTGTGTGTGTGTGTAGTTCTATGCTTTTTAAAATTAATTTATTTTTTTTAATTGGAGTATAGTTGCTTTACAATGTTGTGTTACTTTCTGCTGTACAGCAAAGTGAATCAGCTATATGTAGATATATATACTCTCTTTTTTGGATTTCCTTCTCATTTAGGTCACCACAGATAGGGCTCTTAACCCTTAATGGCAACTTGCTTCTCCAGTATACCCCAATACCCAATGGGTATTAGTTTAGTATAGTATTAGTATTATATAGTAAATAAGTTCAATATTGTGGTTTATAAGGTATATATATATATATTTGGTTATTCAGATGACCAAAATAAATATTTCTTATATATATTTGGTCTTCATCCACTGTTCCTGCTCACAACTCCCAAACATTTGGAATTTCCTGAGAGAGCCATCAAGGTGAAATGGGTGTTTTGTAATTCATAACAAGCCCCTTTGCACCAGACTGGGTTTATGTTAATGAGGTGACTTTTGGAAAGCAGCTGAGGATGGGGGATGGGTGCCAGAGGAATAGAGGGTGGAACCTTCCGTCCCACCCCCTGATTTCTGGGCAGGGGAGAGGAGCTAGAGGTGAATCTGCGGCCAGTGGCCAATGATTTAATCAATCGTGAAAAAGGACCTGGTTCAAAGAGCTTCCGGGTTGGGGAACCAGAACCCTTCTGCATGCTGTTGTCCACTGTGCAGGTCCCCAAACTTCATGAGGACAGGAGCCTCCGTCTTATGTGTCTCTGGCTGTTGGTTCGTATCCTTTAATGTCCTTTGTAATAAATTGGTAATCAAGTGAGTAAATGAGTTTTCTGAGTTCTGTGAGCTCTTCTAGCAAATTAATTTAACCCAAGGAGCAACCTTTGACTTATAGCCAGTCGGTCAGAAGTACAGGTAACAACCTGGTCTCACGATTGGCATCCTGAGCTGGAGGGGGTTGTTGGAACCTCCAATTTGTAGCTGGTTGGCCAGGAGCACAGTTAACAACCTGGCATCTGAAGTGGAGGCTGGCCTTGGGATCTGAACCCTTTTACCCATGGAATCTGATGATATCTCCAGATAGATGGTGTCAGAATTGGCTTGAATTTTTAGACACCCGGCTGCGCGTGCACACACACACACACACACGCACACACACACACACACACTGGAATTGAGTCCAGGAACCCATTTAATAAGATTTACAAAATATGGGATTAGTGAAGAGAAAGAAATGAGTTTGTTGATTGCTCCATAAATTCTGCTGGAATTCTTATTAGAGTTGAATTGAGTTTATAGATTATTTTGGGGGAGAATTGTCATAGTTACAGTGTTAAGTCATCAAACTAGTGAACACTGCATATATCTGCATTTGTTCATACCATCTTTTTAGGTATTTTTAGAGTTTTACAACTTTCTGAAAATGAGTCTTATGAAGCCGTTGTTGGATTAATTCTCAGATACACTATAACTTTTGTTACTATTATGAATGGTGCCTTAATTTCTTATTACAATTTGTTTATTATTGCTACTGTAAAGGGAGATGATTCAATAGGTTAATATTATATCTGGTAACCCTGCTGAATTCTCTTATTAGTTTTAATAAATCATGAACTTTTTGAGTGGTGTTTCTGTGTAGGTTATGAAAGTTTTGTCGCTTCATTTAAAATGCATAAACATTTATTTATCATACTGTGATGGCTAGGAACTACAGTGCTATGTTTAAAAGGAGCATTGACAGTGTTTTTCTTGTTTTAGGTCCTAAAGTTAATGGCTAGTACTTTCTCTATTAAATTAAATGTTTATTGGAGGACTTTGAGAGAGTTTTTTTTTTTCAATCAAGTTAAGAAAGTCCTTTTTTACTTTAACTTTCTGAGTTCTTTGTTTTCATTCACAAGTACTGAATTTTATCAAATGTTACCTTTAGTATAACTTGAAAGAATCCTGTAGTTTTTTTCTCCTTTAGTCTTTTAAATATATTGCTATATTGTATTCTGACTTCATTTTTTTTCAGATGAGAATAATCCATTTCAATCATTGTTTCCTTGTATGTCTCTTTATTCTGCTTGCTTTTAAGATTTGCCTTTTGTCTTTGCTTTTAAGCAGTTTGATTATGATGTGCTTTCTTGTGTGCTTTTTGAAATATTTTTCCTGCTTGGACTTGACTGAGCTTCTTGGATCTTTAAATGATATAGATAGCTTGATTTTTTCCTCTTTCCATTTCAGAAATACTTTTCAATTCTTATTTTGACATTTAGTGATGACTATTTCAATCCAAGAATTTTGTAACTGCCCTCTGGTTGCCTCTCACATGGGGAATGCTGGTCAACTTTTGCCCCAACCTAGTAGTGCAGGCTGATTGCAATTCAGAACATTTCCCTGGCTCTGCCACCAAAGCAGTTAGCTCACCCCTAGCCCTTTAGATTTCCAAGAAAAGCAGTTAGATCCCTGTCCCAGTAGTCCTCAACAGTAGGACACACATGGCAAGCTTGCCAACTGTCTTTAGACTTGAGATGAAGAACATGGTATAGTCTTACCAAGGCTAGAGCAGAGAAATCTCAGTAGGGCAAGACCTGTCTCCAAAGAAGTGTCTTCGTTATAAGAGGCCCAAGCTATCTCTAGTTACATTGTCTGACTTGATAGCCCATTCCTTTTTATTGCTGAATAATACTTCGCTGTATAGTTGTACTATAGTTTATCTTTTCACCTAGCGAAGGACATTTTGGTTGCTTCCAGTTATTGGTGATTATGAAGAAAACTGATATAAACATTGTGCAGGTTTTTGTGTGGACATAGTTTTCAACTCATTTGGGTAAATACCTAGGAGCGCAAATGCTGGATTTTATGATAAGACTGTTTAGCTTTTTAAGAATCTGCCAAACTGTCTTCCAAAGTGACTGTTCCATTTTACATTCCCATGAGCAATAAATGGGAGTACCAGTTGCTCCACAGACTCTACGGTAATTGGTATTGTTCGTTGCTTTGAGGTTTAGTCATTCTAACAGGTGTGTAGTGGTATCTCATTGTTTTAATTTGTATTTCTCTAATGCAAATGGTGTTGAGCATATTTCCATATGTTTACTTGCCATTTGTATATCTTATTTGGTGAGGTGTCTGTTAAGGTTTTTGCCCTTTTAAACTTGAGTTATTTTCTTGTTGTAGAGTTGTAGGAGGTCTTTATATATTTTTGATATAAGTTCGTTATCAGATGTGTGTTTTGCAAATGCTTTCTCCCAGGCTATGACTTCTTTTTCCATTCTTTTAAGTGTCTTTCACACAGAACTTTTTTTTAATTTTAATAAAGTCAAACTTATATAATTTTTATCTTATGAATCATGATTTTGGTGTTGCATCATCACCCAATCGAAGGACATCTAGATTTTCTCCCATGTTTTTCTAGAAATTTTATAGTTTCAAATTTCTGTCTATGATCTATTCTGTGTTAATTTTTGAGTAAGGCACTGCATTTTTTCACGTTATATATTTGTTTCTTTTTTTCAAATTAGTATAATGAGCATATAAAACTGGAGAATCATAGCTTTGGGCAGGTATGATGATTTTGTTTTATCATTTTTATTTTTAGTAAGTAATGAGCTCTAGGCTTCTTAGTACTAATCAACACGTGTTTTTTTTTTTTTTTTTTTTTGTGGTATGCGGGCTTCTCATTGTTGTGGCCTCTCCCGTTGCGGAGCACAGGCTCCGGACGCGCAGGCTCAGCGCCCATGGTTCACGGGCCTAGCCGCTCCGCGGCATGTGGGATTTTCCCGGACTGGGGCACGAACCCATGTCCCCTGCATCGGCAGGCGGACTCTCAACCACTGCGCCACCAGGGAAGCCCACACGTGGTTTTTTTATTTCCACTTTTTAAAAAACAAAATGACAAAACATAAGCATTAAAAACATAATTTCACTAACACTGCAGAACGATGGTGACACTGACCAAGAATTGTTGACTGGCTGTTGACACTGCTATTCTATGTCTTGGGATATTAATTCATTAGCTGAAATATGAAAATCTGAACTAAGATTGGAGACATTATTTGGTGATGTCATTGCGTAATGTCTGAAGTAGGGCTTTTCAGTGTTGATCACTATAGTCATGGTGGTCGTTCTCCTGGCCTCAGTTGTGAAATATGAGAAAAGGCCTTCTCTGGGCTTTCTTGGAATGCAGAGTAACATGGGGGAAAGAACTAGAACCATCATGGGTTATTGTGAAGTTGACCACATCCCTGAGCAAACTGAAAATGTGTAAACTTGTGTAAGACTTAGAATATATGACTTGAATAAGGAGTAGTTTTAACAAATAATTAAGATGGCTTTAATATAAAATCTCTCATTATTCAAAAATGAATCTCAAAACATTGCTAACTGGTTCTTAAAAGCCATCTCCAGATAGCCTGTGATCCATTTCTTTTCTTATTTTAGGTTGGTAATTTAGATAATACCAGCAGAGGCATTGATGGTATAGTGGTTAGCATAGCTGCCTTCTAGATAATGCCATAAGGAGGGATTTGATTGTGGTGCACTTGACAGTTGTCTTACTATATATGGATTGATTAAGATTCGTGTTATTCTTTTTATTTAATGAGTGTTTGTCATCCCTAGTTTTGTCACTGTTTTGATGTTTTGTCTTTGGTAAGTTATCATTCTCATTCTCGTTCTATAAAGTCACACTTTCTAAGACTCTTCCTATATTAAATTGCTGTGATTTCGGTGTAATGATTTATTATTTCAATTGTAGAAGTTTGTGCATTTATTCTAATAATTTCCATTCAATCATAAGGCTATGTTGCCAGTACTGTTCCTTTATGCATTCACTTGAACCTAAGGTTAAATTTGATTTTTATAACTCTTCAGATTAATTGCCTTTTACCTTGGAAAACCCTTGTGATCCAATAAATGAGCTCAAATTAGAATGAGTACAGAGAAGTTAGATTTCTCCCACCACAGTTATTATATAATTTGGTTATTCATCACAGTTAAATTGTCTTATTCTTCCCATATTTTAATTCTATATTTTTTCTTACCATTTTCCATGAAAGTCAATGGAAAAATGAGGAAATAATGATGTTAAAAATTTTTAGATTTTATATGAGGATCTTATTACCTAAATTATAGGAGCCCCCTTTTTTTTACTGATAAAAGGATTATCATTTTACAGTATATTATTACAATGAATCAAATCTGGTAATGAAACAGCTGTCAAACTTAATTGAAATTCTGTTAAAATTTCAGCTCTAAATTTCCTTTTTTCATCCAAGCACTTTTCAACATTTGAAGTTATATGATTTTACTTTATTTTGTGTTTTATTGGAGTCTACTGTCATTCATTAAAAATTTTACTGAAGCCATCCCTGTGGTATACTGTTTCCTCAGATTAAATTAAGAACACATTTAGACTAACAGAAAGTGATTAAATAGGACATTTAGGTTGTAGAAAACTTCTTTGCTTCAAGTACTAATTCTTATCATTTGCTAAAAATCCCTGTATTTTCCTAAATGTTCCACTTGCTTTCACTAACCTAATATACCTGTGATCAGCATACATTGATTATGAGCCTGGAAGTCAGGCGACTAAGACTATGGTCTTGTTTTGTTGCTTTTGAAGTCTGAGGCTTTGGGTGAGTCACTTCCCTTCTCTGGGCTATAGTTTTCTAAGAGGAAGAATGAAGAGGATTAAGTAGGTGATTTCTAATGTTCTATTCAGGCTTTACATTCTATTTGAATTTAATTCAATTGTAAGGGAAAGCTTTATTTTTCTCAGAATTGTTTTATGTATCTTATAGTAATAAAAACTGATTCCCTAAAGCATTCTTCAAAGACAGTTTAACACACTACTACTTAGTGTATTATCAACATTCCCTGGAGTATTGCAGTAGCGTCTTGGTTGGGAGCCATTAGTAGGCCTGGGACCCAAGACACAGGCACATGGCCTCTGCGAATATCACCAACACTGCTCACATTCTAGGGAGATGTTTCTTCATGTATCTTATCCTTAAACAAAAGGTGACGGTTTCAGTGCCAGGACTGTTTCTGGTTATGTTACTGAGAACATTGGAGACAGACCCTGCTTCATAATGCAGGGAGGATTTGAGCTGTAAAAGTGCTTAGGTGAGAAAAAAGGCAAATTAATTACGTTCTCAAATCCTTCCTCTCAAAAAGCATAACTGCAATAATTCTTTCATGATGAAGTATCATTTTTCAGTGGTGGCAAGCCTTCATTCTCTGGCTTCTCCTTGCATCACAAGGTGTTATGAAATAGACGATCTTTGCAACATTTGCATATGACAGCTGAGGAACATTTTTTCCAATATGCAGAAATCCATATTTCTTAAATTTGTATTCATGTATGTCTACATATAAAGTGTGTAAAGCATGATATTAATTTTTTACGTTGGCAACAAGATAGATAAGTATTGACTGTTAAAAGTTTTACAAGAATACTTAATGAGAAATAAATTTATTAAAAAAATGTATCAGCATTATTTAAATAATTTAAGATATTGTTGATGGCAGTCCTATGTGAATAGTTCTAATGAATCTGACACAGGAAAAGGTGTGAAAACCAGAATTTTGGTCAAAATCTAGAAGCATTATTTGTGCCATGTACAATATATATTTTAATCTTGTTCTTTGGAAAGATGGCTTAAACTCTGTTGATAGTGATGACATTCTTTGGAACAATTCAAAAATTATATATCATATTTATGGATCTGTCCCCAAATGGGATATCTTGTTGAAGTCCATGTCAGATTTGCTCTTAAAACTATTCAAACACACCATAGGAATGATGTCATCAAAACAATTAAAATTTAATTTAGGCATGGTCCAAGATACATTAGAACATAGACTAGATACATCTGGAGAAGAGATCTTCCAGTAAGGAACAAATTCTATCTGTTGCCTTCTCCACTGATAAGAGTTTCTAGGGATTTGGTCATCCTTCTCTTCTGGTAAATGGAAGGAGACACTTACAGATGGACATTTCCCTTACACATGTAAATGTTTCTTACAAAAGTATAACTCATACTTGGTTTTCAGAATTTTTCCCTTTCTGCTATTTCTTAGAAAATAACCAGGTTAAAATAATATGCCATGTACACTACCAAATGTAAAATAGATAGCTAGTGGGAAGCAGCCGCATAGCACAGGGAGATCAGCTCCATGCTTTGTGAGCACCTAGAGGGGTGGGATAGGGAGGGTGGGAGGGAGACGCAAGAGGGAGGAGATATGGGGATATATGTATACGTGTATAGCTGATTCACTTTGTTATACAGCAGAAACTAACACACCATTGTAAAGCAATTATACTCTAATAAAGATGTGTAAAAAAAAAAATGCCAAAGAGACATATTTTGGGGTGCAAATTCTTCTCCCTTACATCTCTTTGGTAGCAAATGGTTATTTTGAATTTATGCTATTCAGATATTTGGTATGAACAGTTGTTTACTACTAATAATGTTAACAAAAGCTTATAAACATATTTTTGAAGGATGGAAAGTATTATAAAAGTTTTAGAAAAAAAAATTAATTGAAAGAGACTGCATGGGAAATGTACAACAAAAGTGGTATTCCAATATAACACAAAGGAATTAGAACAAGGGAATGAAAATGTTTACAGTTCTATGAAGAAGCTTCAGGTAAAAGTAATCCCCAGATTAATTTCTAAAAATACTACTTTCTCTCCATTATAGAACAAAGAATAATTTCACCTTATGAGAGAACTGAATAAATTGAAAAATATAGCTTTGCTTTTTGGTTTCCTATAAAATAAACGAGCATTGTAGAATGTGAAAGAAGAAATAGTAATTGGATATAGATATTGCTTGAAAATCACATTGTATGCAATAGTACTTTATATGATGAAATTAAAATATACGTTTTTCTGTAATAACAATGATTTATCATGTGCAACACTGTTAAAATATTCAGACATTGTAGGTAAAAATCATGGTTCATTTGCAAACCTAAGTATGGCTCACATAATAATACTGTTGATAATTTCAGATGCTACTGCCTTAGTAGTGTTAAGTTTCTCCAAAATAAAATTACAGTTGCCCCTTAAATAATGTGAGGGTTAGGGGCACTGAACCCGTGCAGTCAAAAATCCACTTTAGGGCTTCCCTGGTAGCGCAGTGGTTAAGAATCCACCTACTGATGCAGGAGACACGGGTTCGAGCCCTGGTCTGGGAGGATCCCACATGCTGCAGAGCAACTAGGCCCGTGAGCCACAACTACTGAGCCTGCGCATCTGGAGCCTGTGCTCCGCAACAATAGAGGCCGCGATAGTGAGAGGCCCACGCACCGCGATGAAGACTGGCCCCCGCTTGCCACAACTAGAGAAAGCCCTCACACAGAAACGAAGACCCAACACAGCAAAAATAAATAAATTAATTAATAAACTCCTACCCCCAACATCTTAAAAAAAAAACAAAACTGTTTATGCCCTTTAGCTCTGCAACTCTATTTCTGGTAATGTCTCCTGTGGTAAACAGAATGGCTCCCCAAAGATGTCCATGCGCTAATCCCTGTGACTTGTGAATATATGGTGTTTTCGGGCAAAAGGATTTGCTGATTTAATTAAGATTATGGATCATAAAATAAGGATATTATCCTAGGTTATCCACGTGGATCCAGTTTAATCACATATACTCTTAAAAGCAGAGGACTTTCCCCCACTGGTGGCAGAAGAGATGGTGCAGAAGGAAAAATCAGGGAGGTTCTAAGTATGAGGGCTTGATTCACTCTGAAGATGTTAGAAGGGGGACCACAAACCAAGGAATCAAAATTGAAATATATGTGCATAGCTATGATTTATATGTGAAAGTCAACCAAATATCAAAAACAACTGGTCTATTATTGTATTTATCTAGGTGTTCTGTTGATGTTTTGACAATTTTGAAAATGAAAAATAAGTTGAATATTCATAATTTATTTTATAACATTTATTTTCTTTGTCTTTATTTCAGAAAAAAACTTGTGCTGTAATATATCACATAATTTGTGTTCTTTTGACAGTACTGTCAGATTGGACAACCTTCTTGAACAGTTTTGGTTCTTATATCATTTTTTGATTACAGTTGACCCTTGAACAACATGCAGGTCCACTTATATGGGGATTTTTTCCATAAATACATACTATAATACTACACGATCTGTGGTTGGTTGAATCCATGGATGCAGAACTGTGGATACAGAGGGCCAACTATAAAGTTTTACATGAAGTGGATTTATAAAGTTAAATATAAAGTGGATGTTTTTTGTTTTGTTTTGGCTGCATTGGGTCTTCATTGCTGTGTGTGGGCTTCCTCTAGTTGCGGCAAGTGGGGCTACTCTTTGTTGGAGTGCACAGGCTTGTCATTGCGGTGGCTTCTCTTGTTGTGGAGCATGGGCTCTAGGCACGCAGGCTTCAATAGTTGCGGCACGTGGACTCAGTAGTTGTGACTCACGGGCCCTAGAGTGCAGGCTCAGTAGTTGTGGCGCACAGGTTTAGTTGCTCCGTAGCATGTGTGATCTTCCCGGACCAGGGCTCGAACCCGTGTCTCCTGCATTAGCAGGCAGATTCTCAACTACTGTGCCACCAGGGAAGCCCAGGGCATAAACAGTTTGAGGCTTCTTGATCCCTGTTAGGAAAAGAGTGGTACTAGTGCATATTCCTCCAGCAGTATCTGGGATGACATGTTTCACCACATGCTTACCAGCATCCACTATCATCATTTTTTAATCACTACTAATTTGATGGTGGGAAAATCTTGAATCTTTGCTTTCATTTGTTTATTCAGCTACTGGGGTAGGGGGAATACTTTTCCATATATTTGATAGATATTTGCATACCCTCATTTGTGAACTGTCTGTTCATTTTCTTTGTCCATTTATTGATTGGATTTTGAGTATTTTTTTCATAGATCTGTATAAGCTGATGAACATATTCACCTTTAACAGTGTATGGTTTGTGAAAAAAAGTCATAAAGATTTTACAAATACAGAGAAATTCAGGAGAAATTCAGGTATCCCCCACTTTCTGAGAGTTTGCTTTATGCCACTTGGCTTTTATGAAAGATCTAAATTAGTACCTGTTTTCACTACCCGAAAGAAATCCAAAGAGGATTTTTGCCTTTTGTGAAAAAAGGCGAAAAACGAAAATAGCGTCAACATTTGTTTTGCAGCGAGCTGAGCCTTTATAGAGGCCGCGTGCACCCTGAGTATCGAGATTGTCATGGCCAAGCTCCTTCCCAGGAACGACACTCAGCATTTCTGCATCCAGCCACCATAGCTTTGAGCTGTGTCTGTGAGCATCTGTGTTTTGTCTCCATTCATTCTCTGCCTCCCATAGCAAGATGTGTCCTAAGGTAATTGCTGCTTCGCTTTACACCATTTCAGTTCACAGGTTTCATAGGGACGCTCTACTTTCGGATAGTGGGGGAAACCTGTGTTCAAAAATGAAAATTTACTTATGATCCCATTCCCTTGGGCTATTTGGTACAAGTACATGCAGTCTTTATATCTATATATTTTTGCACAGTTGATGTAACACTATATATGGAAATTAGCATTTTGCAAATAAAATTATAACAATATTTTCCTATGGGAAAATTTATTCATAAATATACCAGTTGCATAATACTCGATCATGAGGATGTGTTATAAATTGAAATTTTATCTACTTGCCATATATGAGGCAAATTTTTCACCAGTTTTCAGTTTTCCCTTTGGATTTCAGCTAGATGTTTTAAATTCATCTATTTTTAAGGTTCCTGTTTTACCACTTTGTAGTTTCCTGCATTACATCTAAGTTTCCCCAAATGTAAGATAAATATTCATTACTTTTTCTGAAAATAGGTGATTTTAAAATATTTCACACTTAAATTCTTCTGGAATTTACATTTGCGTATATTGTGACGTGGAATTTTTAATGTATTCCTGTTCTCTCAACTCCATTCCAATAACAAAAGAGTCTCATTACTGGACTTCCCTGGTTGCACAGTGGTTAAGAATTTGCCTGCCAATGCAGGGGACACGGGTTCAAACCCTGGTCGTGGAACATCCCACATGCCACAGAGCAACTAAGCCTGTGTGCCACAACTACTGAGCCTGCACTCAAGAGCCCATGAGCCACAACTACTGAAGCCCACGCGCCTAGAGCCCGTGCTCTGCAACAAGAGAAGCCACCGCATTGAGAAGCCTGCGCACAACAATGAAGAGTATCTCCCACTGGCCGCAACTAGAGAAAGCCTGTGCAGCAAGGAAGACCCAATGCAGCCAAAAATAAAATATAAATAAATAAGTTTATTTTAAAAAAGAGTCTCATTACCGTTTGAAAATAATTTTTTTCTTTTATGTTAACTTTTGATACTTTTATCATGTAGTAAAGTGACATATATGAGAGTGTGTTCTTTGGCTATATATTGCATTCCATAAAACTGTTGATTCTTGTGCCATTTCTATACTGGTTTAATGATTTTTTATAATGTGTTTAATATCTGGAAATACATAAAATTATAAAAAATATTAGCAATTTCTGTCAAGTTATCTTTCCAGTTTATCTTCAGAATTATTTTTAAATTTCTCTGGATAAATTGTACAGGTATTTTGATCAAGTTTATATCAAATACATAAATCTATTTGAGAGGAATTGAGTTTTGATATTTATACTCTTGTCCAAAATCATGGTATGACTTCATTTATGTAGATTTTTAAAAATTTGCTCACTGCTGATCTCCCTGTGCTGTGCATCTGCTTCCCACTAGCTGTCTATTTTGCATTTGGCAGTGTATATATGTCCATGCCACTCTCTCACTTTGTCCCAGCTTGCCCTTCCCCCTCCCTGTGTCCTCAGGTCCATTCTCTAGGTCTGCGTCTTTGTTCCTGTCCTGCCCTTAGGTTCTTCAGAACCTTTTTTTTTTTTTTTTTCTATTTTTTGGATTCTGTGTGTATGTGTTAGCGTGAGGTGTTTGTTTTTCTCTTTCTGGCTTGCTTCATTCTGTGTGGCGGTCTTTGGGTCCATCCACCTCACTGGAGATGGCTCAATTTCGTTTCTTTTTATGGCTGAAGGACTCTTCATTTTTAAGAAACCCTGCAGGGGATTGTAAGATAACTTACCCAGAGACCTGTCATAAATATTGCTAAGGGACTTACCTGGTGGTCCAGTGGCTAAGGCTCTGGTGCTTCCAATGCAGGGGGCCCGGGTTCAATGCCTGGTGAGGGAACTAGATCCCACATGATGCAATTAAAAAAAAAAAAAAGATCCCACCTGCTGCAACTAAGACCCGGTGCAGCCAAATAAGTAAATAAATATTAAAAAAAAGAAAGAAAAAAAATTTTGCCCATTAAAGTTTATATTTTCTTCATGTAGATCCCACATTTGTTTTTTGTTTTGTTTTGTTTTTTGCGGTACGTGGGCCTCTCACTGTTGTGGCCCCTCCCGTTGTGGAGCACAGGCTCCAGAGGCGCAGGCTCAGTGGCCATGGCTCACGGGTCCAGACGCTCCATGGAATGTGGGATCTTCCCGGACCGGGGCACGAACCCGTGTCCCCTGCATCATCAGGCGGACTCTCAACCACTGTGCCACCAGGGAAGCCCCCCACACTTGTTTTTAAGATCATACTTAGGTGCTTTATTTTTTAATTGATGCTATGAACGGAATGGTTCCCCCTATTATATGTAACTTGACTACTGATATGCACAGGAGCACTATTAATTTTTGAGCTTTTAATTTTAATTTTAGTTTTCTAGTTGAAAACTTCTCTTATTTCTGGTAGCTTTTCAGTCAATTTTTTTTCTAAGTCTATAATTATAATTTGCAACGATGATGTAATTTTTGTATTTTTCACTGGTACTTTTTATTTCTGTTTTAATAGATTGACTAGAACTTCCAAAGTAAAGTTAATGTTAGGTAGTCATGGTGAGAGTACTTTTGCTTTCTTCCTCATTTTAATGAGTGAACGCTACTATGTCTCTACGAATGATGTTACTTTTTGTTTGGAATAACTCCTTTAATTTTCACTTCCTTTTTGAGATGTGGAACTCATTGCATTTGTTTTCCTCGTCTTCCTTTCTTCTCCGTCTTTGCAATTACAACCTGGGGTTGTGGAATCCATTTTTATAATTTACTTTTATTTTTATTTGTTTTTTTTACAATGTCATTTTCTTATTTCTAATTAACTACAAAATTAAATTAGTAGTCACACTAAAAACAATTATTTAGAGTATATATTTACAGTTATTTAGAGTATATATTTATATGACAGCCTGTTCCTTTAAATTTTTCCAAAGTTGCCTTGACTTTTAATTGATTATCTCTTGATATTTTCTTTCTTTTTTTTCAAGCAAACATTTTCAAGTAGTTTAATTTGGAAAGACTTTCAAATATTTTATTCATGAAGAGTACCAGGTTGGCATAATTCCTGAGTGATAGCATGCTTACAAATGTATTCACACATGAACAACAATTTTTCTGAGTAAAACTGCCACAGAGGGGCTTCCCTGGTGGCGCAGTGGTTGAGAGTCCGCCTGCCGATGCAGGGGACGCGGGTTCATGCCCCGGTCCGGGAGGATCCCACATGCCGCGGCGCGGCTGGGCCCGTGAGTCATGGCCGCTGCGCCTGCGCGTCCGGAGCCTGTGCTCCTCAGCGGGAGAGGCCACGGCAGTGAGAGGCCCGCGTACCGCAAAAAACAAAACAAAACAAAACAAAACTGCCACAGAAACTTCCATATCCTTCAGGAGTTTAGCGTTGCAGACAAGCCTGGGGTTCAATCTAATTCTTTTGAGAGCTAGCTTTTCTTCTCCTTCTTCCTTTGTAGTATTTTAATAGATATTCATGAGATTCTTTCTTTATAATTGAAATCTAGAAATTTCACCAACGGAAAACATAAGTATACTCATGGAATTAATTTTATTCATTTCCTTAATACATTTTGAGCACTTTCAGTCTTCAGGTAAAAGGTCTCTGTCTACAGATGGAAAGCTGTCTTTGCTTATCAACTCTGTTCTCTTCATTTTATACTCTTTTTCAAGATCACCAATTATCTGTAGGTTGATCAATATGTGTTCCATATTGATCTCATCTTTATCATAGAATTTTAATCTTTTTATCCCTTTCCTTTATGACCTGGAAGAACTTGTTTAAGTTTCTCATACTTTTGGTTATTCTTCAGTGATAGCTCAGATTTATTACATACTGACTATGTGTTAAGTGTTCTGTGTGCACAATGTCATTTAATTCTCACAACCACCCTGTGAGTGAAGTTCAGTTATCATCTCTATTTTCATAAATATGATAACTAAGGCTCAGAGAGTTGAAGTAATTTGTATAAGTTCATACAGGTGGTAAATTTCAACCCCAGAGTCCATGTTCCTAAGCACTTCATCATACAGTTTCTCCAGAGTGAGTCGGGTATTCATTTTCTCCATTATAGTTTTTCATTTTGCAGCTGTGATTCCCATCTTTTCCTTTTTTCAAATTATCCCTTATTCCTAATGTTTGATCTGGTTCACTAGAGATATTTTCCTCCTGAGTCTCGTGAAGAATATGAATTATTTTTGGAAACAATAATTTTGCTATGTCCCGTGCTTAGAACAAGGAACAGTATTTTTAAAAAGCTTTGTAAAGTCATTACTGAATTTTTAAAATGTTGAAGAAATTAGTCATTAGGTTACAAAATAACTGCTATAGGATGCCTTATATGAGTACTTTATTTTAAAATATAGTTATCTACCTCTTTGGTAATAAGATCTTGGTAATTTCATCAATTTTTAAAAAAATACATCTTATGAACCTACCAGCTATATCTCAGGTCGGGGGAAAAAGACATTCCAGCTAGAATGTAGCGGGATAATAAATTGTGCTTTTTCAGTTTTATAGGAATTTTGGCTAAAAAACTGTTGTCCTAAAACTAAGGATGACAGCACTGGACATATATCATGCAGGACATAACTAAAAGCTAGAAAATTGGTCCAGTGACCTGTTCTCCATCTTTCCTGTATAAGTGAATATGAAACATTTTAAAGGGGATTGTTGAAGGAAAGTTTTAGGAATAGAAAGTAGAATGGCTTTTTAAAGTTTTTCCACTAAATTTGAGTTGGAAGACGGTTCCATAAGAACCACTTGCACAGATTCAGTATGCCTGTAAGGGGAGAGTAGCAGTACGTTCTCAGGATGGAAACTTCCAGAACTAGAGAAACTCATATGACCAATTAATGATCCCACTCAGATGGAGGTCAGTGAAAGAGTTCTTGGAAGAATTAGGCGGTATCTTTAAGGGGAGGGGGCATAAATGAACTTAGAAATTAAAAGTGGATCAAGTAGTTCCAAAAGTCAGTGTAAGGAGAGAGACTCAGTAGTGGGCAACTGCACTTTGATCTTTGGTGTGTCAGAAATGAGTGATTTTCCTTTGGGCCAAGTGGATAGCTCAGAAGGTAGTCAGCTTGAGTCATCTTGATGTCTTGATGCCGAAGAAAGCTGTTTACCCGAAAGAGGACCCACAGAGGGAGAAGCTATGGGTCTACTGCCAGGGGCAGAAGCTTCGAGGGTGTTGTGAGAAGTCCTCCAGAGGAAGTATTGCCCAAATGGAAGAATTTCTTATTGAGGACAGTGGCCAGTGCTTGGAAGAATGACTAATGACCCCACAAAAAACCCAGCATGTGGACACATATTAGGAAATGGAGCCCTGAGGCGAGGTTTATGAATACAGCAGCTAATGCAAGACTTGACCCTTTTCCTCTAATTCTCCTAGTCCTTCCCAACTCCAGAGGAGTCTGTTAGTTATTGATTGCTATGTGAAAAATCATCCCCTGAGTTGTGTCTTAAACACAATAAAAATGTATTTTTCTCACAGTTTTGGGGGGTCAGAAATTCTGAAGTGGCTTGGTAGGTAGTTCTGACTCAAGATCTTCCATGAGGTTGCTGTGTCCAGATGTCGTTTACACAGGTCAGGGCTGTTGAGTATGAGAGGGGACTACAAAACAGTGTGACTACCAGTGGGGGTGGGTGGGTGAGAATTATTGGAGGTCATTGAGGCTGGTCCCCTCTGCCCAGTAGGAGATGGTAGAGTTGAGGGGAGAGTGAAAGAAGAGACCAAGCACTGCCTGCTCAATGCTCTTCCTCATGGCAGATCCCAGAGCCTAACTCAGGAGAGGGGCAGAAGCTCTGAATCAGACTTAAGGCTGAACGTGAATCCTAGTTACTAAATGTTGGGCACTTGTAAGCTCCATTTGCTTGGGAGAGGCCCTGTTTACTCCTGTACTCCTAGAATGCAGTCAGATTTTGCATTTTTCCTGGATATTTCATTTTTAATAAAGTATTAATATTAATAGTTGCATTAGAACATGTCAGGGTAGCTTTGGCAGATCTGCGATGTATATTTCCGCTTTCTGACTTGGTCTCATCACACGGTGTGTGAGACAATTGTATAGTGGACAGTGCAAGCCCATTTCTCTTTCTTTGACCTTTAATTTTTTTTATTTTTATTTTTTAAAATCCAATGTGTATTTATTTTTTAAATTATTTAATTATTTATTTATTTTAGGGCTGTGTTGGGTCTTCGTTGTGGTGCACGGGCTTCTCATTGAGGTGGCCTCTCCTGCCGCGGAGCACGGGCTCCAGGCATGCGGGCTCAGTAGCTGCGGCACATGGGCCCAGCCGCTCCACGGCACATGGGATCCTCCATGGACCTGGGCTCGAACCTGTGCCCCCTGCACTGGCAGGCGGATTCCCAACCACTGCACCACCAGGGAAGCCCTCCGACCTTTATTTTTAAAGACAACATAGAAGATGTTTGTAGATATAATGAAGTGTGTGACGCCTAGTTCTGGGAGTGAGTACTTCCTTCTAATCTCAAATGGTGATAGGAGAAGTCATTGACTCCGCTGCCCTACAGGAGCCAGTTGTGCCATGCATGATCTACACCGAGAACTACTAAGTGCATGAAGCTACCAGGTCACCACTTGTCAGGGTTAGTGGGGAACATGGGACATTATAGGTTGTGTCCAAGAAATGTAGGACAGAAATTGGGGCTGAGCAGCCTTGCCATAGTCTGTAGAGAGAGTAATCCACTTGTGTTTCCTATTGTGGTTTCTCATTTTTACAAAGTACTATTTGTTATTTTAAAATTTTTTGCAATTTACCTTTTCTGTAGCTGTGAGCTCCAAAAAATGAAAGTGCATATTAAATGAAAAAAGTAAGTACAGTACTCAATTTTTATCTCTCAAGAAAATTGATGATAAAAACAAAATATTCCTTGATATTTCCCACACCCTCATTGGGGTTGTAGTGGTACCCGTGATCAGGTGAAAATCAGAAATCACAAATCTGCTGAAGAAGTATCAGCAACTGCTTGAAATGTTAGTCGTCATTTAAGAGCGTTACAGACGATGATGGTTTACTACTAACACATGTAGCTGCAAAAGGTGTTTCCATGTTACTCTGTGAAACATGACTTGCCTTATAGGGTGAAATTGCTATTCTAATTTAATTTTTCTCATTTTCAACTTCAAAATGTTTGTGCATGCAGTAAAAATAATAGGATAGCTCATAGTGTGCTGGGTCCGCTAGCAGAAGAGGGTCTTTGCAGTTAAAACAGTTGAATTTCATATCAGTATTATCAGATACTTCAGATAAAAAATGAGTTTATTCCAAGAATAGTACCACTTTTAAGAAACCAAATTTATGGAATCAAGGCAAGGCTTTGGGAAGATCACTGTGTCAAAGCTGAATTATCTGACATTATTGTGAATGCTACTGTAAATTCCCTTCAAAAGTTCAAAACTGAAGAAAAAACATTTTCTTCTGTAATTTACATTTACATGTAAATGTATTTACAGCTAAATAAATTTAAAATACAAATGCAGTTTATTTCATGGTGAAATACAAATACGATGATAATAAAAAATCTTGGTAGAGCCCAGCATTGTGGTATAAACAATGTTCCTTCTAAAATAAGAAAGATATAGAGCAAAAATGTGCTTGGAATTGGTGGTAGTGCATAGGTAATTTATAGTTACATCCATAAAAGCAGCTATATTCTACCAATTCAAATAGAAGCTATGGTTTCCAAAATTTAAAAATAACATTACATATACACAAAGTATTTCGGTTAGAATGTTTTTGTGAATGGTACCATGTAGTCACAAACCAAAAACGTCAGCATGATCGTTTAGACATGCTTGCTGCCCATGATCAATCTCATGTTCGAAGTGATTGCACCTTTGAAGCACTTGTAAATCAACCCACGTGACCTATGTTATTTAATTGTTTTCCTCCTTGGAAGTCTTCTAAATTTTGGCCACTTTTTGTTCAAAATCAATAGATACATTCATATTCTTTACCAGCATGTCATCAGTGGAGAAGATGTGGTGGCTCTGTAACGTGTCCACCGGGCTAGGCTGCACGCCTTGTCACAGGATTCCCTTCCCTGGACGTTTTTGCTTAGTTGGGGCCGTAAGAAACATTGTGCGTGAGTTTGGGTGGCTAGAAGACAAGCAGCAGCGATTGAGGTTTTTCACCTGGGAGAGGTGGAGGCACGTGATTTGTATTAGTTCACAGGCCTTTTCACTCATCTGCTGACTCAGCTCGTTGATACGGGGCAGCGGCAGAGGCGGGGCCTCCACTGCTCCATCTTCCCCTGGGTTCTGCTCCTTTCACTCCTAGATCCGGGTGAGCGTTAATCTTCACAACGAAGAGCGCCCGCTTTTCCTGCCAAACACCCACTGTATCGAGGTTGGAGGCGAGGAGAACTAGCCCAACTCCCGTCCATCTTCTTGGGGTCCTGCCCGAGCTCGTGGACTGCTGCTCACCTTGGTAAGTTTCGTCTTTTTCTTGCCTTTCCGCTTTACATCCATCTTCCCTTCCTGCCTTCCCCGTAAATATCACGTTCCTAAATCAGACACGAAGAGCTCACTTCGCTCCCACATTTGCCTAATGTGAAATCCCTGTAACAAGTCATAAGTGCTTTGGTGTATGTGAGTGTATATATATTGTTATTGCAGCTGAAAAATCAAAACTATGCCCTTATTAATAAGTTGGAAATAATAATTGCAGTACCCGATGTTGGGGAAGAGTCTACTGTGTGGCAGGAACTGAAGGAAATTGAGTGTGGTTGGCTCATGGCGATGGGGGAGACGTTGACAATTTTGGAAAAACAGGCAGGAGCTGGATTTTGGAGCTTAGATTTCATTCTCCGTGCATTGGCGGGCTCTTGGGATGTTTTAGCAGGAGAGTGATAGGATTTGATTTCCGTTCAAGACGGTTCCTCTGAGAAGTGATTGAAGGGGTACAAAATGGAAATGAAGAGACAAATTAGGAGGTTCTTCTTGTAGACTAGGCAGGAAATGATGAAATCTTGGACCAAGGGAGATGACAAAGGAGATGGATCCAAATAGATGGATTTCAGATATATTTTTGTTTTATAGCTGACAATTGAATAATTGGATAGACATAGATGATGGTGTTTTTACTGAGATGTAGCAGGTGTGTATGCTTGCATGTGTGGTTTGTATGTTTATGAGGAGACAGGTTTGCAAGAGTTCAGTTTACGTGTGTTCAGTCGGCTGGTCTCTCTCTGCTGCCCTCCCCTCTCTGGCAGCCAGAAAGCTCAGAAAAAAATATTTGAGGCTCAACAATATCAGCCTTTTTAGACCTTATTCTCTTCTTATCTCTGTTCCTCTCCTCTTCCACTGGTTTTGGATTTTTATCCATCTGTTTCCTTGGTAGTGATGCTTGATTCTTATATTTCATCTTTATTTGTATGTGTGTTTGTAAGCTGTTTTGAATTCTTCATGAAATAGTAAACAGCTGTGATTTTCAACGTGGGGCAGTTCTCCACTCCACCCCCACCCCCTGCCCGCCCAGGGACAATTGGAAATGCCTGGTTGTGCTAATTGGTGGGCAGGATGCTACTGGCCTCTAATGGGTAGAGGTCAGATGGGCCGTTGAACAGCCTGCAGCACGCAGGACAGAACCCTCACAACCAGGAGTTTTCTGGTGCAAAAGGTCAATAGTGCTGAAGTTGAGAAACCCTCATGTTGAATATAAATAATTTAATAGACAAATATAAATTATAAAATTTACGAACACTTGATGAAATGGAGGGCCTCATTTGAAGGAAGAAGTTATGCCATATTGATTTTTCTTTTCCTTTCTTTCCTTTCTCTCCCTCTCTCCCTCCTTTCGTTCCTTTTTTCCTTCCTTTTAATTGGCTATATTAATTGGACTTAAGGAGATAAGTAATAGGTCCCTTTATCCAATCCAGTGTGGTCAACAATAAACCTTGCAACTAGGCAAGCATGTTACAATTCTAGAAGTATGTTATAAAGGAAACAATTCTACAGCAGCTTCCTGGCTCTGAATAAAATCTCAGCTGGGAAGTGACATTTTCACCTGGTTACAAAGATGACTCAAAAAGGAAATAACTCATTCATGAGCCTTCCTGAATAGAAACTAGTTAGTTTTTTATGCTTCCAAGTTTAGTTTGAAGAATTACTCATAGACTTCAAGAATACAACCCCAAATGGTTTACATGCTGAAAGAGATGGTGGGAATTTGTGAGCCTAGTTTGCTGTGGCATGCCTTTTAGAAGTTTTTGGCTTTTTTAATCTACAAAGGAAATGGGTAAGGACCTTTTGATACCCACTATTTCAGTGGTACCTCATTCATGCAGCCACTTCTGTCTTGGGTTGAAAAGTATTTCAGTATCCTGTATGTACACCTTGTACAGATAGCACAGCTATATTCCAAAGTAAGTGTGACCCAGAGGCCTGTTGGAGTCTCCCTAACCTTTAAGATACACACTCTGAGAATTCAGTGGACCCTGGAAGTCTTCCACATTTTCCCCCAGGGGCCTCAGGTTCTCACAGTCACCTCTGGCTCTGAGATCCCTTTTTCACTAAATTGTCCTATTCCTGGATCATTTCCTCACCCTCCCTGTGCTGGCCCACCTCTGCAGTCGATCTACACCTGTGTGCACCTCAGACCCTTTCTTTTCAGTGCTTAACCCCCACACATGCGTGCTCTTACACACACGCGTATGAAATGCAAACAGTATATATATCTCTGAGTGTACAATGCTATAGAATGTGTAAGAGAAGGGAGGTGACATTGCAGCAGTGTGGCTGAGTCTGAGATTTTTTTAAGTGCCCCAGGTGATTGTAATGTACAGCCAAGATTGACAATCAACAGCTTAAAAGTAATTCTGGTGTTGCTTCTTAACATAATTTTTTTCAACTTGGTACATACAGTGTAGGCAGCTTGAATCACATTTGTATATAAACTTCATGAGAGCTGGGTTTCTCTCTGTCTTGTTCATTGCTTTCCAGCACCTAAAAATAGGTCCTGGCAGATGGTAGGTGTGAGATAACATTTGTCGAATAATAAATGAATCATTCAATCAATTGGTATAGCCAAAGCCACAGATTCCAAAATATTTTCAACTTTGTAGTAAATATAATGGGATGTTACTTTTGCTTCACATGTACTGCCTTGAGCTTTAATACATCTCATGAGTGGTGAATTAGAGCAGAACTTCTTTCTAAAGTCTAACACTCTGAGGAGGGGTCTTTGAACTTCCTAAAATTGTATGCAAAGTTTTGCTCGTCTGCTCTTTTTCTGATGTAAGAAGTTCCATAACTTTCCATATAGTCTCCAAGTGGTGCAATGACCCAGAAAGTTTAAGAATTACTAAGTCAGAGGATGTATAGTTCTTTCACTGCCAGACCTTTTCTTCTGAGAGGTTTCCCTAGGGTTCCTTTAAAACATCAAGTTACCTTGCACATTTAAAATAGGGTTTAGGGCTTCCCTGGTGGTGCAGTGGTTAAGAATCCGCCTGCCAATGCAGGGGACACGGGTTTGAGCCCTGGTCCGGGAAGATCCCGCATGCCACAGAGCAACTAAGCCCGTGCGCCATGGCCGCTGAGCCTGTGCTCTAGAGCCCGCGCGAGCCACAACTACTAAGGCCCATGTGACACAACTACTGAAGCCCACGCGCCTAGGGCCCGTGCTCTACAACAAGAGAAGCCACTGCAATGAGAAGCCTGCGCACCACAACGAAGAGTAGCCCCCGCTCGCCGCAACTAGAGAAAGCCTGTGCGCAGCAACGAAGACCCAACACAGCCAATAAATAAATGAATGAATGGGTTTAGCAGGTGAAAATCCATACATTTCACACACGTTTTCAGCAATTCATTTGTTGAATAATATCATATTCACTCGCAGTGCTTACAAAATGGGAGATGAAAATTGTAAGTGAAGGAAACACTGCAGAGGCCTGAATTTCTGGTGGTTTCATATCTGCTTCCCTTGACTCCAGGCAGATTTGGCCAATTACAGGAGCAAGGGTTTAAAAGGCTTCTGACTTCCCATAGGTGTGATTGATTCTGCAAATGTGCCAGTTCCCCTGCTGCCTCTAATTATCTGATTGAAAGCACCAGTTGCTCAGAAGTGCTAAGCAAATAGCCTCTTGTTTGCCAGGAGCTGTAGCAAGTAAGGATTTTCAGCTGGTAAAGGGTATATAACGCCCTCTGATTGTTCCTTACAGCTTTGGGGAATAGTCAGATGTCTTCTGCTATTCTGTGAATTGGTTAAGTTCTATTTTCAGATTGGTTTTCTTTCTGTTAAAATAAACCACGTTTCGCTTTTTGTCGTCATCATTCAGAACAATTCCTCTAACACGTATTAATATTGTGTTTATAGTTTGCAAATTACTGCAAGCCATCTCCATTTAATAAGAATAATTCAGCTCTGTAAGGAAATGGTTAAAAATCACTTTAGAAACTGGAAAAAAAACCCAACGAACATATTTGTATATAAATATAATTAACATTCTTGGTTAAATTTTGGATGGTACTGATTTTTGTAAAACAGTGTGAGTTATAATACTTTTTCTAATTTTTTACATAAGCTAATTTTGAGCTTGTCTATATTTAATTTCAGCTGGAACTTGAGGTATATAAGAATACTAGTAAGCACTTAGGAGGTGTTTTTTAAGATAAATTTTGTCCCCCTAGATACACATGTGACTATTGTAGATTTTAGAATGTCTCAGACTGTCAAGTTCTCCTCACTGCGAATTTAAAACTGATGAGTACACCCCAGCTTTTAAAAAGGGCCCTAGAGTGTTTGATTTTAATAGAAGTTTTGCATCCCTTGCAATTTATACTAATATTCCATGACTTGTGCCATTCTTTACAGATTTCCTGACCCATAGGTCTTGAGTATAATCTCACATCAAACAGAATCATCTTTATCATCCACTGCCACTGGTTTTGTGTGAAAAATAAATGCTTTTCTACTTGAGAGGTAATGATATTATTTAATTCTAGCGAAAGCTGTTACTCTTGTTCCAAGTTTTCAGAGTCGGATTCAGAGCTTAAAATTCTACAGTCCCAATATTTTATTTTATTTTTAAAAATTTATTTTATTTTATTGAAGTATAGTTGATTTACAGTGTTGTGTTAATTTCTGCCATACAGCAAAGTGATTCAGTTATACATCAATGTTGTGTTAATTTCTGCCGTACAGCAAAGTGATTCAGTTATACATATATATACATTCTTTTTCATGTTCTTTTCCATTATGGTTTATCACAGGATATTGAATATAGTTCCCTGCGCTATACAGTAGGACCTTGTCATTTATCCATTCTATATGTAATAGTTTGCACCTGCTAATCCCACACTCCCAGTCCATCCCTCCCCCCTCCCCCTTGGCAACCACAAGTCTGTTCTATGTCTGTGAGTCTGTTTCTGCTTCATAGATAAGTTCATTTGTGTTATTTTTCAGATTCTACATATAAGTGATTGATATTGTATGGTATTTGTCTTTCTCTTTCTGACTTACTTAACTTAGTATGATCGTCTCTATGTCCATCCATGTTTTTGCAAATGGCATTATTTCATTCTTCTTAATTACAGTCCCAACATTTTAAAAGAATATAATTAGGTATAGTAAGTTTGTCTCTTAGAATAATAAATGCGATATTTGACATGTCAGATAAAATGGATTACTGAAATGAAGTCATCTTAATAACAGAACTTTTCTTCCACTTAAAAATTCTCCCTTCCACAATCAAAAGGGGTCATAATGTGGAATCAAGTCATTTGCAATTGATTAAAGGCATATGAATGATCAGTCTAACTCACATGGGGCACATTACTACACCCTTTGAACCAAAACAGAGAAGAAAGGTAACAAATGTTAACTGAGCATCTCCCGTGTGCCAGGCCCTAAGTCCATTACCTAACGTAATTGTTACCTTATAGCAGTAATGTCGAGGCTGATGACTGTCAGGGATTTGTTGAAGGTAACACATGTAGAAAGTAGAGGAGAAACTCAAAGCCAAATCTTTCTCATTATCAAGGTTGTACTGTAGCCCATGGAAGTGCTGCCACAGAACGGGTTCTAATGAGAGGGACCAGCAGAGTAATCATGAAAATGCCTTGTCTATACAAAGCACTTGGCACTTATTACTCTGCTTTTGCACTTGCTTTTTGTTAAGCACCCATATTTTATGGGACTCAGGTTTGTGAGTCCTCTTGTTAACCTTGGGGTATAACTTAAAGATGAACAATATATACTCTCTGCCCTTATGGAATTGATAGTCAAGTGGAAAGTTGGACGTGTAAAAAATACACAGTATGAAATAGCACAGGGAACAGATGACAAAGGCAGAATCTGAACCCAGGACTGCCTCACTTCAAAATGCTATAGCAGAAGTAAAACAAAAGTGTCCTCAAATACAGAGTGAGTGAATGAATGAATGAATCAGTGGCGCCTTGAGGGGATTCACTTATTCAGTAAGCCTTTCCCGATTGCCTGCCAGTACCAGACATGATGCTAGTTGTGGGGGACTTAAATATATCCATGTTTTTGAGGAAGTTACAATTGCAGTATTAGATAAATAGGCAAAGAATGATATGTTGATGGTCAGTGAAAAGAAAAGGAAGTGGGTTCTTTATGGTGACAGGGCTAGTAAAGGGCAGACCTGGGATTTGAACTCAGATCTAACTCAGAAACCATCAGTCAATAAAATTACCAGGGGCAAAGGAGAGAGAACAGTTACATAAAGAAGACTTAGGGAGCATGGAACCTAAGATTAAAGGACAAATGGTAGAAGCATCACTGAAGTGCTCTACTGTCCCCCAAAGTGGAGGATGAAGGCAACCAGCAGATGAAAGTGAAAGGCACTAGGTATTAGGATCCCAATGAGGCTGTATATTTATATTCACATCATGATTCATGGTGTATTCTTCAAATTTAAGCAAATCCTTATGTAGCACAGCAGCTCCCCCTATTCCTCATGTGCAAAGAGAATAAAAAAGATAGGTCTCTGCCCTTGAAGGGATTTTGGTCTAGTGAGGGATCAAAGGAAACCTACAAAGACAATTGCTATGGTAAAGTCAGAGATGGCTTCAAGTGGATGGATAAACTGAAGTTTCCCAGTAGAAGAGGGAAAGAAGGCTGATTTAGGTAGATAAATCCTGACCCAAAGGCCAGAGGTTTAGAAGTCTGTGACTTGTTGGAGAAATAGCCCGTAACCCAGCCATCTTGTCTTCTAGCTGCTGACTGGAATCCTCCATGCAAGAGTGTGAAAACCCTTGTAAGTTAGTTTTACAGAGGTCAGAGAGGAGATGAACGGAATTAAATTAGGCAGGAGATTAAAGATTGAGACTGTAGTGCACTAATGAAGATTGGAGTTTAAAATTAGATCATGTCCTGTGGGGACGTTTAAAGAATAGGCCAGGTGCCCTAATTGAAAGTGCTATGTATAGAGGCCTATAGGCAGCAAACCAGATTCCATAATGGAGACGTTCAAATAGCTTTGCTTATACTAGGTGGTGATTGCCCCAAACCATCTGGGGATGTAGTTCAGAGGTTCTAGCTCTTTAAAAAAATTGAATAAGACTTCGAATACCCTCATGCAAGCATTATAACAGCTATTTAAAGAGTGAGTTGGGGCCAAATTCACTTTTTAACAGCACGTAGTCTTTGGATAAATTGTATCATGTAATGATTTGATGTTTTGTGTAGCCTGGAATTAGGTTTGTTTTCTGATCTCTGAAGGTCAGTGAAATAGAGGTGGTATATTTCTCATCTGAAGTAAAGCGGTTGGGGATGGCTGAGCTGTAAGCTGTGTGGGATAGCGCTTCGTAATGAGAAATGCATCACCATCAACCAAGAGAGATGTGTGATTGAAAATCATTAGTGGAAAAGGAGGTTTTGCTGATTGAATGGTTTTCAAATAAGCAAGTCTTACAACTGTTAGTAATGTGAGTGTGGCCTTCCCCAGGCTGTTGCTCTGGAATTGTCATGAGGATGAATAATGCTGTCTGGCAATCACTGTACTATTTAGGACATCTTCTAAACTGTGTGGGGATTCCTCACAATATCTTATTTTGAAATGTGAATGAAATGTACTTTGATTCCCATGTTGATTCCCTTAACTGAGTCTTCTAAAGGATGAAACCTGCCTTCTAAACACATTTAGACTGCAAAAAAGTCATGGCGAGTAAAATTAAAGAAACAGTCACTTCTCCTTCAAATGCAGCTATCTGTTCTCAAGTATCTGCTGTGTGTTGGGAGCTCTACTCAGATGTTCACATATATGATGAGGTGTCATTACAATAACCTCATGAGAAGGGTTTAATTATCCTATTTTACAGATGAGGAAACTGGTCGAAGAAGTAAAGTGATTTTTGTTAAGGTTCACACAGGGGTTAAGCTAAAGGTGAACATTCCATATAAATACTCTGCTTTCCTTAAAATCTCTAGGAATGCTTTGCCTTAAGATACTGTTAATGTTAACAAATGAAGGGCAAATTATACATTCAGGTCACGTCAATCCAGCAGAAGGAGGAAAAAATATTTATTAAATTGAGAAAGTAGAAAGAGAAAAATCTATTTATTTATAGAACTTTTATGTTCCACTGATTGAGTTGCACATAAAATGATCAAAAGCCAGGACAATTAGGAGGTAAGGATTGCAGATGCCACACACTTAATTTAGTGGGCCTATGGTTAGCATTTATCAAACCTATGTCAGCCACAGAGTTGGCTTTTCAGTTCATGGGTACATGTCACCTCAGTAAGAGTTTAAGGCAAGAAAATCATAACATGTATACAATTTAAAATCTAGTTAATTTGCAATTGCAGTTCCAATATTCTGTTATATTTTAGCCCAACTCTGGCTCTCATACCCTCAAATTGATTTTCTATAATGTGATCACAAGACAGATATATCATTAAAGACAGGTTGAATGAGAAATGTATAAGGAAGTTGGATACAATAGAAATTTAAAAATCTGATCACTCTTCTATTACCTTGATATTTTTTGGATAACATATATCCTCCATAAATCCTACAGAAGGCTAAAAAAACAGCTAAAAATTATCTTTGCTTTTCTAGTAAGATTTATTTATCTTTTAAATTTGCCTATTTTAAAGCACATAGGTTTTGAATTGAGATTTGGGTGAAAAAAATTTTCCATGATCAAATAAGTGTAGGATGTGGTCATTTGCCCTAAACTATGGCACATGGGTCATATCCAGCCCTCTGCCTCTCTTTATAAAGTTCTATTGAAACACAGCCACGGTATTCATTCAGGTATTTTCTATGTCTGCTTTGTACTTTAAATGCAGAGTTGAGTAGATGCAACAGAGACCATATGGCCTGCTAAGCCTAAAATGTTTACTGTCGGGCCCTTATAGAAAAAAAATTTGCTAACCCCTTATCTGAACCAAGCAGTTGTCTTTATTGTTGGAATTCACAGAGACTTTAATTATCTACTGTATGTTGTAAATTTCCAAGACGATGTGCTTAAATACATATCATTTCCTGAACGTTTTGGTCATAGTACTTTTTTTTTTTTTTTTTGGCTCAATCCATCAGCCACTGGCATTAGTGTCCTGTCATGTGCTTGCAGAAATACTGTTGATTGATTGGAAAAGACCAACATATACTTTCGTAGCTTGCCGTAACTTCCAGGTTCATTTAGCCAAGGGCACAAAATCCTATAATACTGCAGCAACCCTCAGTCTTCCAGTGAGCAGCACGCAGCCAATGACACTGTCTGCAAAAGGTAGAGATTTACCAGAAGAGCAAAGCCTAACATTATTTTACATTTCTTCTCTATTCAGGACTCACGTCACTATCCAAGGAAAATGTACAATCTCTTTGCTTAGTGTTTCCATTTAGGGAGAGGTTGCGTTAGGCTTTCCTAGATCTTGGCCCAAACTTGGTGTCAGTGAGGTCACATCCTCCCCCAGGGAGAAAAGTAGAGTCTGTGCCCCTAAGTCCCTAAGAAGTACCTCTTTCTAGCTTCCCACCATCCTGGGAAGGCCCATTTCCCAAAATCTGTGGAACACATACCTTTTGAAACAATACTCTTTAAGTTTTAATGCAGACAGCACCACTATATCATATTTTAAGATACACACATATGCATGGATATATGCTATTCTTAGTTTACTATTCCCTTAAAAGAAATCTGGAATGGGTGACAAATGTTATAAAATACCTCTTAGCATCTATCAAGATGATCATATATTTTATCTCATTTGACCTATCAAAAGGTAAATTCCTTCAACTTGATTCCTAAAATTGAATCATTGTTTCTTCGGCATATTTACATACCCAATATTGAGTTCATAATCAAAACTCTTAAAAGATAAAAAAACATAAATCCTTGAGTATCAACAGAAACAACAAACCTCTGAAATTAAACCAAACTGCCAAGACTGTAAACACTGGAATTATCAGAAAAATAATATGAGTATATTTAACATGTTTAGAGAAACAAGAGGGTATTGAAAATAAGGCTAAGAAATAAACTATCCATTTGACTAATTTGGCTAGTGAAATTTGAAAAAAGGTTAAAATAGATCTTCTAGACATAAAAACTTGGTGTATGGTTTAAAAAGAATGTTAAATATAGATGAAGAGAATTGGTAAACTTGACTATGTATCTGAAATTACTCAGAACTCAGCACAGAGAGACTGAGATGGAAAATACAAAACATATGTTGAGAATACTGCATGACAGACTTAGAAGGAATAATGTGTATTGGGTTGGCCAAAAAGTTCGTTCAGGTTTTCCGTAAGATGTTTGTACGGGAAAACCCGAAGGAACTTTTTGCCCAACTCAATATCTAGTCAAAATACTAGAGGGATACAATAAGAAGTTTGGAAGAGAGGAAATTTTCAATGATTTAATAGCTGATTATTTTCCAAAATTCATGAAAGAAACTAATCCTCAGACTGAGGATCCCCAACAAATCCCAAAAAGGACAAATAAGATTAAATTCACACCTAAGCACATTCATAGATAAACTATGGAATGCTAAAACAAGGAAATGACATTAAAAGCAGCCAGAGAGAGCATAATAGGTCACCTACAAAAGACTGAGAGACCTGAGATAGCAACTGCAAAGAGAATGGAAAAGGGTATTCTCCAACTGATTTAATTAGGCTCATGTACCTTGATAGAAAAACCAGATAAAGATCATAGAAGAAAGGAAAATTACATGCTAACCTTGGTCCTGACTTTTAAAAATTGCAAACCAGTTCCATATTCTCTCTCACCATATAAATAGCATATGTGACATAATTATATGACATACAATTTATATACATTTATGTACATAGAACATCATGACAAGATTGTGTTTATTCCAGGAATGCCAAGTGGCTTCAACGTTAGAAAATGATTCATCGGGGCTTCCCTGGTAGCGCAGTGGTTGGGAGTCCACCTGCCGATGCAGGGGACACGGGTTCGTGCCCCGGTCCAGGAAGATCCCACGTGCTGTGGAGCGGCTGGGCCCGTGAGCCATGGCCGCTGAGCCTGCCCGTCCGGAGCCTGTGCTTTGCAACGGAAGAGGCCACAACAGTGAGAGGCCCGTGTACTGCAAAAAAAAAAAAAAAAAAAAAAAAAAAAAAGGATTCATCATACTAAGAGATTAAAGGTAAAAAAGCTATATGATGATTTCAGTATACACATAAAAAGCTTTTGATTAAAATTTCAATGTCATGAATTGCATAATTCATGATGAAAAATTTTGGCAAACAAGAAATAGAAGGGAACTCCTTGATAAAATACATTGACAAAAATGAAGCAGATATCATACTAAAACATTATCCCTGTAAAATCTGGAGTAAGACAAAAAGTGTAACCACTACCAGTTTAACAGTGCAGTGATTGGAGGCCTGACCCAGTGCAATAAGATAGTAAAAAGACATTTAAAGAAGTTAAATGTATGTAGTTTAAAATGGAAGAAAGAAGCCTTACTTGCTGAGTAAATATAGGATAGTGGTTTAACAGCATGAGCTTTGGCACCGAATTGCATGGGTCCAAGTCATGTTTGTGGTACCTACTGTCTCTCTGCCCTTGTACATAATCTTTGTGCCACAGCTCCCCATGTGGAAAATATGGCTAATAATAGTAATAGTATGAGGATTAAATTAGTTAATATTTGTAAAGGGCTGAGAAGTAAGAACTAGTCCTAGTGCTTAAGTATCATGAAAATGATACACCTTAAAAAAAAAACAGTCACAGGATTTTCTGAAGTTGCCTCTAGCAGTCACATGCATCTACCCCAGTCTGCAATGTGTATATTATTCTGTTTGTATCATGATAGGAAAATGGTTAGGAAACACTTTTTATCCCTATGAGAAAATGAAATTTGATCTGACATCATGTACAAAAATCTATTCTAGTAAGATTTAAGACAATTCTGAAAGGTACAATGTTAAAACTTAGCTAAAAACATAGGACTACACTGTTCAGTACAGTAACCACAAGACATCTTATAATTTAAATTGAATAAATAAACTAAAAAATTCAGCTCTTGTTTGAGACTAGCTTTCTGAGGATCATCAGGGTTTGTAGTAGGAAGTCAGAATATTTTAGATGTATTAATGAGACATGGAAAATTCCTTTCTTGAGAATTGCATGGCTGCTTTTCAAAGGAGTTTAACCTTCATATGTATTTTAGCTTTCAATTTGCCACTTAGTTTTCCATTGTGTATTTTAAAATCTGTTGTACATGTTTCTGGATGATACTATGAGATTTGAATCTTTGATCTCATTGAAATGATTCAGGTTTCAATATTCTATTCTTTATTTTTAAATATCAGATGTAGATTATATTGAAATTATAGGTATTTGATATTTTAAATGAATTAAATTAGAAATTATCAATAAAGAAAATTAGAAATTAAAAAAATTCAGTTCCTCAGTTCATTAAGCACATTTCAAGTACTCAATAGCCACATGTGGCCAGTGGCTATCATATGGGATAGCATAGATTATGGAACATTTCTATCATAAAGTTCTACTGGACAGTGCTGATACAAAAGATTGTCTTTATGGCCATGGGGCCGGGGTCAACAAACTTTTATGTAAAGGACTAGAGAGTAAATACTTTAGGCTTTGCATATCATTTGCTGTCTCTGTTGCATATTAGTCCTTGTTTATTTTTACAACTTTGAAAACAAAAAACAATCTTAGCAGGCCATAAAAATACAAAATCCCATATTTGGCCAATGGACTTTAGTTTGATTGCTCTTGCTTTTGGTTCATGGAAAGATTTCTTAAGACGAGAAGCTCAAATATTTGGTAAATTTGGTTACATTTAAATTAAGAATTTCTACTTATCAAAAGCCACCATAAAGGAAATGAAAAGATAAACTACAGACTTGGCTAAGATAATGTGTAACACAAAACTGATAAAGGATAAGTATCCAGAATATATAAAGACCTTTAATGTATCAGTAACTGAGGGGGGAAAAAAATGTTGTGGAACATCATAAATTCAAATGGCTGAGAATATAAATTGGTAAAACAACTTCGGAATATCCTTGGTATTACCTATTATAGATGAAGATGAGCGAATTCTTTGTGCTATTGATTCCATATAGATATAAAATTTCCCCACGGAAACTCTTGTGCATGTGCTGCCAGAGACATGTAGAGAAAGTTCAAAACAGTCATTGGTAGAAGCCTTAAACTAGAAACATGCCAGATGTCTATTAAGAGTAGAATGGATAAATATACTCGTATGATGGGGTGCTACATAACAGTGGAAAACAACTACAGAAATAGAACTACAGCTTCATGCATTAATATGAATGTATCTGAAAATATTGAGGATAATTAAGTCATACCAGAAGATATCCAGTATGATTTAATTTCTATAAAAGTCAAAAAACCAGAAGTGAATAATAATTTTAGCAATATATATATATATTTAGAAAAAACAGAAGAAAAGTGAGGGAGTGATTAACATAAAATTTAGGGCCATGAAGGAGGGAGGTGAATGTGATCTAGTCGGGCACACAGGAGGCTTCAAAGTCCTGGTAATACTCTAGATCTTCATGGATTTATCATCGTCATTTATTTTTGGATCTCAGGTACACAGAGTTGAATAAATCATGTTAACTGGATCTTGAAAAGATCTCATTGGCCTATGCATGGGCACAGATAGTTCTTTCTGAATTGTATAGTAAATACCTGTGAACTCATCACTCAATGCAAGAATTAGAAGAATGTTGACAAAGACTAACATCTACCTATGTGCTACTCCATCCTGTCCCCATGCCTGTGCCTACCTGAGATAGTATCCATTCTCAATCTTGTATTACTCATTCGCTGCTTTTTAAGTCTGTCTATGCATCTGTCTGTCCACACATGTGTTTATGTATGTATACATACACACACATCCATAATGCATATATGTTGTTCAAAATTATATAGGTATTGTTTTTACTTTCTAAATGGGGGGATTCTTGTTTTGGGACTCACACTTTCCCCCTTCAGTACTGTGTTGCTAATATTCAGTGTGGTTTTGCTAAGGCTTTTCTATATTGTTGGGTGTAGTTCTACTTCATTCACTTTGACTTCTCTGTAATATTCCATTTGGGGATGACATTGCAATTTATTTTTCTGTGGGGCACATAGGTGTTTTTCTAGCATTTTTTTGTTCTTTCCTATTCTTTAAACTCTACCTATGTTATATATGCTTGTATATGTATTTAGTAATACATTTTAAAAGCACGCCATATACTATTTAATGACATGGTGAGGTGTTTGCATATTAAGGGAAAAGGTTCAGGGTACTTAATAAAATGTGTGCACTGATTCACATTTGGAAAAAATAGTAAATGAAGAGGAAAGCTACACATACAGGATAATATGCAAAGGGCTAGTGGATGTAAAGTATTAATACTATTTGAGAAACCTATGGGATGTGCATATAAATGTGTCTGTGTAGTTGCATAGATTTAAGAGTCATTAACATATATGTTATCATTTAAACCAGGGGAATGGAAGAGATCACACTTGGACAGTGTAGAGTGAGACAAAGGGCCTAGGTGAGAAACTCCATACAGACTAACAGTTAAGAAATAGATCAGAGGAGCAAATCTGGCAATAAAGATTGAGAATTAATTTCCGGAAAAGTTGGATGAAAATCAAGAGTGTGTGTTGTCGTGGACAACAAGGGAAGAAAGTATTTCTAGAAGCAAGCTGCAGTCAATCAGACCGTGGCTGAGTGGTCAAGTACGACAAGGCTGTGAAGTGCTCACTGGATTTACTAATAAGAAAGTCACTAATCTTGGTAAAAACCCTTTCAAGTGGTGGAATGGGAAAAATGGGGAGATGGAGGTAGCCAATGCAGATAACAATTTCAAGAAATTCAGAAATGAGGGAGTGAAATGGCTAAGGGAGAAGAAAAACCAGGTTGGAAGAAGCTTTTCTTACTTGTTTGGTATGTTTTTAGAATGAAAGAGAATTTGCATCATAAGTGTTAGGAAACAGCTAGTGGAGAGTCAATGATAAATAAGCAATAGTGGAGAGGCAGTGGGATACGCAGTTGAAAGTTCAAGTACTCAAAGTAAGATAGGAAAGGAACACTGTTGCATTGTGTCTGGAGGATCAAGCAAAAGTTGGTTAAGGAAGTAGATCAAAGTGAGAGGGGGTGGTAAGTTGAGAGACTTCCTGTCTGAAGGGCCGTGTTTTCTCTTAAAAGTACAGTGAGGCAGGAGGTAATGGAGGTTTAAGAGTTGAAGTGGCTGCTTTGACTTCTGAAATAACTGAATAATTGTTCTACCTATGATATGTGATGCATTCAAGTTGCTAGTATTTTATTGAGGATTTTAAGATTATATGTTTAATATATTTTTGCTGCTGATGGGGGGAGTGGTTAATATATATGCATGTATATAAATGCATATATTATCAAACTCTAATAAGCCTGGAGCCAGCATTATTTGTCTTTCTTTTGTAAGGAACCTGTTTTGTTGATTTGTTTTTGTTTTTCTGACTAGATGACTAGAAGATTGATTATACTTAAAATTAAAAAGTTTAATCAGGTTACGTGTAGGTGTTCACCTATTTTCTCTAATTTTGCCCTTTCAGTTTTTAAAGCTGAAGTCTTACTTCATTCAAGAAGGCTGTCTTATTTATTTTTGCTTATTGCTTCTCTTATGATTGTTCTGGTGTCTTCTATGGGAATAGCAGTTGAGAAGCTTCAGGGATTCAGTTTCTGCAGTAATTGTTTTGTTCTTTATTAGTTCTAATACTATTTAAGATCATGTGCTGGTACTTTATTTTCCTGTAGAGTTTGTTTGCTTTTGTTTGATAAACGGTGTTAGATGGTGACTAAAATGTGATCTCATTTCTGGGAATAAATATTTTTCACAAGTATGCTCTTATTCCCCTTCTTCAGTGCTAGAACAATCTCCTAATTTTATGCAGCATTATTTTTATATTTTATAATCCTTTTGTTTTATTTTTTAAAATTAATTAATTAATTAAATTTATTTTTTGGCTGCATTGGGTCTTCGTTGCTCTGTGCAGGCTTTCTCTAGTTGCAGCGAGCAGGGGCTACTCTTCATTGCAGTGCACGGGCTTCTCATTGCAGAGGCTTCTCTTGTTGCAGAGCATGGGCTCTAGACGTGTGGGCTTCAGTAGTTGCAGCACGCAGGCTCAGTAGTTGTGGCTTGTGGGCTCTAGAGCGCAGGCTCAGTAGTTGTGGTGCACGGGCTTAGTTGCTCCGCGGCATGTGGGATCTTCCTGGACCAGGGCCCGAACCCATGTCCCCTGCATTGGCAGGTGGATTCTCAACCACTGTGCCACCAGGGAAGTCCCAATATATTTTACAATTCTTTAACAGTGAATTTCTTCAAAGTTTGTTCCCAGGGCCCTCCTCTTCTCACTTCCTATCTTCCCAAGCACTCCCGGCTGTGCCTGAGGTCTCAGTGGTTCACTTGTCTGCTTTACCACAGGATTTGTAATTCTGTGTTCTGTGATTATTTGAATTTTGTCAGTCTGACTTTGAAAGTGATCCTCTCTGAATTTCACTTGGTGAGAATTGTTCAGTTTATGGCAGGTAGGTGGTGATTTTTCTTCCAGTGCTGGGGCAGGTTGCCCTAATTTCTAGGTTCCATGACCGGTCAAGCAGGTACTGGAATGGAGGGGCAGGCAGCCTCATGTACATTAGCTCAAGTCACCTTATTTCTTCAAAGTCCTTACATCATATTTTTATCACATGCTTTAGATTCTTTCCAAATGCGTTTACATTACGAAGCATAAATGAGCTTTAAGATTTGCCACTATTTTAGTATAGTTGTGCCTTTTATTTGTTGTTTCATTCTTATATAAATGATAAATTTAGTCACCTCCCATGGCCTGTGAACGTGTCCATGAGTTTTACAGGTTTTATGGAAAGAGAAATCTTAGAGCAGGTGAGCAGCCTCATTTGAAGAGTGAGCTCTGAACTTTAAAAGGCAAAAGGGGGCTTCCCTGGTGGCGCAGTGGTTGAGAGTCTGCCTGCCGATGCAGGGGACACGGGTTCGTGCCCCGGTCCAGGAAGATCCCACATGCCACGGAGCGGCTGGGCCCGTGAGCCATGGCCGCTGAGCCTGTGCATCTGGAGCCTGTGCTCCACAACGGGAGAGGCCTGCATACCGCAAAAAAAAAAAAAAAAAAAAAGGCAAAAGGCATCCTCTCAACAGATGAAGGGAACTGAATAAGGAGTGAAGTAAGTTCAGCTACAAACTCATGCCATCTGATAGACGTGACTGGGGAAAATACTATGAAAATGGTGTTATTGAAGAAGCAGATATTTATAGGAAATATTTTTATGTCTTTTACTCCTTGTGACCTATGACTTGAGGGGAATCTTGGTTCATTAAATCATTACACCATTCATCTTTTTTTGTGTGTGTGTGTGGTACACGGGCCTCTCACTGCTATGGCCTCTCCCGTTGCAGAGCACAGGCTCTGGACGCGCAGGCTCAGTGGCCACAGCTCACGGGCCCAGCCACTCTGCGGCATGTGGGATCCTCCCAGACTGGGGCACGAACCCGTGTCCCCTGCATCAGCAGGCGGACTCTCAACCACTGCGCCACCAGGGAAGCCCACCATTCATCTTTGATGACTTAGATGTGAGGCATGGAAGAAGAAGGTTTATATATAAATGAGTGTGTCTCAGTGGGCTCTTTCCTAACTATCTGACACTTAGGAGAAAAATAGTTTTGCCAACCCTGCTTGGGTGCACCTTATTTCACTTCTAGAGCTCCTAAATCAAAATAGGATCAACATATCCTACTTCATTATACAATATTAATATTAACTGCATGTAACAGGCAAGCGATTTTATGCTCATACTCCCTACCCTACTGTCAGGCACCAATGGAGAGATCATAAACCACTGTGGACTTTTTAGTTTGCAAAATATTAGGTGACAGAATCATGGGATCATAAAGCAGAAAGGACCATAAGAGAGCGTGTGCTCTGCCAGTGTCTCTTTGGGCATAGCTTAGAGGGGGAATGTGTCCACATTTTGCTTGAAGTGCTCCAGTAATAGACATTGCTCGTGGTCCTTTCTCCAAGGTTCTGCCCTCGGACGGTAGAGGTAGGTATGTTTTTATTACATCTTAAAGTGTTTCGTTGTTTTTTTTTTCTTGTATTGTAAAACAGTACCGAACAAGAAACTCTGTTTTAGTTACTGGGAATATGTAGAAGTGTACATTCTTTGTTCTATATTAACTTTTCATGGTCAAGGAAACGATCAGATTCTTTAAGGATTCCTCGTGAAACCCGTTCTCCATCCCTTCAGTTATTTTTATTGCTGTCTTTGGGACACATACCTATTCTACATTCCTGTAGAAAACAGAGTACTTTGGCCAAAGGGACACGCGCTTTGGAATTTGGAAAAAGACAGGTTTCAATGAAAGTTCCTACCTTCATGTTAGCTGTGTTGCATTAGAGGAAGTTTTTTAAACAACCTGAACCTCAGTTTTGATATCTTGAAAAAGGGCCTCATCTTACTGAACTTTGAATCCTAAACATTTTTCAACCCACTTGGAGCCACTTAACCCCTGGGGTTTATTTTAAAAGCAGTACAAAGAGTTCCAATCTTTCAAATCATAGAAGTCTCTAAGTGAAATATCTAAGTCTCAGTGGGGCTGTCTCAGAGGAAGGAAAACAAATGATGGAAGGCCCAAAGTTAGTTCTGATACCCAGGCTTCTGTTTACTTCATTGCTATTTTTAGTGATGTCTCTTATAACATATTGATAAGCTACAAAGAAAGATAGTTGGCATCTTGACAGCTTGCTACTTTAATACAGAAGATCCATCAAAATACAAAGGAATATTTCTTGATGAAGAAACATGGTGAATCATTTTTTTTAACATTCTATGCAAGTACTTTGTCCACATGTACCTAATTATAGCTTGTGAATTTAGAAAGGGAAGTGAAGTTGTCTTTTTTTAAAGCTAATTTATGCGTTTTGTATTGTCATAAGATATAAGATCAGTATACAAAAGTCAATTATATTTCTATATACCATGAAGTTGTCTTTTGTTAACAGCAACTTTCTAAAGTGACAGCAGCCCCAGTGTACATCCACCTCTGGAATGGATGCCCCTTCTTGTTCAACTTGAGATTCCTGAATGTTTTACCCTGTTGAGCCCACTCCGGCTTTTTCATGGCTGCTGCTACGAATTCTCGGGGGCACTGAGTGGCAGGAGGGTCTGTCAGGGCAGACGTCCTCTTCACGCCCTTCCCTTGCCCGCTGACTTTCTGCTCCCTGCCCTGCGGCAGTGCACGCATTTATTTGTACTCCCCCCACTCCCACAGCGGCCGCCTGTTGTAATGAATCCTCCCGGCACCAAAACCCATCCGTCTTCACTAGAACTAATTATTATCAAGGAGCAGAGAAGCAGAAAGAGCCAGATAAAGGAGGGTAGAGAAAGTATCCTCTGATCCAGTGGCAGTACAAGGAGGAGAGAAGGTAGCATTGGTTTTCTGAGGTCAACATAGATCTGAAGGAAAACTAATTAAAGGCACCCAGGAAAAAGAAGTTTTCCCCTTTGGCGAGTCTTTCAGTGGGTTCATCTTTATGCCTGTCGGGAACTTTAAATTTATCGAAACACTTTTATAGTCACAATCTGAAGTTAGATTAATCTAAGCAGTAATCTCCCTGTAGGTAGAAGACAGAATTGTATTGATATTTTGCAGGTTTATAGGCTGGGGTGCAAAGAGTTAGGTGATAGTCCTAATGTTTTGAAACTAGTTACTATCCATGTTATTAGAGTAACTTGGATTAAGCAGAAGATAAGTGTGTTTATTAAATGTAAAAATACTGATACAACAAAAGACTTTTTGCTATCATTTGACTCTCAGTACCCAAAGGGCTAGGAGGGGGGGGTGGAGAGAAACCAATAACATGTCAGAACTCACAAGGGAAAAGATGGAGCCCAAGTGACACGTTTTAGCTCAAGAGAGCACATGTTTTTTCATGTATACAATGAAGTTTATAATAGTACTTACCTGGCATAGTTGTTGTGAGGATTAAGTGAAGTCACAGATGTGCCTGGAGGAGGGCGTGGCTGTAGGAGATATTCACTAGGTGCACTATTTATTATTGCCATTGTCTGGTGTGTGTGACCACCCACCAGGACAAGGCGTACAACCTGGATGGCAGCTTGGCGTCTCCTGCTCTCACCTTCACAGCTCAGCCGCGTCCAACACGCTTCTCATTCCAAACCCCAGGGGTTTAATGAGTCGGGTGCTGTCATCTGTGTTGGTGTGGTACAAAGAGCTGCGTGTTGTATGGTCTGATTTTTTGTGTCCATAATTGTAGATAAATCAACAAAATGAGAAGACGTGTATTTCTTCAGCACCAGCAGTTCTAATCAGCAGAGGAGTCGAACTTGATCCTGGAGTTTGTCAGGCACGTGGTGACTATTAGGATTAAATGCACAAACGTGGGAATGCACTTAGCATAATGCCGGGAATGCACTAGGTGCTCAAAAAACAGGACTGTCATTTCCTGCTGTAAATCATGGTCCTGGCCCAGCCAGGAGCCTGTTTTCTCCTCGAAAGGCACAATTTGTACACTTGGTAGTTGCCTAATGATGCAAGGTACTGTGTCGTCACGTGATAAATGATAGTAGATATTCTAGGAGTTTGTGAAAGTCTGGGGAGGCATTTCTTGTGAGGTGAGTCTGCAGGGGTGGATTCATGGTAAATGAGAGTCCTTGAAGGCTTGAGGGCATTCAGTTTCCTCCTCAGATGGAAGGGAAGTTTAACATTGAATTTGATGTTCTCATTGAAATAGTCTTCATCATGACAAATCATTTTGTTCACTGAATAAATAATAACGCTCTCTAGAGGGATGGATATTCACAGATTCATGCAGTACATCAAGGGCACATATATCCTAGTGTCGGCTTTCCTGTCCAGCCTTGCCTCGTTCCCTCCCTGGACACCTGGCTGCTCTACCAGACTTCTAATGTTTCACTCCTTGGCAGAGACCATCCTTGGCCATTCCTTTTTCTTGGACTTTGAGCCAACTGGTCCATTCTTTTGTAATTTCCCACTCCTACTTTTCTCTAGATCCAAATCCCCTGCCCATTCTTTGAAACAGAGTTTGTGGCTTCTAGAAGAAGTTCCAAGATTCTCTGGGCTTAGCCATAACACATGCCACTTAATCATACACTACCTAATGAAATATCTGTGATCTTGATTTGGCTATTTTCCTGTAAATGTCTTTATTCTTTCAATCTTCTTGGGGGTTAAACATTATATTATGCTCTTTGTGTCATTCATAGCACTGGACATGAGCACAACCATATATCATCATAATGATCACTAACATTTATTGAGTGCTTATTATTTGCCAGGAACTATTCTATGGCCTTTACTTAAATTAACTCATTTAATCCTCCCCATACCCTAGGATGATGCATTTCACAATATGTTTCATAAGCTTACTGTGAGAATTAAATGAGTTAGCACATGTTAAAGTACTGAGAGTGAGTGTGGAGCACAGAAAGTTCTCAGTAAGTCTAAGCACTTACTAACGTAATCACAGTTTTACAAATTGAAACACAGACTCAGAGAGGCTAAGTCGGTAGTTGAAATTGTCATAGCCTGTAAATAGTGTGGCCGATATTCAGACTCAGGCATTCTAGCTCCAGTGAACGTTTTCCTAAACATCATGAAATCCTACTTCCCTTGATATTATTATTATTTCTTTTATATCTTTATTGGCGTATAATTGCTTTACAATGGTGTGTCATTTTCTGCTGTCTAACAAAGTGAATCAGCTATATGTATACCTGTATCCCCATATCCCCTCCCTCTTGCATCTCCCTCCCACCCTCCCAATCCCACCCCCTAGATGGTCACAAAGCACTGAGCTGATCTCCCTGTGCTATGCGGCTGCTTCCCACTAGCTATCTATTTTACATTTGGTAGTGTATATATGTCCATGCCACTCTCTCGCTTTGTCCCAGCTTACCCTTACCCCTCCCCGTGTCCTCAAGTCCATTCTCTATGTCTGCGTCTTTATTCCTGTCCTGCCCCTAGGTTCATCAGTACCATTTTTTTTTTTGGATTCCATATATGATGCACAGGTTCTTAATTGATGGATTGGATTGGAAAACCAAGAAATTAAATGTGATGCTCTAACACCATTCCCTCTGGAGCTTGCCTCTGGAAACGAGGTGAATGGATGCTCGCCCAGTTCCCTGTGCTGGTGGCAGGAGTGGGGGGGGACTGGGCGGGCACTGTGGTCAGGGAAAGCCCTGGGACGAGGGGCAGCAGAGAGAGATGGGCAGAAGGATGTGGGCGCAACGCCAATAGCTGGATGCTCTTGGGGAACAGAAGAGAAATGGGCTCTGTGGGGAACGGGTTCATTCCAGTCAGCTAAGAGGGGTGTGTAATGATGAAAACAGACGGGGCATGTTTTTTTCTTAATTTTATTTTATACTGAAGTTGAGTTGACTTACAATGTTGTGTTAGTTTCAGGTGTACTGCAAAGTGATTCAGCCATATATATATATATATATATATATATATATATGTATATACACACACACCCTCTTTTTCAGATTCTTTTCCCATATAGGTTATTACAGAATATTGAGTAGAGTTCCCTGTGCTATACGGTAGGTCCTTGTTTATCTATTTTATATATAGTCGTGTGTATATGTTAATCCCAAGCTCCTAATTTATCCCTCTCTTTCCCCTTTGGTAGCCCTAAGTTTGTTTTCTATGTCTGTGAGTCTGTTTCTGTTTTGTAAATAACTTCATTTGTATCATTTTTTAGGTGCCACATGTGGTGATATCATATGATATTTGTCTTTCTCTGACTTCACTTAGTATGATAATCTCTGGGTCCATCCATGTTGCTGCAAATGGCATTATTTCATTCTTTTTTATGGCTGAGTAATATTCTATTGTACATATTTGCCACATCTTCTTTATCCATTCCTCTGTTGATGGACGTTAAGGTTGCTTCCATGTCTTGGCTATTGTAAATAGTGCTGCTGTGAACATCGGGGTGCATGTGTCTTTTTGAATTATGGTTTTCTCTAGATATATGCCCAGGAGTGGGATTGCTGGATCACATGGTAGCTCTATTTTTAGTTTTTTAAGGAACCTCCATACTGATCTCCATAGTGGCTGCACCAATTTACGTTCCCACCGACAGTGCAAGAGGGTTCCCTTTTCTCCACACCCTCTCCAGCATTTGTTGTTTGTAGACTTTTTGATGATGGCCATTCTGAGAGTGTAGGAGGGTTCCAGGTGGGCCATGTGTGAAGTTTGTGGGGAGGAGGTGAAATCTTGTGTGCGGGCAAAGGATGAAAGGTTGGGATTCAGGAAATCCTCCTCGGGCACAGTGGAGAATGCCACATCTGTGCTGCTACCTGCTCCAGCCAGACGTCCCCAAACCCACTGGTCAGCCAGTCAATTCACCTACATGTCACACGCACTCTGAACACTTGTCACAATGTTTCTTGTCTCTGCGCTGCATGCATTCAGGTAGCAGTCTCCCTCCACGGGTTCTTCCTGCTTCTATGCATGTGCTCATATCAGTCAGGGTGGAAGATGCTTGCTGCAGTAAGAAGTAGCACCAGTGTCGGCATGGTCTAAAGCAACAGCTTATTATTATTATTATGTTTTGTTGGCCGCACTGCATGGCATGTGGGATCTTAGTTCCCTGACCCAGGATCGAACCCGTACCCCCTGCAGTGGAAGCACGGAGTCCTAACCACTGGACCCCCAGGGAAGTCCCAAATGGGGGGTTATTTCCTGTTCACATTGCACGTCCACTGATGGGGTGTCAGCTGGGGGCTCTGCTCCACGTCATCGCGACCGTCCAACACACAGGCTGGCGAGGCAGCTATGAGTCTGAATGAGAGGAAAGAAAAAAAGAGTGTCCGGGAGGGTCTTGCTTTAGCATTTAAATGGTTTAGCTCAAACGGGAAACATGTGACGTCCCCTCACAACTTGCTCTTCAAAAGTCGTGCTACGACTCCATCCAACCAGGAATGGGTGGGGCTGGACCATCCTCCCTTTTGTCGGGAGGAAGGGAAAATGGCTCTGCCTTCTCCCAGCATCTTCACACCCATGAAACGTGTGTCTGCCATCCAGGAACTATTTATAATTGGGGCAATCATTGCTGTAGCTATCCTGCTTTTCTGGAGCATCGTTAGTGGTGGTAACCTTGAATCATCTGAATTTACAGTAAGCAAAAGGCGTTAGATATTTGTGAACTCTTGGAAGTTTGGATGCTTTGTTTTTGGAATGTTGACAGCTGGCTGCATTTTATGGTTGGCGTTAAAGCTCTGTGTATAATCGTCAGGCTTGTTTGTTGTACTTGGTCAGCTTTAATTGTTCTGTATTCTGTAAAGATAAGTTACTCAACAATGAATATACAGAGAATTTTTTTTTAAAAGGAAGGTTTGTGGGAATTCCCTGGTGGTCCAGTGGTTAGGACTCTGCGTTTTCATTGCTGAGGGCTCGGGTTCACTCCCTGGTTGGGGAACTAAGAAGATTCCTCAAGCCATGCATTGTGGCCAAAAAAAAAAAAAAAAAAAAAAAGTAGAAAACCTTAAAAAAAAAAAAAAGGAATGTTTATGGTGAAAAGCATTGCCGTTAAAATACATGATTAGATTTTGGTGATCCAGAAAGATTTCTCTAGCTGGATTGAAATAGTACATTTTAGACCAAACCTGGGGGCAAGTCAACAGCCTTATAACACCCTCCATGGCACAAAATACAATCTAAATACTGTTGTCTTCTTAGCTTCCATACTAGTGAAATTTATTTTTTTTGATACCATTGATATTCTTTATTTTTTACTTTTTATTTTATATTGGAGTATAGTTGATTTACAGTGTGTTAATTTCAGGTGTACAGCAAAATGATTCAGTTTTATAAATATATATCTATATATATATAGATCTATAACTCATATTAGTGAAATTTAAATGACTTTCTATAAACATTTGTTAAGTTCTCAGATTTTGCATCTTCTGTCCTCCCAGATAGTAATTGAGAGATACACACACACACAGACACACAAACACACACACATGCGTGTCTTTCTCTCTCTTTCCTTCCCCTCCCTCCCTCTCCCCCTCCCTGCCTTCATCATCAGCATCTATTCTTCTACTTCCTTCACAGATAGTTTGATGTTGACCCTTTAATAAGCCACCAAAAATATGTTTGAAAACTGAGACTCTTAGGGTCTTATGCAGAGCCCTTAAAATAACAACAAACCTCCATTATCCACCCCTGCAATGAAATTGCTCCTTGTTGAGTTGGTGTGATAATGTGTCCTTATTAAATGCACTGGCTAGGAAAAACAAAACAAAACAAAACTCTCAAAATAGCCTCACCCCGGGTTGGGGGGGTAGCAGCCTCAGATCTGTGCTATTTTGGGACATCTTGCGAGGGGCAACTGGTCATTACACACATTTTTAATCAGGAGCGTTTGCAAAGGAGAAACAGAGGGTCCCTGAGGCACCTAGATTTGTGGGGTTTATGGGTTGTGTTCACGTGTGCAGGGTGGAAGCAGAAGTGGGTGACGGGCTTCAGGGGGAGTGGGGTCTGGAGCGCTGTAGCAGGGGGGTCTTGTATGCGGCCATCATTCCCTCAAGTGCGTTTCTCTACCTCATGATCTTTGAGCATCTGGCCTCACTGAATGCTCTGATTCTCTCAAGAGTTCTTGCTGTGGACTGCATGTGTGTATCCCCCCAAATTCAGATGTTGAAGCCCTAACTCCCCAAGGCGATGGTGTTAGGAGGTGGGGTCTTTGGAAGGTGATGAGGTCATGAGGGTGGGGCCCCCATGATGGGATTAGTGTCCCTAGAATAGAGACCCCAGAGAGCTCCCTCACCCCTTGCTCCATGTGCGGACCCAGCGAGAAGACATCCATCTAGGAACCAGGAAGCAGCCTCACCAGACGCTCAATCAGCCCTCGCCAGGACCTCCAGCCTCCAGAACTGTGGGAAATACATGTGTGTTGTTGATAAGCCCCCAGTTTACGGTATTTTGTTACAGCAGCTCACGCAGACTAAGACAGTCCAGCATTTGCAAGGGAGAGAATCCATCCTGCTCTGCGTGCCACATGGGGAGATGCCAGGGGCTACTGGTGAGATGTGGATTGTCGTCCTTCAGCTCAGGTGCCCACCTGCAGGTCAGTCACCTGCAGTGGGAGATGCAGACAAATGAATGAGATGTGGCCACCCTTCCCAGGAGGACTGTGGGTACCGTGGGTAACAGGGCACAGCTAGGACACACACCCTTTTGTTTCCCTGGAGACATGTTTGAAAGAAATTAAAGATGATACCAACAGATGGAGAGATGTTCCATGTTCTTGCATTGGAAGAATCAATATTGTGAAAATGACTGTACTACCCAAAGCAATCTACAGGTTCAATGTAATTCCTATGAAATTACCAATGGCATTTTTTACAGAACTAGAACAAAAAAATCTTAAAATTTGTATGGAGACACAAAAGACCCCGAATAACCAAAGCAATCTTGAGGACAAAAAAACAAGCTGGAGGAATCAGACTCCCTGACATCAGACTGTACTACAAAACTGCAGTAATCAAGACAATACGGTACTGGCACAAAAACAGAAATATAGATCAATGGAACAGGATAGAAAGCCCAGAGATAAACCCTCGCACCTATGGTTAACTAATCTATGACAAAGGAGGCAAGGATATACAATGGAGAAAAGACAGTCTCTTCCATAAGTGGTGCTGGGAAAACTGGACAGCTACATGTAAAAGAATGAAATTAGAACACTCCCTAACACCATACACAAAAATAAACTCAAAATGGATTAGAGACCTAAATGTAAGACCAGATACTATAAAACTCTTAGAGGAAAACATGGGAAGAACACTCTGACATAAATCACAGCAAGATCTTTTTTGATCCACCTCCTAGAGTAATGGAAATAAAAACAAAAATAAACAAATGGGACCTAATGAAACTTAAAAGCTTTTGCACAGCAAAGGAAACCATAAACAAGACGAAAAGACAACCCTCAGAATGGGAGAAAATATTTGCAAACGAAGCAAGTGACAAAGGATTAATCTCCTAAACATACAAGCAACTCATGCAGCTCAATATCAAAAAAACCCCAACCCAAAAGTGAGCAGAAGACCTAAATAAACATTTCTCCAAAGAAGACATACAGATGGCCAAGAAGCTTATGAAAAGCTGCTCAACATCACTAATTATTAGAGAGATGCAAATCAAAACTACAATGAGGTATCACCTCACACCAGTTAGAATGGGTATCATCAGAAAATCTACAAACAACAAATGCTGGAGAGGGTGTGGAGAAAAGGGAACCCTCTTGCACTGTTGGTGGGAATGTAAATTGATACAGCCACTATGGAGAACAGTGTAGAGTTTCCTTAAAAAACTAAAAATAGAATTACCATATTACTTAGCAATCCCACTACTGGGCATATACCCAGAGAAAACCATAATTTGAAAAGACACATACACCCCAGTGTTCACTGCAGCACTATGTACAATAGCCAGGTCATGGAAGCAACCTAAATGCCCATCGACAGAGGAATGGATAAAGAAGAGGTGTACATATATACAATGGGGTATTAGCCATAAAAACGAACAAAATTGGGTCATTTGTAGAGATGTGGATGGACCTAGAGACTGTCATATAGAGTGAAGTAAGTCAGAAGGAGAAAAACAAATATTGTATATTAACGCCTATAAGTAGAATCTAGGAAAATGGTACAGATGAACCAGTTTGCAGGGTAGAAATAGAGACACAGATGTAGAGAACAAACATATGGACACCAAGGGGGCAAAGCAGCAGGGGGGTGTTGGTGTTGGTGGTGTGATGAATTGGGAGATTGGAATTGACATGTATACACTGAAGTGTATAAAATGGTTGGCTTATGAGAACCTGCTGTAAAAAAAAAAAAAAAAAAAAAGAAAGAATCTAGTGTGTATAGTCTTCTCTATAATAGGATACAATTGTTAAGGGAAAAAAAAACACATAATAAAGCAAAAAACATTTTCCCCAAATGGGGAGTGGTTAATTAATGGTACCTCTAGTCAATGAATTTTATGGAGCTCTCAAAAATGATTTACTAGAAGTGGGTATATTTCAGCATTGACGTGTGTTCATGGTACACAGGGGGAAATAGTTGACAAAACAGTATGTATAGTGGGGTTCCAATTTTTAAATGTGTGGGGGGGAGGGCAGCTTTTCTCACTCAGTCTCGAGTTGACTCTATGGTCCTCTGATGGCAGCAGGACAGAGGGCATGCTCTCGTATTCTTGAACCACATGTTGGTAATTTCTGCAAATAACGTGGCTTCTATGTGGATTGTTCATGTGGTTTCTTGGAGCAGGTTTCATCTTTGTTCCAGATCCTTGCGTGGAGGATCTTCAGAGGGGCAGTGTCTCTGGAGCCCCGGTCCTCGCCGTACACGTGTGGCACCCCTCTCTGGGGGTATGCTCCATCAGTCAGCTTAGGGCCTAAATGGTTGGCATGACAGCTCTTGCCCTCAGCTAACCCTGTGTCCTCTACTTTAGAATCGTGGGAACCTTCCAGACTCCTTTGCTTCCCACAAATGCCATGAAAACTGTGTTTGTGAGTTTCCCCACCTTCCTCTGCACACAGGTACTTCCTCATGCACTGCAGTTGCCGGGAACTTCAGGAAGGCTCCTGCCATCAACAAAATTTAAGCAGAAGCAGGTGCCAATTACTTAATCTCTGGCTGAATTTCTCTGACTGATCTTCTTTTTCAAACTACGTGCCCTCTGCTTGTAACCTTGGATTTTGCTGTTGCCCTAAGTTCTGTTCTTGGGTCTTCGAAGTGGCAAGGATTTGGGAAGTGATGGTATCAGAATGTCAGGGCCACAGGTTGGTAGCATGTACAGTTTGCCAAGATTCATTTAGGAATGAAATCATATTTCATTTTGAAAAATTTAAATGCTATTTTCATGACACAAACTACCTAAAGTTCATTTGTGGGTATGAATCTCAGTTCACCAACTTGACAGAAACTTTACTGTCTTTTCCCTTTTGATCAACTTTCTTTGCATCCTGGACCCTCATCCCACTAACTTGGTGAGATATTCTGTCACTGGTATTTTTTGAATGTCCCGTCTTCCACCCTGTCTTGGCACCAGAGTTCCAGAGACTTCCATGGTAATGGGAAAAAGGATGAAGAGGCTCTGACCTCTGCCCCGACATGGTTAGTGCTAATAGGCCTTCATTCCAGGCCACGGAAGTTCCATGTGTGCAAGGGCTCTCTGCTGTATTGCCGCTGTGTTTTTGGAACTGCAGGCCCAGATCCAGCTTCCTGTACCATGTAACCATTAGTTCTGAGATCCTGCTTTATTCCTGAGGTGCCATTAAGAGTAGCAAGCACAGATCTGCTTTAACTGACCCATTGGTTTTTCTCCTTCCTCCATTCCTGGAGGGAATCACTCTTTTAGTCTTGGGGGAAGCCCCTGTGTCACAGCTTCTTCTACACAATTGCTATTTATTTCCTTCAAGCAGGGAGCCCAACAAGCTGTACCGGCTCTCAGCAGAGGCACGTCTGTTTTGTAAGAATGTGAAACACAGAGCATATTATCTGTTTGAATGGAGGTTAGTGAGAGGGGGAATATAGGACGAAAATCTATAACTTAATATCTTAAAATTTTCTAGTGGGAAATAGAAGGTATTAATCTTTAAAAAAGTTTCATTCAGTCTTGGCTAAAATCAAAAGAAAATATAAGTCACAATGATATACGATGAGAAACCTCAAGATGAAATAATCTTGTTGATATAAATACTTAGAGAATTCAAAGCCCTGTGTGGCCTGCCCTTCTCGGGCAAGCTAAGTGAGGGAAGGAAAAGGAGAGCACAGAACGTTTTCCATCCAATGATCCGGGAAGCACACCGAACAAAGAACTCCACTGGAGACTAACCAGTTTTGAGGCACAGGTCTAATTCAAGTGTAAACTTCTCTTTGTTTTTACTGCTAAAGGTTATTTAGAAACAGGAAAATAATAACTTCCAGAAATGAAACCTTTAACCTCGAGATGTGTGGTGACCACAAAACCTATGTAACATATTTATAATAGGAAGTGACACACAGTTGTTTCCTTTAAAATATAAAGGATCTTGTCAATCTTATTTGTAATAATACTTCCACTTTGTATATGAACTCATGTGCCGTCTGGTGTTTAAATTATCAGCATATTTCGTGTAAATTTTCTCATTAGTCATAAGGTATCAGACTTTTTGGCTGTTGCAGATAAATAGAAAACAAACTACCGTAGGAAAGCAGAGTGTATACCTATATTGGTGAGAAGATGAAACGGATACAGAGGCAGTAAGTGGGAAGCAATAGATAACTATGTCTATTAGAAAGGATCATTGGTTTAAAAGAAAAAGTTGAAATACTGTTCTGTATGCTTTCCCTGTGGTATACTATGTATTTCTCTAGCCCTGTTACCTGTTAGGAGGACTATCCGTCCCTCCCAGTGTCTGCGGAGCTATAGACATTTCCACCTGGATATCTCACATGTCCGTACTACTGATGTGTATTCCTCTTCACAATCACTGCTTTTCTTTATTTCCTTAATATCCTGAAAGGGCTCTGCCCTGTAACCAGTTGTGCAACTAAGATATCTGAGTCATCCTTGATTGCTTCCTTGGTCACCTCCCAATTCCAGTCTTCAAGCCTTGTGCCAAAGCCTATGTCCATATCCTTACCTCCATGATGTAATTCAATCATGATAATTATCAAGGTTCAATTATAGATCACTTATCACAAATCAGTAACCAAGGTAAGGTGGGACAACTCTTATTCTCATCTTACAGATAAAGAAATTGGAGGTTGTCTTTTTTTTTTTTTTTTTTTTTGCGGTACGCGGGCCTCTCACTGTTGTGGCCTCTCCCGCTGCGGAGCACAGGCTCCGGACGCGCAGGCTCAGCGGCCATGGCTCACGGGCCCAGCTGCTCCGCGGCATGTGGGATCCTCCCGGACCGGGGCACAAACCCGTGTCTCCTGCATCGGCAGGCGGACTCTCAACCACTGCTCCACCAGGGAAGCCCACTGGTTGTCTTTTTAAGCCACTTCCTTTTTGGTAACTTTCCATTGTCACAAAATAAAGACCAGACTACTTACTGTGAAATACGAAATCTCCCACATTTTCCTCTTCATCTAGGTTTACAGCCTCAATGCTAGTCTCTCCACCTCTCTGCCCCCAGCACTCCAAGCCAGTGTCTCTGCCATATGGTCCAGAGACCAATCTAGATCTACCGAATCAAAAATACTGGGCATTAAATCAGCTCAGAAGATTTTAAAGAGTTTCTTGAGCCATATCCCAGTCTTCGTGAAACAAACTTTACGAGTGGGACTGAAGAATCTTTTTGTTTTCATTTAACTTCATAGGAGATTCTGATGGGATTGATTTTCATACTCTGGTTTGAGCATAAATGTCCTCAGCTCCTGCCTTGCTCTTGTGCAAACACACGAAGTCCTCCTGGGTCTTTGATCATGATGTCATACTCCTAGAATGCCCTCTTCATGCTTCCCCACCTGGTGAGCTCATTTCTGAAGTCTGATCTAGGGTCTTTTCTCTCTGTAGCTTCCCCTGGATCCCTCAAACCATGTTGAATTAATTAATTCCTCATCTGTGCCCTCATGGCACTACGTGCCTCTGAGGAGTATAGCAGTCATCACATTTTCTTAAAAAATTTGTTTACACATCTGACTTCCTTCATGACTGCTGTTTTCAGGGGCAGAAATCTTGATCTTACTGTTCTTTATATCTCCAGAGCCTTCTGAGCTCCTGGTACGTATTCAGTAACTGTTAAAACGAATTGACATTTTGTCCCTAAAGGTTTTCTTTAAGTTCTAGTTCAAGATTTTACTTGAAAAGTTGTAAATTCCCAGAATATAAGTATGAATTATTTTTGGATTAGCTGTTATTTAAAAAAACAATAGCTATGTTTTATGCAGTTCTTCTCCTCTATGTAATATACAGGTAATAGGGGTCAGAATGAGGTATTTTCATAGTATTAAAAAGTCTTTTATCGGGCTTCCCTGGTGGTGCGGTGGTTGAGAGTCCGCCTGCTGATGCAGGGGACATGGGTTCGTGCCCCGGTCTGGGAGGATCCCACATGCCACGGAGCAGCTGGGCCCGTGAGCCATGGCCACTGAGCCTGCACGTCCGGAGCCTGTGCTCCGCAACAGGAGAGGCCACAACAGTGAGAGGCCCGCGTACCGCCAAAAAAAAAAAAAAAAAAATGTCTTTTATCTCTCTGTTCTGTATGCCCTATTCAGTCATCTGAGGTTTCCATGTTCTCCACTTAATTAGAATTTTTAGATAATTATTAAAAATAAGTTTATATTTCATGGTATCTCCAACTTGCCACAATGTAAAATCTCAAATAGAACCCATTTTTAAGAGTTGAAATGTTATTACATTTTAGTTATATGGTCTATGTATAATTACTGTAAACCAAATTTATCACTTTCAATTTAACAAGGAATTTATTTCCAAAGTGTCAGATGATATACAATTGAGCTGAATCCTTGTGGAATATGTTCACTGTAAACACTACTTCACCAGTCTTTCAGATTGCATGTCACTGGAAATTTAATTAATTTATGTAATGGTATGTTTGTATCCAAAAAATTTATACCATGTCTGTTAAGTTGGTCTGTTTCTTGTATTAATGATATGGTTGATGTCAAAAGATTTTAAATGAAAATAGTGAAAAAGATGCATATTGTTTACATTGGATAGCTCACTGAAGGAGATATTCTTGAATTTCATGTAGCTTACATTAGATTCATAAACACGGTAGCTTATGGGCTTTGTGTTTAATTTCAGTTTATTAGCATCAGGAGATCTGCTTACTCTTAAAGCTGGCCAGCAGCAGCGAGGAGCAGAAGGTAAGGATAGTCTGCATTTCCTCCTGTAATTTGGAGGAAGGTCAACAATGTATTTTTCTCAACTCAGCCTTTTTGGGAAACAAATCATCTGTTTTCCACATAGAGGGAAATGGCTAGAACCCAGAAATAATAACCTTAAATGTCGTTTTTAGTTGGAACCTAATTACTCTATCTTGAAATACTGCATTCGCAAATGAGTCCTAGTTGGTTTATTACCAGCAGCAATAACAGTCTTACTACTTAATCCATAGTGTGCTATACCGTAATCAAGGCCAAGGCCAAATTTCTCCTGGAAGGAATATGTTTGGTGTGACCCTACAGAGTTTTGGGGAAGATTCTGCTACCTCAGTTATTATTCTGGCCAAATGTATCTTGATCATTACATGCCTCAGGCTCGTTCATGTAATGTCTGCATGAACACACAGTATTCCGAGACACCTTTTCTTATCAGTGTCAAGAAATGCTTACTGAACATTCGCTCACTCGTGGCGGTGGCAGCACGTGGAAAGTGTTTGAGTTGCTTATGTTGGAAAGATCTTGGTATAACTTACAGTTTTGTTAGGATAGTCATCAAACAGTTCAAATATTTGCCTGTGAAAAGAAATTCTCTTCACAACATAAATTGGCTGTGATGTAGGTCTGGGAGGCTTAGGGGTTATATGAGTCAAATGTGATGAGGTTGGGTCCTTGCCGTCCAGGGCTGTATAAACTAGGAGTTCTTCAGGTTCCTAACTTGAATTCCTTGAGAACGTGGTATACTTTTTCTCCTCCTTTGGCCACTTCATTAGCCCTTCCTTGTCGGCCTACTCTCCAACTGGGAACATAACCAAGGCTCAAACTCGGATCTTCTGTCTCTTTATCACCTCTTTTAGTTACCACCTCTCTGGGGGTAGCTCTTTTATTTAGATAATGTTTTAGCAAACATCTGCTTTGTGACCACCCTGTGCTATAATATGTTATTACGTAAAATTATTAAAACCAGGCGCGTGCCTTTACGGTGAGTACATGTTGGTGTGTGATTAAAATTAGTGTATACAGTACAGTATTGTTAACTAGAGTCACCATGCTGTGCAGTAGATTCACAGAACTTACTCATCTTATTACTGGAAGTTTGTACCCTTTGATTATCTTCACCCATTTCCCCCACACCGCCACCTCTGGCAACTACTAATCTACTGTTTCTATGAGCTCATCTGTTTTAGATCCCACAAAAAAGTGGGATCGTAGAATATTTTTCTTTTAATGTCTGACTTATTTTACTTAGCATAATGCCCTCAAGGTTCCATCCATGTTGTTGCAAATGGCAGGATTTCCTTCTTTTTTATGGCTGAATAATATTCCATTGTACAGTTGACCCTTGAACAATGCAGGTTTCAACTGCTTGGGTCCACTTTACACGGATATTTTTCAGTAGTAAATACTACAGTACTATATGGTTTGTTGTTGGTTGAATCCATGGATATGGAAGGCCAACTGCATTATACATGGATTAAACCCTGCATTGTTCACGGGTCAACTGTATGTATATGTGTGTGTGTGTATACACACACCACCACAGTTTTTTCATCTGTCCGTCCATAGACTGACACTTAGGTTGTTTCCAATCTTGACTGTTAGAAATAATACAACAGTGAACATGGGGGTGCAGATATCTCTTTGAGATAATGATTTCATTTCCTTCCTTTCCCAGAAGTGGAATTTCTGTATCATATAGTAATTTCATTTTGAATTTTTTGTGGAACCTCCATACTGTTTTCCATAGTGGCTGTACCAATTTACATTCCCACCAACAGCCCATAAGGATTCCCTTTGATCCATATCCTTTCTAGTGCTTGTTATATCTTGTCTTTTTGTTGATAGCCATTCTAACAGGTGTGAGGTGAGATCTCATTGTGGTTTTGATTTGAATTTCCCTAATGATTAGTGATGTTGAGCACCTTTTCATCTACCTGTTATCAATTTGTTTATCTTCTTTAGAAAACTGTCTGTATATGTCCTTAGCCCTTTTTTTTTTTTTTTTTTTTTTTTGGTATGTTGGCCTCTCACTGCTGTGGCCTCTCCTGCCGCAGAGCACAGGCTCCAGACGTGCAGGCTCAGCGGCCATTGCTCAAGGGCCCAGCCGCTCCACGGCATGTGGGATCCTCCCAGACCGGGGCATGAACCTGTGTCCCCTGCATCGGCAGGTGGACTCTCAACCACTGCACCACCAGGGAAGCCCCCTTAGCCGATTTTTTAATGTCATTTTTTTTTTTGCTCGTGAGTTGTATGAGTTCCTTACATATTAGCTTCTTATCAGACGTGATTTGTAAATATTTTCTCCCATTCCTTAGGTTGTCTTTTCATTTGTTGATTTTTCTTTTCTGCTGTATGGAAGCTTTTTAGTTTGATGTAGTCTCATTTATTTTTGCTTTTTTTGCTTGTGCTTTTGGTGTAATATCCAAAAAATGATTGCTGAGACCAATGTCATGGAGCTTTTTGCCCTAAGTTTCCTTTTAGCGGTTTTACAGTTTCAGGTCTTACATTTAAGTCTTTCATTCATTTTAGTTAATTTAAGTGAGCAGTGTAAAATAGAGGTCCAGTTTCATTTTTTTGCATGTGGATATTCAATTTTCCCAGCACCATGTACTGAAGAGACTGTCTTTTCCCCATTGAGTATTATTGGCTCCCTGTCAAATATTACTTGACCGTACATGTGCAGATTTACTTCTGGGTTCTCCATTCTGTTTTATTGGTCTGTGTATCTGTTATTATGCTGTTAGCCTATTGTTTTGATTACTATATATCTTTTTATTAGAGAATTTAATCCATTTACATTTAAAGTAATTTTTTATAGGTAGGGATTTACAGTTGCCACTTGCTAATTGTTGTCTGTTTTGTAGATCCTGTTTGGTTTTTTTTTTCCCTCTCTTTCTCTTTTCCTTTGTGATTTAATGACTTTTTGTGGTGGTATTCATTTACTCCTTTTTCATAATCTTTTGTGTTTAATTTTTTTAAAAAAGAATTTTATTAATTTTATTTTTGGCTGAGTTGTGTCTTTGTTGCTGCACATGGGCTTTCTCTAGTTGCGGCTAGTGGGGGCTACTCTTCGTTGCCGTGCATGGGCTTCTCATTGCAGTGGCTTCTTTTGTTGTGGAACATGGGCTCTAGGTCTGTGGGCTTCAGTAGTTGTGGCTTGCAGGCTCTAGAGCGCAGGCTCAGTAGTTGTGGTGCATGGGCTTAGTTGCTCTGTGGCATGTGGGATCTTCCCGGACCAGGGCTTGAACCCGTGTCCCCTGCATTGGCAGGCAGATTCTTTTTTTTTTTTTTTTTTTTGTGGTATGCGGGCCTCTCACTGTTGTGGCCTCTCCCGTCGCGTAGCACAGGCTCCGGATACGCAGGCTCAGCGGCCATGACTCATGGGCCCAGCTGCTCCGCGGCATGTGGGATCTTCCCGGACAGGGGCATGAACCCGTGTCCCCTACATCTCCAGGCGGACTCTCAACCACTGCGCCACCAGGGAAGCCCGGCAGGCAGATTCTTAACCACTGCACCACCAAGAAGCCCATTGTGTTAAAATTCTTTAGTTACAATCCTGGAAGTTGAGTTGCAGGGTCAAAGTGTATGCAAATTTTAAATAATTTGAATATTGAAAATTGGCCTCAAAAAGGCTTATACCAATTTAATCCCCACCAGCATATCTTGTGTTTGTCAGTTTCTTTAGTATTTGCCATACTGGTAGGTTAATACATCTTTTGTTTTATATGGCAACCTACAGAATTATTACAGACCTCTTCCTGCTCTTCAGTAAGCCTAGCTCTGTTTTGAGGTATGGGAACACATACTCGGAGGGGTGTTTTATTATTTGACTTGTTCAGTGTCTTCACTGTGAACAGTTTAGACTCCTGATTCTAAGGGCAATATCTTATTGCACTGATATTCCTATTCTTATCTTAAACCTGAAATGAATATGATTTTCTTTAAAGACAGAAATTGTTTTCTGGGTCAAGGGTCAATAAATGTAGACATACTTCAGATTTGATCTTTACTACAGCTTATATTACTTCTTGATATTCATTTACTATTGACTATATTTACTGTTGACCATCTAAAGATCTACATGACCTAATAATGTAAATGCATTAAGCATATAATATCACGATAACTCTTGAAATTTTACTAACAAAACACTAATCCAAATGCAAACTGTCTCTTATGGCACACAAGCCAGGATTAAAAAGTAAAATACATTTTACAGCAAAGGGAGGGAATTTATCAACATCATTTTTTTTGTCCTTAATCTGTTTTGCTTTCTAGTCATTACCTGTTGATTATTTTTCTTTTGAGGTTCTAGCATATTCTCTGGGTGACATTACTTAGTGTGAAATCTGGACTGAAATCCAGCCCAGAGTCTAAAAGACAAGCTGAGGAAACATCTGGCCAAGTTGGAATTCTCGAGAATAAGTAAAGCACGCCAAAGTCATGCTTGTACCAGGACTGGTGAGTGAGGGAGAAGAACCAGATAGCAATTAGAATAAGATCAAGACACAAACTGGCAGAGAGCAGGAGCCAGATGAGGAAACACGATTTTAAATCCATCCAGGATTTCTAAAACTTAAGAATTGAGGGGGCTTCCCTGGTGGCGCAGTGGTTGGGAGTCTGCCTGCCGATGCAGGGGACACGGGTTCGTGCCCTGCTCCGGGAAGATCCCACATGCCGTGGAGTGGCTGGGCCCGTGAGCCATGGCCGCTGAGCCTGCGCGTCCGGAGCCTGTGCTCCGCAACGGGAGAGGCCACAACAGTGAGAGACCCGCGTACTGCAAAAAAAAAAAAAAAAAAAAAAAAGAATTGAAAGAAATGCTGTGCGTTTACAATGTTATTTCCTTTCAAACTGATGAAATATAAGCTTGGATGTAACCTCAAAGCTTATGACTATATCTGTTTCTTCTTTCTATCCTTAGCACTTAGAAAAGTACCTGATACATAGCAGGTACTCAGGAATTCTTTGGATGAATGGCAACCTCGTTTATTCCAACTAATAGCTCAAGGTTATAGAATAGAGATGGCAGATATGTGCTATAGCAACCTCTAAAAATGCCCTCTACTTCTAATGTATCACTTCTATATTCTACCATTCAAGAAATTATGTTGGCAATTAGAAATTCCTAAGACCATGTGCTCCTATGAAATTTTCATGAACATCTCCAGTCTTCTTAAGCAGAACAGTCATGACAAGGACTTGCAACTCTGCTTGCACTTGCTACAGCATATATTTGGTTGGGTAAAATGGCACAAAACACAATGACACTCTTTAAATAAGTGTTTTTATCCAGGACCTAAACTTAGTATTGTTTTGAGAGTTTGCTTAAAATATACCTGTAATCTTTGAGATAACGTCAATTTGGGGGAGCTGATTACACATTAGTAACACATTAGTAACTATAATTTAACAATACCTAAACTTGGGAGTAAAAGTATAGAAAAGAGATAATCATATATGAATCCTAAAACAAAAAAAATGACATTTCTGAATCCCTCATGGATGTAACAATTAGGGCCGATGAAGAACAAATCTTAGGTTTTAAACATGGTAGTTAAATTGTCATATGGAGCATTTAACCTTGCACTTGGTGAAACTTCATTTTAGAGCCAGGATCAGAACATCTAAACTGAGCCCAGTGTTTTGCAAAAATGTTTTCCATAAAAGGGTTCATGCCAGAACCCCTGGATTTGTTTGTGCAATCTCATCCCCATCCTTGGAAGAGCAACTGAGTGCATGTATTACTGAGAATGGATAAGCTATGAGATTTTCATATGAAAAACAGATAATTACTAATATAGTTATCTGTTTCATATGACAAACAGTAATTACTAATATAGTTATAAAAAATGACTTTGGACAAGCCACTTTCTGGATCCCAGGTTTCTCAGTGTTCAAGGTTAAAATGTCTTTGACATACAGTGTGGAATTGGATACACACATACATTCTTATGTGCCCACACAGAGGCACACACTCTTTTGGGAGCAGTGTATCATTCTAATGCCTCAAGTACATGGTATAACTTCTGAAGGTCAGGTCTCATCCTAATGTCATTCTTGAAATTTTCCTCAGAATGAGATTTTTAATGTTTACAATGACACGTATGATACTCAAGTAATGAGAAACCACAGTCACATAAGAACAATTAAAACCCCCAAAGGCAAAGTTAAAATGAGTACCATTAGAGGTCACGGCTAAGTAATGAGGGCTTGTTAATGATCTCATTCATTGACCTTGAGTTGTAGTCAAATTTTTTAAAATGCACGTTTCAAAAATTTATAATTTCTAGTTAAGTTCTAATTATCTCATTAGTGATGTTAAAATATTTAGAGGATAGAAAGTTGGTTGCAAGTGGATTATGCTGATATTGAGTGTTATAAAAGGATTAGTAGTTTTCAGAGGAATATGCTTTTTGCTTGGTACTTCTAAAATGAATCTTAAATTATGTATCATCCTTTCCAAAGCCAGAAACAAACAAAAAAGTGTATTATTGCACATATGAGGGTGGACATTTGGCCATTTATTTTGAGTAACATTCTGAAGACTCAACTTTGTCCAACTTCACCTATTAAAAAACAATTTGGAATGGGCAAGCCAGATATTGTTTTTATGAAAATACAACAGGAGAAATAAATATGTGTACAAAAGCTGCCAGTCTTAAGAGTTAGGTTTTGAATAAGGATATTTATAAAACATTCTAAACTTTGTGTCCTTTTTAATTCCCTTTTATTTTAAAGCTGAATGACAAGTATTGATGTATAATAACAAAAGTGTTAACAGAATAATGGGATCTGATATTTATTGGGTGCCTCCTATTCAGGGTTCTGTGGAAATCACTTGTGATGATTTTTAAATGTCACAGCATTACTCTAAGATAGGTGGTAGCATTATTCCTGTTTTATAGTTGAGAAAACTGAGGTTTTAGGGCTAGGAAGTAACTTGCCCAAGGACACACAGGTAATTGTTAGGTCGGAATTCAAAGTTGGATTGGCCTGATTTGAAACTACCAAGAGAATACAAAGTGTCTGACGTTCTAGTTAGTCAGTCTTCCCACGTATATCTCCTGTCCACAAAATGTTTTAAAAGATCAACTTGGCAAGTTTTATTAATAGCAACAAGAATATCTACGTGCTTACCATGTATATCACCCATTCTTCCAATCACTTTACTTGCATTAATTTAAATAACCCTCTCAACACCTTTGCAGTGGGGAAACTGAGTCCCAGAAAGATTAAGTAGGTTTCTCAAGGTCACACATCTAGTATCTGGTACAGCTATGATCCAGATTCAGAAATATAAGATTCCAGTGCCTGAACTCTTAAAACTTGTACTCCACTACAAACCCCTCACGTGACATGGGAAGATCAGGGTCAAATCTCTTCTTTGTTAGAGAGGGAAATACATTTCCACTAAGTTCAAGTGGACAGGGGGTGCCAGTGGGAGAACTTATAGGTGGCTGTGCTGGACAGTAAGAAATTGATTCTAAAAGAAGGAAAACATTTGGTTGTAGGTTACCCTCTACGAGAATATAGAATTATGAAACATTAATTTGGGGATTAGGGAAGGTGATCATAGGACTTGGTTTGCCCAGGAAAGTTCCTATTTATATCTGTCATCCCTGTGTAATTATTAATAATAGTTCACCCTTTTCCCTCTCAAAATTGTCCCAGTTTGGGCAATAAATTACATGGTAAACCTAGGATGATGAGACCCAGCGTTCAGTTGTGGATATGCCCAGAGGAAGGACAAATGACTTTGGACAAGCCATTTTCTGGATCCCAGGTTTCTCATGTGTAAAATGAAGTTTTATGTTATAACAGAAGGTCACCACGTTATTTTTCAGCTAGGAGGCTTCACCTAACCCAATACTGATATTTTATGAATTTGACATTAACCCATAGGTTCTGCACTTTATTCTACATCAAAATCACTTGAGAGATCTTACCAACACGTAGATGTTCTTGAGGTCCATTCCGAGAGATTCGGATTCTGTTAAGGCTGGGTGAGGCCCAGAATCCTACATTTTAACAAGCCCTTCAAATAGCTATGGTGCTGTAACCCTTCATTATACATGCTGCCCGAGACTATACACTGTCTGAGAGCAGGGAATATATCTTGCTGAACATTGTAAATACAAAGTAGTTGCTTTATTATATGTTGAGTGAATACATGAGGGTTAATAGTTACTACATGCTAACAACAAAAACAACACTGAGTTAAAGCTGATCTTGAAATATAAATGTTATATGTCATATGCAAGATGGATTTATGGCTTTGCACACCATAATGAATATTACTGATATAGGCAAGAACAATAGATGTCTGTAAAACCTAATTTCTCCAGTCAGGCACTTAGTAACAAGGATTGTTGGGGTCTATGAAATCATTTTAGAAAAAAAAAAATTCAACAGACTTTTAAGTCCTTAGAGCACCGGGTGCAGGATTAAGAGGAGAAGGAGGGGAGTACTTGAGTTCCCATCCCTGCAGCATCAGGGCTTTCCTTGGGTTTGGAGGCAAGAAAGTCTGTCCTATGTGTTTATGATCAAAGACTGTACGTGGCCACTGTGAAAATGCGAGGCTTGCAAATTTTGGCTGTAAAGAATGTTCTGCACAGTATGACAGTTCCTGTGTGATAGTCAGTTGGAGAAATTATAAATATTAGATTTATGTTCCAAGTAAAGTATTGAGCAATAGGATATCAATAAATATATTAAAGCCATAGGGACTAGCAAAGGGTCTGTAGTCTAGCAGATCTGCATTCAAATTGCAGCTTTGCTAAATGTGAGCTTATAATTAGATCTTTCTGCTTGTAATACTGCTTTGACTTCTCTTATCTCATCTGTCAAATGAGCATATGAATACCTCTCATAGAAATCTTGGAATAAATTTAGATTAAATGAGATGTGTGCCAATATCTAGTATGTTGTAGCAGTAGTGGCATAGTAGTAGTAGTAATAAGAATAATGCCAGCAAGAATTTACTGAGCATTTACTATGTCTCACATATTTTTCTAAGAGGATCACATATACTATCTATTCAATACATTAAAACTCACAGTGGTCCTACAAGGTATGTATTATTGTTCCGATCCCCATTTTGAAAAATTAAGGATTGGATGTACAGAGAAGATAATTAGCGAAAATCAAACAGCTGATCAGCGACAGAGGCAGGATTAAACCCTGAGCAGATATACTCCAGAGTCTTAGTTCATATTCTGCACAACCTCTTCATGCTCTACTGCTGTAATAACTGCTCAGTGAGTAAACCGAATCTGATTAAATATGGTGAAACTTCACTGTGGTTAGCTCTGTTCCTGGTCACCAGTAGCCAGGGCCTCGCTCTGTGGAAGGTTTCTACGTGCCAACCATGGTGAACTCAGGAGTGGTTATATGAGTGGATTTGGCGAGTGGAGTGTGAGTGGAAGCAGCATATGCCACTTCAGTGTATTGTGATAGAAGTTTTAAAACAGTACAAATTTTGCTTAAATCTTTGACTCTGTTTGTAGTGAGCAGCAGTGCTCAGGATGGTGGTTGAGCCATCAGCCTGGTCCCTGAGTGAGGATTTTACTGTCATACAGAGGATCAAAACTCCATATCCATGTTTATGGATACATTGTGTGAGAAATAAACCTTTGTTGTTTTATGCCATTAAACTTTGAGGGGGTGGCATTTGTCACTGCAGCATATCCTAATGTTTCCTGACAGATGCATCCAGAAAGGTTGGAAAATAGTAAAAAATAGGAAATGATCTGAAGTGTCATAAAGGATGTAAAATTCCAGAGATAGTATGTAATTCCAGAGATAGGATTTTGGTGAAGATTCCATGATGAAATAACCTTCATGTCCTCTGTATTTCTATGCTTGTGATCTACGCTGTGTTATTCTATGAGGGATAATAGGACTAATGCCATACAGGACAACCTTTTCCTTCTACTTATTTATTTTGACAGTACTGTTTTAATAGTTATATATATTTGTGAGAACATACCAGTACCTTAAAAGTGCAGGCTGCAGAAAACAACTACAGGCATACCCCGCTTTTATTGCACTTCACAGATGTTGAAGGTTTGTGGCAACCCTGCTTTGCCAAATGATGGTTAGCATTTCTTTTTTTTTTTAGTAATAAACTATTTTGAAACTAAGGTATGTACAGTGTTTATTTAAACATAATGCTATTTTACACTCAATTGATTACAGTCTAGTGTAAACATAGCTTTTATGTGCACTGGGAAACCAACAAATTCGTGTGAATTTGTTGATTCTGCCAGTGGTTTGGAACTGAACCTGCAATGTCTGAGTTATGCCTGTATAGGGATAAAAATGAGTTCCCCCTGACCTTACAAACCTGTGCTTATCTGGTCCAGATAATGCAACAGCCATGTCAAACTATCAAGATGGTGTTGATATGAAGGCTTTTTGGCTTTGCAGAAGTTAAAACGGGACTTAATGCATCCACACAACAGAACATTTGATGGATATCTGATTATCTCTGTCTTATCACTGTTCTTTTTTAATACCATGAAAGTCTAACTTATTAATGAATTCAAGTGCTATTTTTAGAACTCATTCTTCTTACTAATTGTGGACTTAATAAAACTTGATAACTAAGACTATGAGCTTCTTGAGGTCAGGGACTATCCTATATATATGTTTGAGAACCGAAGTCTAGTAGTCTTTCAGTGAATATTTATTGACCTGAAAATTGCCAGCCAGTGGATTAACACTGGGAAATGATAGTTTAAAATAAATAAATAAATAAATAAAAAGGAGGATAAAAATACTTATCCCCATAGATACTACAGATCAGTGGTAGTGGCAGATATTAATCATGTTTAATAAATGTATAATATTAATGTGAACTGATGTAAGTAATTTGCAGGAAACAAGCAAGATTTCATAAGAGCATATAATGATTGAGAAAAACGCAGAACAAAGTGCTTGGTACATTATAGTTAATAGTAGTTGCATGATTTGAACTTTTCCTTAATCTTCACACCCTTTTCTTCCTTGAATCCAGGAATTCTGTTATCCTATGTGGGTTATTTTTTTCTCCCACATCCTACCTATTGCTTTATAAAAAAAACTTTACTGAGGTATCATGAACATAACTGCAATAATTTATGGTATGCAGTTTGAGTTTTGACATACACACACACACACACACACACACACCCCCATGAAATCATCACTACAATCAAGATAACTAATATTTGCATTCCCTTAGGTCTTCCTGAGTCTGTTTGTATTCCAGCATCCCTTTACTGCCATGCCTAGACAACCACCAATCTGTCATTGTAGATTGTTATGTGTTTTCTAGAAATTTATACAAATCAAATCGTACAACATATACTCATTTTTGTCTTGTTTTTCAGTTTAAGGTGAGACAGTAAACTAAAGTTGGTCCCTGTCAGGGAAATTCCCTGGTGGTGTAGTGGTGAGGACTCGGCGCTTTCACTGCCAGGCCAGGGTTCAATCCCTGGTTGGGAGCTAGAATCCCGCAAAACATGTGGAGCGGCCAAGGGGGAAAAAAGAAAAGAATAAAAAAAAGTTGATCTCTATTACTCTTTTATGGCCAACGCAGAAGTTCCTATTTCTTAAATTTCATTTTTGCTTCTGTCTTAAATTTTTTATTTAACATAGTTATTTTTTTATTAACGTAGTTACAAATCAAATGCTGCAAGTTTTCTGACACAGAACATAAAAATCCCTTCCTGATCCCTCAGTTCTATTTTCCAAAAATTACATCTTGATTTTTGAAAAATATTTTTGAGGTGTATTTGTATTCATAAACACACATATGTACATATGTATACACACAGTCATTTGTATTTATATATTTGTGTATATTTATGTGTGTGTATATATATATGAGAGAGATATGTATTACCATTTTAACTACTGTATAATATTTAAATGTATACCACAGTTTATCCAATGTCTTACTTAAGGCCATTTGTATTGTTTTAAGTATTTTTATTAATATAAACAGTAGGGCAATAAACATCCTCCTACATGCCCTCTTGTTTACTAGTGTGAGAAATTGACAGGTCATAGGGTATGAATATTTTCTAACTTAATAGTGTCACCAAATCCCCCTTTAAAGTATAAAACCCAGCAGCATGGTATGAGTTTTATCATTTCCCTACATCCTTGACAACATGCCTTTATGACCCATCAATTATCAAAGAGCCATCATACTGGAAACAAAATATAGTATGTGTGAAATAGTATATCACTGTTGTTTGTCATTTCCATGTCTGTGAGTTATATAAATTGCTTGCCCACATCCTATACTCATTTATCTATTGGGCTGATTGTCTTTTTCTATGTGATTTGTAGAAATTTTTGTAACATTTTGAGTCATTGTATTTCCTAGGTTATACGATTATTGTCTCCAAGGCTATTGCTTTTCTTCAACTTTGTTGTGTTGATTTTCATACATAAATTATGGTTATATCGGACTTAAATTTCATCAATATTTTCTTTATGCTTTTTGCACTTTTTTTGCATTTTCTGTTCCTATCAAAAAACCCCTATATTTTCTTTCATTATTTTAAAGTTTGTTTTTAATGTTTATATCTTTAATCCATTTGGATTAGCGTTCTAATTTGTGGAAAGCTAATTGTTGCAACAGCATTAGTTGAATAACCCATTCTGGCTCTACTGGTTTGTAATAAAAGAAATAAAAAGAGTAGTCATAATAGATAAGATATTGATAACCTTTACTTAGTCTTTAATACACATCAGGCACTCTTTCAAATGTTTTATATATGTATTAGCAATAATCCATGAAATGGATAGTAGTAGTATCTCCATTATGTAGTTGAATAAATTAAGGCACAGAAGATAAATAGCACAAAACTACATAGTTAGTAAATGGCAGAACTGAGATTGAAAACAAAGCAGTTTTTCCACATCTTTTCCAGTGCTTGTTATCTCGTCTTTTTGTCAATAGCCATTCTATCAGGTGTGGGATGATATCTCATCGTGGTTTTGATTTGCATTTCTCTGGTGATTAGTGATGTGTGAGCACCTTTTCATGTACCTGTTGGCTATTTGTATATCTTCTTTGGAAAAATGTCTATTCAGGTTCTTTGCCCATGTTTTAATCTGAATTTTTTTTTTTTTGCTCTTGAGTTGTATAAGTTCCCTTATATATTAGCTTGTTATCAGATATGACTTGTAAATATTTTCCCCCATTCCTTAGGTTGTCTTTTCATTTGTTGATTTTTCCCTTCTGCTGTACATAACCTTTTTAGTTTGATGTAGTCTCATTTATTTTTGCTTTTTTTGCTTGTGCTTTTGGTGTAATATCCAAAAAAATCATTGCTGAGACCAATATCATGGAGTTTTTTTTCCTGTTTTAGTCTATGAGTTCTATGGTTTCAGGTCTTACATTTAAGTCTTTAATCCATTTTGAGTTAATTTTTGTGAATGGTGTAAGATAGGGGTCCCATTTCATTATTTTGCTTATAGATATCCAATTTTCCCACCATCATTTATTGAAGAGACTACCTTTTCTCCATTGAGTATTCTTGGCTTCTTTGTCAAATATTAGTTGACCATATATGCATGAGTTTATTTCTGGACTCTTGATCAGTTCCATTCATCTATGTGTTTTGCAATATATGAAATCATTGCATTCTACACCTTAAACTTAAACAATGTCATGTGTCAATTATATCTCAAAGCTGGAAAAAATAATTTTATAAAAGATAACAAAGGAGTTTTGTTGTGATTTTCTTGGGTTTAGTTTCTTTGGCATACTACTTTTCTGTCAAGATCCAATATATGTGTAGGTGTATTTCTCGATTATCTTTTCTGTTTCTATTGGTCATTTCATTTCTCTGTGTGCCAGTACTATTGTGTCTTGATCCTTATAGTTGTATGATATTTTTTGTACAGCCAGTATCTGATAGGAATAGTCTAATTTGTTCTTTTTAGAACAGCCTCAGCTATTCTTGAAATGTTCTTCCGTAGGAACTTTGGAATCAGTTTGCAAAATCAGAAGTTTGCTTTTGGAACGTTAATGAGAATTGTATTGAATTTATTGATTCATTTTGGGGAGATTAGGTATTTTATGATTATTATGCCCTTCTCTCCTTCTATTTTTGTGTATCTTGTCATGTAGTTAGTTATTTTATATTATTAAAACAACTGAGGTTAATTTTAAATATAATTGGCATACAAACATGTATAGACAACATATGTTCAAATTAACATTTAATTAAAAAGTGAAAATATATTTAAGCCCCACTCTGGCCAAGAAAATAGAACATTAATAATGTATCAGAACATTCTGTATGTCCCTCCCTAATCATAATCCTAACCCTCAAACTTAGTGATAACTATGATCCTGACTTTTGGGATAATTATTTCCCTGCTTATCTTGACACTTTTACTATTTTTTCATACATCCCTAAGATATAATTTAATATAATAATTTTATGTGTTAAGTTTTTCCTTCAACATTTCCTTTTTTCTGAGATTAATACGTTAATCTACTTGTACTAGTAGTTAAGTCACTTTTGTATCCATGTAATATTATCAGAACAAATATGTCACAGTTTACCCATATTATGGTTTTTGGAGTTGTCTCCAAATTGGGGTGAATACAAACAATGCTGCTATAAACGTAATGGTATGTATAATGCATATGTGTGTGAATTTTTCAGGAGTTAATACTTTGACTTTTTTTTATGCTTTCATTTATTTTTTTTAATACAGCAGGTTCTTATTAGTCATCCATTTTATAGATATCAGTGTATACATGTCAATCCCAATCTCCCAATTCATCACCCCCCCACCCCCACCCCCCCACGGCTTTCCCCCCTTGGTGTCCATAGGTTTGTTCTCTACATCTGTGTCTCTATTTCTGCCCTGCAAACCGGTTCATCTGTACCATTTTTCTAGGTTCCACATATAGGTGTTAATATACGATATTTGTTTTTCTCCTTATGACTTACTTCATTCTGTATGACAGTCTCTAGATCCATCCACGTCTCTAAAAATGACCCAATTTTGTTCCTTTTTATGGTTGAGTAATATTCCATTGTATATATGTACCACATCTACTTCATCCATTCGTTGGTTGATGGGCATTTAGGTTGCTTCCATGACCTGGCTATTGTAAATAGTGCTGCAATGAACATTGGGGTGCATGTGTCTTTCTGAATAATGGTTTTCTCTGGGTATATGCCCAAGAGTGGGATTGCTGGGTCATATGGTAACTCTATTTTTAGTCTTTTAAGGACCCTCCATACTGTTCTCCATAGTGGCTGTATCAGTTTACATTCCCACCAGCAGTGCAAGAGGGTTCCCTTTCCTCCACACCCTCTCCAGCATTTGTTGTTTGTCGATTTTCTGATGATGCCATTCTAACTGCTGTGAGGTGATACCTTATTGTAGTTTTGATTTGCATTTCTCTAATAATTAGTGATGTTGAGCAGCTTTTCATGTGCTTCTTGGCCATCTGTATGTCTTCTTTGGAGAAATGTCTATTTAGGTCTTCTGCCCACTATGGATTGTGTTGTTTGTTTTTCTAATATTGAGCTGCATGAGCTGTTTATATATTTTGGAGATTAATCCTTTGTCCGTTGATTCATTTGCAAATATTTTCTCCCATTCAGAAGGTTGTCTTTTCGTCTTGTTTATGGTTTCCTTTAATGTGCAACAGCTTTGAAGTTTCATTAGGTCCCATTTGTTTATTTCCATTACTCTAGGAGGTGGATCAAAAAAGATCTTGCTGTGATTTATGTCAAAGAGTGTTCTTCCTATGTTTTCCTCTAAGAGTTTTATACTGTCCAGTCTTACATTTAGATCTCTAACCCATTTTGAGTTTATTTTTGTGTATGGTGTTAGGGAGTGTTCTAATTTCATTCTTTTACATGTAGCTGTCCAGTTTTCCCAGCACCACGTATGGAAGAGACTGTCTTTTCTCCATTGTATATCCTTGTCTCCTTTGTCATAGATTAGTTGACCATAGCTACGTGGGTTTATCTTTGGGCTTTCTATCTTGTTCCATTAATCTATGTTTCTGTTTTTGTGCCAGTACCATATTGTCTTGATTACTGTAGCTTTGTAGTATAGTCTGAAGTCAGGGAGTCTGATTACTCCAGCTCCATTTTTTTCCCTCAAGACTGCTTTGACTATTCAGGGTCTTTTGTGTCTCCATACAAATTTTAAGACTTTTTGTTCTAGTTCCTTAAAAACTGCCATTGGTAATTTGATAGGGATTGCATTGAATCTGTAGATTGCTTTGAGTAGTATAGTCATTTTCACAATATTGATTCTTCCAATCCAAGAACATGGTATATCTCTCCATCTGTTGGTTTCATCTTTAATTTCTTTCAACAGTGTCTTAGGGTTTTCTGCATACAGGTCTTTTGTCTCCTTAGGTAGGTTTATTCCTAGGTATTTTATTCTTTTTGTTGCAATGGTAAATGGGAGTGTTTCCTTAATTTCTCTTTCAGATTTTTCATCCTTAGTGTATAGGAATGCAAGAGACTTCTGTGCATTAATTTTGTATCCTGCAACTTTACCAAATTCATTGATTAGCTCTAGTAGTTTCCTGGTGGCATTTAGGATTCTCTATGTATAGTATCATGTCATCTGCAAACAGTGACAGTTTTACTTCTTCTTTTCCAATTTGTATTCCTTTTATTTCTTTTTCTTCTCTGATTGCCATGGCTAGGACTTCCAAAACTATGTTGAATAAGAGTTGTGAGAGTGGACATCCTTGTCTTGTTCCTGATCTTAGAGGAAATGCTTTTAGTTTTTCACCATTGAGAATGATATTTGCTGTGGGTTTTTGTATATGGGCTTTATTATGTTGAGGTAGGGGTTCCCTCTATGCCCACTTTCTGGAGAGTTTTTATTTTAAATGGGTGTTGAATTTTGTCAAAAGCTTTTTCTGCATCTATTGAGATGATCATATGGTTTTTATTCTTCAATTTTTTAATACGGTGTATCACATTGATTTGCGTATATTGAAGAATCCTTGCATCCCTGGGATAAATCCCACTTGATCATGGTGTATGATCCTTTTAATGTGTTGTTGGATTCGGTTTGCTAGTATTTTGTTGAGGATTTTTGCATCTGTATTCATCAGTGATATTGGTCTGTAAGATCCTTTTTTTATAGTATCTTTGTCTGGGTTTGGTATTAGGGTGACGGTGGCCTCATAGAATGAGTTTGGGAGTGTTCTGTGCTCTGAAATTTTCTGGAAGAATTTGAGATGGATGGTTGTTAGCTCTTCTCTAAATGTTTGATAGAATTCACTTGTGGCTAGTATACAAAAATAGATGTTTCTATATTGATTTATCATCCACTCAGTTTGCTGTGTGTACCTGTTAAATGTTCTAATATGGAAGTAGATACTTTTGACTTTCTTATGTAGGGAATTGTACCATTTATAAATAATAAAATTCTTGTTTTTTTTTTTTTTTTTTTTTTTTGCGGTATGCGGGCCTCTCACTGTTGTGGCCTCTCCCGTTGTGGAGCACAGGCTCCGGACGCGCAGGCTCAGCGGCCATGGCACATGGGCCCAGCCGCTCCGCGGCATGTGGGATCTTCCCGGACTGGGGCACGAACCCATGTCCCCTGCATCGGCAGGCGGACTCTCAACCACTGCGCCACCAGGGAAGCCCCAATTCTTGGTGTTTTAATTTCTAATTCTTGTTCTTTTTTTCTGGCTTTAACTGTACTGGCTAAGAAGTCTAAGACAGTGGTAAGGTAGCAATAATTGTGGCAGGCATACTTGTTTTGTTCTTGATCTCCAAGTGAAAGCTTTCAACATTTTACCATTGAATATATTTCTTTTAATGTTTTTATAGGTAACTTTGTCATATTAAGGCAGTTCTCTTTCATTCCTAGGTTAAACATTTTGTTTTTTTTTAACTATAGATGGGTTAAAATTTATCAATTTTTCTACATTTTTGAGATAATCATTTTTCTATTTTAATTTACTGGGTATTTAGTATGGTGAGCAACAGTAATTATCTAATGTTAAACAAAACTTGCATTCTTGGAATTAACCCAACCAGGTCATGATATATTTTGTATATTACTGGAATTGGTTTATCTCATTTCAGAATTTTTTAGATCGATGGTCATGAGTGTGAGTGGCCTATACTTTTACTTCTTAAATGTCATTGTTAAATTTTAGTTTCAAGGTTTTCTTAGGCACATAACATGAGACAAGGAAAATATCTATTATTTTGTTCTTGTTATTTGTCTTGCCTGTTCTGTATATTTTTTCTCTCCTGACCAAAATTGATACCTGAAGAAATAGACAGTTGAAAACCTTTGCTATAGAGAACTCTGGTCCAGAAGGCATAATTGCAAAATTCTATCAAAAATATAAAAGAAATAATACCATTTTGCACAAGCCCTTTCATAAAATAGAGAACATTTTCTAATTTGTTCTAGGGAACAAATTAGGATAGCCCAGTGTAGCCCTAATAGCAAAACTTGAAACATTATAGGAAAAGAAAATTAGTCATATCCTTCATGAATATAAATGCAAGAATCTTTAACAAAATATTAGTTAATCAAATCTAGTAATATAAAAAGGCATAATACATCGTGACCAACTGAGATCTGTCCCAGGAATGTAAGATTACTTTAACATATGAGACTTGATCAGTGTAATTCACCACAGTAACAAAGCAAATCAGGAAAATAATGTGGTCAGATAAATAGATGTAAAAATTTGATGACATCTAAAACCATTTCATGAAAAAACACTCAATAATATATGAACTAGAAGGAATTTTTTTCAACCTGATAAGGGATATAATGCAATTCTTAAAGCAAACAGCATACTTAATGAACAGTCTTAAACTTCTATTCAACATTGTACTGGAGGTGTTAGCCTAAATAATAGGGAAATAATAAAATGAAAGGCATAACTATTTGGTAAGAAAAAGTAAACCTCTTGGTATTGACAGACAGTATGGTAAGTCAAAGTGTTAGACCTAAAACTTGAACTCTGCAAGACTGCAAGGACACAAAGTCAAACAAAAAGTATTGTATTTCATTTTACTCATAATTGATAACTGGAAATGATATCTTAAAATACTATTTACAATAGCATCAAAACCGAAAATACTTAGGAATAAATCTGACAAAAAATATATAAGGCCTCTACCACAGGTCTACAAAACATTGAACAGAAAAATAACTGAATCTACATAAATACATATACTATGTTCATAGATTAGAGACTACTTTTTTAAGTAAAAATAAGTTTTATGGAATATATGTTTTAATGAGATAAATGAGGCTTTCTTTCCTATTTTAAAAAATATTTACTTGAAGTATAGTTGACTCACAGTGTTATTTCTGCTGTACAGCAAAGTGATTCAGTTATACATATATATGTTTTTCATTTTCTTTTCTATTATAGTTTATTGCAGGATATTGAATAGAGGCTAATTAATTTTAACTTGTCAATGTTCCCCAAATTGACCTATAGATTCATTGCAATTTTAGTCCAAACTCCAACACTTTTATGTAGAAATTTTCAAGATTACACTAAAGCTTATATGTGAATGCAGAAAATCTAGAATAGATAAAACCGTCCTGGGAAATTACAAATTGGAGGATTTATACTACCTGATTTTAAGACTTAGTACTTAGCACAACACTGTAAATCAACTATACTTCAATTAAAAATAAAGACTTTGTTCAAATCTATAGTAGTTAAAATAGTAGCAGTAGTAATAATGTATTGACTTAAAGGATAGACAGATAGATCAGTGAAATGGAAAGGAGAATCCAGAAATAGACCCTAACATGTATGGTCAAATTCCTTCTGACAGAGGTACCAATGCAATTCATTAGGGAGAGGAAAGTATTTTCAAGGAATGGTGCAGGAAGAACTAAATATCTAAAAGGAAAAAAAAATCACTCATATCCCTCACCATAGAGAAGAAACATTAAGTTGAAATGATTTGCAAACATTAATAAAGGTGAGAATTACATTGTAAACATCATAGAAGAAAGCTTTGGTGGGGGGTAGCTTTGTCACTGTGGACAAGAAAATATTTTTTATAATAGAAAAAGTAATAATGAAGAATAACATGATAAGCTGGACCTAACAAAATTTAAAACTTAACGTTAATCAAAGACACTGCTTAGAAATTGAAAAGACAAGTAAAAGACTGGGACAAAATAATCTCAATATATGTCCTAAAAAAACATTCTTATCAGGAATATATAAAAAAACCTCATACAAATATATATCAAGGTTATATAGAAAACATACAAGTAATAAGAGGAACAGAAGAATAGATTCAGAGTCAGATGTGAAGATGTGATGCAAGGAAGGGGCCAAGAACCCAAGGATGTGGGTGGCCTCTAGAAATTGGAAAAGGCAAGGAAAGGGATCCACTTCCTCCAGAAGGAATTCAACCCACTGACACCTTGATTTTAGCCCTCTTAAGACTCATTTCAAACTTCGCACCTTCAGGACTGTAAGATAATAAATTTGTGTTGGTAAGATACTAAATTTGTGGTAGAATTTGCCAGGACTAGGTTTACCAAACATTTATTTTTGTCAAACCTCAAAGATGAAAAGGATTATCTTGTTTGGACAAATGAAAATTGAAACATGAGTGAGGGTGACCATGTTTTCACATGTTTATAAATTCTTAAGCTTCCTGGGATTTAGTTTCCTATGTACATTGATTTAAAACAATGTAAATTTATTTTATAATTCTGGTGGTCAGAATTCCTTAATGGATCTCAGTGGTCTAAAATCAAGATTGTCATCAGGACTTCATTCTTTCTGGAGTTATTACTCCTGGCCTTTCCTTGCTTCTAGAGGCTGCCCTCATTCCTTGGCTTGATAGCCCCCTTCTGTCTTCAGAAGTATCAATGGCTGGTTGAGTCTCTTGCTACCGTTTCTCTGGTTCTCCCATTTTTGCCTTCCCCTTCATTACATTAGGCTGTAATAATTGTCCAGATAATCCAGGACAGTCTCTCCATCTCAACATCAATTGACTAGCAACTTTAATTTCATCTATAACCTAATCCCCTTTTACCTTGTAAACAAACAGTACAGGCTCTGGGTATTAGGGTGTGGACATTTGGGGATGTGCGTTACTCTGCATACTACACAGCCATCCTTGATGTTTTACACTGGATACATTGAGCCATGTTGAGACTGTTGGGGAAGCAACGGGGTGTATTTGAAAGATCATTGGCATCAGATAGGCCTGGAGTTTGCTCTTTACTAGCTGTTAATACTTGGATATGTCACTTAAATTCTTTGTCACCACAGTTTATCTAGCTAAAAGTGGGTATGATAATTACACCTACCTTTTTACAAGGGTGATTGTAAGGACAGAATGAGACAGCAAAGTTAATAATGAAATAGTATTTACCATTCATTGAACCCTCGCTATTTGAGATACAGAATAGGTCCCAAACAAATGTTTATGACTAGGGTCATGATTAAAAGCCCTCATAGAGTGCAGTGGTGGCTTTTGGCCACTTAAGTAATTAAGTTTCATCTGGTTTTGGCTCTGTCAGATCTGTAGTTTATTTCTGTGCTCATTTGTAGCTGCAGTTCCCAAATATTTACTGCCATTTCAACAGGTGTGTATGCTTTGCCTACATCTTATTTTACCCCATTTTAGAAGTGAATAGCAGTGCGACCCTGTTCTAAGCTCATTGAGAAGCACCTTGTTCTTGATGGCTCATACTACAGCATACTCAATCCACATACTCTTTAGGGGAGCAGCCATACTGCCACATTGAGTTGGCCCGAATTAATACTATATTTTGCAAATGGAAAATCCGAAGCACAGAAACCAGGCTGTAAATTAGTTGGTCTAGTCAGAGATGATACATCTCATAAATAATTTGCACATGGCTTGCAATCTTTGAAAAGGTTCTCTAAGGAAATTTGGCTGCCTGAAGGGGAACAGTTGCTTTTTCTGTAACCTCCATTGTAGCACTAGATTATTCGATTCACTGTGCCTCGCTGTCCAGTGTATGAATTTATTTGTGGTTGGGATGGAAAAGGTGTCGTAGGCCCCACTGCGGGGAAATCTGGTGAATACCTATCATGTTTCTCTGCAGTGTTCGGTCTGGAAGCGGCTGAGAGCCGGAATGGCCCACATTTGGCTGCTTTTTCCCTCATGTCCTCCATCGGAGCTGGACTAGCATAATTAGATGATGCTTTCTGTTCAGACTGATCACTCTTACATTTGCCTTTAGTATTGTTTACTCTCTGTTTCCTTTGAACAAAATAATGAATTCCATTTCCTTTTAGTCGTATTCTGTTTGATCCACTTATCTCTTTGAAGACAGTCAGTGGAGCTCTGTAGAAAAGTGGTCTGTGGGGAAAAGTTTAGGTTTTTTGACATTAATCTTTTAGGCATATTCATCTTTAACAAATGAGACTTTTTCACATTTCTCACCTCTTCGTATCTGTTTAACACTGATCAGTTTTCAGTCCTTAGTCTTGTTTCACTGTTGTATACGTTGACGCATCTTTTAATACTGCATTTCTAAGTTTTTTTTTGTTTGTGTGTGTGTGTGTACAACCTGTAAATGAAGGGTTTTTTTTTTACATTGATATTTTAAATGTAAGATTAGGGCTTCCCTGGTGGCGCAGTGGTTGAGAGTCCGCCTACTGATGCAGGGGACGCGGGTTCGTGCCCCGGTCCGGGAGGATCCCATGTGCCGCGGAGCGGCTGGGCCCGTGAGCCATGGCCGCTGAGCCTGTGCGTCCGCGGCCTGTGCTCTGCAATGGGAGAGGCCACGGCGGTGAGAGGCCCGCGTACCGCAAAAAAAAAAAAAAAAAAAAGTCAGATTAAATAATCATATTTTGTTTTGAATAAGTAAATTATAAACTCTGAGCCACAGTAACAAGATTATATTATGTAGCATTATAATAATTTTGGTACTATATAAGATTGAAGGGGTAGTAATTGTAACCTGTATATAAACTTCCACTGGAAAACATTTCAGTTTAAAAAGATGTTCTTTTGTTAACTGGGGTTCTAATTCTTCTTGGTTAGAATTACACCATGTGCACTTGGAGGAAAACATATTGGTCTGTACATTTTTTTGCTAATTATAACATCTTAATTAAGATTAATTAACTAGATTGAGTTTCCTTTAAAGTATCTAAAAATAAAATGAATCAATAACATTGTTCAACCTTTTATTGCTTAGCCTTCCAGGCACACAGCCCAGGCCCATGCTGGCCTCTTGCCCCTCGGAGGCAAACATCCTGCCAGCCCTCTGGTCCCCAGTTAATTGAGCAGAAGTCTGCATGGTGGCCCATCCAGTGATTTCAGTGCCCTCTGGGGCACTGAGTTGACAATAGAGTGAGTCTCAGAGAGGTCTCTAATTGACTAACTTCTGCTGCTGTAAGACTCTCTATTCAAATGGAACAAATTTGAGCTGTTCAACCCTTCTTTGGCACCTAGCCAAGTTGTGGATGGCATAAAACCAGCACTTAAGGCAGTGGCATTGTTTGTAGTGGCAGGAGCCATGCTGAAGACAGTCGTGTTGACTTGCTGCCACGTTGTAATTTGAAGACAGGTATTGAGTCAGATTTCTTTTTCAAATGTCTCTTTGTAAAAGACAGCACTGTAGGGGAAAGGGCAGTTTGAGATCTGTTTCCCAAAGTCTGTCTCAAAGCTTCTTGACGTGCCTAAAGTTATAATACCTTTTGCTTATCATCTTGGACAACTATCTGTCACCTGTTGTCATAGAGGTTGTTGATGTCACGCAACAGTAGATTAATATAAGAGTGATTTTTTTTTCCAAGATGAAGCTTGAAAATATTTCCTGGGTCTAACACAGGAAATACATATTTGTGCATAGCTGAATTCTGCACACAACTGAAAGTTGCCCTATTAAGTTTCAGGAGTTTGTTTTAAATGCTTTCTTCCATACATGCTAGTGAAAAGTCATGTATTGAGGAACCTAATTTGTTCTTCTTGTAGGCAGACTGTAGTCTACATAATAATAACTCACAGTCCAAGAGGATACTGAATTGGGAGTGAAGGGAAACCGTGTGTATGTTAGAAAGAGGAAAAGGCTAGAAGGCATGAGCCTTGGGTTTGCTACCATCTCTTCCATGAATCTTCAGAGTAAGATGGGAAAAATCATTTACTCTATGTGTGAAAGTTTTGTCATCTCAATAGTTGGGGGGTGACAGACCCAACCTATCCCATAGGATATATACAAAAGCTTTTTGAAAGCATGAATGCTATACAACAAAACCTAATATTTTTTAAAGTACTTAGGATGTGTAAATAACTTTTAAGGCACATAACAACTCTAGGATATAGGTACTAGCATTGTCTCCATTTTATAGTCGGAGACACTCTAACAGGGAGAGATTAAGTGGCTTGCCCCCTTGGTCAGACTACTAAGGTTCAGAGCCAGAATTTGAACCCAGATAGTCTGGCACTAGAGTCTGTGTTTAACGACTGCTATGTCATACTATTTGAACACAGAGAGAAAGGATGATTTCTTGCCTTTCCCGTGAAGACTTTTCCCCAGTCTCCTCTCATAGTCAAAATGAATATGACACCTCAGGCTTAACTCTTTGAGTGCTCTGATCAGTAGCAAGGATAGTTTACATCTTCCATGCAGGATCCCTGTAGCCAACCACAAACATCTAAGGATCTGCTCATTGAAAACTAGGAATTCGTCTGAATGTAGGGGCATTGACTAGTGGAGTGCTTTGTAAGTATACAGATTCCTAGGCCCTTCCCTTGGAGACACTGATTTACTAGGTCAAGGATGGGGTGTGGGAATGTATTTCTTAAAAGCTCCCCAGGTGAGATATTTGTGTTAATAGTGAAGTTAACTCAGCCATAAAAAAGAATGAGATATTGCCATTTGCTGCAACGTGGATGGACCTAGAGATTATCATATTAAGTGAAATAAGTCAGAGACAGGCTTATGTGTGGAATCTAAAAAAAAATGAGACAAATGAACTTATATACAAAATAGAAATAGACCTACACACATAGAAAACAAATTTATTGGTTACCAAAGGGGAAAGGGGAGAGAGATAAATTAGGAGTATGGGATTAACAGATATATACGACTATATGTAAAATAAACTACAAGGATTTTACTGTATAGCACAGGGACATATATCCAGTATCTTATAACCTATAATGGAAAAGAATGTACACTTTCTTTGCTGTACACCTGAAACTAACAATATTGTAAATCAACTGTACTTCAATACAAAAAAAAAAGTGAAGTTAACAGAACTTTAGAAGGACTGTACCCAGTGTGTACACCTCACTTGTACCTTAATCTAGCCGCTGAGCTAAATGCCTTAGATGAAGTTTGTCATCCCTAAGTATCCCTGGGGGATTGGTTCCAAGATCCTGTGGATACCAAAATCTGTGATGCTTAAGTCCCTTATATAAAATGGCATAGTATTTGCATGTAACCTAAGTACATCCTCCCGCATACTTTAAATTATCTCAAGATGACTTATAATACCTGATACAGTGTAAAAGCTATGTAAATAGTTGCCGGTGCATGGAAAATTCAAGTTTTGCTTTTTGGAACTTTCTGGAACTCTTTTTTCTGAATATTTTCAGTGCATGGCTAGTTGAATCCATAGATGTGGAACCACAGATACCAACGGCTGGCTTTACTGTTCAATGAAAGCTCAGCCAGAAGCCTTTCCCTGCTTCTCTAAAATGAGAGAGAGTTCTAACTGTGCCTATTGAGTGATTAGTGTGAAAATTCACTCCATGCCCTTGGTGTGATCCCACATTTTCATACAGATTAGCTAATGTCATGGCACTAAATGTTGACCACTACATTTTGGGGAAAAACATGAGTTTGGATGTGCTAAAGGGAGATGCCAGAATCTGGAAAAACAGTATGTTTTTCTATTTAATTGTTTCCGTATCTTGAAATAGGCGCAGTGTTTCTTCTCCAGCAGCTACGCTATTACTGTCAGAAATTCATCTCTGGAGACTGAGCTTTGGGCAAAGTGTCAAAGCTGTGGCTGTCAGTGACACAGAGAGTGGCCTTGGGCAAGGCACTAAACCTATTTCTGTCTCCTCATTTGTTACCTGGGATCCCAGCATTTACCTTTTTTTCAAGGGAATATGCCATTAATCAATCAATACGTGTGCTACATCGTCTACTTTTAAATAAAAACTAGCTCTCATTATTATCTGCTGAAATGAAGGAAAAATGTGACCTTTTCTTGTTGCTTCATGTCTCTTGGCAACTGAGGCAGTAGGAAAGAGACATCGAATCCAACCTCAGCTTCCATTACAAGCTGTCTCTCGCAGTGTATTATGAGACAGCCTGGAGCAGGGAGGTATGATAAAAAGGCCCATAAGGGGCTGTGTACAAGTCTCTACACCAAGCACTGATTAACACTTATTGAATATCCCCTGATGAAAGAACAAGTTCCGAATGGGCGTGGCTTACTTGGGTTTGTTCTCTGTGGCCCTTAGCGTCTGTCTTCACCCCTCAGGCCGGGTCTCCCCCGCCATTGCCAGTTCAGTCATTTGTATAGAACATGATTCCAGGGCCGTTTGGAACTTGGGTCATTGTAAAGATGACCAGAAAACTATAATGTGGAGGAGTGCAACCTCAGTGTAGACCATAATGAGAATTCCATTCAGTTTAAAATAGATGCAACAAACTTTCTACAGGGTGGAGAAGTTCTCCTTGTCATCTGTAATTTCTTCTCATTAAGAGGTTGCTGATAATCCTTAAGAACTGTGGCCCTGGAGACACTTCGTACGGTGTCTGTTCCGTTGTTTGTGTGTCTGGTATTGCACTTGCTTCCCTTGATTTGGTCTTGCTCTTGTTCCTTTAAGGGAAAAAAAGCTCATAGTATTTGTGAAGTATTTTTTAATGCAGCCTTTAAGTTCTGAGTCCTAAGCAATATTTAACATATAAACAACATTACCTCCTTCAAATATCCTCTTCACAGCCCTGGAAGTAGGCATGTATTACTGCAGAATGGTCTCTCCAATCTCAAGACTGTATATCTTCTCTCTGTCAAGATCAGGAAAATCAAAGAGATATGTGGGGCCAACATCTTCTCATATCTGTGACAATGTATGAGTATTTTGCACCACCACTTTGGGTAGCGTCACTCCTTGCATTGTGTCTAAACTGTTGCAGGGGTTTGTGTGTGTGTGTGTGTGTGTGTGTGTGTGTAAGGGAGTATTTGACATTAAAATGTAATCATTCTACTCTCAAAATGATACGTCATAACAGCACTTTGCTATGTACTGTGGGAGGTACAAAAATAAAAGAACCTCAGAATCTCAAAGAGGTTTGAGTACAGTTGAGGAAATATGGGAGATGTGCATCTTAAGGGGAAAAAAAACTAGCACAGAAAGAAAAGAAACAAGAGATGATACTAATTAAGGAGTAGTATGAGATCATATTTTAAACTCCATGTCTTCCATTTACTAACTGTGGCTGTGGACGATCCACTTCATCTCTCTATGCCTCAGTCTCCTCATCTACATAGTGGGGATACAGTTAATACCTTTTTAATACGATCATTGTAAGGGCTAAACGAATTAATGTATCTAAAACATTTATAGCAGTGCCTGGCTAGAAGTGCTTTATGAATGAGTAGTACCTATTTTTATAACTATAAGGGGTTTAAAGAAAATACTGATGCCCCTCCTTTAGGTATACCTGTGGGACCCAATAAACTGGGGATATTTTCAAATATTTCTCTCACTTCAAATTAAGATTTAGCTTCCCTGAGTATGAGGAGGAGGCTAATGTTCCTACCTAATCTCTTCCAAAATGTTTTAGAAAATTGTATACATAAAAGATGTACAAAGTGATGATTTGATATACATAGTGAATATTCCAGACACAGAATGAAACTGAATGAGCTCACTTGTGTGTAGAATTTTAAATTGTATATGTAAAAGCAGAGAGTAGAATGGTGATGACCAGGGACCACAGTTGTGGGATATGGGAAGACGCTGGTCCTACATAATCTCTTTGGTTTTCTTCTCACCTCTCTTCTGCCTTAGTACCATCAGTCCACTGGCTGTGAGATGCACTCAGAAAAGGAAAATTCTATTTCTTTCTTTCCATTTCTGGTCTAGAAATGGTACCTTTCCTGTCTTAAACCTAAATCAAGTCCACCAGGCCTGTCTCATGATATGCTAAATAAAGAAATAAAGGAATTTCAAAAATCCCTGTCTCTCGGGCTTCCCTGGTGGCGCAGTGGTTGAGAGTCTGCCTGCCGATGCAGGGGACATGGGTTCATGCCCCGGTCCAGGAAGATCCCACATGTGGAGCGGCTGGGCCCGTGAGCCATGGCCACTGAGCCTGCGCATCTGGAGCCTGTGCTCCGCAACGGGAGAGGCCACAACAGTGAGAGGCCCACGTACTGCACAAAAAAAAAAAAAAAAAAAAAAAAAAATCCCTGTCTCTCAAGACATAGCCTAACTTTGTAGCCTGTTGCCTTGCTAAGGACTGTCAAAATCTGTTTTACCTTTCCTTTTGTAACAACCCTGTTTAAAAAAAAAAAAATCCTTGCTGTTATTGTACCTGCATCTGCCCCAAAGCACATGGATGTCTCGGGTTGAATCCATGAAAGGCCCACTTCTGCACAGTTGGATAACTGATCTAACCTTAGTTATTTAGGAATAGAGACCAAATGCATTGGAAGCCATTTGACTTAGCTCAGAGTTCTTGCTATGAGAATATAATTCACTGTAATCTCAAATAGTTTCTTCTATGAATTATTGTTACAGCGCTAATACACTTAATCAACCCAAGGCATCCATGTGCTTTGGACAAGGTGTGGGTGGTGCAACGAAACAAGTTTTATATTATCTATGTAGAATATGAATATTTTCATATAGGTATAACTATGAAGTGAGAAGACACATATGCTTATATGGCCTATGAAATGTGTCCCTTCATTTTATGGTGTTGTATATGGTGCCAAAATGGTTCAAAGTTCAATAATTGCCTCCATTTTATTTTATTTATTATTTATTTATTATTTATTTTATTTAGGTTGCACCGGGTCTTAGTTGCGGCAGGTGGGCTCCTTGGTTGAGGCTCATGGGGTCCTTAGTTGCAGCTGGCGGGCTCCTCAGTTGTGGCACGTGAACTCTTAGCTGCAGTATGCATGTGGGATCTAGTTCCCTGACCAAGGATCAAACTCACATCCCCTGCATTGGAAGGCAGATTCTTAATCACTGCGCCACCAGGGAAGTCCCTGCATCCATTTTATTTAGCAGTGACTATATGCCTAGCAGGGTGCTAAAGGAAACAGAATCACATGTGGTTAAAGAATTAGCATCTTCTAATTGCCATAAACAGAAAGAATATTTAGCAAATGCCATGATCTTATTATTCAAAGTGTTTCAGTATTTTAATTGTCTCCATCAGACGTGTTACTGTTTGTTCTTGACTGTACTTGGTTACGCTAACGCGCAGCGGGAGATGAGGAGGACTCAAATTTCTTTGGTGATTAGTAAGTGTGATTTATTGAGTTAATGATTATGGATGGTGAATGACAAGGTCAGAAGTTGCCCAAAGGGATAAAGAGGAACACTCGGTGTTTCTGGGCAAGTTAAACCTTATGTTGTCGTCTTCCTCAGCTCCTCTCACAGTGTACGATGGTTCCCGTTTCTCAGTACTACCCCACTAAACTTTGGGGGCCATGACAGCAGGGACTGTGTATTGTTCACTTCTGTATCCCTAGAACCTAGGATGGGGTTTGAAGCCAACTTCAGTAAATGCTTGATGAACATCGGTTGACAATGGAGCGCAGGGCAGGGTCTAGAATGATCATGTTTACAAAGTGTGAACCAACACTGCACATTTCCTACCAGGTAGCTTTGTTTTAATAAATATTAGCTTTTTGGAATGTCTGTGACACTTTTTTACCTGAAATTTTCTGCCCTCCAATATTCTGTTTTGGTTTTGCTCATATAAGACGTGCAACCCCTCAATGACCCTTCAGCTTAACATTTTTTTCCAACTTTGCTAAGCAGTGGTGTTTTTGTTACATGAAAACGGACCAGGCAAAACCACAAAAAGTGTCACTGACATGATATACATATGATAAGAAAGAACAGTACAAGGAAGCATGCATGCTCCTCATGCTTGAAATATGTGGATAATAGAATGGTGTAGAAGTTGATTTAAGGCGTGTATGTTGTATCGAAGCTGATAGTCCTAAAATGATACTTCTTAGACAATAACGTGAAGGAAATGGGACTCAGAAACGGAAACAGCCTGAGAACTAAGAGGTTTGTCAGGATGCGCTACAGATGTTCATTTGCATCATCTTCAGCTTCCAACTTCCATCATGTCATTGGGAATTGAATCGGGAAGCCGTCCAACAGGGGCCTTTGATTGCAGTCACAGGTTTTTCCCACCCCTTGAAAACAGGTTTCTCCAAAGAATAGGCAATAAATAGAAGCTTTTTTCTCTTGCAGAGAGAGCACACCTGGACTGTGATGTTAAATTCAGGAGCGTCCCCTGTAAAATGTACTTCAATATCATGTTCATGAAAGATACAAAATCAGCACCCACATGTTGTGCTTTGTTAAACATCAGTTCCTCCTAATCTTTTAATAAAGCAGCTCTGAACAAGGATAGAATGTGCAGTCATGAGTTAAATAAAATGAGATTTCCCTTTCTGAAATACTTTTAAACGTGTGTGCTAATTTTTCCCTCATTTAGATTTATTGTTTTGGAGTCAGTGGTAGAAATAAGACACACTGTGGAATCCCAGAATTCCTTCCACAGTTTTTCCCTTGAGCCGATCATAATGGCAGGCTTGATTTCTTTTTCTTTTTTTTTTAAGAGACCATGCATTGAAACATTTGTGCTGCTTTACCTATGGGACAACTGGTACCCCAACTTACTCTCTTCTGTTGTGAGTAATTAACAGCGAATCTTAAGGAGATCCCCCTCTCTGTCTTCCAGACAGGTGCTGTTTTTTTTTATGTTAACACTCTTAACCCTCTGCTTTTGTATTCCCTGTTGGTGATTTTGTACCTTCAGACAACTCAGAGGTTTTGTATTCATGAGCCTTCTATAAGTTACATTCCCACCAACAGTGTACAAGTCTTGTAAATACAGTGTAAACAGTATGTGAATAGTTGCTGGCGCACAGCAAATTTAAGCTTTGCTTTTTGGGACTTTCTGGAATTTTTTTTCTTGAATATTTTCCATTGGCGGTTTGTTGAATCTGCAGATGTCATTGTAGTAGTCGGTCAGTTATGAGCAGGATGTAGGGGGGAATCCTAGTAGAGACACCACATAAAACAACATTATGTAGTAAAACTAATCAACTTCCCTTCTCCTAAAGAACCCAGGTAGTTTTCTTTTTGTATTGTCTAATTTTTTTTTTACATATGATAATATCTTCTATCCCATCTGGTGAATTCCAAGCATACTCAGATACATTAATAAATTGTACTCATCAAAATATTTGATTGTCAGAGTAAAACAGTGTTTTAGAATCCTGACTTTGAGTTCAATAGTTTGTAACTTTTTATATTGTCGATATTAACCAAATAAGCTTTGTCTGTTTTGTTCACTGTTTTGATTCTAAAATATGCCTGGCAGTTTCATAGGCATTAAATAAACATTTGTTGAATGCATGAATGAATTAATCGAACCTAATACATGAATATTTTTCTTGACTATTAGTAAAGATTTAAAAACTAAACTTATTCTTGTCTCTCTGAGGTTATTTTCTTGGCATTTGGTATATTTGAGCAGGTTCCCTCATTCTTGTGTACAGAAAAGAAAAAATAGATATGATCCATAGGGAAGAGAAGTACCAGAAAGAATATGTCAGTCTATGGCCACAAAGATATATACCAATTTTGCAGTCACTCAAAGAAGTGTTTTTTCAAATAAACACACATGCAGAGAAAAATTTTTATTTAGGATTCAGGTGATGTACTCAGTCTTAACAGTCACACTTGTCCCAGGTGCAGGTCTGATGGAGAATGCCCCATCAAGATTGGAGTTTGATTTCTGAGTCTCAATAAGGAGAAAGAGATAGACAGACTTTGGGGACCTTGACATTTATGGATGTGGAATGAGTATGTTGTTCATTGAATTGTCATCCCTTCTAGGGATACTGCTACCTGTTGCACAGTTATTGACTGTTTCTTGGTGGCTTGAGATCAGAATGCCTGCGAGCCCTTTGGTGTCTCTAAAGGAATATTTCCTACATTGCAGGTGGGAATTGGTGCTGAATTGATTTCAGTGGCCCCGAACAAACCAAAACCCCTGGTGATGTGAGTGCCTCTGTTAGAAGATTTACACAGAGGGGGAGGGGGGAGGGAGGGAGAGTCTGTGCATGTGCACGAGAGAGACTTAACTGATTTAGTATAGCAACGCTTTTGTTTTGTATAATGAATCATGGTGAAGCTTATTTTGACTCTATTAACTGTGATTAAAGAAAATGATGCACTCTAGCTCCTCAACTCAGAAACTTTATGAATATCGATTATTAATTATTTAACATGCTTCATGTTATTGCAAACAAAAAATTAAACAAACTGAATTTAAACGTGTACGTTGTTATAATTTTATCATTTGTTGTGGTGAGATCTTTGGATCAGTAGTCTATAGATTATCTTAGCTTATCTATATCTGTCCAGTACCGAAATAGGAAGTCTAATTCAAAACTCTCAAGATAAATGACAATCAGTATATTTTCCCCTGTAAGTAGGGCTTGATCAGTTTAACATTTTACTACCAGCTGGCCAGTGAGAGAAGCAAAAGCTATTCCAAGGCCCTTCTTCCATAGGTCTTTTTCTGTTTCTCTCCAGCTATTGTCTACAACCTCCTCTATTTTTTCTGTATGTAAAACTTACACAGGCTGTGACCATCTTATTTTATGATCCCCAAACCACAGTCGCTTGGAGACCCAAAATAGAAAGTAATTTCTAGTGAGCTCATCCAAGCTTTAGCCTACGCAGTTCCTTTTTTGCACAAAATGACTTGGCTAACATTCCAACCAAGGACCATAAACCAGCAGCATGCGTAGACACTGAGAATAAAGATATATTTAGATAGATTGCATGGATTAAAGAGGCCTGAACCATCTGTCTTCAACACAGGCGAATGTCATTTTCTTCAGTCAAGGGCCTGGGTTTTCCAGCAATATCCCAGCATTTAAAGATTCAGAGAGATGCTTTAACAAGTAAATATGCACATCATCCACAGAAAAGTCATATGCATCTGTTTCTCTTATTATTACAGATTTTTATAAACTCGGAAAATCTTAGTTATGGTTTCAGAAATAATTTGTTATGTACTTTTTTTTCTTCCATGCTTCCACAGAATCTGTTAATGCTGCTATTCTAAGCACAGTGTTTTATAAGTATTTGTTTCCATGTCTGCCTCCTCCTCTGGAGGATGAGCTCTTCCAGGCTGGGGAGTGGGCTTTATTTATCCTGTGGCCCCAGGATAGTCAGTGAGGTACACGTTCCTATACATGTGTGTTAAGTGAATTACGTACTTATAGAACCTCTTTTGCTTGGGGATTGTGTGCCTCTTGGGAGGGACGTGAGCAATAATTAAAGTGGTTTGGCAGCCTCTAGTGAGCTAGAATGTGATTCTTTAGTAGATGCCTTGTCTAGTAATAAGGTTGATAGATAAAATATAGGATACTTACTTAAACGTGAGTTTCAGGTCAGTAACAAATACCTTTTTAGTAAAAGTCTGTCTCAAGTATTGCATCCAGTTAATTGCGTGTCCCATTCTTTGATGTTTATCTGAAATTCAAATTGAGCTGGGCATCCTGTATATTTATTTTCTAAATCTTAAAACTGTATCAGTAAGGATGAGCTGTCCAATGGAGCGTGGTACCAGCGGTAGTGCCCTCACTCAAATGAGTTGATGTAGTTTATTTTGTAAGTAGAGCCCAATTGATTCAAAGACTTGATACCTGTGATCTTCGCTACATTGCATGTGATTGAACTTTTCTTAAAGTGGTAACAAGAAAGTGAGAAAAGTTGCGAAGCCCCCTGGATCTGATTTAGTTCTTGTCTAGTAAAGAACTGCACCCTCTGCTGAAAGAAATAGCTTTTGACTGGTACAGGGAAGTCCTAAGATACCTGAAGGCATTTAGAGGGTGGAGTTATAATCCCAGGCCTTGTCAGTAAGAAGTACTGTTTAGAGTTACACGGTGTAAGTAACATTGAATAAAACAGACTTAACTCACATAATGCCTAGTCAGTTAATGCTTTTGTGATAACAACCCTTGAAAACAGATCATTTTGCAGGTGAGTTTTTTTTTTTTTCTGGGGTGGGGAGTCAAGTGAGAATATAAAGGCTTTTCACTAAAAACACATTAAATAAATACATTATAAGAAATGGTATTTGCCATTAGATTTTCAGACAAAGATACTAATTTACTTAACCCAACTGTTGCTAATCAGAGAATATGGAACATATTTGAGTCATGTACCACATTTAGATAAACCAAAAAAGTTTTCCTTGGTGGGAGCACACCACATGAATGGGATAAAAAAATAGGATCTGTTACTGCTCTTCAGTCTGCTGTGCACATTAGCTGTTTCCATGGAATTAAAAGTGCTCTCATGTTCAACCTTTATTTTGCCCTAAGGTGTTTTTCTATGCTACAACTTTATTTTTTAATGCAATTTGACTGCCAGAGTACTATAAACTCCCAAATGGTTGCAAACTTGGTGAAGAAAATAGTGCAGAAAGAATAAAAAAGAATGAGAACAGCTTTAGGCATCAAGTCAAATATGTGTGTGACAAAGACGCTTGAGAAGATGGTGAAAACAAAAGACAGTGACCTCTTTTTTTGCATTAGCTCACCCTACTGGGTATAAGGTATTGAATGGCTGCCTAAAAGTCCATCACCTGACTTTTCACGACTTTGCAAAAGATCACTGTCTCTTTCTCCCCCTCCACCAACCATCGTCCACTATCAAGTCTTTTTTTTCCTTCCCTTGGCAGCTACAGCAAACCTTCACACTATGTTACACTTGTGTATATAAACAGTTTAAATTGAAATTTGTGTTTATTGTTTATATCAACTTGATTTTCATTGTTCAACTTTTATGTTTCTTATCCGTGATAAATGTTTAGATATTGTTGACTGGCATGGAATTATTTGGTATTAAAGTTGATCTGTAAAATTTAGTGGTGGATCTCACATAGAGGCAAGGTTTCCAGGAGGATATTAATGTCATTAAAGAAGTTCACACAAGACCCATTAGGACAGGGAGGTAGCAGTGGAGATGGTGAAACATAACTGGATTTTAGATGTATTTTGAATGTTGAGATAACAGGTGTATGAGTTTCCTAGGGCTGCTGTAACAGAGTACCACAAACTAGGAGGCTTAAAACAACACAATTTCTGGTCTCCCCATTCTGGAGGCTAGAAGTTCAAAAGCAAGGTGTCAGTAAGGCCATACTTCTTTTGAAACATGTAGGGGCTCGTTCCTTGCCTTGTCCTGGCTTCTGGTGGTTTGCTGGCAATCTTTGATTTTCCTTGGCTTGGAGCTATATACCTCCAATTTCAGCCTTCATCATTACGTGGTAGTCTCCTTGCATGTCTCTGTCTTTATGTGGCCATCTTTGTATAAGGACATCAGTCATACTGGATTAGGGCCCAGCCCTACTCTAGTAGGGCCTCATCTTAACTATTTACATCAGCAATGACCCTGTTTCCAAACAAGGTCACATTCTTAGGTACTGAGGGTGAGGACTTCAGCACATCTTTTTTGTGGGGTGGGCACAATTCAACCCATAACACCAGGGTTCTCTGATAAATGGGTGTGGAATGGGAGAAAAGTAGGCAAATCAAAGATGCCTCTGATCTTTTTAGCTGTAGCAACTAGGAAAGACAGTGTTGCTATAAACTGACATGAGGAAGAGTGGCTGGAGCAGGTTTGAGAGGAAGGTCAGCAGTTCACTTATGTACATGTTAAGACTTTTGTTAAATACTGAAGTCAAGATGCTGATGAGGATATACTGGTCTAGAGTTATGGAGACCTTTCTGGGAAATTTATATATATGTATATAATTTATATGTATTTATATGTATGTATTTGGTGGGGTCAGGGAAGAGCACAGTGCTGGAGAAAATGTTGGTGAAATGGAGGTGACTTTATTTTAATTTTTGGCCACACCACGTGGCTTGTGGGATCTTAGTTCCCTGACCAGAGATTGAACCCAGGCCCTCTGTAGTGAGAGTACAGAGTCCTAACCACTGGACCGCCAGGGAATTCCTGGAGGTGACTGTTTTATGATGAGAGAGTATGTAGGCATAGATGCAGGCAAGTGTGAAGATTTGATGGTGGGGACCTGTGGAATTTCTCTTTTTGTTTGCAGGAAAAGCATTTCATTTCTTTCTTTCTATTTTGGAATTTCTCTTTTGATCACTTCAGTGTTGTTAGTGAAATAAGAAACAAAGTCATCAGCTGATTGTAAGGACTGGGAGTTTTGAGGGGAGAAGAAAAGGTATGAAATAATCTTCTCGAGAGTTGGGAGCGAATGGAGTAGGGAATGTATTACAATTACTTGGCAGCATTAAAGACTCACTTGAGATTAAGAAGCATGAATTTAAAGTGAGACCAGTCAGCATAGATCTCCCTCCAACCATATCCTTCTGCACTTTTGTAGGAAGAGATATTTCACTGGTTTTGTAGTTCTACCATAAGAAGACTAGGAGTAAAGAGAGGGACAAGGGAGTTAGGGAGTGTGTGAGAGTCATTTTTGTGATTCCCCATGAAATTGGATGAACTAAGCTGGGTAAGGAGAGCAGAAATGACATCAAGAGAGTCATATGAAAAAGTGGAGATTGGAAATAGTTGGAATCAAGGTACTGGAGGAAGTAACTGGAAAGATAAAACGGTATAGTGAAATTGAGATTATAGAAATATTGCATTTGTTGGTTTTGGCAAAGTCTGGGGTACATGGGAGTGAGTGAGTGAGGTTGTGTGGATGACTAGATCATTGGATGACTAGGTCAAAGAACCGAGAAATTTCAGGATATTAGATGAATCATTTAACTGTGTATTGTAATTGCCAAGATTTATGATAGAAGTGGTGTAGGAGAAACTTTAAGCCTAATTCCTTCTGCTGGAGGTACTGTGATACAGAAATCTCTAATAGAAGTATCTGTTGATTATATAAAGGAAGAAACTTCCTCTGAAAAGCACAGCGTATATTGGACTCTTCACTTCAGTTCCACTATTATTGAAGACTTTTGTCACTGTGTGTATGGAATGGGGTTTTGATTGTTTTTTCAACAAGGACAGCCCATGGGAGTGTTCTTCTTTGTATTAATACAGTATCATTGGCAGCGTTGATTGGTTGGATTTGTAACATCATCAGTAAAATTATCAGAGGTTCAGAAGGAGCACATCATGATCCGTTTGAATTACCAGCATATTTCAGAATAATCCCATCCAGTGTTGCCAGGAGTCTCTCGGACCTCTCTGGGTATGTTATAAAAATTAAAAACAAAAAACATGCATGTGAGCTTGAGACCTGCTTTGAATCTTAAGCTGAACATAAAGTTGTATGTATACAAGTTCTTAAGTATGAATGAATACATAGACAAAATTTTAAAAACAAAAAATCATTACATTAAGTCAAACAATTGGACTATTAAAACTATGGTCATTGTACACAGAGTTGCATGTTAGTATTTATTAAAAATTCATATGTGAAAAGACTGACAGGAAATACATCAATACATTAACAGTGATAAACCCTGGATGGCAGGATTACAGGTGAATCTTATAAGGAACATTTGTGATTTACTGCCAGGGAATCTATCAGGGGTGTCCTGAACCACTTACATATTGGTAGCCATGTAAAAATGTGCAATTATTATGTCTCTTATGGACTCAAAGCCCTATTATGTTTACATCGAACAAAGGGAAACTTTTAGAAGGAAAGAATCCCTAGGCCTCCCTCCCCCAACCTCTCTCATTCAGACATACCTGTTGGCATAGTTATAAATCACTGGTTTTCTCTAGGGCCTTAGGCAAGTCTCACATTGGTATTTACAGATTCATTGTTTGACTAATTAAATGTTAATTGTTTATTCAAATATAAAATGGGCTAGTTTGACTTATTTTCCTTAATTAACTCCATAATATTGATGTATGTCCTTCAACTAAAGTTCACTGCCAGATAAATGTTTAATAGTTATGCCATTCTGAGATATTGCTGTTTAAAAAATACAGTTGTTTACATCAGGAAAAGAAAATGCAGTCTACCCATTCCATATGTACCAATGAAAAGTAAAACACTAAGCCCTTTACCTAGGCATCTCCAAGTGCCCCCTTTTCTTTGGCTACATAGGGATAATATTACAGATTCAATGTAATGAATATATTCTAATAAATTTCAATTTATTTAGAACCCATCCATTTATTAAATATTTATTGAGCACCTACTATATGTAAAGCAATGTTTTAGGCCTGCAGATATTAATGAACAAAGCAGACAATGCTATCTCACCTCAGGGAGTGAACACTCAGAGGAAGGATGGATGTAAAATGATTAGAAGGGCTAAGGAAATAAGTGGGGGAAGGGGATATGGTGTATTGGCATTGAAATTTTAATAAGTTCTAATCAAATGTATAGTTCATAAATTTTTGTCATTAGTGAATTTGACAGTTGTGTATGCTCCTGCTACAAGTGCCTGAAACAAGATGGGGAACATTTCCTTGTCCCCGTAAAATTTCTCTTGTCCTGTACCAGTAATCCCTCTCCCCACCCCCAGAAGCAACCACTGTTCTGATTTCTGTCTCTTGAGCTTAGTTTTGGCTGTTCATTGACTTCATATTACTGAAATTGTGTGATGTTTGTATGCTGTTTATATGTGTGTGCATGCATGCATGTGTGTTTGCCTGGCTACTTCTGCTCAATATAATGGTGGTGAGATTCACCTAAGTTGTGCAGGTATCCAAAGTTAATACGGCTGGATAGCATCCAACGTGAGTTTTTCATAATTTTTAATTTACTATCCTGTTGATGGCCATTTGGATTGTTCCTTTCTGGGCTTTTATGTATAAGACTGTGTTGATCATGGTAAAATTTTTTTTGTAGACGCATGTTTTCATTTCTCTTGGGTAAATACAACTAAAATTGCTGTATCATAGTGTGTATGTATATTCAACTTGACATGTAACTACCAAATAGTTTTCCAAAATTAGCTTTTTACACTCTCACCAGCAACTTATGAGAGTTCTGGTTGTTCTACACCCTCACACATATTTGGTATTGTGTATAGTTTTTATTATAGCCATATCAGTGAGTATATAGTGACATTTCATTGTAGTTTTAATTTACATTTCCCTTATGATTAATGAAGTTAAAAAAAGTAAGTTATATAAGCTTGCCATTAAGTAGATTGTATAAAAAACAAAGGTAAAAATGATTAATGAAGTTGAATACCTTTACACGTGCTTATTTTCCAGACAAAAAAGTGTCTGCTTATGATTCACCTATTTTTATTGTATTTTGACTTTTTATTGATGATTTCTGGAAGTTATTTATGTATTCTGAATAGGAGTGTTTTTCAGATACCCCCCCCCACACACACACACTACTTACCAGTCCAGGGTTTGCCTATTAATTTTATTCTGTTCTTTGTTGAATAGAAAATATAAATTTGAAGGCTTTTTTTATCTAAACATTTTCTATGGCTAGTGCTTTGACTTGTCAGAAAATCTTACTTTATATGAAGGTCAGGAAGGTGTTCTATGCTTTCTTCATGAAGCTTTATGATTCTGCGATTTATATTTAGAGCTGTGATATATGGTGTTAGGACCAAGGTTCACTTTTTTCCATACAGATAACTGCTTGTTCCAGTACCATTTGCTAAAAAGAGTTTCCTCTCCCCGTTAAAATTACTTGGTGCATTGATTGTACATACATTGCTCACATGAGTCTCTTCTGTACCCTCTCTTCTGTCACACTGACCTTTATTTGTAACCTTATATCAGTACTGCAATGTCTTGATTCCTGTAGCTTTATAGTGAGTCTTGAAATCAGGTAATTCCTCCATTTTTGTCCTTTGTTTTCAAAATCATTTTGGCTATTCTAGGTACTTTGCATTTCTCAGTTTTGAATCACCTTGCCAGTTTCTTCAAAACTTTCTGCTGGCATTTTTATAGGACTTGCATTGAATATTTGGATAAATTCAGGGAGGATGAATGTCTCAATGTTGAATTTTCCTGTCCATGAATATGGTTTGTCTGTCTTTGTGCTTCCCAGGCTGTGGGAGACCTTGCTCTGCTCTCCGGTATGGCTGCCAGCTTTTCGGGTAACCGCAGAGTCCTCTTTGCTCTCCATTCCTGCTCGGGGCTTTTTGCACCTTGGAATCTCTCTCTCTACCCTGCTGCCTGGCCAGCAGTCCTCAGAAGGCAATTGCCTTACTGACAATTTATGAAGAACTAGTACCTCAGAAGGAATTTCAGCTCTCCTGCCATTACCCTAGCTTTTGTGAAAGTACCCCTGTGTAGTCTTGGGAAAGATTTGGCAGATGGAAACAGTCTCCTTCTGTCTTGAGAGCTCCTTGAAATTTTAATCACTCCAGCCAATGTGTAAGCATTACAACTTATTAAACTTGGCTAGTTTCTTTTTATCTTAGTTTATGGCAAATAGTTTTTCCTGCCACTCCTCCACCATGGAGAAAAACATTCATGGATCTCTCCTCTCCCATGATGGCCTTTTCCTGTTCTGGAATTTAGTTCATTTAGGTTTCTTGCATCCCTAGCTTTCTGATATTTTGTTTGTACGCTTACTTGGTCTTGTTTCTTCTTTTTAACTGTGATGTTAAAGCTTATCTGGCTTTTTTTAGTTGTTAGGTTGAAAGTCATTTTCTTTTTACAAGTTTCTACATGCTACCTAGAAGCAGATGACCTGAGCAAGTGACCTTTAAATACAGAACTGAATGAAGTTGAGGGAAATTGCCGTATAGTTACCTAGGCAAAGAAAATTATATGAAAGGGAATCGAAAGTGCAAAGACACTTAGGTGTGGGTCTGTTCAGTGTGGTGAAAGAATAAGAAGAAAGCCAGTGTGGCTGGAGTTGGTGAGGGATGACGAGCTGTTGGCGATGAGGCTGGAGAAAGTAGATAGAGACTAATAGGCTCTCATAGGATTTAGTAAGGACTTACCTCTTAATGGGAAATCAGGATTTTGAACTGAGAAATAATACATTTTTCCTTACATTTAACAGGATTACTCTAGCTATTGTGTTGAGTATAAAGTGAAAGACTTCAAGGTCAGAGGCAAGAAAATCAATTTGGAGGCTATTGAAATAATCCAAGTAAGCAGTGATGTTTGTTGGCTTGAATTAGTATGGTGCCCTTACAGATAGTGATAAGTGATTGGATCCTAGATATATTTTGAAGTTAAATTCAACAGATTCCCTGCAAGATTAGATGTGAATTGTGAGAGAGTGAGTGAAGTCAAGGATGACTGAAGAATATTTTGTTCTGAGCAACTTGAAGATTTACTATCCTCTGAAATGAGGAACCCTGCCAAAGAACTTCATTTGAGGGGAATATCAGGGTCTTTGTTTTGGGTATATTAAGTTTAAATGGTCTATTAGACATCCAAGAAGTGATGTTAAGGATGCAGTTTTGATATATGGTTCTAGAGATCAGGAGAGAGCTCTGGAGGTATATGTTTGGAAGTCATAAGCTTGTGGATGGTAAAGACAAGACATTGGATGAGATCATCTGTGGAGTGAGTGGGTGAAAATGCCCAATTCAACTGGGTTCTAGAGAGGATGGGAGGGAAGAGATTGAGCACACATTATACACAGTACTTTCAAATTGTTTTGCTGTGAATGAAAAGGACTAGGGCTGTAAATAGAAGAAAAATGGGCTTGCAATGGGTTTATTTTTATATTGGAGAAATGGTCCTTTTTTTAATGCTAATGAGAATGATCCATTAGAGAGAGCAAATTGTTTCTGTAGAAGAAAGCGGGAATGATTGCTGTAGAGATGTCTCCAGCTTGGCACAGACTGCGCAGGCACACATGTAGGTAGGTGGGTAGATGTGGATGGTAGGAGCATCTGGAAATTCTTTTCTAAACCTTTGACATCCCTGGTGAAATAGGAAGCCAAATTATCGGCTGAGAGTGAGAATTGGAGAGAAGGTGCTGCAAGTTTGAAGAGATGGGAAAAGGTTTGGAGTAGTCGTCTTAAAATGTAGGATAAAGAAGTGACTGCAAAAAGAGTAATAGGATTACTTGAAAGCATTAAGGCCCAATCCAAAACTATTGATTGTAAGTTTAAAGTGATAATTGCCAGTGTAGTTGTTTGTACTCTTCCATGTTCATTTTAGTCATGGAATAGGCATCATGCTGCGTTTAGGCCAGCATGATGAACAGGGTGAGGGATGAAAGAGTGGTATGTACACTGGAAAGATGGTAATGCTTGCTTAATATTTTGATAGAGTAGTTTTATTTTAGGATTGTGAAAGGTACTCAATGTCCTGATTACGGAAATAATGTGAAGTCATTTAATGTGATGCTGAGCACATAAGAGAATATCTGAATTTGGTTTTTCACTAACATCAGGGTGAAATTCAAAGCCCGAAATGTGGATTCACAGCTCTTCATGATGTAGCCCCTGCCTTGAATCACATGCCTTCCCTTTCACCCTAAATTTTAGCTATGATGCCTTAGTCCATTCACCTACCATAACAAATATACCATAGACTGAGTAGCTTATAAGAAACATAAATTTATTTTTTACACTTCTAGAGGCTTGAATTCCAAGATGATGGATGGAATCAGGTGAGGACCCTCTTCTGAGTTGCAGACAGACAACTTCTCCTTGTATCCTTATGAGGTGGACAGTGGAGCAGAGGACACGAGATGTCTCATGACTCTGAAACCAGCACTAACCCCGTTCATGAGGCTCAACATTTATGACCTCATTGAATCCTAATTACTTCCCAAAGGCTTCACCTCCTAATATCACATTGAGAAATAGGGTATCATCCTACTAATTTTGTGGGAAAACAAACATATACTTGTATTTTATGACAGTAACAGACTCCAGAAAAAGTTCATGGCTAGATGTAGGTGGATCTTCCTTTCCTCACTTCTTCAGGAGGCCTAATTTCACTCTTCCTTACATACTCCCCTTGAGCCACCTACTCTGCTAAGCTTTCCCTATTCACCTCTTCCTTAAGTATTCCTCCGTTCCATTTACTCACAGCATAACGAGAGAGGGGGAGTGCATTGTAGTGGAAAGAGTAAGGTCTGTAAAACCAGAGAGATGAATGTAGGCTCTGTAGTTTTTCTATCAACACTGCAGCTACTAGACCTTGAACAAGTCACTTGAGCTCTCTCTCAATTTCCATATTCACACACTTGTGATAATAAAACCTACCTCACAGGGTTGCTGTGGAAATTAAGTAAGATTCACATACATAAATATGCTGGCGCATAATATGCACTCAACAAATACTGTTCAAATGAATTAATACATCTCTGCTATTAATTTATTTTATAAATATAATTGCTCGCCAATCATAAATATTCAGAACAATAAGCAAATTGTAATTTTATGAGTTAAGTCATTGGGAGTTCTATAAAGATACAAAATATATATCCACTTAGGTTGTTTCCATATCCTGGCTATTGTGAATAAGGTGGCAATGAACATGGCAGTACAGCTATCTCAGAGTTATTGATTCCATTTCCTTTGAATATATACCCAAAAGTGAGATTCCTGGAGCATATGGTAGTTCTGTTTTTAAATTTTGGAGTAACTTACATACTATTTTCCATAATGACCGTACCATTCTTCATCTTTAATAAACAAATATGCAATTCAAAAAAATATGCTTTAATTTAAAAATTTATATGTAACCCATCTATGCCATAACATAGACTGATCTGACACTTTTTATAATTTGAGATGGAGAAGGAAAGGAGGTATTGTGATCCCCAGCGTTAGAAAAATTTTTATTTTCAGTCTTCCATGGGAAACAGTCTCAGTAATGCCATTTATCAGAGAAATGTTTGAAATTTGAGAATATATTTAAGAGTTCTCTAGAGATACACATATAAATAAAACAAAATCATCCAACTAGTGGAAATTCTCCCACTGGATCTCATGAATTCTTCAACACGTTACCCCTCATGTAAAGAATTGATGAGGTGGGGCTTCCCTGGTGGCGCAGTGGTTGGGAGTCCGCCTGCCGATGCAGGGGACACGGGTTCGTGCCCCGGTCCGGGAAGATCCCACATGCTGCGAAGCGGCTGGGCCTGTGAGCCATGGCCGCTGAGCCTGCGCGTCCGGAGCCTGTGCTCCGCAACGGGAGAGGCCACAACAGTGAGAGGCCCGCATACCGCAAAAAAAAAAAAAAAAAGAATTGATGAGGCACTTATAAGAATCCACACTGGTAATATACCTGTTCAAGTCACCTTTACATTCCCCTGCATAACTGAGATCAAGAAATATTAGAATATTACCAGAACCCCATGAGATCCCATCCTACACTTCCTAGTCAGTATTCACTAGTCTTCTTCAAAAGTAACCAGTATTATGGTAGTTAATACCATGAACTAGTTTTGCCTGCTTTTGACATTTTGTGTGTGTGTGTCCGTGTGTGTGTATGTATGTGTGTATGTCCATCCAATATTTACTACATATTCATGCAGTATTTACTATTTTGTGTTTACCTTTCTTTGCTCATGCTTATATTCCAGGAATCATCCATATTTTACATGTAGCATCGATTCATTTGTTTTTCATTGTTGTGGTATAGTAATTGATGGAATTCTATACATTTTTTTTTCCCATTTGGGTTTTATCCAGTTTGGAGCTATTACAAAAATGGTTCTGTTCATCTGCTCTCGAGTCTTCTACATGGTGAACAGCAATGATCTTTCAGTAAAGGATTTCAGATGCTCAAAAACATGCTTCTGCATAAACTCTCGTACATGTGCATACATTTCTCTTGGCTGTGTATACTTAGGAGTACAAACAATTGCCAGATCATAGGGTATCTTCAGTAGACCTTAAGAAAAAGTTTTCCAAAGTTACTATTCCAATTAACATGCTTACAGCAGTGCGTGAAACTTCTCCATTTTTTATTTTTTATTTTTTTATTTTTTTGTCTGAGTTGGGTCTTCATTGCTGTGTGCAGGCTTTCTCTAGTTGCGGCCAGCGGGGGCTACTCTTCATTGCCGTGTGCAGGCTTCTCACTGCAGTGGCATCTCTTGTTGCGGAGCATGGGCTCTAGGCGCGCGGGCTCAGTAGTTGTGACTTGCGGGCTCTATAGTTGTGGCGCACAGGCTTAGTTGCTCTGCGGCACGTGGGATCTTCCCGGGCCAGGGCTCGAACCCGTTCCCCTACATTGGCAGGCGGATTCTTAACCACTGAGCCGCCAGGGAAGTCCCTCCCATTGTAGTTTTAATTTGCATTTACTTGGTAACAAATGGTGTTGAGCGGTTTTCCAAATGTTTATTGTCAATCTGAGTATTATCTTTGGTGAAATGCCTTTTCAGTTCATTGCCTATTTTTCTATTGAGTTTAATTTTTTATATGGAGTTGAAAGAGTTATTTATACATTCTATAAACAAATCTTTTGTCAGATATGTGTTGCAAATAACATTTTCAGTGCTATAGCTTACCTTTTCATATTCCTATTGATAATTTTTTTATAAAGTTTAATTTACAAAAATTCTTTTTTTATCAGTAGTGTTTTCTAATCCTAATAAAGAAATCTTTGTGTACCCCAAGGTCAAAATGGTAATTTCCTGTATATATGTATGTGTATATATATTTTTTTCTTATAAGACTTGTTTTAGTCTTCACACTGGAAACTATTTGGAATTGATGTTTGTGTATGGTCTTAGTTAAGGATAAAAAGTTTATTTTTTTCCATGTACATATCAAATTTACCCAGAACTATTCATTTAAAAAATAATAACTTTCCCACTGCTTTGCAATGATATCTTTGTCATAAATGAAATGACTGTGTGTGTGTGTGTGTGTGTGTGTTTCGGTTTCTCCTCTCTGTCCTATTTGTCTGTTTATCTAAGCCAAATGCACATTCTCATAGTGACTCTAGTTTTAAAATATGTCTTTAAAAACAATAAGGTAAGTCCTCCTGTAGTTGTCTTTTAATATCGTGTGGACTATCCTTATCCCTTTGCATTTGAATGTAAATTGTAGAATCAGCTGGTCAGTTTTGCAAACATTTTCAAGGGAACTTTGATTCAAATTGTACTGAAATCTATAGATTAATTTGTAGATAAATGACATTTTCAAAATACTGAGTCTTCAAATCTATAAACCCAATATATATTATTATTCATTTAAGCTTTTAAAAATATTCTCTTGGTAATAGTTCATTGTTTTCTGTGTATAGGTCATTCATATGTTTTGTTAAATTTATTCCTGGATACTTGATTTTTTATGCTGTTTTTAATGGTATTTTATTTAAAAATTATTTTTTGGTCCTAGTATATATAGAAATAAAAATATTTTTATATTAATCTTATATCCAGTAACTTAGCAAAATTTTATTTCTAATAGTTTGATTCATTTGACTTTTCATTGTACATAACCATGACCTCTGACAATAAGGACAGCTTTACTACTTCTATTTCAATTTTTAAGGATTTTTTCTATGCTTTTTCTTTCATATTGCACTGTCCAGAATTCTAGTGGAATGCTGAATAGAAGTGTCAATTACAGGCATTCTTTGCTCATTCCTGATCTCAGGAGGGAACACTTTCAATATTTCATTTATGTATGATGTTTGCTGAAGGACATTATAGATAATTTATTATTTTAAAGATATTTCCTTTTATCCTTAGATTGGTAAGGGTGTTTTTTCCATGAATGAGTGTTGAATTCTAATACATGTTTTTTACTGCATACGTTGATATTATCATATACTTTTCCTTTTTATGTTAAATGTAGTGATTTACATTGATATTCAAATATTAAATGTATTCACCTTCCTAGGATAACTCTACTTTGGTCAAAATGTATCTTACCCTTTCATTTAACACTACATTTCATATGCTACTATTTTATCTAGGATTTTAGCATCTATGTTTATGAGAAGGACAGACCTGTAATTATCTTTTTTTGCCATATGCTTGTAGCAGTGTAATGATGACTTTATTACATAAATATTTCTATTCTCTTGAAGAGTGTATATAATATCCATGTTATGACTTCCATAAAAGTACAGAAAAGTCACTGAACCCATCTTAGCCTGGCATTTTCTGTCTCTTGTTTTGGTTTCTTATGCTTTCCTATATAAATTTAAGATAAATTTCTATATAAATTTAATAAAATTTTTCAAGTTATTTTTCATAGTTATTACTAGTGTATTTTAAATTTTATTTTCTATAGAACCTGTAATGATTTTCCATCTTTTCATTACTGACACGGATAATTCTTGCCTTCTCCATTTTCTTGAGCAGTCTTATTAAGGGTTTATCAATTGTGTTAGTCTTTTCTAGGAATCAATTTTTGATTTTGCTAATTCTTTCTTTATTTTCGTATATCTTCCTATTTCAATGATTATTTTTCTCTTATCTTTATGCTTTCTTTCATTCTACTTTATTTTGTTTTATTTTCCTCTTCTTTATCTTTTTTTTTTTGACATCTTTACTGGAGTAGAATTGCTTTACAATGTTGTGTTAGTTTCTGCTGTATAATAAAGTGAATCAGCTATACATACACATATATCCCCATATCCCCTCCCTCTTGTGTTTCCCTCCCACCCTCCCTATGCCAACCTTCTAGGTGGTCACAAAGCACCGAGTTGATTGCCCTGTGCTATGCAGCTGCTTCCCACTACCTATCTGTTTTACATTTGGTAGTGTATATATGTCCATGCCGCTCTCTCACTTTGTCCCAGCTTACCCTTCCCCCTCCCTGTGTCCTCAAGTCCATTCTCTACCTCTGCAGCTTTACTCCTGTCCTGCCCCTAGGTTCATCAGAACTATTTTTTCTTTTTGATTCCATATATATGGGTTAGCATACAGTATGTGATTTTTTCTTTCTGACTTACTTCGCTGTGTATGACAGACTCTAGGTCCACCCACCTCACTACAAATAACTCAATTTCATTTCCTTTTATGGCTGAGTAATATTCCATTGTATATATGTGCCACATTTTCTTTATCCATTCATCTGTCAATGGACACATAGGTTGCTTCCATGTCCTGGCTATTGTAAATAGTGCTGCCATGAACATTGTGGTACATGTCTCTTTTTGAATTATGGTTTTCTCAGGGTATATGCCCAGTAGTGGGATTGCTGGGTTGTATGGTAGTTCTATTTGTAGTTTTTTAAGGAACCTCCATACTGTTCTCCATAGTGGCTGTATCAATTTACATTCCCACCAACAGTGCAAGAGAGTTCCCTTTTCTCCACACCCTCTCCAGCATTTATTGATTGTAGATTTTTTGATGATGGCCATTCTGACTAGTGTAAGGTGATACCTCATTGTAGTTTTGATTTGCATTACTCCAATGATTAGTGATGTTGAACATCCTTTCATCTGTTTGTTGGCAATCTGTATATCTTTGGAGAAATGTCTATTTAGGCCTTCTGCCCATTTTTGGATTGGGTTGTTTGTTTTTTGGATATTGAGCTGAATGAACTACTTGTATATTGTGGAGGTTAAAACTTTGTCAGTTGCTTCATTGCAAATATTTTCTCCCATTCTGAGGGTTGTCTTTTCTTTTTGTTTATGGTTTCCTTTGCTGTGCAAAGGCTTTTAAGTTATATTAGGTCCCATTTGTTTATTTTTGTTTTTATTTCCATTCCTCTAGGAAGTGGGTCAAAAAGGATCTTGCTGTGATTTATGTCAAACAGTGTTCTGTCTATGTTTTCCTCTAAGAGTTTGATAGTGTCTAGCCTTACATTTAGGTCTTTAATCCATTTTGAGTTTATTTTTGTGTATGGTGCTAAGAAGTGTTCTAATTTCATTCTTTTACATGGAGCTGTCTAGTTTTCCCAGCACCACTTACTGAAGAAGCTGTCTTTTCTACACTGTATATTCTTGCCTCCTTTATCAAAGATAAGGTGACCGTATGTATGTACGTGGGTTTATCTCTGGGCACTCTATACTGTTCCATTGATTTATATTTCTGTTTTTGTACCAGTACCATACTGTATTGATTACTGTAGCTTTGTAGTATAGTCTGAAGTCAGGCAGCCTGATTCTTCCAGCTCTGTTTTTCTTTCTGAAGCTTGCTTTGGCTATTCGGGGTGTTTTGTTTTCCATACAAATTGTAACACATTTTGTTCTAGTTCTGTGAAAAATGCCATTGATAGTTTGATAGGGATTGCACTGAATCTGTAGATTGCTTTGGGTAGTATAGTCATTTTCAAAATGTTGATTCTTCCAATCCAAGAACATGATATATCTCTCCATCTGTTTGTAACGTCTTTAATTTCTTTCCTCAGTGTCTTATCGTTTTCTGCATACAGGTCTTTGGTCTCCTTAGGTAGGTTTATTCCTAGGTATTTTATTCTTTTTGTTGTGATAGTAAATGGGAGTGTTTCCTTAATTCCTCTTTCAGAGTTTTCATCATTAGTGTATAAGAATCCAAGAGATTTCTGTGCATTAATTTTGTATCCTGCTACTCTACCAAATTCATTGATTAGCTCTAGTAGTTTTGTGGTAGCATCTTTAGGATTCTCTGTGTATGGTATCATGTCATCTGCAAACAGTGACAGTTTTACTGCTTCTTTCCGTTTTGGGTTACTTTTATTTCTTTTTCTTCTCTGATTGCTGTGGCTAAAACTTCCAAAACTATGTTGAATAATAGTGATGAGAGTAAGCAACCTTGTCTTGTTCCTGATTGTAGAGGAAATGCTTTCAGTTTTTCACCATAGAGAACAGTGTTGGCTGGGTGTTTGTCATATATGGCCTTTATTATGTTGAGGTAGGTTCCTTCTATGCCTACTTTCTGGAGAGTTTTTATCATAAATAAGTGTTGAATTTTGTCAAAAGCTTTTATTGCATCTCTTGAGATGATCACATGGTTTTTATTCTTCCATTTTTTAATATAGTGTATCACATTGATTGATTTGCATATCTTGAAGAATCCTTGCATTCCTGGGATAAACCCCAGTTGATCATGGTGTATGATCCTTTTAATGTGCTCTTGGATTCTGTTTGCTAGTATTTTGTTAAGGATTTTTGCATCTATGTTCATCAGTGATACTGGCCTGTAGTTTTCTTTTTTTGTGACATCTTTGTCTGGTTTTGGTATCAGGGTGATGGTGGCCTCATAGAATGGGTTTGGGAGTGCTCCTCCCTCTGCTTTATTTTAGAAGAGTTTGAGAAGGATAGGTGTTAGCTCTTCTCTAAATGTTTGATAGAATTCACCTGTGAAGCCATCTGGTCCTGGACTTTTGTTTGTTGGAAGATTTTAAATCACAGTTTCAATTTCAGTGCTTGTGATTGGTCTGTTCATATTTTCTATTTCTTCCTGGTTCAGTCTCAGAAGGTTATACCTTTCTTAGAATTTGTCCATTTTTTCCAGGCTGTCCATTTTATTGGCATAGAGTTGCTTGTAGTAGTCTCTCATGATCCTTTGTATTTCTGCAATGTCAGTTGTTACTTCTGCTTTTTCATTGCTAATCGTGTTGATTTGTATATTCTCCCTTTTTTTCTTGATGAGTCTAATGGTTTGTCAATTTTGTTTATCTTCTCAAGGAATGAGCTTTTAGTTTTATTGATCTTTTCTATTGTATTCTTCATTTCCTTTTCATTTATTTCTGATCTGATCTTTATGATTTATTTCCTTCTGCTAACCTTGGGTTTTTTTTGTTCTTTTTCTAGTTGCTTTAGGTGTAAGGTTAGGTTGTTTGCAATGTTTGTTTCTTTAGGTAGGATTGTATTGCTATAATGTTCCCTCTTAGAACTGCTTTTGCTGCATTCCATAGGTTTTGGGTAATTGTGTTTTCATTGTCATTTGTTTTAGGTATTTTTTGCTTTCCTGTGTGATTTCTTCAGTGATCTCTTGGTTATTTAGTAGTGTATTGTTTAGCCTCCATGTGTTCTTATTTTTCAAGTTTTTTTCCTATAATTGATATGTAGTCTCACAGTATTGTGGCCAGAAAAGATACTTGATACAATTTCATTTTTCTTAAATTTATCAAGTCTTGATTTGTGACCCAAGATATGATCTATCCTGGAGAATGTTCCATGAGCACTTGAGAAGAAAATGTATTCTGTTGTTTTTGGATGGAATGTCCTATAAATATCAATTAAGTCCATCTTGTTTAATGTGTCATTTAAAGCTTGTGTTTCCCTATTTATTTTCATATTGGATGATCTGTCCATTGATGAAAGTGGGGTGTTAAAGTCCCCTACTATTATTGTGTTCCTGTCGATTTCCTCTTTTATGGCTGTTAGCATTTGCCTTATGTATTGAGGTGCTACCATGTTAGGTGCATAAATATTTTCAATTGTTATATCTTCTTCTTGGATTGATCCCTTGATTATTCTGTAGTGTCCTTCTTTGTCTCTTGTAATAGTCTTTATTTTAGAGTCTATTGTGTCTGATATGAGAATTGCTACTCCAGCTTTCTTTTGGTTTCCATTTGCATGGGATATCTTTTTCCATCCACTCCCTTTCAGCGTGTATGTGTCCCTAGGTCTGAAGTGGGTCTCTTGTAGACAGTGTATAGGTGGGTCTTATTTTTGTATCCATTCAGCCAGTTCGTGTATTTTGGTTGGAGCATTTAGTCAA